>NC_140990.1:149102952-149763290 GCF_052327205.1 Somniosus microcephalus | reverse complement strand
GGAGGGGGAAGGAGGAGGGAGGGGCGAAGGAGGGGGGAGTGGTGGAAATGGGGGGAGCGGGAGCGCCCCGTCAGCCCGAGCCCCACCCCCCGCACCCTGGCTCCCCGAGCCCCACCCCCCGATATCCCGAGCCCCGCCCCCGATCTCCCGAGCCTCGATCTCCCGAGCCCCGCCCCCCCCGATCTCCCTAGGCCCGCCACCCCACCCGATCTCCCGAGGCTCGCCCCCCCGCCGAGGCTCGCCCCCCCCGATCTCCCGAGGCCCGCCCCCCCCCAGATCTCCCGAGGCCCGCCCCCCCCAGATCTCCCGAGGCCCGCCCCCCCGATCTCCCGAGGCCTGCCCCCCCATCTCCCGAGGCCCGCCCCCCCCGATCTCCCGAGGCCCGCCCCTCCCCCATCTCCCGAGGCCGCCCCCCTCCCCCATCTCCCGAGGCCCGCCCACCCCGATCTCCCGAGGCCCGGCCTCCCCCCGATCTCCCGACGCCCGCCCCTCCCCCTTGATCTCCCGAGGCCCGCCACCCCTCCCCCCCGATCTCCCAAGGCCCGCCACCGCCCCCCCCAGATCTCCCGAGCCACGCCACCCCGCCCCAGCCGGCTTCAAGAGCAGAGAGAGAGAGACGCCGCCGCGCAACCTACCGCGTGAGGCCTGGCCAGACTCAAGTCGCGCGCGTCACTCCTGCCCAACCCACCTTTACTAAGATGGCTGCTGTGGCAACGCTCGGCTCAGGCCCGCCCCCTCCAGCCTTCACAAAGATGGCGGCGAACGCGAGCCGCTTGTTGAGCATGACGGGAGGTGCCTAGCTCAGGCGTGGCTGGGCAACAGAGGCCTGGCAAAACGGTGAAAGGTAGGAAAATTCCAGATGTTAGAGAAAAGATTTAGAAACTAATTAACTTGTTTTAAAATCAATTTATGTTTCAAAAGCAACTTTTATTTTGCTGGAAATGTAGATTTGAAAAGGAACACGCAGAAAGTGGGAAAAAGAAATGAACAGTTTGGAATCAAGATGGCGGCCACTCACCTCGGTTCAGAATGATATGGCCCGCCCACGCACGTACCGATTGGTCAACCGTCAGGTCACTGAACTGTAGGATTGGTCAGTCGTCCTGTCACTCGGCTGTAGGATGGCCCGCCCGCACCTGCAATGAACCCACCCCCGTGACGCAGCGATTGGTCGACCGTCGGGTCGCTCGACTGTACGATTGGTCAACCTTCACGTCACGCGATGCTAATGAGCAGATAATGAGCAGAATATTGAACGTTTTTTGGATACCGTTGGAACAATTTTTATCCGACCTAAAAGTAAGTATGCCTACAAAAGTCCTCTAATGATGAGCTTTCTTTTGATATAACATATGTGTCGGTACACTCTATAAATTTTGTTTGTATAGCCGGACAGAGAGACAGAAAGACAGACAGAGAGACATACCATTTTATTATATATATATAGAGTAAGAGGCCTTGCCTCTGTTAATATTATGCTTGACACTGTCTCTGTTGAAATTATACTCGGCCTCGTCTCTGTTTATATTACATGAGATCCTATCTCTGTTTATATTACACTAGACCCTGTCTCTGTTTATATTACACTAGACCCCCATCTCTATATATATTACACTAGGTCCTGTCTCTGTTTATATTACACAAGACCCTCTCTCTTTTTACATTACACTAGACCCTGTCCTCTGGTTATATTACACTAGACCCTGTCTCTGTTTATACTACACAAGACCCTCTCTCTGGTTATATTACACTAGACCCTGTCTCTGTTTATATTACACTAGACCCTGTCTCTGTTTATATTACACTAGACCCTGTCTCTGTTTTTATTACTCTAGGCACTGAATCTGCTTATATTACACGAGACCCGGTCTCTGTTTATAATACACTAGACCCTGTCTCTGTTTATAATACACTAGACCCTGTCTCTCTGTATGTTACACTAGACCATGTCTCTGTTTTTATTACACTAGACCTTCCTCTGTTTATATTAATCTAGACCCTATATCTGTTTATATCACACTAGACCCGGTCTCTGTTTATATCATACTAGACCCTGTCTCTGTTTATAATACACTAGACACTGTCCCTCTTTATATTACACGAGACCCTGTCTCTGCTTAAATTACACTAGTCAGTGTCTCTGTTTACATTAAACTAGACCGTGTCTCTGTTTATAGTATAATAGTCCTTGCCTCTGTTTATATTACACTAGACCCTGCCTCTGTTTATATTGACACTAGCCAATGTCTCTGTTTATATTACACTAGACCCTGTCTCTGTTTATATTATAATAGGCCTTGCCTCTGTTTATATTACACTAAACCCTCTCTCTGAATTTCTAGGCCAGGATCTAGTGTAATATAAACAGACAGGGTGTAGTGTAATATAAGCAGAGGCAGGGGTCTAGTGTAATATAAACAGAGATAGTGACTACTGTAATATAAGCAGAGATAGAGTCTCATGTAATATCAAGAGGGACAGGCCTAGAAAATTCATTATAGCCACTTTTGGGGCGGGTAAAGTCGGGCGGCCGCTAAAGTTTGCGCCCGACGCAAATTCGAGGCCACTTTGCTGATATTCATTAGCTTCCCCCTAAGAGTTTGCTCGAGCGCTAAAACTGCCGATGCACGGCTCTCTTTAGGCGCTAAGCCATACCGCCGAGGCCGGGCGCAGCGCAGTGGTGGGGCCATTTCTTGATTGACAGCAGACACCCTGGCGCCAGCCAGCTCTTAAGGGGGAAGGGTCGAGTTGGTCTGCTGCCAAGCCCTGGACACTGCAGCCCTCCAGCTAGGCCTGAACACTGCTGCTGGACCCAAATAGCGCCTGAAAGGATGGAGAAGGCCCGATGAACGAGCGCAGCGCTTCTCAGAGCATGATCTGAGGGTGCTGGTTGGCGCTGTGGAGAAGAGACACCATATTTTGTTTCCGGACAATGGGAAGAAGCCGGCGGCCCACGTCTACCGGAAAGCCTGGAGTCATGTCGCCACCAGGGTGACATCCAACAGTGAGGTCCCCAGGAGCGCTGTACAATGCCGCAAAAAGCTAAATGCCCTCACCAGGATTGTCAGGGTGAGTACCCTTTCCAGTGTCCTCCTCATCTTTGCATGTGCACCTCACATTATGGGCAAAGGGACCTGAAAGCCCTAATGGCCAGCCCTCATGCAGCAGCTATGGGACAGTCATGAACATCAATTGCACATTGTGCACTTAACACACTGGCCAGGCTATTCCACCATGGGAGGCAGTGCACACAAGATCAGGGCTACACAGTGGCCAGGCTATTCCACCATGGGAGGCAGTGCACACAAGATCAGGGATACACACTGCACTTAGAGGCCGTCCTTTCTCTTGCAGGCCAAGCTGGCCAATAATAAGAGGAGCCGGACTGAGACCGGGGGAGGCGGACCCCAGATCCAGCAGCTCACCGAGCTGCAACAGCGCGTGGAGCACATCATGGGTGCCCGGGTGATTGGCCCCATTGCATCTGGAGATGCCGACCCTGTTCTGGGCACCAATGGTAAGGACATCACCTTTTGGACCTCTCTCGTCCCACTTGCGTATCAGATCTACATCCTTTGCCACTGTCCGACCAATGCGCTGAATTCCACCACTCATGCATCCCTCGCTGATGCCCTCTCCTCACTCTAAAGCTACTCTTGTGCCTTCCTGCTTTCAGATGGTGAGGAGGAGGTCCCTGAAGTTGCCAGTGACAGCCCCTCAGAAGAGGAGGAGGAGGAGGAGTAAGAGGAAGGTGGCCCATCAGGGGAACCCTCAGCCGCGGCAAGCCATGCCAATGTAGGGGAGACGTCTTCCCTGGAGGGGAGCGTGGGGGAAGTGTCGGAGGGGAGTGTAGCTCCTGGGACCAGCGGCCTGCAGAAATGCGGGAGGGGGGTGGAAGCTCAGCGGCCTTCTCCCCAGAAGGGGGAAGGGTCGGAGGGGAGTCCAATTGCTGGGCCCAGCGGCATCCAGCAACGCAGGAAGGGTCGGCCAGCTCGGCGGCCTTCTCCCCAGAGGGAGAGTCCGGCCTCCAGTCCGGAGATGGTCAACGCCGAGGAGATGCGCCGCCTCGAGGACATGTCTGCGGACTCGGAGCGCCAGCGCATGGAGCTCATGGGGGTAGTGGCACGGATGCCTGAGGCCATCGAGTCCCTGTCTCGGAGTGTGACCGAATTCGGGGCCTCACAGGCCACCAGTTTGGTGGAATTCGGGGCAGCTCAGGCAGCGACTGGCCAGGTGATCAGTGGTGCCGTGCAGTCACTGGCTGCACTGATGCGGTCACAGAACAAGGCAACACGGGCACTCACTGCTGCCACACTCGCTATGTCAGCCACGCATCGCCAGGGCACCCGGCGCGCTGCAGCAGCACAGCGGTCTGTCCCTCGGCAGATTGCTGCGCATGCTGCAGTGCTGGCCTGGGCGAGTGCCAGTGTCTCAGGCGACCAGCAAGCGCCTGCCATCCGCCAGCTTGCCCCCATTCCTCCAGCCGCCACTGCCACTCCCCCAGTGGAGCTGCCACGAGCTGCTGCAGCGACTGATGCTGCCCAGCCACAGCTGCAGCATTCACCAGCCGGCCCCTCGACAGCCAGACCTCGTCTAGGCCGACCCCCAAGGGCATCTGCTGTCACGACATGTGCCGCTCAGGAGCCTTCCCCTAGCCTTGCAGCAGCCACTGGCCTCACTTTGAGGAGGAGCAGCAGGGCGTGCAGGGGCCGCCAAAGTTTGCAGAAGGCATCGCCCTCGCGGGACACAAAGTAGAGGGTGTGTGCATATGTTTTGTTTTTTGGAATGGGTGTTTTGTGAAGGCCAAGGATGAAGGCCATTCTTGTTTACATCTTTTGTTAATCCTCCCCAGGTTGTGGGAGTGAGTCATGTGTGTGAGTGTTTTTTGGGGGTTTCGTGTGTTTTTTGTTTTCATGTGGGAAAGGCCCTGAGTTTGTACAATAAACAATTTTATTTATTCACATTGTCCATGTTTGATCTTTGAAGTGTTTTTTGCCTTAACCGGCTGAGGGCTTGCGGAGCGGCTGCAATCATGTTCTTTCATTGGCACAAGACATTCCCTGACAGGGGGCCTAGAAGTGACGTTCAATAAGCCGCCGACGGGCGGCCCTTGGACCTTCTGCCTCCCTCCTGGGCTGGTACTCCTCCTCCTCCTCCTCCCCATGCTCCTCCTGCTCCTCCTCCTGAGGTGGTGGTCCAACGTGAGGTGGCAGTGCCTGAGTCCTGTGGATAGCCAGGTTGTGCAGCATGCAGCAAACGACGACGAATTGGGAGACTCGCTCCTGCGAATCCTGGAGGGCTCCCCCGGAGCAATCCAGACAGCAGAACCGTTGCTTCAGGACGCCGATTGTTTGTTCGATGAGGTTCCTGGTCGCTTGATGGCTCTCGTTGTATGCCTCTTCAGCAGGGGTCGTGGGTGCGCGGAGCGGGGTCATGAGCCAGGTACACAAAGGATAGCCTTTGTCCCCGATAAGCCATTCTCTTGGGTGAGGCTGTGCCTGGAACATGTCAGCCACAGTTGTCTGTCGCAGGATAAAGGCATCGTGGCTGCTGCCTGGAAAGCGGGCATTGACAGCTAGGATGCGCTGCCTGTGGTCACACACCAGCTGTACGTTGAGGGAATGGTAGCCCTTCCGGTTGCGGTAATCCTTGGCATGCTCCAGAGGTGCCCGCAAAGCCACATGCGTGCAGTCAATGGCGCCCTGCACCATGGGGAAGCCCGCTATTCTTGCAAATCCCACTGCACGCTGCTGCTGCTTGTCCAAGATCATGGGGAAGGAGATGAATTGATGTCTCCTTCTGAAAAGGGCATTGGTCACCTTGCGGATGCAGCAATGCATGGTGAACTGGGAGATGTTAGCGATGTCCCCAGCAGTGGATTGGAAGGAGCCAGTGGCATAGAAGTTGAGAGCCACTGTCACCTTCACTGCCACCGACAGAGACGTCCTGCGCATCAGCTGTGGACGCAGATCTCTGTGAAGCAGCTGGCAGATGTCTGCAACCACCTCCCTTCTGAATCACAGCCTCCTAACACACTGCGCGGCAGACATGTTGAGATAGGAGAACTGCTGGCGGTACACCCTGGGTGGGGAAGGCCTCACTTGGCGATGCCTGTTGCCCCCTCTGCATCTAGCCAGGGCTGCCACTCTCTCACGGCGTCTGTAAGCCCTTCCGACATAAGGCTGAAACTCAGCATTGGCACCCAATGCAGCCCCCATAATATGCTGGAAAATACTGAGATCTCAATGAAGGCAAAGATAATTGCAAAGCTCTGGCCTGAAGCCAAAAATACCTGTCCTAGTGTTGGGCCAAAGCAGTAAGCTCTCTTCCTTGGTCTCTCTCCAAAAATCCATTGCACAAGAGTGAATGCTGCAAAATGGCTGCCCTTTATAGTGCAGGGTAAGTGCCCTTTAATTTGCGCTCCCCGCGGCCCACCTCGGCTGTGTACTGTTCCACTCAACAGTCGTTAGGGCCGCCCAGCGCACAATGGGGCGGCGCGAGAGAAGTTACGGTTCCGGGCGCACAAAGGGCTTTGCATGACAAAATGATGTCATGATCTGCGCGCGCAGATGAGCGCGCGCAAAGGCTTTCCACCGGTGCTAAATGTCTACTGAAGTTGGGGCGAGGCGCAGATCACGCTGCGCCCGGGCACTAAGCGCCTAGCGCTCGAGATCTGCTCCTCCTAAGGCGCTAACGGCTGGCGCAGTCAACTGAATTTCTAGGCCACAGTGTCTAGTGTGTTATAAACAGAGACAGGGTCAAGTGTAATATAAAGAGGGACAGTGTCTAGTATAATATAAACAGAGACAGAGACTCGTGTAATATAACCAGAGACAGGGTGTAGTGTAATATAAGCAGAGGCAGGGTCTAGTGTAATATAAACAGAGACAGGGTCTAATGTAATATAAACAGAGACAGGGTCTAGTGTAATATAAGCAGAGACAGGGTCTAGTGTAATATAAACAGAGATAGGGTCGAGTGTAATATAAACAGAGGCAGGGTCTTGTGTAATATAAACAGAGACAGGGTCTAGTGTAATATAAACAAATACAGCGTCTAGTGTAATATAACCAGAGACGGGGTCTAGTGTAATATAAACAGAGACAGGATCTAATGTAATATAAGCAGAGACAGGGTCTAGTGTAATATAAACAGAGACATTGACGAGTGTAATATAAGCAGTGACAGGGTCTCGTGTAATATACAGAGAGACAGTGTCTAGTGTATTATAAAGAGAGACAATGTCTAGTGTGATATAAACAGAGGCATGGCCACGTGTAATATACATATAGAGAAGGACAAGTGTAATATAAACAGAGACAGGGTCCAGTGTAATATAAACAGAGACCGGGTCTCGTGTAATATAAGCAGATTCAGTGCCTAGAGTAATAAAAACAGAGACAGGGTCTAGTGTAATATAAACAGAGACAGGTTCTAGTGTAATATAAATAGAGACAGGGTCTAGTGTAATATAAACAGAGACAGGTTCTAGTGTAATATAAATAGAGACAGGGTCTAGTGTAATAGAAACAGAGACAGTTTCTAGTGTTATATAAAGAGAGTCATTGCCTAGTATAATATAAACAGAGACAGGGTCTAGTATAATATAAACAGAGACGAGGCCGAGTATAATTTCAACAGAGACAGTGTCAAGCATGATATTAACAGAGGCAAGGCCTCTTATATATATATATATATATATATATATATAATAAATATATATATATATATATATAATAACATGGTATGTCTCTCTGTCTGTCTTTCTGTCTCTCTGTCCGGCTATACAAACAAAATTTATAGAGCGTACCGACACATATGTTATATCAAAAGAAAGCTCATCACTAGAGGACTCTTGTAGGCATACTTACTTTTAGGTCGGATAAAAATTGTTCCGTCGGTATCCAAAAAACGTTCAATATTCCGCTCATTATCTGCTCATTAGCATCGCGTGACATGAAGGTTGACCAATCGTACAGTCGAGCGACCCGACGGTCGACCAATCGCTGCGTCACGGGGGTGGGTTCATTGCAGGTGCGGGCGGGCCATCCTACAGTCGAGTGACAGGACGATTGACCAATCCTACAGTTCAGTGACCTGACGGTTGACCAATCGGTACGTGTGTGAGCGGGCCTTATCATTCTGAACCGAGGTGAGTGGCCGCCATCTTGATTCCAAACTGTTCATTTCTTTTTCCCACTTTCTGCGTGTTCCTTTTCAAATCTACATTTCCAGCAAAATAAAAGTTGCTTTTGAAACACAAATTGTTTTTAAAACATGTTAATTAGTTTCTAAATCTTTTCTCTAACATCTAGAATTTTCCTACATTTCACCGTTTTGCCAGGCCTCTGTTGCCCAGCCACGCCTGAGCTAGGCACCTCCCGTCATGCTTAGCAAGCGGCTCGCGATCGCCGCCATCTTTGTGAAGGCTGGAGGGGGCGGGCCTGAGCCAAGCGTCGCCACAGCAGCCATCTTAGTAAAGGCAGGTTGGGCAGGAGTCACGCGCGCGACTTGAGTCTGGCCAGGCCTCACGCGGTAGGTTGCACGGTGGCGTCTCTCTGCTCTTGAAGCCGGCTGGGGCGGGGGGCGGGGCTCGGGAGATCTGGGGGGGGGGCGGTGGCGGGCCTCGGGAGATCGGGGGGCTGGGATGACGGGCCTCGGGAGATCGGGGGGGGGCGGGCATCGGGAGATCGGGGGGGAGGGCGGGCCTCGGGAGTTCGGGGTGGGCGGGCCTCGGGAGATGGGGGAGGGGCGGGCCTCGGGAGATCGGGGGGGGCGGGCCACGGGAGATGGTGGGGGCGGGCCTCGGGAGATCGGGGGGGGGCGGGCCTCGGGAGATCTGGGGGGGCGGGCCTCGGGAGATCGGGGGGGGCGGGCCTCGGGAGATCGGGGGGGCCTTGGGAGATTGGGGGGGGCGAGCCTCAGCGGGGGGGGGCGAGCCTCGGGAGATCGGGTGGGGTGGCGGGCCTTGGGAGATCGGGGGGGGGGCGGGGTTCGGGAGATCCGGTGCGGGGCTCGGGAGATCGAGGCTCGGGAAATCGGGGGGGCGGGGCTCGGGATATCGGGGGGTGGGGCTCGGGGAGCAAGGGTGCGGGGGGCGGGGCTCGGGCTGATGGGGCGATCCCCTCCCCACCTTTCCCCCACTCCCCCTCCTTCCCCCCACCCCCCTCCTTCCCCCTCCCCCATTCTTCCTCCCTCCCCCTTCTTCCCCCTCACCCCTCCCCCTTCTTCCCCCTCTCCTTCTTCCCACCCTCCGCTTCTTCCCCCTCCCCCTTCTTACCCCCTCCCCCTTCTTCCACCCTCCCCCCTTCTTCCCCTCCCCCCTTCTTCCCCCTACCCCTCCCCCTCCCCCTTCTTCCCCCTCCCTTCTCCCCCTTCTTCCCCCCTCCCCCCTCCGCATTCTTCCCCCCTCCCCCCTCCCCCTTCTGCTCCCCTCCCAGCTCCCCTTCTTCGACCCTCCCCCTCCCCTCTCCCCATTCTTCCCCCTCCCCCATCTTCTCCCCTCACACTCCCCCTTCTTCCACCCTTCCCACTTCTTCCCTTCTCCCCCTCCCCCTTCTTCCCGCCTCCCCCTCACACTTCTTCCCCCTTTCCCCCTCCCCATTCCTTCTCCCCCTTCTTCCTCCTTCCCTGCTCCCCCTTCTTCCCCGTTCCCCAATTCCCCTTCTTCCCCCCTCCCCCTTCAAACCCTTACCCCCTCCCCCTTCTTCCCCCCTCCCCTTCTTCCCGCCTCCCCTTCTTCCCCCCTCCCCCTTCTTCCCCCTCCCACTTCTTCCCCCACCCCCTCCCCCTTGTTCCTTCTTCCCCCATCCCCTCCCACTTCTTCCCCCCTCCCCCTTCTTTCCCCTCCCCCTTCTTCCCCACTCCCCCTTCTTCCCCCTCCCCCTCCCCTTCTTTCCCCCTCCCCCTGCCCCTTCTTCCCTCTCCCCCCTCCCCCTTCCTCCCCTTCCCCTTCTTCTCCCTCCCCCTTCTTCCCCCCTCCCCCTTCTTCCCACTTCCCCTTTCCTCCCCACCTCCTCCTTTCCTCCCCCGCCTCCTCCTTCCCCCCTTACCCCCAGTCGCTCTCTCTCTTCCCCCCAATCGCTCTCTCTCTTCCCCCCAGTCGCTCTCTCTCTTCCCCCCAGTCGCTCTCTCTCTTCCCCCCAGTCGCTCTCTCTCTTCCCCCCAATCACTCTCTCTCTTCCCCCCAGTCGCTCTCTCTCATCCCCCCAGTCGCTCTCTCTCTTCCCCCCAGTCGCCCTCTCTCTGTCTTCCAACAACAACATGCCCTCAAAAGACCCTCGGCACCGCCGGGCACTTCAGCAAATAATATATACAGAGATACGGTCTAGTGTAATGTAAATAGAGACAGAGTCCTGTGTAATATATTCAGATGCAGGGTCTAGTGTAATGTAAAAAGAGACAGGGTCTAGTGTAATAAAAACAGAGAGAGGGTCCAGTGTAATATAAACCGAGAGAGGGTTAATGTAATATTAACAGAGACAGGATCCAGTGTAATATAAACAGAGACAGGTCTAGTGCATTATTAGCAGAGGCAAGGCCTGTTATAATATTAACAGAGACAGTGGCCTAGAAATTCAGCTGTTTGCGCCAGACGTTAGCGCCAGATTTCCGGCGCTATCCACTTAGCGCCCGGGCACCGCCGGATCTGCGCCTACGCCGAAATTCAGCTGGGCTTTAGCGCCGGCGCAAAGTGTTAGCGCCCGGTCAGCTGCGCGCGCATCTTATGACGTCATTCCGTCGTGCAACGCCGTTTGTGCGCCCCAAACCGGAAATTCAGTGGCGCCCGGCCGATGTTGGCGTGGCGCTACTAAGAACTGTGAAATGGAACTCAACAGAGGCCCTGTGGGATTCGGGGAGCGCTAATTAAAGGGCACATCCACTCACCCATAAAAGCTAGCCATTTCGCTGCAATGACTTGACTGGTTTGGATTTCTGCACAGAGAGCAAGGCACAGAGATTACTGATTTCGGACACCATAGGAGAGGTATTTTTGGCTTCTAGCCAGTGCTTTGACATTTGCATCCTTGTGATTTTGCTGGTTGGAACTTTGTAATGGGGGCTGCATGGGGGGCCAACCCTCAGTTGCGACATTTTGTGCGAAGGGCTGGCATACGCTTTGAGACAGGCCCAGCCATGCCTAGACGCAGAGGGGCCATTAGGCGTCGCCAACGTAGGCCTTACCCAGTCAGGCAATACCGGGAGCAGGTCTCATATCTCACCATGACTGCGGCGCATTGTGTTAAGAGGCTGCGCTTCAGAAGGGAGGTGGTTGAAGAGATCTGCCAGCGGCTTCATGCAGATTTGCAGCCACAGCTCATGTCCAGGGCGTCTCTCTCGGTGGAAGTGAAGGTCACGGTGGCTCTCAGCTTTTATGCAAGCGGCTCCTTCCAAGCCGCTGCTGGGGACATCGCGACCATCTCCCAGTTCGCCGCGCATCGCTGCATCCGACAGGTCACCGAAGCACTTTTCGCGAGGAGCCACCAATTCATCTCCTTCCCCATGACCCAACACAAGCAGGAGCAGCGTGCATTCGGATTTGCCAGGATCGCGGCCTTCCCCATGGTGCAGAGCGCCATTGATTGCATGCATGTGGCTATGCGGCCATCTATCCGCAATGCCGAGCAAGACCGCAACCGGAAGGGCTACCATTCCCTAAATGTGCAGCTGGTGTGTGACCACAGGCAGCGCATCCTAGCTGTCAATGCCCGCTTCCCAGGAAGCATCCACGATGCCTTTATCCTGCGACAGACTACTGTGGCTGACATGTTCCAGGCACAGCCTCAACCAAGGGGATGGCTTCTCGGGGACAAGGGCACCCTTTGTGCACATGGCTCATGACCCCGCTCCGCGCGCCCAGGACCCCAGCGGAGCTGGCATACAACGAAAGCCATCAAGCCACAAGGAACCTAATAGAGCAAACGATAGGCGTCCTCAAGCAACGGTTCCGTTGCCTGGATCGTTCGGGCGGGTCTCTTCAGTATTCGCCGGATAGAGTCTCCCAGTTCGTCGTGGTCTGCTGCATGCTCCACAACCTGGCTATCCGCAGGACTCAGGCACTGCCACCTGACATTGGGCCACCACCTCAGGAGGACGAGCAGGAGGACCCTGAGGAGGAGCAGCACCAGGCCAGGAGGGAGCGACAAGGTCCAAGGGCCGTCCGCCGGGGGCTTATTGCTCGACACTTCTAGGCCCCCTGTCAGGGAATGGCCTGGCCCACTGAACGCAGCCGCTTCGCAAGCCCTCAGCCGGTTAACCCAACAACCACTTGAAACATGACACCTGCACATGGTGAATAAATAAACATCTTTATTTGAAAACCTCAGGGCCCTTCCCACATGGAAGAGCAAAACAGAGAAGACCCCCAAAAAACAGTAACAAACTTCTGTCACTCCCAAAACCTGGGGAGGACTAACATAACATCAGCATCCAAATGGCCTCGTCACTGGCCTAACAAAAACAAGCCCCCCCAACAACACAAAGACCCCCATAAAACAAAAACACATAATGCCCCCCAGAACAGAAGCCCCCGCATCACCCAAACCCTCGGTGAACACACTCTATTGGGTATGGCGAGAGGGCGAGTGTGTGGACAAGCGTCTTTTGCCCCGGCCCGTCCTGCTGCAGCGCCTCAAGCTGGGCCGTGAGGCTGTGCCGAGGCTGGGGGAAGGATCCTCAGGGCGATAAGGCGTCTCGCCAGATGCCCTTGGGTGTCGGCCTACACGAGGGTGGGCCCGGGAGGGGCCGGCTGGTGGCTGCTGCAGCTGTGGGTGGCCTTCTTCAGTGGCTGCAGGAGCTCCTTGCACCGTGGCTGGGGGAGTGGCAGGCTCACCTGCACCAATGGGTACAAGGTGGGTGATGCCAGGCGCGCGCTGGTCACCAGACACACATGCACTCAGGCGGCCTGGCCGGGGAGCAAGCGCGCCAAACTGTGGGTGGCCAGACCGGTGTGCGGCAGCAGGGCGGCGCCTGGCCTGGCGACGCCTCCCCGCCAGTGCGAGGGTCGCAGAAGTCAGTGCCCCAACTGCGCCGGCATGTCCCCGCATCTGCAGTCCCATTGTCTGGACAGCACCTCTCAGCTGGCGACTGGCGTGCTGCGCTGCCTCGAGTTGCTCGACCCCCCTCTCATGCGCTGCCACAAGGAGCTCCACCCCCCTGGCGTGCGCTGCAGCGAAAACCTCGAGGCCCCTGGCCTGGGCTTGGCCGAAAGCCACCACACTTTGAGAGAGGCTTTCGATGGCCTGAGGCATCTGTGCCAGCACCTCCATGATTTCCACATGGCGGCGCTCCGACGCCGCCGACATCTCGTCCAGGAGGCGCACCTCCTGGGCGACGTCCGAGTCCGGACTGGAGGGCGCCTCCACCCTCTGGCCAGAAGGCTGGCGTGCCGCCGGAGCGCTGCCGCGTGCGGCCACGCCACTGACACCAGGTTCTGCCCTCCCCTCCACCGCCTCCCCCCTCCGGGCAGAAGGGTCGCGTGCCGCCGGAGCCTTGCCGCGGGCGTCCATGCCACTGGGACCAGGTTCGGGGCTCCCCTCCCCCGCCTCCCCCTGGCTCTCCGGCACGCCAGACGTATCCCCTTCATTGGCATGTCCTGGAGCGGAGGAGGGTTCCCCCGAGGTGGCGCCTTCCTGCTGCTCCTCCACGTCCTCCTCCTCCGAGGGCCTGGCTGTGTGGGCTTCAGGGAGCACCTCCTCCTCACCAGCTGAAAGCAGGAAGGCACAAGTGTAGCTTTAGAGTGAGGACAGGCCGACAGCGAGGGAGGCCGCACTGGTGCATTATGCGCATTTATCGGCCACTGGGGAAGGATGTAGATCTGATGCGCGAGGGCAAGGATAGAGGTGCAGCTGGTCCTGTCCTTACCAGTGGGCTCCAGTATAGGGTCGGCGTCGCCGATCGCCACAGGCCCAATCACCGGGTGCCCCAGCAGTCGGGCCACCCTCTCTTCCAGAAGCGTCAGCTCCTGGAACTCGCGAGGGCCTCCACCAGTGACACGGAGGCTCCTGGCGTTCCTCGCCAGCTTGGCCTGCAAGAGAAAGGAGGGCGTCTAAGTACAGTGTGGTGCCCTGTAGCTGTGTGTGAGGCCTGCCATGGTGGAATAGCTTGCACAGTGTGGTGCCCTGTAGCTGTGTGTGAGGCCTGCCATGGTGGAATAGCTTGCACAGTGTGGTGCCCTGTAGCTCTGTGTGAGGCCTCCCATGGTGGAATAGCTTGCACAGTGTGGTGCCCTGTAGCTCTGTGTGAGGCCTCCCATGGTGGAATAGCTTGCACAGTGTGGTGCCCTGTAGCTCTGTGTGAGGCCTCCCATGGTGGAATAGCTTGCACAGTGTGGTAAGTGCAGAAAGAGCTCTTGATTAACATGCAAGTGCCATTGCAGCGGCAGCAGGGCTGGCCATTAGACCTTGGATGTCCCTTTGGCCCTAATGGGAGGTGCACATGCAAGGATGAGGGGGACATTGGAAAGGGTACTCACCTTGACCAGCCGACATAGGTCGTTGTATTTCTTGCGGCACTGGTCCGCACTCCTGGGAACATCTGAGCTGGAGGAGACCCTCCGGGCAATTTTGGTCCAGGCCTCCCTGAACTGGCTCCTGGGAGCCTTCCTGCCACTAGCCGGGCAAACGACCCGCCTTCTTTTGCGCACCCCATGAAGGAGCACACCCAGCGCATGCTCAGAGAAGCGTTCGGCTCTTTCACGGGCCCTCTCCATGTCCTCCAGGCGTTGATATGCCACACAACCACTCCTGAGGCCTAGTTGAAGGGCTACAGCATGCAGGGCGTGGCTGCAGTCAAAGTTGACCCTTCCCCCTTTAAGAGCTGGCCGGCGTCAGGGTGTCTGCTGACACTCACCACATGATCGCACCTGCGCTGCGCCCGGAATCGGCGTTATTAGGCTGCATCGCCGGATTAGCGCCTCAACACAGGGTTCCAACGCCTTGTGCAGCGCTCGGCCAAAAAGTTGGCCAAATCTACTGAATTTCGGCGAGCTCGCCTGCACTTTCCGGCGGGCGCTAAATTCGACGAGCGCCCGACTTTAGCGCCGCAATAGCGTCAGAACTGAATTTCTAGGCCAGGGTCTAGTGTAATATAAACAGAGGCAAGACCTATTACAATAAAAACAGACACAATGTCTAGTGTAATATAAACAGAGACAGTGTCTAGTGTAGTATAAACAGAGATCGGGTCTAGTGTAATATAAAAAGAGACAGTGTCTATTGTATTATAAACAGATACAGGGTCTAGTGCAATATAAACAGAGACACAGGCCTAGAAATTCAGTTGCTTGCGCCAGCCGGTAGCGCCTTAGGAGGAGGAGATGTTGGGCGCTAGATGGCTAGCGGCCAGGCGCAGCGTGATCTGCACCTCTCCCCAACTTCACTAGAGATATAGCGGCAGCGCAAAGTCTTTGCACGCGCTCAGCTGCGCGCGCAGATCCTGACGTCATTTCATCGTGCAACGCCCTTTGTGCGCCCCAAACCGGAACTTCAGTGTTGCCGCCCTTCTTTGTGCCTGACGCCCCCAGCGACTGGTAGAGGGGAACGGCTCCCAGTCGCTGCGGGGTGCGGGGGGCGCTATTTAAAGGGGACTCCTCCTGCATTATAAATGATAGACATTTTGTGCCAATCCTTCTGTGTGAGAGACAAAGGCAGAGAGCTTTCTGCATTGACTCAGCGCTCGCACAGGTACTTCTGGCTTCAGGCCAGAGCTTTGCACTTGGATTTCACTTTCAGTGCCATAGCCTTGAGTCGCCACATATACTGTAATGGGGGCTACAATGGGTGGAAACGTTGGCTTTCTGCATTGCATTCAAAGGGATCAGAGACGTCAGGAGAGAGTGCCAGTCATGGCCAGACGTAGAAGGGCCAACAGGTGTCGGCACAGGAGGCCTTACCCACCCAGGGTTCACCGCCAGCAGTTCTCATATCTGGACATGTCTGAGGAGCAGTGTGTTCGGAGGCTGCGATTCAGAAGGGAGGTGGTCACTGAGATCTGCCACCTGCTTCGCAGAGATCTGCAGCCACAGCTGAGGAGCAGGACGTCTCTGTTGGTGGCAGTGAAGGTGACGGTGGCTCTCAACTTCTATGCCACCGGCTCCTTCCAATCCGCTACTTGGGACATTGCCAACATCTCCCAGTTCGCGGTACATTGCTGCATCCGACAGGTGAACAATGCCCTTTTCAGAAGGAGACGTCAGTACATCTCCTTCCCCATGACCCTGGACAAGCAGCAAGAGCGGACAATGGGATTTGGAAGAATAGCGGGCTTCACCGTGGTCCAGGGCATAGAACTGATGAACCAGCATTGGTCAGGCCTTGCTTCAGGGCTGCAGTGCACAGGGCATGGCAGCCAGACAAGTCCACCCTCCCCCTTTAAGAGCTGACCGGCGCCAGAGCGTCTGCCGTCAATCAGCAACTCGCCGGACCTGCGCTGCGCCCGACCTCGGGGGTATCGCCCCGGACCGCCGGCTTAGCGCCGAATGATAGTCGTGCATCGCCTGTTTTAGTGCAGCAGCAACCTCTTGGGGCGATGCGACTGAATATCGGCGAAGGTGGTGCGAACTTGCGCCGGGCGCAAACTTTAGCGGCCGCCTGAATTTAGCGCCCCGAACGTGGCTATACTGAATTTCTAGGCCACAGTGTCTAGTGTATTATAAACAGAGACAGGGTCAAGTGTAATATAAAGAGAGACAATTTCTAGTGTGATATAAACAGAGGCATGGTCTAGTGTAATATACATATAGAGAAGGACTAGTGTAATATAAACAGAGACAGGGTCTAGTGTAATATAAAAAGAGACTGGGTGTAGTGTAATATATGCAGATTCAGCGCCTAGAGTAATAAAAACCGAGACAGGGTCCAGTGTAATATAAACAGAGACAGAGTCTAGTGTAATATAAACAGAGACAGGGTCTAGTGTAAAATAAACAGAGACAGGGTCTAGTGTAATACAAACAGAGAGAGGGTCTTGTGTAATATAAACAGAGACAGGGCCTAGTGTAATATAACCAGAGACAGGGTCTAGTGTAATGTAAACAGAGAGAGGGTCTTGTGTAATATAAACAGAGACAGGGGCCTGTGTAATATAATCAGAGACAGGGTGTGATAAAAATAATAACTTCCGGGAAGTTATGTCATCACTTCCTGTGAACTGTGAACTATGAACTATGAACTGTGTACATACCTCACTTCCTGTCATGTGTCACTTCCTGTTGGACTGGTATAAATACTGGTCTGTTCAGTATTGTAAGAGGCTTCTACCAGAGGCATGGTAAAGACCTCTCTTGTATATAGTGTGTTTATAAGTTACTTAAAGCTTACTTTAAAGTTACTTGATGGTAAGCCTCCTTTTTCTTACATCAATTTAAGTAACTTAATATTTACACTCACGAATACTAGACCTTCGGACAAACTCGGAATTAAGGATCCAGGGAACCACCCATCATGGAGAAAATCCTTAGACCTATTCTTCTGGACTTGGACCCGAATGCACCAGCAGCTGGCAGGGTATGGAAGCATTCGTACCGTACTTTTGAGAATTTTCTGGATGAATGTGAAGCGGATGCTCCTGCTAGATTGAAGATACTTATCAATTATGTGACCCCAAAAGTGTTCGAATATGTTGATGAATGGGATAATTACGATGAGGTGATTCGGGCACTTAAGAAACTGTATGCCAAGACCCCAAATGAGGTCTATGCTAGACATCTACTGGCCACAGCCCGACAAGGGCCAGGGGAATCAATTGACGAATTCCTGCAAGAACTTCGCAGGCTCAGCGTAGATTGTAACTTTCAGGCAGCCTCAGCTGAGCTGTACCGCCAAGAAATGATTCGTGATGCTTTCATCTGCGGGATTGCCTCTCCATTTATACGCCAGCGTCTACTAGAAAGTAAAACACTTGAGCTACAAAAAGCTTTTGACCTAGCTTGTTCACTGGATTTGGCAAAGAGAAACGCAGACCTCTATCAGCTGCCCAGATCTCGATCTGCTGCTGTAGCTGCAACCAGACAATTCAAGCGGTCTCAGGTGAACCCTATCATGGGGGAATCTAATTCTGATAATTCTGATGAAGAAGAGGAGGACGACCCCACTTTAGCAGCCTCTTGGCAATCTAGGAAGGAATGCTTCTTTTGTGGAGATGCTTTTCACCCTAGGAAAACCTGCACTGCTCGCAATGCAATCTGCAGTTATTGCGGGAAAAAAGGACACTTTGCTAAAGTTTGCCTATCAAGGGCCTCTACGAGGGCCAATCCAGCTAAGGCCTACCGAACTGCCCCAATTAGGGCCTATCAAGATGCTCCAGCTAGGACCTATCAAGCTTCCTCTCGAGCTCTCTCCCGAAGAAGCACACCGAGAGTTTTAGCCACTCTCTGTGCAACGACACCAATTACAGCTGCTTGCCCACAGAACCTGTCTCATGCTGCCACAAAAATTTCAATTAAAGGGCATACCTTAGATGCCTTAATTGACTCAGGAAGTACTGATAGTTTCATTAAGGAACAGATTGTTGCGAAATTGAAACTACATGTCTTCCCATCGGACCAGGCAATTGCGATGGCCCAGTCATCACTTAATACCAGAATCTCCGGCTTTTGTGTTGTTGATATGACACTTCATGGTCGTATGTATCCCTCCACCCGACTTTTGGTGCTCAAGGACTTATATAGTGATCTCCTCTTAGGACTGGACTTCCAAAAACAGCATAAGAAACTCACCATTGAGTTTGGTGGATCCAAACCCGGACTTACTATTTCTAATATACCGTCTAAATTACCATTTTGTGCATTATCAGCAGCTTCACTTGATGAACCCTCATTATTTGCCAGTATTCCGGCTCAATGCCAACCGATAATAACAAAATCGCGGCGCTTTAATCAGGAAGACCAATCTTTTATTGCGGCTGAAATCTCTCGACTTCTAGCAGAGGATATCATTGAACCATGTTCGTCGCCCTGGCGGGCTCAAGTCGTCATTGTCAAGAACCCTCTAAAACCTCACAAACAGCGACTATGCATCGATTATTCGCAAACCATCAATCAATATACCGACTTGGACGCCTACCCATTGCCACGCATTGATGATATGGTTAATAAACTGGCCGAATACAAAGTGTTCTCAACTTACGATTTAAAAAGTGCCTATCATCAGTTACCCTTGAAGGTCTCAGATAAGCAGTACACAGCCTTTGAGGCTAATGGACGGCTGTACCAATTTCGTCGCCTCCCATTCAGGGTTACTAATGGAGTGGCTGTCTTTCAACGGGCAATGGATGGCCTGGTTAAGCAGGAAAACCTAAGGGACACTTTTCCCTATCTTGATAACATTACCATTGCAGGTCACGGTCAACAGGAACACGACTCCAACCTCCAAAAATTTCGGGATGCCCTCCATCGCCGTAATTTGACCCTGAATGAATCCAAATCTGTTGAGTCGCAACCGACCATCAACATCCTTGGCTACTGCGTAGGCAATGGTATCATTCAGCCAGACCCAGAAAGACTTCGCCCGCTCCAAGAGCTCCCGTCACCTAAGAATCCGGCTTCTTTACATCGGGCTCTCGGTCTGTTTGCATACTACGCTAAATGGATTCCTCATTTTTCGGACAAAATCCAACCCTTGCTGCATGCTAGATCATTTCCACTGGGAACAGCGGCTGTTGCAGCCTTTAACCTTCTCAAAAAACAGTTGGAGAAAGCGGCTCTTCACTCCATTGATGAGAATCTCCCTTTCATGGTTGAATGTGATGCCTCAGAGGTGGCGATCTCGGCTACTCTGAATCAGGAAGGTCGTCCTGTATCATTTATGTCCAGGACCTGACAAGGTGCCGAGCTACATTATCCTCCGGTTGAGAAAGAAGCCACAGCCATCATAGAGGCAGTACGGAAGTGGAACCATTTTCTAGCTCGCCAGCACTTTACATTGATCACGGACCAACGATCAGTCGCCTTCATGCTCGATAATCGAAAACGAACCAAAATTAAGAATAATAAAATACAACTTTGGAGGATGGAACTGGCCTCTTTTGGTTATACCATTCTCTATCGGCCTGGCAAGGAGAATGTGGCCCCGGACACACTCACACGGGCATTCTGCTCCACTATGTCATCCTCCACCCTCATGGATGTCCACAATGGTTTGTGCCATCCTGGGGTTACGCGCATGCTACATTTCGTACGATCACGGAATCTCCCTTTTTCCACTGGAGATGTAAAGAAAATATGCTCAGAATGCCGGCTTTGTGCGGAATTAAAACCTCAGTTCTTCCGCCCCTCAGATGGTATACTCATACATGCAACCCAACCGATGCAACGACTTAGCATCGATTTTAAGGGCCCAGTGCCCTCTTCAACTCGGAACACATATTTGCTCGCCATGATCGACGAATATTCACGTTTTCCGTTTGCCTTCCCCTGCTCCAATATGCTGGCGTCCACAGTAATCTCCTGCCTTGAGCAGGTATTTTCTCTCTGTGGCATGCCGGCTTATATTCACTCAGATCGGGGTCCATCCTTTATGTCGAGGGAACTCAAGGACTACCTCTCAGAACGGGGAATTGCTACAAGCAAAACAACACCATACCATCCTATCGGAAATGGGCAGGTAGAGAGGTATAACGGTATCACCTGGAATTCCGTACGTCTCGCTTTAAGATCTCGGGGGCTACCAGACCAGCAATGGGAAACAGTGCTTCCGGATGCATTGCACTCTATACGGTCCCTGCTTTCTACAGCCACAAATACTACACCTCATGAGCGGTTCTTTGGATTCCAGCGTCGCTCATCTCATGGGACATCACTCCCGTCATGGCTAACTACTCCTGGACCTGTATTACTCCGAAGATACGTTCGGACGTCTAAAAATGACCCTCTTGTAGACGAGGTCGAACTAACCGATGCCAACCCCACCTATGCAAACATACGATATTCCGACGGCCGAGAATCTACCGTATCATTACGGGATCTGGCTCCCTGCCCACCAGGACCTAGTGGGACATCGGGTGATGGCATTTCACCAGGAAACTCTTGGGACCTATCGGGTACCCCTCTCCAGGATCCTGATCGGACACCAACTAGCTTGGTGCCGGTAGAACCCCGTGCTCAAGGTTGCGACCCTCCCAGTACCACGCATGAAAGTACTGGTCTGCCACAGACCAGCTCTGCACCTCCCTCTGAACAGAGGCAGTCTGACTTTGAACCTATTGGGGCTCGTACTCGAAGCCATGATCTCCCCGACCCTTCACACGGCAATCCAGGCCACACGGACTCTGGCCAATGGCCAACCGCATGTAAGCGGACCAGCGACCCTCTATGATGGGAATCCAAACGGGTGCGACTCTTCCTTGTTCGGCGGCTGCGGACCAAAAGTTAGACCACAGCCTCCTAAACCTGCAGGAGGGAAGAATGTGATAAAAATAATAACTTCCGGGAAGTTATGTCATCACTTCCTGTGAACTGTGAACTGTGAACTATGAACTATGAACTGTGTACATACCTCACTTCCTGTCATGTGTCACTTCCTGTTGGACTGGTATAAATACTGGTCTGTTCAGTATTGTAAGAGGCTTCTACCAGAGGCATGATAAAGACCTCTCTTGTATATAGTGTGTTTATAAGTTACTTAAAGCTTACTTTAAAGTTACTTGATGGTAAGCCTCCTTTTTCTTACATCAATTTAAGTAACTTAATATTTACACTCACGAATACTAGACCTTCGGACAAACTCGGAATTAAGGATCCAGGGAACCACCCATCAAGGAGAAAATCCTTAGACCTATTCGTCTGGACTTGAACCCGAATGCACCAGCAGCTGGCAGGGTATGGAAGCATTGGTACCGTACTTTTGAGAATTTTCTGGATGAATGTGAAGCGGATGCTCCTGCTAGATTGAAGATACTTAGCAATTATGTGACCCCAAAAGTGTTCGAATATGTTGATGAATGGGATAATTACGATGAGGTGATTCGGGCACTTAAGAAACTGTATGCCAAGACCCCAAATGAGGTCTATGCTAGACATCTACTGGCCACAGCCCGGCAAGGGCCAGGGGAATCAATTGACGAATTCCTGCAAGAACTTCGCAGGCTCAGCGTAGATTGTAACTTTCAGGCAGCCTCAGCTGAGCTGTACCGCCAAGAAATGATTCGTGATGCTTTCATCTGCGGGATTGCCTCTCCATTTATACGCCAGCGTCTACTAGAAAGTAAAACACTTGAGCTACAAAAAGCTTTTGACCTAGCTTGTTCACTGGATTTGGCAAAGAGAAACGCAGACCTCTATCAGCTGCCCAGATCTCGATCTGCTGCTGTAGCTGCAACCAGACAATTCAAGCGGTCTCAGGTGAACCCTATCATGGGGGAATCTAATTCTGATAATTCTGATGAAGAAGAGGAGGACGACCCCACTTTAGCAGCCTCTTGGCAATCTAGGAAGGAATGCTTCTTTTGTGGAGATGCTTTTCACCCTAGGAAAACCTGCACTGCTCGCAATGCAATCTGCAGTTATTGCGGGAAAAAAGGACACTTTGCGAAAGTTTGCCTATCAAGGGCCTCTACGAGGGCCAATCCAGCTAAGGCCTACTGAACTGCCCCAATTAGGGCCTATCAAGATGCTCCAGCTAGGACCTATCAAGCTTCCTCTCGAGCTCTCTCCCGAAGAAGCACACCGAGAGTTTTAGCCACTCTCTGTGCAACGACACCAATTACAGCTGCTTGCCCACAGAACCTGTCTCATGCTGCCACAAAAATTTCAATTAAAGGGCATACCTTAGATGCCTTAATTGACTCAGGAAGTACTGATAGTTTCATTAAGGAACAGATTGTTGCGAAATTGAAACTACATGTCTTCCCATTGGACCAGGCAATTGCGATGGCCCAGTCATCACTTAATACCAGAATCTCCGGCTTTTGTGTTGTTGATATGACACTTCATGGTCGTATGTATCCCTCCACCCGACTTTCGGTGCTCAAGGACTTATGTAGTGATCTCCTCTTAGGACTGGACTTCCAAAAACAGCATAAGAAACTCACCATTGAGTTTGGTGGATCCAAACCCGGACTTACTATTTCTAATATACCGTCTAAATTACCATTTTGTGCATTATCAGCAGCTTCACTTGATGAACCCTCATTATTTGCCAGTATTCCGCCTCAATGCCAACCGATAATAACGAAATCGCGGCGCTTTAATCAGGAAGACCAATCTTTTATTGCGGCTGAAATCTCTCGACTTCTAGCAGAGGATATCATTGAACCATGTTCGTCGCCCTGGCGGGCTCAAGTCATCATTGTCAAGAACCCTCTAAAACCTCACAAACAGCGACTATGCATCGATTATTCGCAAACCATCAATCAATATACCGACTTGGACGCCTACCCATTGCCACGCATTGATGATATGGTTAATAAACTGGCCGAATACAAAGTGTTCTCAACTTACGATTTAAAAAGTGCCTATCATCAGTTACCCTTGAAGGTCTCAGATAAGCAGTACACAGCCTTTGAGGCTAATGGACGGCTGTACCAATTTCGTCGCCTCCCATTCGGGGTTACTAATGGAGTGGCTGTCTTTCACCGGGCAATGGATGGCCTGGTTAAGCAGGAAAACCTAAGGGACACTTTTCCCTATCTTGATAACATTACCATTGCAGGTCACGGTCAACAGGAACACGACTCCAACCTCCAAAAATTTCGGGATGCCCTCCATCGCCGTAATTTGACCCTGAATGAATCCAAATCTGTTGAGTCGCAACCGACCATCAACATCCTTGGCTACTGCGTAGGCAATGGTATCATTCAGCCAGACCCAGAAAGACTTCGCCCGCTCCAAGAGCTCCCGTCACCTAAGAATCCGGCTTCTTTACGTCGGGCTCTCGGTCTGTTTGCATACTACGCTAAATGGATTCCTCATTTTTCGGACAAAATCCAACCCTTGCTGCATGCTAGATCATTTCCACTGGGAACAGCGGCTGTTGCAGCCTTTAACCTTCTCAAAAAACAGTTGGAGAAAGCGGCTCTTCACTCCATTGATGAGAATCTCCCTTTCGTGGTTGAATGTGATGCCTCGGAGGTGGCGATCTCGGCTACTCTGAATCAGGAAGGTCGTCCTGTAGCATTTATGTCCAGGACCTTACAAGGTGCCGAGCTACATTATCCTCCAGTTGAGAAAGAAGCCACAGCCATCATAGAGGCAGTACGGAAGTGGAACCATTTTCTAGCTCGCCAGCACTTTACATTGATCACGGACCAACGATCAGTCGCCTTCATGCTCGATAATCGAAAACGAACCAAAATTAAGAATAATAAAATACAACTTTGGAGGATGGAACTGGCCTCTTTTGGTTATACCATTCTCTATCGGCCTGGCAAGGAGAATGTGGCCCCGGACACACTCACACGGGCATTCTGCTCCACTATGTCATCCTCCACCCTCATGGATGTCCACAATGGTTTGTGCCATCCTGGCGTTACGCGCATGCTACATTTCGTACGATCACGGAATCTCCCTTTTTCCACTGGAGATGTAAAGAAAATATGCTCAGAATGCCGGCTTTGTGCGGAATTAAAACCTCGGTTCTTCCGCCCCTCAGATGGTATACTCATACATGCAACCCAACCGATGCACCGACTTAGCATCGATTTTAAGGGCCCAGTGCCCTCTTCAACTCGGAACACATATTTGCTCGCCATGATCGACGAATATTCACGTTTTCCGTTTGCCTTCCCCTGCTCCAATATGCTGGCGTCCACAGTAATCTCCTGCCTTGAGCAGGTATTTTCTCTCTGTGGCATGCCGGCTTATATTCACTCAGATCGGGGTCCATCCTTTATGTCGAGGGAACTCAAGGACTACCTCTCAGAACGGTGAATTGCTACAAGCAAAACAACACCATACCATCCCATCGGAAATGGGCAGGTAGAGAGGTATAACGGTATCACCTGGAATTCCGTACGTCTCGCTTTAAGATCTCGGGGGCTACCAGACCAGCAATGGGAAACAGTGCTTCCGGATGCATTGCACTCTATACGGTCCCTGCTTTCTACAGCCACAAATACTACACCTCATGAGCGGTTCTTTGGATTCCAGCGTCGCTCATCTCATGGGACATCACTCCCGTCATGGCTAACTACTCCTGGACCTGTATTACTCCGAAGATACGTTCGGACGTCTAAAAATGACCCTTTGGTAGACGAGGTCGAACTAACTGATGCCAACCCCACCTATGCAAACATACGATATTCCGACGGCCGAGAATCTACCGTATCATTACGGGATCTGGCTCCCTGCCCACCAGGACCTAGTGGGACATCGGGTGATGGCATTTCACCAGGAAACTCTTGGGACCTATCGGGTACCCCTCTCCAGGATCCTGATCGGACACCAACTAGCTTGGTGCCGGTAGAACCCCGTGCTCAAGGTTGCGACCCTCCCAGTACCACGCATGAAAGTACTGGTCTGCCACAGACCAGCTCTGCACCTCCCTCTGAACAGAGGCAGTCTGACTTTGAACCTATTGGGGCTCGTACTCGAAGCCATGATCTCCCCGACCCTTCACAGGGCAATCCAGGCCACACGGACTCTGGCCAATGGCCAACCGCATGTAAGCGGACCAGCGACCCTCTACGACGGGAATCCAAACGGGTGCGACTCATCCTTGTTCGGTGGCTGCGGACTAAAAGGTAGACCACAGCCTCCTAAACCTGCAGGAGGGAAGAATGTGATAAAAATAATAACTTCCGGGAAGTTATGTCATCACTTCCTGTGAACTGTGAACTGTGAACTATGAACTGTGTACATACCTCACTTCCTGTCATGTGTCACTTCCTGTTGGACTGGTATAAATACTGGTCTGTTCAGTATTGTAAGAGGCTTCTACCAGAGGCATGGTAAAGACCTCTCTTGTATATAGTGTGTTTATAAGTTACTTAAAGCTTACTTTAAAGTTACTTGATGGTAAGCCTCCTTTTTCTTACATCACAGGGTCTAGTGTAATAGAAACAGAGACTGGGTCTAGTGTAATATAATCAGATACAGGGTCTTGTGTAATATAAACAGAGACGGGGCCTAGAAATTCAGTTGCGTTCACCAGCCGTTAGCGCCATAAGAGGGGTAGATTTCGAGCGCTAGGCACTTAGCGCCCGGGCGCAGACCGATCTGCGCCTACGCCCAACTTCAGTTGACATTTAGCGCTGGCGCAAAGTGTTTGCACGCGCTCAGCTGCGCGCGCAGCTTATGACGTCATTTCGTCGTGCAACGCCGTTTGAGCGCCCCAAACCGGAACTTCAGTGGCGCCCGCCCAATGTGGGCGTGGCGCTGTTAAGAACTGTGAAGTGGAACGCAGCAGAGGCCCTGCGGGCCTCGGGGAGCGCTAATTAAAGGGCACTTAGACTGAAATATAAAGGGCAGCCATTTTGCTGCAATGACTTTAGTGCTACGGATTTCTGGACAGAGACCAAGGAAGAGACCTTACTGAATTGGGCCAAAATAGGAGAGGTATTTTTGGCTTCTGGCCAGAGCTTGCAAATTTGTCTCATTGTGATTTCACTGTTTGCAAGTATATTATGGGGGCTGCATGGGGTTCCAACCCTCAGTTCCAGCATTATGTGCGAAGGGCTCGCAGACGCTGTGTGAGAGGGGCAGCCATGCCTAGACGCAGAGGGGCCATCAGGCGTCGGCAAGGTAGGCCTTACCCACTCAGGGAATACCGCCAGCAGGTGTCCTATCTCACCATGACTGCCGCGCATTGTGTTAAGAGGCTGCGCTTCAGAAGGGAGGTGGTTGCAGAGATCTGCCAGCTGCTTCACAGAGATCTGCGTCCACAGCTGATGTGCAGGATGTCTCTGTCGGTGGAAGTGAAAGTCACGGTGGCTCTGAACTTTTATGCAAGCGGCTCCTTCCAAGCCAATGCTGGGGACATAGCGAACATCTCCCAGTTCGCCGTGCATCGCTGCATCCGGCAGGTCACCGATGCCCTTTTCGCAAGGAGACACCAATTCATCTCCTTCCCCATGACCCTAGAGAGGCAGGAGCAGCGTGCAGTCGGATTTGCGAGGATCGCCGATTTCCCCATGGTGCAGGGCGCCATTGACTGCACGCATGTGGCTATGCGGGCACCTATCGACAATGCCGAGGATTACCGCAACCGGAAGGGCTACCATTCCCTCAATGTACAGCTGGTGTGTGACCACAGGCAGCGCATCCTAGCTGTCAATGCCCGCTTTCCAGGAAGCAGCCACGATGCATTTATCCTGCGCCAGACTACTGTGGCTGACATGTTCCAGGCACAGCCTCCCCCAAGAGGATGGCTTATCGGGGACAAAGGTTATCCTTTGTGTACATGGCTCATGACCCCGCTCCGCGCACCCAGGACCCCTGCTGAGGAGGCATACAACGAAAGCCATCAAGCCACAAGGAACATCATAGAGCAAACGATTGGCTTCTTCAAGCAATGGTTCCACTACCTGGATCATTCCGGCGGATCTCTACAGTATTCGCCGGATAGAGTCTCCCAGTTCGTCGTCGTTTGCTGCATGCTGCACAACCTGGCTATCCGCAGGACTCGGGCACTGCCACCTCACGTTGGACCACCACCTCAGGAGGATGAGCAGGAGGACCATGAGGAGGAGGAGGAGGAGGAGTACCAGCCCAGGAGGGAGCCACAAGGTCCAAGGGCCGTCCGTCAGCGGCTTAATAAACGACACTTCTAGGTCCCCTGTCAGGGAATGGCTTGTGGCAATGAACGCACCTGAATGCAGCCGCTCCACAAGCCCTCAGCCGGTTAACGCAACAACCACTTGAAACATCACACATGGACAAGCTGAATAAATAAAAAGCTTTATTTAACAAACTCAGGGCCCTTCCCACATGAAACCCAAAAACAGACAAGACCCCCAAAAAACAGTCAAAAACATATCTCACTCCCACAACCTGGGGAGGAATAACAAAACTTGTCCATCCAAATGGCCTTCATCCTCGGCCTTACCAAGACAAACCCCCCCATACAGAACACAAACACCCCCATATAAAAAAACATTTGCCTTCATCTTCGGCCTTACCAAAATAAACCCCCCCCATATAGAACACAAACACCCCCATATAAAAAACATTTGGCAACACACTCTACTTTGTGTGCCGAGAGGGCGAGTCCTTGTCCAGGCTTTTCCGGCCCCTGGCCGACCTGCTGCTCCGCCTCAACCTGGGCCCTGTGGGTGTTGCAAGGCTGGGGGAAGGCTCCTGAGGGGCACAATGCGTGACAGCAGATGCCCTTGGGGGTCGGCCTAGACGAGCTCCGGCCCTGGAGGGGCCGGCTGCTGACTGCTGCAGCTGTGGCTGGGCAGCATCAGTCTCTCCAGCAGCTCGTCGCAGCTTTGCTGGGGGAGTGGCAGTGGTGGCTGCAGCAATGGGGGCAAGCTGGCTGATGCTAGGCGCTCGCTGGTCGCCAGAGACACTGGCAGTCGGCCGGGCTGGCACTGCAGCAAGCGCAGCAATCTGGTGAAGCCCAGACCGCTGTGCTGCAGCAGCGCGGCGGGTGCCCTGGCGACGCGTGCGTGACACAGCGAATGTGGCAGCAGTGAGTGCCCGTACTGCCCTGGTCTGTGCCCGCATCAGACCAGCCAGTGACTGCACGGCACCACTCATCAACTCTGCACTCGCTGCCTGTGCTGCCCTGAAATCGGCCCGACTCGCGTCCTGTGATGCCCTGAATTCTTTGTGACCCCTGGCCTGTGCTGCCCCGAATTGATCATGACCCCTGGCCTGTGCTGCAGTGAGTTCTTCTAAACCCCTGGCCTGTGAGGCCCCGAAATCGGCCACATTATGAGCCAGGGACTCAATGGCCTCAGGCAACCGTCCCACAACCCCCATGAACTCGGTGTGCCGATGATCCGAGTCCGTGGACATTTGATCAAGGAGGCGCACCTCCTGGGCGAGGACCGTCTCCGGACTGGAGGCCGGACTCTCCCTCTGGGGAGAAGGCCGCCGAGCTGCCCGACCCTTCCCGCGTGGCTGGACACCACTGGGCCCAGAAACACTTCCCCCCTCTGTGGAGAAGGCCGCCGAGCTGGCCGACCCTTCACGCGTGGCAGGATGCCACTGGGCACAGGAGCTACACTCCCCTGCAACACTTCCCCCCTCTGGGGAGTAAGCAGCCATGCTGGCCGACCCTTCCCGCATGGCTGGACGCCACAGGGCACAGGAGCTACACCCCACTGCATCACTTCCCCCTGGCTCTCCTCCAGGCAAGACATGTCTCCTCCATTGCCATCCCCTGGCGCAGATGAGGGTTCCCCCGATGTGCCGCCTTCCTCTTGCTCCTCATCGTCGTCCTCTTCCGAGGGACTGACACTCGCAGCCTCAGGGACCTCCTCCTCACCAGCTGAAAGCAGGAAGGCACAAGAGTAGCTTTAGAGTGAGGACAGGGCGTCAGCGAGGGAGGCATGAGTGGTGGCATTATGCGCATTGGTCGGACAGTGGCAAAGGATGTAGATCTGAAGTGCAAGGGGAACGAGAGAGGTTCAAACGCTCATGTCCTTACCATTGGGGCCCAGCACAGGGTCGGCATCTCAAATTGCAACGGGGCCAATCATCCGGGCACCCATGAGTCGACCCACGCGCTCCTCCAGGTCACTGAGCTCCTGGAACTGGGCACGGCCTCCCCCGGTGACAGTCCGGCTCTTCAAATTCTCGGCCAGCTTGGCCTGCAAGAGAAAGGACGGCTTCTAAGTACAGTGTGGTGCCCTGTTGTTGTGTGCACTGCCTCCCATGGTGGAATAGCTTGGCCAGTGTGGTGCCCTGTTGTTGTGTGCACTGCCTCCCATGGTTGAATAGCTTGGCCAGTGTGGTGCCCTGTTGTTGTGTGCACTGCCTCCCATGGTCGAATAGCTTGGCCAGTGTGTAAAGTGCAGAAAGTGCTATTGATGTTCATGCCAGTGCCATAGCTGCTGGAGGAGGGCTGGCCATTAGGCCTCTGAGGTCCCTCTGCCCATAATGTGAGGTGCACATGCAAGGATGAGGAGGACACTGGAAAGGGGACTCACCCTGACCAACCGAGTGAGGTCGTTAAACTTTTTCCGGCATTGGTCACCAGTCCTGGGGACATCGCTGTTGGCTGTGACCCTCTGGCCGATTTCCCTCCAGGCTCTCCTGTACAGCCTCTTGGGAGCCTTCTTGCCACTGTCCGGGAACAAGATATCTCTTCTCCTCTCCAAAGCCCTAACCAGCACCTTTAAATCATGGGCAGAGAAGCGCTGCGCTCGCTCACGGGCCCTCTGCATCCTTGCTGGCGCTATTTCTCTCCAGCAGCAGTGTTTAGGCCTAGCTGGAGGGCTGCAGTATCCAGGGTGTGGCAGCAGACCAAGTCGACCCTTCCCCCTTTAGGAGCTGGCCGGCGCCAGGGTGTCTGCTGTCAATCAAAACATGACCGCACCTGCGCTGCGCCTGGCCTCGGCGGTATCAGTCTGCACCGCCGGCTTAGCGCCTAAAGTTAGGGGTGCAACGCCAGTTTTAGCGCTCGAGCAAACTCCTTGGCCAAAGCTACTGAATATTGGCGAATTGGCCTCCACTTTCCGGCGGGCGCAAACTTTAGCGCCCGCCCGACTTTACCGCCCCAAAAGTGGCTATACTGAAATTCTAGGCCAGGGTCTCTTGTAATATTTAGCAGTGACAGAGTCTAGTGTGATATAACCAGAGAGAGGGTCTTGTGTGATACAAACAGAGACAGGGTCTTGTGTAATATAAACGGAGACAGGGTCCTGTGTAATATAATCAGAGACAGGGTCTAGTGTAATATAAACAGAGACAGGGTCTAGTGTAATATAAACAGAGACAGGGTCTAGTGTAATATAAACAGAGACAGGGTCTAGTGTAATATAAACAGAGACAGGGTCTAGTGTCATATAAATAGAGTCAAGCCCTAGTATAATATAAGCAGAGACAGGACCTAGTGTAATATATATAGAGACAGGTTCTGGTGTAATATAAAAAGAGTAAGGGCCTAGTATAATATAATTAGAGACATGAGCTAGTGAAATATATATAGAGACAGGATCTAGTATAATATTAACAGAGGCTTGGTCTAGTGTAATATAAAGAGAGGCGAGGCCTATTATACTATAAACAGAGACACGGTCTAGTGCAATATAAACAGAGACATTCACTAATGTAATCTATGCAGAGACAGAATCTAGTGTAATGTAAAGAGGGACAGTGTCTAGTGTAATATAAACAGAGAGAGGGTCAAGTGTAATATAAAGAAAGACAATGTCTAGTGTGATATAAACAGAGGCATGGCCAAGTGCAATATAAATATCGAGATGGACAAGTGTAATATTAATAGAGACAGGGTCTAGTGTATTATAAACAGAGACAGGGTCCTGTGTAATATAAAGAGAGACAGTATCTAGTGTAATATAAACAGAGGCAGGGTCGACGGTAATATAAATAGAGACAGGATCTAGTGTAATATAAACATAGACAGTGTCTAGAGTATTATAAACATAGACATGGTCAAGTGTAATATAAAGAGAGACAGTGTCTAGTGTGATATAAACAGAGGCATGGCTTAGTGTAATATACATATTGAGATGTACAAGTGTAATATAAACAGAGACAGGGTCTAGTGTAATATAAACAGAGACAGGGTCTAGTGTAATTTAAGCAGATTCAGTGCCTAGTGTAATATAAACAGAGGCAGGTTCAAGTGTAATATAAACAGAGACTGGGACTAGTGTAATATAATCAGAGATGGGGTCTAGTGCAATATAACAAGAGACAGGGTCTAGTGTAATGTAAACAGAGAGAGCGTCTTGTGTAATTTAAACAGAGACAGGGTCCTGTGTAATATAATCAGAGACAGTGTCCTGTGTAATATAAACAGAGACAGGGTCTAGTGCAATATAAACAGAGACAGGGTCTAGTGTAATATAAAGAGAGACAGTGTCTCGTGTATTATAAACATAGACAGGGGCAAGTGTAATATAAAGAGAGACAGTGTCTAGTGTGATATTATGAGAGGCATGGCCTAGTGTAATATACATATAGAGATGGACAAGTGTAATATAAACAGAGACAGGGTCTAGTGTAATATAAGCAGAGACCGGGTCTAGTGAAATATAAGCAGATTCAGCGCCTAGTGTAATATAACCAGAGACAGGTCCTAGTGTAATATATATAGAGACAGGGTCTAGTGTAATATAAACAGAGACAGGGTCTAGTGTAATATAAACAGAGATAGGTCCTAGTGTAATATAAACAGAGGCAAGGCCCATTATAATATATATAGATACAGGGTCTAGTGTAATATAATCAGAGATAGGCTCCAGTGTAATGTAAACAGAGTGAGGGTCTATTGTAATATAAACAGAGGCAGGGTCTAGTGTAATATAAACAGAGGCAGGGTCTAGAGTAATATAAACAGAGACAGGGTCTAGTGTAATGTAAACAGAGTGAGGGTCTAGTGTAATATAAACAGAGGCAGGGTCTAGTGTAATATAAACAGAGACAGGGTCTAGTGAAATATAAACAAAGACAGTGTCTGTAATGATCAGTAACCTGTCATTCTGGAATGGTACACTAGGTGGTGCTGTATGTATATAAAAGTGGGCTACCCATGATTTACTAGGCACCCACAAGGCAGCAGTCAAGATGGAGGCCTCTACAGATACTGTACCTAGTCCACATGTGATCAATAAAGTGTCTAGCATAATCTAGCTGTTATTAATAAAAACGGCCAGTTATTAATGAACATAACATGGTATCAGGAGTGGGGTAAGATCTGCTGAATATTGTGCAACGCGACATGGAGAATTTGAAACCACTAGAACAATCTAACACAAATACACATACAGGCTCTCATGAAAACACATCAGACTTACCTGTGCTGAGAAGATCCACACGTGAAGTAAAAAAGCCTGATACAGTTAATCTTTGAGTACAAAGAAAACTACATTGAAAAAGTATTGACTGTTGAAGATGTTTATGTTGTTATTGACTGATATTGATTGATACTGATTTTGTTCAAGTTCAAAGAAAGGGGGATGTTATGATCAGTAACCTGTCATTCTGGAATGGTACACTAGGTGGTGCTGTATGTATATAAGAGTTGGCTACCAACGATGCACTAGGCTACCCACAAGGCAGTAGTCAAGATGGAGGCCTCTACAGATACTGCTCCTAGTCCACATGTGCTCAATAAAATGTCTGGCAAAAGCTAGCTGATCTTAATAAAAACGACTAGTTATTAATGAACATAACAGTGTCTAGTGTGATATAAACAGGGACAGGGTCTAGTGTAATATCAACTAGCAGGGGAGCCCTGCATTGCGAGGGCTTTTTTGGGGGCTGGTCGATGTGTGGGCCGTGAGCCTGGTACTGGATTTGGGTTGTCAGCAGTTTCCAGGGCTTTTTTGGGCCTGGTGGATTTTGAAGGTTTTTTGTATAATGTGCGAACAATTTTTGTCCGACCAAAAATTAAATATTCTTATGACCGTTCTGGAATCGCAAGCTTTCTTTGGATGTAACGCATGTGTAGGTACGCTCTATAATTTTATAATATATAGCCGGACAGACAGGCAGACGGAAGGACAAACAGACAGACAGATCGATCATTTTATATATATATAGATAGATAGATGTAGATAGATAGATAGATAGAATAGAATAGATAGATAGATAGATAGATATAGAGATGGACAAGTGTAATATTAACAGAGACAGGGTCTAGCGTAATAAAAACAGAAACAGTGCCTAGATTAATATACAGACTGGCATGGTTTCGTGTAATATAAACAGACACAGGGTCGTGTGTAATATAAACAGGGACATACACTAGTGTAATATAAACAGAGACAGCGTATAGTGTAATATAACCAGAGACAGGGTCTAGTGTAATATAAACAGAGACAGAGTCTCGTGTAATAGAAACAGGGACAGGATCTCGTGTAATAGAAAGAGAGACAGTGTCTAGTGTAATATAAACAGAGACAGGATCTAGTAATATAAACAGAGCCATGGTCTAGTGTAATATAAACAGAGACAGGGTCTAGTCTAATATGAACAGAGGCAGGTTCTAGTGTAATATAAACAGAGACAGGTTCTAGTGTAATATAAACAGAGACATGATCTAGTGTAATATAAACAGAGACAGTGTCTCGTGTAATATAAACAGAGAAAGTGTCCAGTGTAATATAAACAGAGACAGTGTCTAGTGCAGTTAAAAATGGGAGATGTTCTAGTATAATATAAACCGTGTTGGGGTCTTGCATAATATTAGCAGAGGCAAGTTTTTCTGCCATACTAAGTGGGGCTGGAGCAAATGTATTAATCAGAGACATGGTCCAATGTACTATACAGAACAACATGGTCTAGTGCAGTAATAATTGAGACAGGGTCCAGTGCAATACAAACAGAGACACTGTCTCGTGGATTGATATCTGAGACAAGGCTGAGTGTCGTATAAACGGAGACAGTGCCTTGTGTAATATAAACAGAGACAGGATCTAGTGTTATATAAACAGAGACAGGGTCTAGTGTAATATAAACAGTGACAGGGCCTGGTGTAATATAAACAGAGACAGGGTCAAGTGTAATATAAACAGTAAAGTGTCTAGTGTAATATAAACAGAGACAGGGTCTAGTGTAATATAAACAGAGTATTCTGCCCTTGCAGCGCATTCCTATGCAGAGCTAGAGAGATAGCTAACAATTTGATATCTTCCCATAAAAACCACAAGGCTTGACTTTTCTTGTAAAATTTACTGAAAGATTATTATTGTGAAACTGAAATACAATTCAGAAATGGAAGCACACATTAGTACACAAGCACATAACTGATATGCATACACAAATTTAGGTAAGCCTGAGCAACACAGTACATTTGGCATGTAACTTACCAAAACACGTGGAACCACAGCTTACTGTGAATATACTTTTAGCAAACTGAAAGGCATTCTCTTACATTCACTTTAAATTAGCCCTGTACATAGTGCATCAAAATACAGGTACAAGTTAACCAGCTAGACACAGAGAGCGAGCACTTATGCTAGCTGTGCAGGTTTGCTTACAGAGAAAGGTTACAAACTACACATTTTCTGCAAAATATAGTGTACACTAATCATCTATAACATTCTCAAGTATTTGACATACTTGAACATATTAGCATCGAGAGGGAGGAGGTGCTAGCGGTTTTAACGGGCCAAAAAGTGGATAAATCCCCAGGCCCGGACGAGATGTATCCCAGGCTGCTGTGGGAGGCAAGGGAGGAGATTGCAGGGGCTCTGACACTAATTTTCAGAACCTCTCTGGCCACAGGGGATGTACCAGAGGACTGGAGAACAGCTAACGTAGTACCATTATTCAAGAAGGGTAGCAGGGATAAACCAGGGAATTACAGGCCAGTGAGTCTAACATCTGTGGTGGGGAAATTATTGGAAAAAATTCTGAGGGACAAAATTAATCTCCACTTGGAGAGGCAAGGATTAATCGGGGATAGTCAGCATGGCTTTGTCAAGGGTAAATCATGTCTAACAAAGCTGATCGAATTTTTCGAGGGGGTGACTAGTGGAGTGGATGAGGGAAATGCTGTGGATGTGGTTTACATGGACTTCAGTAAAGCTTTTGACAAAGTCCCGCATAGGAGACTGGTCAAGAAGGTAAGAGCCCATGGGATCCAGGGTGCCTTGGCGCGTTGGATCCTAAACTGGCTGAGTGGCAGGAGGCAGAGGGTGATGGTCGAAGGTTGCTTTTGTGACTGGTAGCCTGTGTCCAGTGGGGTACCTCAGGGATCGGTGCTGGGTCCCTTATTGTTTGTGATCTACATAAATGATTTGGATGAAAATGTAAAAGGTATGATCAGTAAGTTCGCAGATGACACGAAAATTGGTGGGGTGGTAAATTGCGAGGAGGAAAGCCTCCGGCTACAGGACGATATAAACGGGTTGGTCAGATGGGCGGAAAAGTGGCAAATGGAATTTAACCCTGAAAAGTGCGAGGTGATGCATTTTGGACGGACAAATAAGGCAAGGGAATACACAATGAGTGGTAGGACCCTAGGAAGTACAGAGTGTCAGAGGGACCTTGGTGTACATGTACATAGATCCCTGAAGGCAGCAGAGCAGGTAGATAAGGTGGTTAAAAAGGCATATGGGATACTTGCCTTCATTAGCCGAGGCATAGAATATAAGAGCAGGGAGGTTATGATGGAGCTGTACAAAACGCTGGTGAGGCCACAGCTGGAGTACTGTGTGCAGTTCTGGTCGCCTCACTATAGGAAGGGTGTGATTGCTTTGGAGAGGGTGCAGAGAAGATTCACCAGGATGTTACCTGGGATGGAGCGCCTCAGCTATGAAGAGAGGCTGGACAGGCTGGAGTTGTTTTCCTTGGAGCAGAGAAGGCTGAGGGGGGACCTGATTGAGGTGTACAAAATAATGAGGGGCATAGATAGGGTAGATAAAGAGGAACTTTTCCCCTTAGTGGGGGGGTCAATAACAAGGGGGCATAGATTCAGGGTAAGGGGCAGGAGATTTAGAGGGGATTTGAGGAGGAACTTTTTCACCCAGAGGGTGGTTGGAATGTGGAACTCAATGCCTGAAAGGGTGGTGGAGGCAGGAACCCTCACAACATTCAAGAAGCATTTGGATGAGCACTTGAAATGCCATTGCATACAAAGCTATGGACCAAATGCTGGAAAATGGGATTAGACTGGACAGGGATGGATGGGCGGCGTAGACACGATGGGCCGAAGGGCCACTTTCTGTGCTGTAAAACTCTATGACTCTATGACTCTATTTACAGACAAATAGTGTCCAAGGCCGGAGCGTAACAAGAATATAACTGTGAGACCATGTGTCGAGCTGCAGGTCTTGTGCTATACAGTAGTTTACTTTACTGCACTTTACTGCGCTTTACTGCACTTGCTAGGTACCAAATATCCACTAGGTGGCGGCACACAATGGAAATCGACCCAAATTACTCAAACTCCTGAATTAACTTGAAAATTAACATAAATTCCTAAAGGAAGGCAGCACACAGAGAGAGGGTCGAGTGTAATTTAAAGACATACACAATCTGCACTCTGTCAATTAATCTGCTCACACTTCCTGTCCCTGCTCTCAGGCTGCGGGGTGCATGTTTTATTTTTGATACAATCTTTCTCACAAAATTCTGATCATTGTAGGGTGTTACTTTCCATTTCTGCAATACCTGATTAATTGTATTTTGTAAGGTTAGAATTGTTGGGACTGAAAGGGATAACTTGATCTGTTTGTTTAACGACTAATTAATGTCAGTTCCCAGGGAATCTGCTCATCTCTCTGCAGTTTTGACTGTAATATAAATAAGATGCTCCTTTGAATTCTCTATTCCATTGATTCAGTGGGAGCGGTGCCGCGAGCACTGATAACTTCATCCTCTTCCACCAATAGCAGAACCATGTTTTAGGACTTCCCACTAAAACTTGAGGTGCTATGGGCAATCTGGGACATACAAAGGATTTGCTACCCCATCATCGCTGCCGTTGGTGTTCCCAGTAAGTCCAACTATTAACATCGCGATAACAACAGAAAATGCTGGAAAAACACAGCAGGCCAGGCAACATCCGTGGAGAGAAATTAGAGTCGACATTTCGGGTCTAACCCTTTTTCAAAACTGGAAAGGAAAGGAAATAGTTCGAATGGCAGGGCTGCGAGAGAACAAAAGAAGTGAAGAGACATTAAGAGGTATTCAAAATGAGATGAGAGGGTGATAGGACTAGTGGACACAAAGGTCAGAAGTGGGGATGTTCGCTGATGATTGCGCACTGTTCAGCACCATTCGAGACTCGTCAGATACTGACGCAGTCCGTGTCCATATGCAGCAAGACATGGACAACATTCAGACTCGGGCTGACAAGTGGCAAGTAACATTCACACCACACAAGTGCCAGGCAATGACCATCTCCAACAAGCGAGTCTCTAACCATCTCCCCTTGACATTCAATGGCATTACCATCGCTGAATCACCCACTATCAACATCCTGGGGGTTACCATTGATCAGAAACTGAACTGGACCAGCCTTATAAATACTGTGGCTACAAGAGCAGGCCAGAGGCTGGGAATTCAGCGGCGAGTGTCTCACCTCCTGACTCCCCAAAGCCTTTCCACCATCTACAAGGCACAAGTCAGGAGTGTGATGGAATACTCTCCACTTGCCTGGATGAGTGCCGCTCCAATAACACTCAAGCAGCTCGACAAAATTCAGGATAAAGCAGCCCACTTGATTGGCACTCCATCCACCACCTTCAACATTCACTCCCTCCACCACCGGCGCACTGTGGCTGCAGTGTGTACCATCTGCAAGATGCACTGCAGCAACTAGCCAAAGCTCCTTCAACAGCACCTTCCAAGCCGGCGACCTCTACCACTTAGAAGGACAATGGCAGCAGCCGCATGGGAACATCACCACCTACAAGTTCCCCTCCAAGCCACACACCATCCTGACTTGGACCTGTATCGCTGTTCCTTCACTGTCGCTGGGCCAAAATCCTGGAACTCCCTTCCTAACAGCATTGTGGGTGTACCTACACCATATGGGCTGCAGCGGTTCAAGAAGGTGGCTCACCACCATCTTCTCAAGGGCAATTAGGGATGGGCACTAAAATGCAGGCCTGGCCAGCCAGCAACGCCCACATCCCATCAATGAATTAAAAAAAAAGACGGCTCAGATTAGGTGTGAAATGTTCTGGCAGAATGAGAGACAGCTGCCATGTGGGAGAGAGAAAAAAAAGGAAAGCGGGGAGGGAAAAACCAAAACAAAGGGGTGGATAAAAAATATAAGTAAAAATGTAATCGGGGCTGAGGGTATGATCTGAAATTGTTGAACTCGATATTGAGTTAGGCACTTTGCCTGAAACCTCCACCAAGTACCTCGGGTATTATTCTGCCCCAATGAGGTGTCTTGGTTCTTAAGCTATTCATGTTGCAAAGTCCTGGAGGTATGAAGGAAGATTGCGGAGCCTTTAAGGGTATCGTCTGGAAGCTGATGGAGGTGGGGTATCCCCTGTGGGTGGAGCAGTTCCAGGACACGCATCCCCATTGTAGTCATCGGGAATGTAAGGCTCATCAGCAGCGACTGGGGGCTACTGGGTAAGTGCGAGGTGTCTGCGGTTCCTGCGAACAATCTGGCCCTGGATATCAACCAGATATGATCTCAGGGTGTTGGCCTGTCCGTGCACAATGCCTCTTTTGCGGGAGTCACTTATCCACACATTGTCACCTGGAAGGAGTGGACACAGGGGCTTAGCTCTGTGGCGACTGTTAAAGTTGGCCTGTTGTCTTAGTTTAGATTGTTTGTCCTTGTCTGTAAAATTCTGGAGGTCGGGCCAGCCTGGGCATTGTTGTACTTTATGTTGTAGTTGGCCACTTAATCCAGGCCACCAGACAGAACACCTGGCTCGTGCATTGCATTTTGTGATCCCTTGATGGCCATCATGCAGTTTGTCCAGAATGTCTTTCTGCATTGATGATGGAATGACCAACTGGCACCCTTATAGCAGCAATCCTTGTGCAATAGTGAGGTCACCTGAAATGGCTGCATAAGGTCTAAGAGCATAGTCAAGTTTTGCATGATTCGCCAGCCCTCACGGCAGTATGTGAAGACCTGATGAAGTAGTTCATCCATTTCCTGTTCTTGACGAAGTGCAGCCAGGCGTTTCTCGGTAATGGGAAGTGCAATGAGTATTGAGTGTACATAATTCTCTATGCACTGCACCTGAGGGGAATCATCCACCGGTGGCTGGTAGGGAGCCCTGGAGAGGACGTCAGCAGTTGCTAGGCTCTTCCCTGGCACATGTGATTTAGTGAAGTGAAAGTGCATGAGTCGCATCCGAAAGCGCTGAATGCGGGGAGACAACTCGTCCAGGTTTTTAGATCCTAATAGTGTAAGGAGGGGCTTGTGATCTGTTTCAACCTGTAATGTCATGCCTATTAGGAAGTCTCTATAGCGCTCACACACCCATGTAATGCCCAGGGCCTCTTTTTCAATCTGCGCATAGCGCTGCTCTGTTTTTGAAAGGGCTCGTGAAGCATAGGCTACAGGGCACCAGTCAGTGTCACATCTCTTTTGTAAAAGGACTGCACCCAAGCCAAACGATGAGGCATCAGCTGACACTTTAGTGAGTGCATTGGGGTCATACAGTGCAAGGCCTGGCGGGGTGGTTAGCTCCGTCTTTATCTCAGTGAAAGCATGGGACTGCTGGGGTCCCCAATACCATGAGGTCTGCCTGTTGAGGAGATCCTGGAGTGGCTTGGTTTTATCGGCTAGATGGGGTATATATTTGCCCAAGTGATTGACCAGGCCCATGAAGCTGTGTATTTCAGATACATTCCTTGGCGCGGCCATGTGTGCGAGGGCCTTGACTTTGTCAGGATCTGCTCTGACACCGGTCCCATCGATGACCTGGCTGAGAAATTTCACCTGCGTTTTGGCAAATTCACATTTGGAGTTAAGAGTAAGTCCAGCTTGCTGTAGATTACTGAGAATTGCAAAAAGTCGCTGATCGTTCTGTTCTTGGGTTGCACCAAACACCAACACATCATCCATTTGGCATAAGACACCATCAATTCCCTCAAGGAGGTGGGACATGCAGTGCTGGAAATGCTCAGGGGCGGAGGATATTCCAAAAGGCAGTCTGTGGAAACAGTAACGTCAGAATGGCGTGATGAACGTGGTGAGACGTTTTGACTCCTCCGACAAGGGTATTTGCCAGAAACCAGATTGAGCGTCAAGCTTTGTAAAAACCTTTGCATCTTTCAGCTGCCCCAGAGTGTGCTCTACACAGCGTAAGAGATGCAGCTCTCTACAGACACGTTCATTGAGTTTTGTTAGGTCTACGTTGATTCTGACTTTTCCGTTGGGTTTTGGGACTACAACCATTCCAGAGCACCAGGCTGTGGGTTCATCAACCCTTGCAATTATCCCCAGTTGCTCCATGTGGGTGAGCTCCTCCTTTACTTTGGACATAAGGGGGAGTGAGACACGTCGGAGTGTAGAGAGAGCAAAAGGTTTAGCATCCGGCTTGAGGCAAATGTGATACTCCTCTTGCAGTCGCCCAATGCCTTGAAACAATCTGGGGAACCGCTGCCTGACCTCCCGTTCGAGGTCCGTAGATACTGTCTCTGCTACTTGTGGGTCCAACCTGGACACCAGACGCAGGAAAATGATGGCATGGCGACCGAGGAGCACTGTTCGTAGACCGCGTACCACAGTCCAAAAGATGTGCAGGTTAGGTTGATTGGCTATGATAAATTGACCCTTAGTGTTAGGGGGATTAAATGTGTGGGGTTACGGGGATAGGGTGGGATATGTGTTGGTGCAGGGGTTACGGGGATCGGGTGGGATATGTGTTGGTGCAGGCTCGATGGGCCGAAATGGCCTCTATCTGCACTGTGGGGTTTCTGTGATTCTGTGATACACATCCTGTTTTGTAGACCGTGGACCACGGGTCAGGGTAGCAGAAAATTTTCCTCTGACATTCAACGGTACTTGACCAGGCCCCTGAGAATCTTAGTGGTGCTCTGAAGAGCCTCTTGACCTACGTCGTTGTAGAGGCACTCCGGGATGACAGTGACATCAGCCCCTGTATCGAGTTTGAATTCAGTCATGTGACCACACAGGCTTAGGGTGATGGTCCACGGCTGGTCCTGCCCATCTCCAATTGACCCCAGGAATGCTATCTCATCATCGTCGTCCTGTGATATTTCAGCAACCGCAGGTGTGGTTTGGCAAACTGCAGCAAAATGTCCCTTTTTCTGGCAATGCCTGCAGCTAACATCTTTGGCTGGACAGATTTGTCTATTGTGTGTACTCCGGCCACACCATCTGCAACTCCGCTTTTGTGGTTGGAAATGTGTTCCAGTTTGAGTTCCAGTGCAGGGCCTCTGTACATATTCATGTGAGTCAGTTTGTCTTGATTTGGTAGAAAAATGTTTTTGGGGGGCTGATTGTCGGGGGGCACTTATGGTTTCAATGGACTCCTCCTCCTCATTACTATCTTTCCAAAGCATTGATTGCTGTTTCTTTATTGCTTCACTTTGGAAAACCTGTGTTTTTGCTTTGTCAACTGTGAGCTCTGGATCCATCTGTAATTTCTCAGAGAGTTTAAGATCCCTTAGTCCAACAACCAATCTGTCATGAATTAGTTCGTCCCACATAGCTCCATATTCACAGTGTTCTATGAGCTCATATAGCGTGTTGATGAAGCTATCACCCGATTCCCCTCTCTCCTGCACGCGCCTATGGAATCTTGCGTGTTCGACTATCTAATTCCTCCACGGGATGAAATGATTAGACAACTACGTTTTATCTGTGTCATAGCTTTTCAGTTGATCAGCCGTAATATTCCTGCACCGGACGATCACTTCAGCCTCCATTCCCATTGATATAATAGATTGTTGACCTGTTTTTCCTGTGACTGTTTATCAAGGCCTGAAGACTGTCTGAAGCGTTCAAATCTGCTGAGCCACAGCGGCCACTCTTCCGGCCGTGTAAAATGAAATTCGGAGGGGGGAGCAATCTGAAAGAATGCAGGACTTTGAGTGGCCATGAGAGTAAGCAACGTGGGGTAAGTACACTTTTTTTATTCTCAGTCTCTCTTGTTTATCTCCGTCCTGGCATAACTAGCTACTATGCTACACCCGTATCGTAAACTTTCACTCACCGGGAGCTGACTGGTTTCACTGGGAAAGTTAGTTCCATTGACATGGACAGTCTTTAACATGGGTATTTCGGGTACTTGCCACTCATGTCACCATGTAATGTACTCAACACACGGACACAGGATGTGTTCCTTCAGCCATCAACAGGAGGCTTCTTCATTTATTTCCTTTCTCTGTTTACCCTCTGTTGCCCCCCACCAGGATGGAGGATAACTATCACCACATCTATCACCAATTGGAAACCCGGACCATTGACATTAATAAGCTATTAATTGTTTGGTTGTAATTCACTCTAAGAAAGTATATTGGTGAAGTATTGGGACATCTGCTGTAAAATTAATTGCAATATATAATGGAACTGAAAGCACTCATTTTAAGTTAAAATAAAGCATTGGTTTACACAGTGTTTTATCTTATCTGTGCGAATAATAATACGTGTTTGACATTTACACACATGAAGTAGAGAGAACTTGGAGCAAAATCAGCCGCAATTTCTCACACAGCAGCTTGTAAATAGTTTGGTTGATATTGCCTGGTGCGGGAATGTTGGCAATGACACCGAGAGCTCCATGTTCTTCTTGAAATAATCCAAACTTTAACATCCCATGAATGAGAAGAGCGGGTCGAGGCGATCTCTGATCACACTCTCCCCAGAAGGAGGGGTCCTCTGATCAGTATTTAACTGGAGTGTTAATCCGCTCAAGGCCAGGAGTGGGGCTTGAACCCGTGAGCTTCTCACTCAACACGAGCCGAACTGACTCTGAATGAATCCAATGACAGAGTATTTAATTCAATTATTTGTAAACTGGTTTATATTTAATATATTTTCTTTCTTCTCCCTCCACTTCCTCTGTACCAAGTGCAGGTCTAACATCGTCACCTGAGACCTACACATCCTCCGCTCTGCTTCACTCTGTTGCTGCTCACCCGCAGTCCCGCTGGAGGAGACCGCCTCATTCATCTCGCTCCTTGTTCATCTCCACCTTCTACTGTCCCTGGAACTCCCTGTTAATTTAATGTCTTCCCATCTACTGCGTGTGTGTGTGTTTTTTTATTTTACCTCCCTCTTTTCTCTCCCCTTTTCTGAAAGCGCTGAACTTTTGGACCCAGGGCGATGAGGGTACAAACGCCTTCACCGAGAGAACCTAGACAGAGTCAATAGTAGATATCAGAACCCCGCGAAAGCTGTTCTCATCTCACGCCACACCTGTGCACTTTGCAGTAAGAGTCGGTGGCCAATGATAGGAAGGAACTTCCTTGCCCATGTCCCCCCTGATCCCACAGCAGTGGGACATTTGTAGCAGCCAATGGCCAATTCCGTACAGGCTTCTGTCCGAACCTGGGAACTGTGGGTGATTTTTGCCTCCAGCTACAACAAGGTGTTGTTATGGAGAAATCCACTAGTAATCTCCCATCACAGTGTCGGTTTTTATTATAGTTTGCTGCAGATCTTGTTATTTGTTATTTTAATTTTGTCCTTTTCAGTTATTTGTTTGACATCTTCTTTTATCGTAAACCCTGTCTCCAGCAGAAAGCCATGTCACAGGAAAATAATCAGTCTCTATAAATGGATGTAGTTGCAAAACTTTTAATTTGAGACCGAGCTCCACCACGTTGCTGATTCTGTTGGAGCCTGATGTATAATTTCAGTTTTATAACCTTCCTTACATATAACTTAGTGACGATTGTGATCCTGTATCGGGGACGGTGCGGTCTCTCCAAATGTGTCACCCGTTACCTGGTGCCCATGGCAGCGGCGGTTCTACTGGTCATTATCACCGACGTGATACTAAGGCAGATTCCCATTGCTCACGCTGCAGAATTCCTTTTTGTACAGAACATTAAAGTGTGTAATGTACACGCGATCCTGCTCTACGCTGTCACAGACTGTTCTGTCTGGTTCACAGTCACTTTCACCTTTGATCGATTGTGGCCATTTGTTTCCAGAAGCTGAAAATAAAATATTGTACCGAGAAAACGGCGGCTGTGGTTCTATGAACAGTGAGTGTGCTGTTCTGTGTAAAGAACACTTTCTGGTACTTTATGTACACAAGTCAATATGCACTTATTAACGCTCCATTGTTTTGTTATGTAACAGAACATATTTTGTTTTCACGGGTATGGGGAGTAATTGAAATACTTCATTATATTTTAACCCCATTTATTCCATTAGTTTTGATTCTGTTGCTCAATGCTTTAAACGTCAGACACATTTTATTCTCGAGCAGAGCCTGCAGGAGACTCCGGGCCCACGGCAGTGGGGAGAGTCCCAGTGACCCAGAGATGGAGAAGCGAAGGCAATCCATCATTTTCCTGTTTGCTATATCCGGGAATTTTATCCTGTTATGGGTCATGTTTTTTGTCAGTTCCATATACTTGCGCATACTGGCAATGTATAATTACGCGACTATTAGCACTTCGGATATCCTACAAGAAATTGGATTCATGCTTCCACTATTGAGTTCTTGCACAAACATTTGTGTTTCTGCCGTGACTCAGACTAAATTCAGAGAGGAGTTGAAGGCTGTGGTGAAATTTCCCATCACTTTAATTGTTAACTTTATGCAGAACAAGGAAAAGAAATTAAAACTGTCCACCTGACGCCTGAAATACTAAACAGAATTTGTAAAGAATTGCCTGAAAGACTGATTAATTCTGTGTTATTTTAAAGATATTTGTAACACTTTACACTTGATGCAAGCAAATTGTTACCAAATGAGCAGTATTGCACTAAAAGCTTTACGAAAATTATGAAACTTTAATAAAACAAAACAATCACATAAGCTTTCCATTGGAGAACAATCTGACTGCTTTATTCGTTCTTATGTTGATGGCGCTCCATCTGCACGACCGGCGCCCATAAAGTACCGCAGAAAAAGACATCTGGTCTCGTTCACAGGAACCATCCCCGTGTTCATTGCACTGCGTGTATTGTATGAGTTCAATTTGTGGAGCGATGCTGCCCTCTAACATTGCAAACATTGCAGTGATTATATATTTATAAATCAATGTTGGCTTCTGCCGGTCTACACTGCAGGAGGTATTGGCTACATTTATAGAAGAATGCAACACGAGGGGGAAAAGTCGTTCAGTTCACCGTTCTACTCTACTTCACCATTCTGTCACATTGCATTTAAATAGCTAGTACATGCCTTATTAACATCTTTCATTTATTTTAACAAATTTACATCTGTATAAGCATCTCAGCTTTAAAAGAAAGCTTCCTTAATGTTGTCAATTCTTCGTCACACTTTTCTATTAACCTTTTCCATCATAAAACCCCATGTTATAATAGAAGCTACTTGTGCACATCGGTCACTTGTAATTACACCGTTCCACCATTCCTGGCGCTGGCGCGCCTGTTTTGCATCTCCCAGCTCTTCAGTGCAGAAAATTCTTGTGCTCCAGACCGTGCTACACTACTGCTTCTGAAATTGCTGTCAGTTCAGCTATTTATTTGTAAATAATGAGGACAAAACAAAGTATTGTACGGTACAAACACAGAATATATTCATTTAAAATGGACCTGAATTCGGTTCACCTACATCGGGGTCTGAATGCTTTGGTTCAATTATACTCCGCCCTCTGCTCATTTTAAAGTAGAATACACTTAACACTGAATCTATAAACGATCGAGAAGTGTATTATATTAACGCTAGGATAGAATGTGTGAGTTTTAAATGGGGATTTAATTACTTTTTGAGCTGTGATCCATATAATCGACTCACTGGCCTCATTACACCTGGAGACCATGCGTGTTCTTGACTTATCATCCGTCATTTCATAGGAGATAGACGGGTAACATTTAACAAACTGCATACTCATCCTGCCTGTAAAATCTTACTTTGGGTTATTTCTAGTTGTGCTCGTGTCTCAGCGTATAATGTCGCTCTACACCTTGTACATCGATGTTGCTCAATGTGAATGGCCTGATGATTTTTCCGGTGTAGCTGGGGTAGGAGGGGGTCCCCGGGATGGGAGCAGGGTAGCTGGGGTGGGAGATAGGGGGCGCTGGGACGGGAGCGGTGTAGCTGGTGTTACAGGGGTTCCCAGGATGGGAGTTGGGTAGCTGGGGTGGGAGAGAGGAGACTCCGGGATTGGGAGCGGGGTAGCTGAGGTGGAACACTCTCACTGTGTGTGCATCGATGCTTTTCCAGTCACACAGATGTTTGAAATCTTTGCCCACAGATTCAATCGAAAATAATTTCTGACACCACATTCAAAGGCCGAGTTTATTCAAGTCCTGTTGAAGGGATTGATTCTGTCAGATCGTGATGTGATGTTGGTTTTGGTTTCGAATCTGCAAATATTCCCCTTCTTATACACTGTAAATCACAGAATCACAGAAACCCCACAGTGCAGATAGAGGCCATTTCGGCCCATCGAGCCTGCACCGACACATATCCCACCCGATCCCTGTAACCCCTACACCAACACATATCCCACCCTATCCCCGTAACCCCACGTATTTAATCCCCCGAATACTAAGGGTCAATTTTATCATAGCCAATCAGCCTAACCCGCACATCTTTGGACTGTGGGAGGAAACCGGAGCACCCGGAGAAAACCCACGCAAACACGGGGAGAATGTGCAAACTCCACACAGACAGTCACCCGAGGCCGGATTCGAACCCGGGTCCCTGGCACTGTGAGACAACAGTGCTAACCACTATGCCACCGTAAATGTGTTTAAAATGTCATTGCTGTAACTACCGGACAGCATTTTAGAACTAATTACACTTTCTACAAATCCTTCTTTCCTCTTACCACTTCCTGCACATACTGGAATGAGAGAATGAGCATCCCAGAATGGGAGCCAGATAGCTGGAGTGGGAGAGATGAAGCCCGGGGCAGGAGCATGTTATCTGGGTTGTGGACTGGGTTGGAAAAGAGGGGACCCTGGGATAAAAGCGGGGTAGCTGGGGTATGGACTGGGGTTGGACAGAGTGGACGCCGGGATGGGAACGGGGTAGCTGGTGTCAGAGAGGGGACCACGTGATGGGAGCGAGGTCATTGGTGTGGGGGAGGGTGACCCTGGGACGGCAGAGGTGTAAATGGGATGGGAGAGGGTCCCTGGGATGAGAGCATGGTAGGTGGGCTGGGATAGAGGGGACCCCGGGACGGGAGCGGTGCAGCTGGGGTCGGAGAGAGAGAAAACCCGGGATGGGAGTTGGCTAGCGTGGTGTGGAGGGGGGTGTCCCTGGCTGGTGGCGGTTTAGCTGGTGTGGGCACCACGGGATGGGAGCGGTGTAGCTGGGTAACAGACTGAGTGGGAGAGGGTTTGTTCACATGCCAGAAACCAGATCCGGCAGGTCGGGCTGTAGTAATGTGTTTCCTGCCTTGTAAGGCCCCTCTTCCAGTGAGACCACTCTCTGCACAGTGGACGGTTACACTGTGCAAGCCGGCCTTTTACAGTCTGGAGGGCCCCACTTCCACCTTCTTTAAAACCGATCAGCCGGATTCTTACAGGTTGACAATGAACCGGGGTCAGAACTGGCGGGAATTCAGGTGGGAGACGTCATCCCGCCAGTCACACCCTTTATGACGTCACAATGATACTCGCAAGACACAGGAACCGCCCACCAGCTCGGGAATTCCCAGCGCTTCTCAAGCGGGCGGAGATCGGCGTAAATTTGTCCTCGTCCAGAGGTGACATCTACCTGCTGTTTAACACCCCAGCTGTCCCGGGAAAATTGCAGGTTTTCAGGGTTGGGGTCTCCCGCCAGAAGCTGCCACTCACAGTGTAAACAAGCCGGAGACTCGGATTCCGACTCTAAAATCTATCCACTAAACCCATAACAGCCGATATATAATCTGTGGGTCTCCGTCTCATCTCACTCCCACAGTCCATAGGTACCAACAACGACAACTTGTATTTCTTTAGCACCTTTGACATAGTAAAACGTCCCAAGGCGCTGCATAGCAGTATTTTAACACAAAAAATTTGACACCGATCCACATAAGGATAAATTAGGTCAGGTGACCAAAAGTTTGGTCAAAGAGGTAGGTTTTAATGAGCGTCTTAAAGGAGGAATGAGAGGGGGCGAGGCTGACAGGCTTAGGCAGGGAGTTCCAGCGCTTAGAGCCTAGGCAACAGAAGGCACGGCCACCAAATGTTGAGTGATTATAAGCAGGGATGCTCAAGAGGGCAGAATTAGAGGAGTGCAGATATCTCAAGGGGTTGTGGGGCTGAAGGAGATTACAGAGATGGGGAGGGTCGAGGCCATGGAGGGATTTGAAAACAAGGATGAGAATTTTGAAATCGAGGTGCTGCTTAACTGGGAGCCAATGTAGGTCAGCGAGCACAGGGGAGATGGGCGAACGGGACATGGTGCGAGTTAGGACACTGGCAGCCCAGTTTCGGATGACCTCAAGTTTATGTAGGGTGGAATGTCGGAGGCCAGCCTGGAGTGCATTGGAATGATCAAAACTAGATGTAACAAAGGCACAAATGACGATTTCAGCAGCGGATGAGCTGCGGCAAGGGCGGAGATGGGCAATGCTATGGAGGTGGAAATAGGTGGTCTTTGTTATTCTGCGGATATTTGGTCGGAAGCTTATTTCAGGGTCAAATATGACACCAAGGTTGTGAGCAGTGTGGTTCAGCCTCAGACAGATGTTAGGGAGAGGGATGGAGTCAATGGCTAGGGAACGGAGTTTGTGGCAGGGGTTGAAAACAATGGCTTCGGTCTTCCCAATGTTTAATTGGAGAACATTTTTGTTCATCCAGAACTGTATGTCGGACAAACAGTCTGATAATTTAGAAACCGTGGAGGAGTCGAGAGAAGAAGTAGCGAGGTGGAACTGGGTGTCATAAGCATACATGTGGAAACTGACGCTGTGTTTTTGCATTATGTCCCCAAGGGGCAAAATATAGATGAGAAATAGGAGGGGCGAAGGATAGATCCTTGGTGGCTACCAGAGGTAGTGATGTGAGTGCGGGAAGAGAAGCCATTGCAGGTGATTCTCTGGTGAAGATTAGATAGATAAGAATGGAAGCAGGTGAGTGCAGTAACAGCTGGATGATGGTGGAGAGGCGTTGGAGAAGGATGGAGTGTCAACCGTGGCAAAGGCTTCAGACAAGTCAAGAAGGACGAGGAGGGATAGGTTACCTTTGTCACAATCACAAAGTGTGTCATTTGTGAATTTGTTGAGAGCCGTTTCGGTACGGTGGCAAGCGCGGAAACCTGATTGGAAGGATCCAAACATGGAACTGCGGGAAGATGGGCACGGATTTGGGAGGCATCAGCACATCAAGTACTTTGGATAGGAAAGGGAGGTTGGAGATGGGGGGGGGCGGTATTTTGCAAGGACGGAGAAATCAATGTTTGCTTTTTTGAGGAGTGGGGTAATGACGACAGATTTGAGGGAGAGGGGGCAGTACATGAGGAGAGAGAACAGTTAACAATCCCAGCTAACATGGGAGATAGAAAAGTAAGTTGTCAGCAGTTTGGTGGGAATAGGGCCGAGGGAGAAGGAGGTGGGTCCCACAGGCAAGATGAGCGCTGAGAGGTCATAAGGGAAAATCGGTGAGGAACTGGAGAAAGATGTAAGTTCAGGTCTAGGGCAGGGGGGGACCTTAGAGGAAGTTGGGCCCGGTGGGTTAGGGGAAGGAAGGGATGTGGCAGAGGCAGCTGAATGGATGGTCTCAATCTTAGAGACAAAGAAGTCCATGAGCTCCTCGCATTTGTTATCGGAGGTGAGGGTGCAGGAGACAGGGCAGAGAGATTTAAGAGAGTTAGCCGTAGAGAATAGGAGATGGAGTTTATCTTTGCATTCCAGAATAATTCTGGAATAATGAGCAATGATGGCAGACGAGAAGAGGGCCCGATAATACTTTATGTGGTCCAGCCAGATCTGGTGGTGAATGGCTAAACCAATTGTCCACCATATCGATTCGAGTCTGCGTCCCTTAGACTTAAGGGAGCGAAGATGAGAGCCATACCAAGGGAAACGGCCAGGGTAAGAGAGGGTAATAGTTTTAGTAGGGACTAGGGTAGCAAAGATAGTGGTGAGCATGTGGTTGAGCAGATCGGTAGCTGCAGAAATCTCATGTTGAATGGCGGGCCAGAGGCTGGACAGTTGGGATTTCATAAGTGCAGTTCTAAGAGAGTTGGGAAAGAGTTTTTCCGGGGCAGACACAGTAGGAAGTAAGGTTGGGGGAGGTGGGTGGAAGGCGGATGTGGTTAGAGAGCAACACGAGGAAATGGTCAGTGATGGCCTTATCTGCAATTGACATGATGCGAGTAGTGAGGCCATGAGCGATGGCAAGGTCGAGGGGTTGGCCGTGAATATGGATGGGGAGTTTACTTGGAGGGAGAGATTAAGGGAGGGTAGGAGGCTAGTGAACACAAAGGAGAGAGAGCATGATGAACTGAGATGGAGGTTGAAATCACCGTGGATGAGAAGTCATTGGGTGCAGAGGCTGAGGGAGGAGAACAGTGAAGATATCTCAGTAATAAAGTATTTATGGTAATTGGGAGGGCGGTAGAGAACAAGAATTTTAACTGAGAGGTGAGAAGGGTGGAATAAGACGAGATGCTCAAAGGAGGAGAAACTGCTGGAGGAATAGAGGGACAGACCAAGGTGTGATTTGGTGAGGAGAGCCACACCGCCAACACAGCGGTCTGATCGGGGCAAGTGGTGGAAGGTATAGCCAGGTGAGGAGGCTTCATTTAAGGGTAAGTTGTCATCATTCCTCAAACAAGTTTCTGTTAGGGCCATGATATTGATGCAGTCCTCCACGATATGCTCCTGGATGGCAAGGGCCTTGTTTGCAAGTGAACGGACATTCTGGAGGGAGATGCCGAGAGGGTCAGTGATGGCTGTCCCACTGCCAGCATCCACAGGTCAGCGTTGTGGGGAGGGGGGAGTGTTGGATGGGCCCCCAGTGGGTGCGCTGGGTGGGAAGGTCAGCGCGAGACTAGGATGGGACGGTTGAGGTTGCTGCTCGTAAGGCAGCAGCGTAGAGTGCCTCGATTGGCACTTGGTAGGATGCCAAGAGGGGCACAGAGGGAGCTGTAGGCTTATCTAAGAGGGAGTCAACCCTGGGACGGTACCAGGAGATTAGGAATGTCGAAGAGTAATGAAGGATTAGGGTAGGGATTTGTGAGGGCAGTGCATCTGAGAGAGGAGAGATGAAAGGAGGCATGACCACAGGAGAGTGCTTTCAGGGAGGGATAGAGAGAAAATGTAAATGGGGGAAAAATGAAATGGCTCGGGTCCGGAGCAGCAGCCAAAGTGTGCAAGCGAATGGACAAGGGAAACAGTCAGGTTACATAGGCCTGTTTAAATATAATAATTAATGGAATTCTACCACCAAGAAGGAGAAGGGCAGCAGGCGGATGAGAACACCATCATCTCCAACTTCCCTCCAAGTTACACACCATCCTGACTTGGACATATATCATCGTTCCTTCATCGTCACTGGGTCAAAATCCTGGTACTCCCTCCCTCCCTAACAGCACTGCAGCAGTTCAAGAAGGCGGCACATCACCACCTCCTCAAGGGCAATTAGGGATGGACAACAAATGCTGGCCTACATCGGTAGAACAAATAAAAAAAAGGACGAGGGAAGCTCCTTGTAAATGTGGCGCCCCCTACTGCTCTGATTTACCACCGCACAAGGATTGTTCTGCTAATTTTAGCACCCCCTACGGCTGTGACTTATTTACCACAGGACGAGGGACTCTGTCTAATTGTAGTGGCCCCGATTGCCCTCTGACTGATTTACCACAGGACGAGGGATGCTCTGTCTCACTGTAGCGCTCCCCATACTGCCCTCTGACTGATTTACAACAGGGCGAAGAACACTCTGTCTAAGTGGCACTCCCCATATTTCCCTCTGCCAGTTACCACAGGACGAGGGACGCTCTGTCTAGTATAGCGCCCCCTACTACTTCTGACCTATTTACCACAGGATGAGGGACGCTCTGTCTAGTATAGCGCCCACTACTACTTCTGACTGATTTACAACAGGATGAGGGATGCTCTTTCAAGTATAGTGCCCCCTACTGGTCCTGACTGATTTACCACAGGATGAGGGACGGTCTGTCGAAGTGGAATGTCTATTACCGCCCTCTGACCTATTCACCACAGGACGAGGGACAATCTGATTGGAGCGCACCGAACTGCCCTCTGACTGAATTACCACAGAACGAGGGATGGTCTGTCGAAGTCTACGGCCCCCTACTGCTTCTGAATGATTTACCGCAGCACGAGGGATGCTCTGACTAATTGTAGTGTGCCCTACTTCTCTCTGATTACCACAGGATGTAGGATGCACTGTCTGAATTTGGCGTCCCCTACTGCCGTGAGTGATTTACCACAGGACGAGGGATCGGACCAGGAGAGCACCGAGGCGGCAGATAAAAGGAGCAGAGAGGCGAGGCCCGACCAGATCGGACCAGGAGAGCTCCGAGGCGGCAGATAAAAGGAGGAGCGAGGCGAGGCCCGACCAGATCGGACCAGGAGAGCACCGAGGCGGCAGATAAAAGAAGCAGAGGGGCGAGGCCCGACCAGATCGGACCAGGAGAGCACCGAGGCGGCAGATAAAAGGAGGAGCGAGGCGAGGCCCGACCAGATCGGACCAGGAGAGCACCGAGGCGGCAGATAAAAGAAGCAGAGGGGCGAGGCCCGACCAGATCGGACCAGGAGAGCACCGAGGCGGCAGATAAAAGGAGCAGAGAGGCGAGGCCCGACCAGATCGGACCAGGAGAGCACCGAGGCGGCAGATAAAAGGAGCAGAGAGGCGAGGCCTGACCAGATCGGACCAGGAGAGCACCGAGGCGGCAGATAAAAGGAGGAGCGAGGTGAGGCCCGACCAGATCGGACCAGGAGAGCTCCGAGGCGGCAGATAAAAGGAAGAGCGAGGCGAGGCCTGACCAGATCGGACCAGGAGAGCTCCGAGGCGGCAGATAAAAGGAGGAGCGAGGCGAGGCCCGACCAGATCGGACCAGGAGAGCTCCGAGGCGGCAGATAAAAGGAGGAGCGAGGCGAGGCCCGGCCAGATCGGACCAGGAGAGCTCCGAGGCGGCAGATAAAAGGAGGAGCGAGGTGAGGCCTGACCAGATCGGACCAGGAGAGCACCGAGGCGGCAGATAAAAGGAGCAGAGAGGTGAGGCCCGACCAGATCGGACCAGGAGAGCTCCGAGGCGGCAGATAAAAGGAGGAGAGAGGCGAGGCCCGGCCAGATCGGACCAGGAGAGCTCCGAGGCGGCAGATAAAAGGAGCAGAGAGGCGAGGCCCGACCAGATCGGACCAGGAGAGCTCCGAGGCGGCAGATAAAAGGAGGAGCGAGGCGAGGCCCGACCAGATCGGACCAGGAGAGCTCCGAGGCGGCAGATAAGAGGAGCGAGGCGAGGCCCGACCAGATCGGACCAGGGGAGCTCCGAGGCGGCAGATAAAAGCAGGAGCGAGGCGAGGCCCGACCAGATCGGACCAGGAGAGCACCGAGGCGGCAGATAAAAGGAGGAGAGGGGCGAGGCCCGACCAGATCGGACCAGGAGAGCTCCGAGGCGGCAGATAAAAGGAGGAGCGAGGCGAGGCCCGACCAGATCGGACCAGGAGAGCTCCGAGGCGGCAGATAAAAGGAGGAGAGGGGCGAGGCCCGACCAGATCGGACCAGGAGAGCTCCGAGGCAGCAGTATAAAAGGAGGAGAGAGGCGAGGCCCGACCAGATCGGACCAGGAGAGCTCCGAGGCAGCAGTATAAAAGGAGGAGAGAGGCGAGGCCCGACCAGATCGGACCAGGAGAGCTCCGAGGCGGCAGATAAAAGGAGGAGAGGGGCGAGGCCCGAGGCCCGACCAGATCGGACCAGGAGAGCTCCGAGGCAGCAGTATAAAAGGAGGAGAGAGGCGAGGCCCGACCAGATCGGACCAGGAGAGCTCCGAGGCAGCAGTATAAAAGGAGGAGAGAGGCGAGGCCCGACCAGATCGGACCAGGAGAGCTCCGAGGCGGCAGATAAAAGGAGGAGCGAGGCGAGGCCGGACCGGATCGGACCAGGAGAGCTCCGAGGCCGAGTATAAAAGGAGGAGCGAGGCGAGGCCTGACCAGATCGGACCAGGAGAGCTCCGAGGCGGCAGATAAAAGGAGGAGCGAGGCGAGGCCGGACCAGATCGGACCAGGAGAGCTCCGAGGCCGAGTATAAAAGGAGGAGCGAGGCGAGGCCTGACCAGATCAGACCAGGAGAGCTCCGAGGCCGAGTATAAAAGGAGGAGAGTGGCGAGGCCTGACCAGATCGGACCAGGAGAGCTCCGAGGCGGAGTATAAAAGGAGGAGAGAGGCGAGGCCTGACCAGATCGGACCAGGAGAGCTCCGAGGCGGAGTATAAAAGGAGGAGAGAGGCGAGGCCCGACCAGATCGGACCAGGAGAGCACCGAGGCGGCAGATAAAAGGAGGAGCGAGGCGAGGCCTGACCAGATCAGACCAGGAGAGCACCGAGGCGGAGTATAAAAGGAGGAGAGAGGCGAGGCCTGACCAGATCGGACCAGGAGAGCTCCGAGGCCGAGTATAAAAGGAGGAGAGAGGCGAGGCCCGACCAGATCGGACCAGGAGAGCTCCGAGGCCGAGTATAAGAGGAGCGAGGCGAGGCCCGACCAGATCGGACCAGGAGAGCTCCGAGGCGGAGTATAAAAGGAGGAGAGAGGCGAGGCCCGACCAGATCGGACCAGGAGACCTCCGAGGCCGAGTATAAAAGGAGGAGAGAGGCGAGGCCCGACCAACTCAGCAGCAGGGAGAGAAGTAAAAAGTAATCAGTGTGACGTCACCAGGGAGCAGGTAACTGATTGGTTGGTGAGTATTTCTCTTTTTTAAACTTTAACTCTGTAGTTTATAGTTACTAAGGTCTTTTCTGGTGTAGCAGGGACTGTTGGTAGACCATACAAGCGCCTTAGAGCTATCTTTAATTGGTGACAGTGAAATAATTTAAATTAATTAAAGGGTATGTCATGCCAGGAGAGCCCAGCCCCGTGTTATGCTCCTCTTCTTTATGTGGGATTTCAGGAACACTGCCGGTGTCCCTGATGACCACGTCTGCCAGAAATGCATCCAGTTGCGGCTAATAGCAGATCGTATTGCGGCGCTGCAGCTGTGGATGGATGGGCTTTGGAGCATTCACGATGCTGAGAGGGTCGTGGATAATACGTTTAGTGAGTTGGTCACACCGCAGGTAATTGCTGCACAGGCAGAAGGGAAATGGGTGACCATCAGTCAGAGCAGTAGAGGCAGGCAGGTAGTGCAGGAGACCCCTGTGGCCATTCCCCTCTCAAACAGATATACCGATTTGGATACTGTTGAGGGGGATGACTCACCAGAGGAAGGCAGCAGCAGCCAACTTCCTGGCACCGGGGGTGCTTCTGCTGCTCAGGAGGGGAGGAAAAAGAGTGGGAGAGCAATAGTGGTAGGGGATTCTATCGTAAGGGGAACAGATAGACGTTTCTGTGGCCATAGACGTGACTCCAGGATGGTTTGTTGCCTCCCTGGTGCCAGGGTCAAGGATGTCACTGAACGGCTTCAGGGCATTCTGAAGGGGGAGGGTGAACAGTCAGAGGTCGTGGTTCACATTGGGACCAATGACTTGGGTAGGAAGAGGGATGAGGTCCTACTGCAAGAATTTAGGGAGCTAGGTAGCAGATTAAAGAGCAGGACCTCAAAGGTTGTAATCTCTAGATTACTCCCGGTGCCATGTGCTAGTGAGTATAGGAATAGGAGGATAGAGCAGATGAATGCGTGGCTAAAGAGTTGGTGCAGGAGGGAGGGCTTTAGTTTCCTGGATCACTGGGCCTGCTTCTGGGAAAGGTGGGACTTGTACAAGATGGACGGGTTGCACCTGAACCAGAGCGGGACAAATATCCTTGCGGGGTGGTTTGCTAGCACTGTTCGGGGGGGTTTAAACTAAAATGGCAGGGGGTTGGGAACCTGAGCAGGGAGACACAGGAAAGGGAAACAGGGATAAAAGCAAAAGATAGGAAGGAGAAAAACAAAAGTGGCAGTCAGAGAAATCAACGGTTTAAGTTAAACGTGGCCACAGTAAATAATAATTCTAATAGGTCTAAGTGCGTTAAAGAAAACAAGGCTGAAAGCTTTGTGTCTTAATGCGAGGAGCATTTGTAATAAGGTGGACGAATTGGCTGCGCAAATAGAGGTAAACGAATATGATTTGGTTGGGATTACTGAAACGTGGCTCAAGGATGGCCAAGACTGGGAACTCAACATCCAGGGGTATTCGATATTCAGGAAAGATAGGCAAAAAGGAAAGGGAGGTGGGGTAGCATTACTGGCTAAAGAAGGGATTAATACAATTGTAAAGAAGGATATTAGCTCTGATGATGTGGAATCTGTATGGGTAGAATTGAGAAATACTAAGGGGAAAAAAACATTAGTGGGAGTGGTATATAGACCTCCAAACAGTAAGGCGGAGGTTGGGGATGGCATTAAAAGGGAAATTAAAGAAGCGTGCAATAAGGGCACAGCAGTCATCATGGGTGACATTAATCTACATATAGATTGGGCCAACCAAATTAGTAACAATACGGTGGAGGAGGAATTCCTGGAGTGTTTATGGGATGGTTTCCTGGACCAATATGTCGAGGAACCAACCAGGGATCAGGCCATCTTAGACTGGGTATTATGTAATGACAAAGGATTAATTAGCAATCTTGTTGTACGAGGCCCCTTGGGTCTGAGCGATCATAATATGATAGAGTCATAGAGTTATACAGCACGGATAGAGGCCCTTCAGCCCATCGTGTCCATGCCGGCCATCAAGCCCTGTCTAATCTAATCCCATATTCCAGCATTTGGTCCGTAGCCTTGTATGTTATGGCATTTCAAGTGCTCATCCAAATGCTTCTTAAATGTTGTGAGGGTTCCTGCCTCCACAACCCTTTCAGGCAGTGAGTTCCAGACTCCAACCACCCTCTGGGTGAAAAAGTTCTTTCTCAAATCCCCTCTAAACCTCCCGCCCTTTACCTTGAATCTATGCCCCCAAGTTATTTACCCTTCTACTAAGGGAAAAAGCTCCTCAGTATCCATCCTATCTATGCCGCTCATAATTTTGTACACCTCAATCATGTCCCCCCTCAGCCTCCTCTGCTCCAAGGAAAACAAACCCAATCTGCCCAGTCTTTCTTCATAGCTGAAGCACTCCAGCCCTGGTAACATCCTGGTGAATCTCCTCTGCACCCTCTCCAAAGCGATCACATCCTTCCTGTAGTGTGGCGACCAGAACTGCACACAGTATTCCAGCTGTGGCCTAACCAGTGTTTTATACAGCTCCATCATAACCTCCTTGCTCTTATATTCTATGCCTCGGCTAATGAAGGCAAGTATCCCATATGCATTTTTTACCACCTTATCCACCTGTTCTGCCGCCTTCAGGGATCTGTGTACTTGCACACCCAGATCCCTCTGCCCCTCCGTCTTGCCTAGGGTCTTACCATTCATTGTGTATTCCCTTGCCTTGTTAGTCCCCCCAAAGTGCATCACCTCGCACTTTTCCGGGTTAAATTCCATTTGCCACTGTTCCGCCCATCTGACCAACCCATCTATATCATCCTGCAGACTGAGACGACCCTCCTCGCTATTTACCACCCTACCAATTTTTGTATCATCCGCGAACTTACTGATCATACCTTTTACATTCATATCCAAGTCATTAATGTAGACCACAAACAGCAAGGGACCCAGCACCGATCCCTGTGGCACCCCACTGGCCACAGGCTTCCAGTCACAAAAACAACCTTCGACCATCACCCTCTGCCTTCTGCCACTAAGCCAGTTTTGTATCCAATGTGCCAAGGCACCCTGGATTCCATGGGCTCTTACCTTCTTGACCAGTCTCCTGTGCGGGACTTTATCGAAGGCCTTACTGAAATCCATGTATACCACATCCACTGCGTTACCCTCATCCACACACCTAGTCACCCCCTCAAAAAATTCAATCAAATTAGTCAGACATGATCTTCCCTTGACAAAGCCATGTTGACTATCCCTGATTAATCCTTGTCTCTCCAAGTGGAGACTAATTTTGTCCCTCAGAATTTTTTCCAATAATTTTCCTACCACTGATGTTAGGCTCACTGGCCTGTAGTTCCCCGGTTTTTCCCTACTTCCCTTCTTGAATAATGGTACTACATTAGCGGTTCTCCGGTCATCTGGCACATCCCCTGTGGCCAGAGAGGTCCTGAATATATGTGTTAGAGCCCCCGCAATCTCTTCCTTTGCCTCACACAGCAGCCTGGGATACATTTCATCCGGGCCTGGGGATTTATCCATTTTTAGGCCTGCTAAAACCGCCAATACCTCCTCCCTCTCGATGTTAATATGTTCGAGCATATCACAGTCCCCCTGCCCTATTTCTATGTCTACATCGTCCTCCTCCATAGTGAAAACAGATGCAAAAAATTCATTTAGAACCCCTCCTACATCTTCCAGCTCCACACACAGATTGCCACTTTTGTCCCTAATGGGCCCTATTTTTTCCCTAGTTATCCTCTTACCCTTAATATAAAACATCTTAGGATTACCCATTATTTTGCTCGCCAGTGTTATTTCATGGCCCCTCCTTGATCTCCTAATTTCTTTTTTTAATATCCCCCTGCACTTTTTGTACTCCTCTAGGGCTTCCTCCGTCTTTAGCCTTTTGTATCTGCCAAAAGCCCTCCTTTTTTTCCTAATCCATTCTAGTATATCCCCTGACATCCAAGGTTCCCTGTGGTTTTTGGAACCACCCTTGACCTTTACGGGAACATGTTGCCATTGTATGATCCCAATCTCCCTTCTGAAAGCCTCCCATTGCTCCGATGTGGATTTTCCTACAAGTAGCTGATCCCAGTCCATTTTGGCCAGATCCTGCCTTATCCTATTAAAATCGGCCTTCCCCCAATTTAGAACCTTTATTTCCGGCCCATCCCTGTCCTTTTCCATGACCACCTTAAATCTTACCATATTATGGTCACTGTCACCAAAGTGCTCACCTACTAGCACTTTCTCCACTTGGCCGGCCACATTCCCTAGAATTAGGTCCAGTACCGCCCCCTCTCTTGTAGGACTTTCTACATGCTGGCTCAAAAAGCTCTCCTGGATGCACTTTAAGAATTCTACACCCTCTGAGCCTTTCACACTTTGACTATCCCAGTTAATATTGGGGAAGTTGAAATCCCCCATTATTATTACCCTATTATTTGCACATTTCTCTGAGATTTGCCTACATATCTGTTCCTCTATCTCCCCCTGACTGTTTGGAGGCCTATAGTACACTCCCAGCAAAGTGCTTGCCCCCTTTTTGTTTTTAAGCTCCACCCATATGGCCTCATTAGAGGAACCTGCTAATATATCATCCCTCCTTACTGCAGTAATTGACTCCTTAATTAATATTGCGACAACCCCTCCTCTTTTACCTCCCCCTCTGTCTCGCCTGAAGATTCTGTACCCCGGAATATTGAGCTGCCAGTCTTGACCCTCCCTCAACCATATCTCCGTGATAGCAACAATATCATACTCCCATGTGTTTATCAACACCTTCAGTTCATCCACCTTATTTGCAAGACTCCTTGCATTAAAATAGATGCCATCCAGCTTTGCCCTTATATATTTGCCCTGTCTACCAAGCTGACTTGTTTTTTTCTCTATAATTGGCAGCACATCACCCCCTATTTCAGCTCCCCTCTCTATCCCATCCCCCTGCCAAGTTAGTTTAAACCCCCCCCAACAGTGCTAGCAAACCTCCCCGCAAGGATATTTGTCCCGCTCTGGTTCAGGTGCAACCCGTCCGACTTGTACAAGTCCCACCTTTCCCAGAAGCAGGCCCAGTGATCCAGGAAACTAAAACCCTCCCTCCTACACCAACTCTTTAGCCACGCATTCATCTGCACTATCCTCCTATTCCTATACTTACTAGCACGTGGCACTGGGAGTAATCCAGAGATTACAACCTTTGAGGTCCTGCCCTTTAATCTGTTTCCTAGCTCCCTAAATTCTTGATGCAGGACCTCATCCCCCTTCCTACCTATGTCGTTGGTCCCAATGTGGACCACGACCTCTGCCTGCTCCCCCTCCCCTTAAGAATGCCCTGTAGCCGCTCAGTGACATCCATGACCCTGGCCCCAGGGAGGCAACAAACCATCCTGGAGTCACGTTTGCGGCCACAGAAACGCCTATCTGTTCCCCTTACTATAGAATCCCCTACCACTATTGCTCTCCCACTCTTTTTCCTCCCTTCTTGAGCAGCAGAAGCATCCCTGGTGCCAGGAAGCTGGCTGCTGCTGCCTTCCCCTGGTGAGTCATCCCCCTCAACAGTATCCAACTTGGTATACCTGTTTGAAAGGGGGATGGCCGCAGGGGTTCCCTGCACTTCCTGCCTGCCTCTGTTGCTCCGCCTGATGGGCACCCACTTTCTTTCTGCCTGTGTAGCCCTACCCTGAGGCGTGAACAACTCACTAAATGTGCTATCCACGACCCTCTCAGCATCACGCATGCTCCAAAATTCATCCACCCGCAGCTTGAGCGTCGCAATGCGGTCTACAAGTAGCTGCAGCTGGATGCATTTCCCGCACACATGGTCGTCAGGGGCACTGGCAGAGTCCCTGACTTCCCACATGGAGTAAGAGGAGCAGAACACGGGTCTGAACTCTCCTGCCATGACTTACTCCTTTAATTAATTAAAAAATTTATTCAATACCCCAGTTACAGGTATACTCTAGGGCGCTTTATTTACCAACTGTCCCCACTACACCACAGAGACCCTAGAAATTTAACACCACAGAATTCAAGCTTGTATTGAAAAGAGAGAAATACTCACCAACCAATCACTTACCTGCTTCCTGCTGACGTCACACTTGGACTACTTTTTACCTCTCTCCCGGAACCTGGATTGGTATGCCTCTGACTGCTCCCTTTTAAGCTCCGCCGTCTCGGGCTGCTCCCGCGCAGGTCCGCTGCTTCTCCGGTCTCGGGGCTGTGGGCCTCGGTGCCTCTGACTGCTCCCTTTTAAGCTCCGCCGCCTCGGGCTGCTCCCGCGCAGGTCCGCTGCTTCTCCGGTCTCGGGGCTGTGGGCCTCGGTGCCTCTGACTGCTCCCTTTTAAGCTCCGCCGCCTCGGGCTGCTCCCGCGCAGGTCCGCTGCTTCTCCGGTCCCGGGGCTGTAGGCCTTGGTGCCTCTGACTGCTCCTTAAGTACCTCTCCCGCCTCGGGCTGCTCCCGCGCAGGTCCGCTGCTTCTCCGGTCTCGGGGCTGTGGGCCTCAGTGCCTCTGACCGCTCCGTAAGTACCTCTCCCACCTTGGGTTGCTCCCGCGCAGGTCCGCTGCTTCTCCGGTCTCGGGGCTGTTGGCCTCGGTGCCTCTGACTGCTCCTTAAGTACCTCTCCCGCCTCGGGTTGCTCCCGCGCAGGTCCGCTGCTTCTCCGGTCTCAGGGCTGTGATCGAATGATCAAATTCTTCATTAGATGGAGAATGAGTTAGTTGACTCAGAGACTAGGGTCCTCAATTTAAATAAAGGAAACTACGATGGTCTGAGGAGCGAGTTGGGTAGGATTGATTGGGGAATGGCACTCAAAGGGTTGACGGTGGATAGGCAATGGCAAACATTCAAAGACCAAATGGATGAGCTACAGAATTTGTTCATCCCAGTTTGGCATAAAAATAAAACAAAAAAGGTGACTCAACCGTGGCTAACAAGGGAAATTAGGGATAGCATAAGATCCAAGGAGAGGACATTATAAATTGGCCAGAAAAAGCAATAATCCTGAGGATTGGGAGCAGTTTAGGATTCAACAAAGGAGGACAAAGGGATTAATTAAGAAAGGGAAAAGAGAATATTAGAGTAAGCTTGCAGGGAACATAAAAACTGACTGTAAAGGCTTTTATAGATATGTGAAGAGAAAAAGATTGGTGAAGTCAAGCGTAGGTCCCTTACAGTCAGAATCAGGGGAATTTATAATGGGAAACAAAGAAATGGCAGACCAACTAAATTCATACTTTGGTTCTGTCTTCACAAAGGAGGACACAAATAACCTCCCAGAGATGCCGGGGAACATAGGGCTTGAGGAAAGGGTGGAACTGAAAGAAATCAGTATTTGTAGGGAAATGGTGTTAGGAAAATTGATGGGACTAAAGGCCGATAAATCCCTAGGGCCTGATAATCTACATCCCAGGGTGCTTAAGGAAGTGGCCCTGGAAATACTAGATGCATTGCTGGTCATCTTCCAGAACTCGATAGACTCTGGAACAGTACCCATGAATTGGAGGGTAGCTAATGTTACCCCACTATTCAAAAAAGGTGGTCGAGAAAAAGCGGGGAATTAGAGACCGGTAAGCCTGACATCGGTAGTGGGGAAAATGCTAGAATCTATTATAAAAGATGTAATAGCAGAGCACTTGGTAAGCAGTGACAGGATCGGACAAAGTCAACATGGATTTACAAAAGGTAAATCATGCTTGACTAATCTACTGGAATTTTTTGAGGATGTAACTGGTAAAATAGATAAGGGAGAACCAGTGGATGTGGTGTATTTGGACTTTCAGAAGGCTTTTGATAAGGTTCCACATAAGAGATTAGCGTGCAAAATTAAGGCACATGGGATTGGGGGCAAGGTATTGACTTGGATAGAGAACTGGTTGGCGGACAGAAAGCAAAGAGTTGGAATAAATGAGTCATTTTCCGAGTGGCAGGCAGTGACTAGTGGGGTACCGCAAGGATTGGTCCTAGGACCCCAGCTGTTCACAATATATATTCATGACCTGGACGAGGGAATTGGATGTAATATCTCCAAATTTGCAGACGACACAAAGCTGGGTGGGAGGGTAAGCTGTGAGGAGGATGTCGTGAAACTCCAGTACGATCTAGACAGATTGGGTGATTGGGCAGAAACATGGCAAATGCACTATAATGTGGATAAATGTGAGGTTATCCACTTTGGTGGCAAAAACAGGAAGGCAGATTATTATTACAATGGCAATAGATTGGAAGAAGGGGAAGTGCAGAGACCTGGGTGTTCTTGTGCACCAGTCTCTGAAGGTAAGCATGCAGGTGCAGCAGGCGGTTAAGAAGGCAAATGGTATGTTGGCCTTCATAGCAAGAGGGTTCGAGTACAGGAACAAGGATGTCTTGCTACAGTTGTACAGGGCCTTGGTGAGACCGCACCTTGAGTACTGTGTGCAGTTTTGGTCGCCTTACCTGTGGAAGGACGTTCTTGCCATGGAAGGAGTGCAGCGAAGATTCACCAGGCTGATAACTGGGATGGCAGGAATGACGTATGATGAGAGATTGTGTCGATTGGGCTTATACTCACTGGAGTTTAGAAGATTGAGAGTGGATCTCATCGAAACTTATAAAATTCTGTCAGGCCTGGACAGACTAGATGCAGGAAGGATGTTTATGATGGCCGGGGAGTCCAGAACCAGGGGTCATAGTCTAAGGATAAGGGGTAAGCCATTTAGGACTGAAATGAGGAGGAATTTCTTCACCCAGAGAGTGGTGAACCTGTGGAATTCTCTGCCACAGAGGGCGGTTCATTAAATATATTTAAAAAAGAGTTGGATATATTTCTTAAGGCTAAAGGGATCAAGGGATATGGGGAGAAGGCAGGGACAGGGTACTGAATATGGATGATCAGCCATGATCTCATTGAATGGCGGAGCAGGCTCGAAGGGCCGAATGGCCTACTCCTGCTCCTATCTTCTATGTTTCTATGCCTCGTGTAAGTGTAGCGCCCTCTTCTGACCTTGACCTACCACAGGTTGAGGATAGCTCTATGTCAGTGGAGCGCTCCCTACTGCTCTCTTATTTACCACAGGACGAGGGACACTTTGACCAATTGGAATGACCCCTACTGCTCTCACTGATTTACCACAGGACGAGGGAAGGTTTGTCTAATTGTAGCGCCACCTACTGCCCTCTGACTGATATACGGCAGAACATGGTAAGTTCTGTCTAATCGTAGTGCCATCTACTGCCCTCTGACTGATTTATGACAGGATGAGACTCATTGTCTAATTCTAGCACCCCTACTGTTCCCCGACTGATTTACCACAGCACATCACGCCCTGTCTAATTAATGCCCCCAACTGCCTTCTGACTGAATTAGAACAGGACGAGCGATGCTGTATCTAAGTGGCGCTCCTTATACTACCTTTGGAAATTTACCACAGGATGAGGGATGCTTTATCTAACTCTTGCGACCACTACTGTCACGGGGCCGTGCATTCACGGGGCCGTTTTGCTAGGGTTTCAGGAGTAGACCCAAGTGCAGGAAACCTATCCAAGGACTCAAGACCAGGTAGAACTTGAAAGATGCTTCCTTGAGACTCGAGAACATAGAAACAGGGTAACACTCGAAAGGAGATTCCTTGAAACTCGAAAGGACAGAGAGACTTGAGAGAGCTGCTACCTGCAGGCAGGCGAACCCAGGACTGAGCAAAGAGGACAGGAAACAGGAAGCTTAAATACAGGCCAGAGTGGTCATGTGACATAATTAATCAAATGAGACAGGAGACAGATACATTAACAAGACACAGGTGAGGCCAGAGGCATAGAGACAAAAAACCAAACAACTTTATTAACTAGCCTAATTACTCTGATGAGATCAATTACTCGAGAAACAGGTGAGGAGAGGGGCCCAAAAGGCACGGCAGCAGTGCACCGAGGCCTCAAAAACTGCCCTCAGGTGGCGAGCAGAGGGAAGTGCCGCTGCCGCCGTTACAGTACCCACCCTTTAGGGACGGCACCTGACATCCCATAAGCCTAAGATGATCACTTTTTTTTTTCTCTTTATACTTTATTTTTAGCGAGACTCGAGAATTAAACACAAAAGAGTTCAACAGCACAAAACACAGCAAAAGCCCAAATATTTGCCCAAGATAACTTGAGAGTTTATCTTGTGCAGGAGAGCTCGAAAGTTTAACTTGTCCAGGAGAGCTTGAGAGTGTATCTTGTCCAGGAGAGCTCGAAAGTTTATCTTGTCCAGGAGAACTTGAAAGATTCTTATCCAGGAGAGATCGAAAGTTTCTTATCCAGGGGAGCTCCAACGTTTATCGATACCAAAGCTGAAGAGTTCAAGAGTTTATTTTGTCCTGGAGAGCTCGAAAGTTTACCTAATTTGTCCAGGAGAACCGGAAAACTTCATTTCTTCTTCCTTTTCCCTTTATCTTGTCCAGGAGAACTCGAAAATTAAACTTGTCCAAACCAGGAGGGTAGCAAACACAGCGGGGGTCCTCTTCCTAGGAGACTCGAAAATTACACACAAAGACACAGCGGGGAGTCTTCTTCCTAGGAGACCAAATATTGCCCAAGAGAGCTCGAGAGTTTAACACAACGAAGGCCCAGGAAGCTTGAGAGTTCACTTGGGAGTCTAACACAGTAGAAGCCCAGGATGCTTGAAAGTCAACTAGAAAGTTAGCACAATGAACGTCCAGGAGACTTGAGAGTTCACTCGAAAATCTAACAATATGAAGGCCAACAGGAGGCCTGAGAGTACACTTGGGGGTCTTACACAGTAGAGGCCCAGGAATGAAAGTCCAGGAAACTTGAAATTCCACTCGAGAGATTAACACTATGGAGGCCCAAGAAACTTGAAAGTTTTACTTAACATAGGAGACTTGAAAGTTCACTCGAAAATTTAACAGTGGGGGTCTTCTTCCTAGGAGACCAAATATTGCCCAAGAAAACTCAAAAATTAACTCGAGAGTTTCAAACCTTGGCTGGTTGGTTTCTGCTGGGTCCATGTATGGCTCAGTCCTACTGTCACGGGGCCGTGCATTAACAGGGCCGTTTTGCTAGGGTTTTCGGTAGTGGACCCAAGCGCAGGAAACCTATTCAAGGACTCGAGACCAGGTAGAACTTGAAAGATGCTTCCTTGAGACTCGAGAACATAGAAACAGGGTAACACTCGAAAGCAGATTCAATTGAGATTCGAAAACATAGAGACATAGTCACACTCGAAAGGCGATTCCTTGAAACTCAAGAGAGCTGCTACCTGCAGGCAGGCAAACCCAGGACTGAGCAAAGAGGACAGGAAACAGGAAGCTTAAATACAGGCCAGAGTGGTCACGTGACATAATTAATCAAATGAGACAGGAGACAAATACATTAACAAGACACAGGTGAGGCCAGAGGCAAAGAGACAAAAAACCAAACAACTTTATTAACTAGCCTAATTACTCTGATGAGACCAACCACTCGAGAAACAATTGGTCCAGGCAGCGGGCGGTTGAGGGGGTCGTCCGGCCAGATTGCCTCCCGCGCTTCCGCGGCCATGTTTGCGCCCGGGTGGCCCTGGAGATGGAGCACGCGGTCTCCGCCGGCACGCTCGAGCAATTTCGTGACCGGTGGGCGCCGCGGGGACTGGAGTGCATAATCGGTCCAAATGACCAAATTTTAATTTGATTTCTGAATTGGTTTATTTAAAAAGTTACTAGATTTTTAGTTGCACTTGTTTGTTTTTGATTTAGCACAAGAGGAACCACTCGAGAAACAGGTGAGGAGAGGGGCCCAGAAGGCATGGCAGCAGTGCACTGAAGCCTCAAAAACCGCCCTCAGGTGGCGAGCAGAGGGAAGTGCCGCTGCCACCGTTACAAATACTGCTTCTAACTGATTTACCAGAGCACGTGGATGCTCTGTTTAAAAGTGGCGCCCCCTACTGCCCTCTGACAGATTTACCACAGGGCGAGGGTTGCTCTATATCAGTGGAGCACCCCTACTGCTCTCTGCTTTACCACATTATGACGGAAGCTCTGTCTAAATGGCATGCCCCCTAATACTCTGACTGATTTAACACATGACGAGGGATGTTTGGTTTAAATGGAGTGCCCCCTACTGGTCTGACTGATTTAACACAGAGCAAGGAAATCTCTGTCTAAATCTGGCTCCCTCTACTTTCCTGTGACTGATTTACCACAGGACGAGGAACGGTCTATCAAAGTGAAATGCCCCCTACTGCCTTCTGAATGATTTAACACAGGACGTAGGATGCTCTGTCCAACTGGAGCACCCCGTACTGCCCCTGACTGATTTATCACAGGTAAAGGGATGCTCTGTCTGTGGAGTGCCCCTTCCTGCCCTCAGACTGATTTACCACAGGACGACGGATTCTCGGTTTAAGTGTACCGTGCCCATTGCCCTCTGACTGATTTATCACAGGGCGAGGATTGCTCGGTCTAAGTGGAGCGCCTCCGCTGCCCTCTGTCTGATTTACCACAGGACGATAAAGGAAGAAGGTCATGTCTTCTTGCAACAACAGATTTCTGATGAGTCCCCTTGGAGGACAAGTCACGCCCACCAGTTTGTCTGGAAGGTGTAATGTGATCCTGTCTGCTGGAGAGTAATCAAGATTTTTGCAAGATGTAATTTGATCCATTCATTGTGACAGCCAGGCTCCAGGTCTCACAGAGATAAAACTACTGCTTTCAGAGACAGACAGGGCTCACCCTGCTGGGTTAGGAGCACTTACAGCGCTCACACTGCCGACTTCAGGTAGGAAGGAGTGAGGCCATGGAGGCTGTAACATGAGGATGAGAATATTTAAATCACATGCTGGTGCACAACGTTCCCCCTAATTTTTTTGGGTGCATGGTCCCTTTGATTGGCTGCATGGCCCATTCAATTTTTTGCACATTTCGTTCAAAAGACAGTAAGCGGCCTGCGTGGGACCTCCAGACAGCCTGGTGTGAATGTTGTTGGTGGAACATGTGCCAATGTAGATGAAGGAGCACGCGGGTGATGAGCAAATGGGACTCGTCACGTGTTAGGATGAACTCCGGTTCATTGAGGGTGGAAGATTGGCAGCTGGCCAGGAGAACATTGGAATAGGGCTTTAAACTAAAAAAAGGGGGACAGGTCAGGTGCGGGGAAATTTAGAAATCTAAAGAGAAAGGTCAAGGCAATAGTGCAGTGTCGCAATTTAGGTAAAAATAAGCAGAGTGTGAAAGGAAGGGGCAGCGAGTTTAATGTTAGCAGTGCAGCTGAGAATAAGGTCAAAGCAGTGAATAATGGTAAAAAAGTTAAATTAAATGCTCTTTATCTGAATGCATGAAGGATTTGCAACAAGATAGACGATCTACTGGCACACAGAGTTAAATGGGATTGGTCTAATAGCCATTACAGAGACATGGTTGCAAGGTGGCCAAGGTTGGGAACTAAATGTTCCAGGGTACTTGACGTTTTGCAAAGAGAGGCAAAATAGAAAAGGAGGGGGAGTAGCCCTGATGATAAAGGATGACATAAGGACAGCAGCGAGAAAGGATCTCGGCTCGGAGGATCAGGAAGTAGAATCAGTATGGGTGGAGATAAGGAATAACAAAGGGCAGAAAACAATGGTTGGACAGAATATAGCCCTCCTAACCGTAGCTATACCGTTGGACAGAATATTAATCAAGATATAGTAGGAGCTTGCAATAAAGGTGATGCAATAATCTTGGGAGACTTTAATCTTCATTTAGACTGAGCATATCAAATTTGCGAAGGTAGTCTGCGGGATGAGTTCCTGGAATGCATTCGGGACACTTTCCTAGAACAATATGTCATGCAACCAAAAAGGGAACAGGCTATTTTAGATCCTGTATTGTGTAATGAGGCAGGGTTAATTAGCAATATAATAGTAAAGGATCCTCTGTTGCAGAGTGGTCATAATATGATAGAATTTCACGTTAATTTTGAGAGTGATTTGCCTAAGTCCCGAAACTGCAGCCTTAAACTCAAATAAAGCCAATTAGAGGGGCGAGTTGGCTAAGGTAGATTGGAAAAATATATTAAAAGATATAGCGGTAGATAAGCAGTGGCGAGCATTTAAAGAAACATTTCATAATTCTCCACAAAAATACATTCCATTGAGAAACAAAAGCTCCACGGGAAAAGTGATCTAACCACGGTTAACTAAAAGAGTTGAGGATAGCATTAGATTGAAAAAAGAAGCTTATAATGTTGCAAAGAATAATAGTAACCCTGAGGATTGGGAGAATTTCAGAAACCAGCAAAGGTTGACCAAAAAATTTATAAAAAGGGAAAAAGAGATTATGAGAGAAAACTAGCATGAAATATAAAAGCAGTTGTAAGAGTTTCTAGAAACATGTAAAAACGAAAAGAGCAGCAACAGTCAACGTTGGTCCTTTAGAGGCTGAGACAGGAGAAAATATTAATGGAATAAGGAAATGGCAGAAATGTTAAACAAGTATTTTGTATTTGTCTTTACAGTAGAAGACACAAACAGCATACCAAAAATGGTTGGGAAGCTAGAGTCCTATGAGGGTGAGGAATTTAATGTAATTAATATAAGTAGAGAAAATGTACTAGAGAAACTAATGGGACTAAAAGCTGAAACATCCCCTGGACTTGACGGCCTAAATCCTAGGGTTCTTAAAGAGGTGGCTGAAGAGATAGCGGATGCCTTGGTTTTGATCTTCCACATTTCCCTAGATTCTGGAACAGTCCCAGCAGATTGGAAGGTCGCAAATGTAACACCGCTATTCAAGAAAGGAGGGAGAGAGGAAAAAGGGATTTACAGGGCAGTTAGCCTGGCATCAGTCGTCGGGAATATGCTGGAATCCATTGTTAAGGAAGTGGTATCACGTTATTTAGAAAATCATAGCATGATTAGGCAGAGTCAACATGATATTATGAAAGGGAAATCATGTTTGGCAAATTTATTAGAATTTTTTGAGGATGCAGCTAGCAGGGTAGATAAAGGGGAAAAAGTGCATGTGGAATATTTGGCTTTCCAAAAGGCATTCGATAAGTTGCCACATAAAAGGTTATTAGACAAGATTAGGGCTCACGGGGTTGGGGGTAATATAGTAGCATGGATAGAGGATTGGTTAACGGAGAGAAAACAGAGAGTAGGGATACATGGACCTTTTTCAGGTTGGCAGGCTGTAACTTGTGGGGTGCCGCAAGGATCAGTGTTCGGGCCTCAGCTATAACAGATCTATATTAATGACCTAGATGAAGGAACCAAGTGTAATATATTCAAGTCTGCTGATGAAACAAAGCTAGGTGGGACAGTAAGCTGTGAGGAGAACACAAAGAATCTGCAAAGGGATATAGATAGACTACGTGAGTGGGCAGTAAGGTGGCAGATGGAGCGTAATGTAGGGAAATGTGATGCTATTCACTTTAGTAGGAAGAATAGAAAAACAGAATATTTTTAAATGGTGAGAAACTTTAAAATGTTGGTGTTCAGAGAGATGTGGGTGTCCTCGTACAAGAAACACAGAAAGCTGGCATGCAGGTACAGCAAGCAATAAGGAAGCCAAATGGCATGTTGTGGGGGGCTATGGTCTCCCGCGTAAAGAAATAGGCAACACAGCGAGCTATAAGAAATAGGTCTTTACTCCAACTCTCACACTACAGTACTGAATTCGTAAAGCCCGCGAACCTGTGATGACTCATGGATTGGTCACCTGCTGAAACCTGATTGGTTTTCCTTCTCTCAGCAGCAGGAAAGTCTGAACATGCCTTATTCCTTTCAGCTTGCAACTGTCTTGCGGGGGGAGGGGAATACAGCAGTTTAAAGGGGATTATACAGGTTTATCTACATACACACAGTGTTTCCCCAATGTGGCAACGCCACATACGCCCCCCCAGAATCCTCATTAATTGTAAAAGTCAGTCTCTGCAGAGGTTTGACCAAGCAGCCGTAGCAGCTGTAGTAGCCACCTGGCGTGTGAGGAGGGCTGTCTGGGAGGTCGGCCGGTTGGTTCGTCGGCTGGTCTGGCGGCTTGTCTGCCGGTGGGCTGGCTGAACGGGCTGCCGGCGAAGGTGGGGCGGCGGCCGGGAAGTAAGGTTCTGGCGTGTCTTGGTCCTCTTGTGGGGCCGCCGCCAACGCGGGAGGTCTGCCCCGCCGTGGGGGAAGAGCCGGCCGAAACGGGAAGCTGAGGTCCAGGTGCGCCGGTTTGAGGTGGTCTACTGAAATAAGGTCCGGCTTCCCGCCGACGTCGTTAAGAAAAGCTTTGTCCCCCGTCTCCAATACTGGAAAGGGGCCGGTGTATGGTGCCTGCAGCGGGCCTCTGTGCGCGTCCCGGTGCACGAAGACGAACTCCGCATGTCGTAAGTCTCGAGGCACGAAGGACGGCTGTGGGCCATGTTGCGAAGTGGGCACTGGACGGAATTGCTGGGCCACGTCCTGGTGCAGGGAAAGCTGTCTGGTGGCCGACCACGGCTCCGTTGTCAGGGGGAGGAAGTCGCCTGGTTCTCTGAGCGGTTAGCCATAGACCATCTCAGCCGCGGAGGTGTGGAGGTCCTCTTTGGGTGCGGTGCGCAACCCTAGGAGGACCCAGGGCAGTTTGTCGATCCAGCTGGTGTCGGCCAGGCTGGGGTGGAGGGAGGTTTTCAAGGAACGATGAAAGCGCTCGCAGAGCCTGCTGGCCTACGGGTGGTAGGCTGTTGTCCTGTGCAACTTGGTGCCGAGGCCGGCAGTGATGGCATTCCACAAGTGGGAGGTGAACTGGGGGCCTCTGTCCGAGGATATGTCGGTCGGTGCGCTGAACCGGGCCACCCATGTCGAGACGAATGCTCGTGCGACGTCGGTTGTGGTGGTGGAGGCGAGGGGAATCGCCTCGGACCATCTGGTGGTGCAGTCGACGATCGTGAGCAAGTGTGTGAAACCATGCAACGGCGGCAAGGGGCCTACCAGATCGACAAGGTCGAAACGCCTCTCGGGCACCGGGAAACACTCCAATGGCGCCTTGGTGTGCTGCTGGACCTTAGCGCACTGACATGCCACGCATGTGTTGGTCCAGTCTCTCACATCCTTGTGGAGTCCAGGCCAGATGAACTTGGCGGACATGAGTTTCTGAGACGCATGCATCCCTGGATGTGAGAGGCCGTGAATGATGTCGAAAACTCGCTTGCGCCAGGTGGATGGGACGACCGGCCTAGGCGAGGGGACTGAGACGTCGCACAGGAGGGCTGTGCCTGCTGCGTGGAAGTGGATGTCGGCCAGAGTGAGGCTGGTGGTTGACATCCTGAGGGCCTGGATCTCGGCGTCGGCGGCCTGGTCTCTCGCCATGCTGGCGTAGTCGACGCCCAGGTGCACTGCGTGGAGCGAGGGTCTTGAGAGGCAGTTGGCCACCAAATTGTCCTTGCCGGCAACGTGGCGGATGTCCGTGGTGAACTCCGAGATGAAGTTGAGTTGGCGCTGTTGGCACGCGGACCAGGGTTCAGTTACTTTGGCCATGGTGAAAGTGAGCGGCTTGTGGTCCACAAATGCAGTGAACGGCCGGCCTTCCAGAAGGAAACGGAAGTGCCGGATTGCCAGGAACAGGGTCAGGAGCTCTCTGTCGAACGTGCTGTAGGCCTGCTCATTCTTGTGCAGCTGTCGGCTGAAAAATGCCAGTGGCTGCCACGCGCCTTCGACCCACTGTTGCTGGACGGCGCCAACGGCGTAATCTGAGGCATCTGTGGTGAGGGCGGTCTTGGCACCCGGGATGGCGTGGGCCAGTAGTTTGGCATTGGCCAAGGCGCTTTTCGTCTGGTGGAAGGCTGTCGCCATCTCGCTGGACCAGGTGAGTTGCTCTTTGCCCATTTTGCCCCTGGTGGCTTCGTAGAGGGGGCGCATGAGTGAGGTGGCCTTGGGCATGAAACGGTGATAGAAATTGACCATCCCCAAAAATTCCTGCAGCGCCTTGACCGAGGTGGGCTGGGGAAAGTCCGCCACCGCCTGCACCTTGGAAGGTAGGGGAATGGCTCCCCTTGGCGAGATTCTGTGGCCGAGAAAGTCAATTTGCGCTGCTCCGAACTGGCATTTGGTGATGATGACGATTAGCCCATGTTGGCTGAGGCGCTGGAAAAGAGAGCGCAAATGCGCGATGTGCTCGGCCTTGCTGGTACTAGCCACGAGGATATCATCCAGATAGACGAACAGGAAGCTCAGGTCCCGTAGGACGGAGTCCATGAGCCGTTGGAAGGCCTGTGCGGCGTTCTTGAGCCCGAAGCGCATGCGCAGGAACTCGAACAGTCCAAAGGGGGTGATGACCGCCGTCTTCTGGACGTCTGCGTGGTGGACGGGGACCTGATGGTAGCCGCGAATAAGGTCGACCTTGGAAAAGACCGACTTTCCTGCTAGGTGTGCCAAGAAGTCTTGGATGTGCGGAATGGGGTATCTATCGGGCGTGGTGGCATCGTTGAGCCATCTGTAGTCGCTGCAGGGGTGCCAGCCACCGTCCGGCTTGGGCACAATGTGGAGGGGGGACGACCAGGGGCTGTTCGAGCGGCGGATGATGCCCAGTTTCTCCATCATGGCGAATTCTTCCTTGGCCACCGCCATCTTGATTGAGTCCAGGCGTCTGGCTCAGGCGAACACTGGTGGTCCCGTAGTGGTGATGTGGTGCTTGACACCATGCTTGACTGCCGCGGCTGAGAACGTCGGTTGTGTGAGCCTCGGGAAATCTGCGAGTAGGCGGGCATAGTCGTCATGTGCCGGGGCGGAGCAGGACCCGACGAGGGCTGGGCTGTTGCTCTGCTGGCAGGCCAGTGAAGCGAAAGTTGCTGCGTCGATCAGGTGCCTGTCGCGGACGTCGACCAGGAGTCCGTGGCTGCAAAGAAAATCGGCACCCAGCAAGGGATGTGCCACCGAGTCCGTCACGAAATCCCACGTAAATCACTGGCCGTTGAAACAAACCTCGGCCCGTCACTTTCCGAAAGTATCGATGGCTGCGCCATTTGCCACCACGAGGGGTGGGCCGCTGCGGCCTGCCTGGATGTTGAGCTGGGAGGCAGGAATTATGCTGCATATGTTGCAAAGGAATCTGCGCCATGAAAGGGAGTCGGTTATGTACAGCAGTTTACCTGCGGTGCCGATGGCCATCGTGGCTGCAGGGGTGCGGTCGAGCGGGCCTAGGTGGTGGCGCGGGGCTGGTGCCTTGGGCCGGGCAGCGATCTTGGTTTGATCGAAAGAGCAGGGTGCTCTGCAGCGTTGGGCCTTGTGGCCGAAACGCGCGTGGTTGTAGCATAGTTCTGTGGCCTGGCGTGGCGGCGCGCGCTCGGTGTTATCGGTGAGCCTCGCGGCTGCACAGCCGAATTGGGCGACGGTGAAGACTTTGTCCACGGCGGCTGCCAGTTGTATGCAGTCCGTGATCGGGGACCCCGCGAGGGCAGTCTGTACCTGCTGAGGAAGCAGGCTGAGGAAAAGGGCCCGAAACAGGAAGCACTGCGGTTCTGAGCCCAGGAGCGCAAGCATCCGGCTCATCAACTGGGTCGGGGTAGAGTGGCCGAGGCCTGGTAGTGAGAGAAGCCTGCAGGCCCTCTCCTCACTGGACAGGCTGTAAGCCTGCAGCAAGCGGGCCTTAATGGTTGAGTACTTGCCGGTCTGTGGTGGGTTCCCCAGCAGGTCGAGAATTTCGGCGGCGGTGGAGCTTGCTAGTGCTGAGACTACGTGGAGGTACCTTTCTTCATCGTCTTGAACCCTGCGAAGGGTGAATTGGGCCTCCGTGTGCACGAGCCAAGCTTGTGCTTGGTGTTCCCAGAAGGTGGGGAGCTTCAAGGACACGGCGCCGGCCGACATCGGGCTGCTGCTGGTTGCCGTCGGGTCATTGCTGGCCTCTGTAGGGCTGCGTGAGTCGGGGGCTTCGGCCGCCGACATTCGGGGTCACCAATGTGGGGGACTACGGTCTCCCGTGTAAGAAATAGGCAACACAGCGAGCTATAAGAAATGGGTCTTTACTCCAACTCTCACACTACGGTACTGAATTCGTAAAGCCCGCGAACCTGTGATGACTCATGGATTGGTCACCTGCTGAAACCTGATTGGTTTTCCTTCTCTCAGCAGCAGGCAAGTCTGAACATGCCTTATTCCTTTCAGCTTGCAACTGTCTTGCGGGGGGAGGGGAATACAGCAGTTAAAAGGGGATTATACAGGTTTATCTACATACACACAGTGTTTCCCCAACGCCACAATGTTGGCCTTTATTGCAAAGGGGTTGGTGTATAAGATTAAGGGCGTCTTGCTACATTTGTACAGGGTCTTGGTGAGACCTCACCTGGCGAACTGTGCACAGTTTTGATCTCCTTATCTATGGAAGGATATATTTGCCTTGGAGGCAGTGCAACAAAAGTTCATTAGATTTATTCCTGGGATGAAAGGGTGGTCTTATGATGAGAGTTCATGTAGAAATGGCCAATACTCTCTGGAGTTAAGAAGAATGAGAGGTGTTCTCATTGAAACAAAGGATTTTGATGGGGGTTGACAGGGTAGATGCTGAGTGGTTGATTCCCCTGGCTGGAGTGTCTAGAACTAGAGGGCATAGTCTCAGGATAAGGGGTAGGCCATTTAAGAATGAGATGAGGAGGAATTTCTTCACTCAGAGGGATGCGAATTATTGGAATTCACTTCCGCAGAGGGCTGTGGATGCTGAGTCTTTGAGTATATTCAAGGCAGAGATAGATAGATTTTTGGACATTAGGGGAATCAAAGGATATGGAGATTGGGCGGTAAAGTGGAGTTGTGGTCGATGATCAGCCATGATCTTATTGAATGGCAGAGCAGGCTCGAGGGGCCATATAGCCTACTCCTCTTATTTCTTATGTTCTAGTCGTGTCTGGAAAATAACACATAAATGCAAGGTTATGCAGGTTGGAGGAACGCCTCAGAATAGGCTCTCATTTTTTAAACATTATTTTATTTAGTGCCCATTCCTAGTTGCCCTTGAGGGAATGGAAGTGAGCCGCTTCCTTGAACCGTTGCATTCTGGGGCGGGGGGAGGAGAGGGCGAGCGTGGTGCAGTTGTAAAGGGTTGGGGGTGGAAGAACCTATTCCAGGCCTAGCAAAGAGCGGGAGAAAGGGACCTATCTTCCCATTTGGATCACGATCTTGCTCTCATCCCCCCTCCTTTAGACCAACATTACATTCTACCTGCTCCTCACTTTTCTCATTGTGCTCCCCCACCGCTACAAGTTCCTGACCTTTTCTCCCCGTGTTCCTGACCTTCCACCCCGCCCCGAGCTCCTGCCATTCTCCCCCAAGCTCCTCAGCTTCTCCCGCTCCGAGTTCCTGAGCTTCTCCCCCTCTTCGAGCTTCTCTCTCCCTCTTAGAGCTCCTCTCCGAGTTCCTCTGAGCTCATTTCCCTTCAATCTCCTCTCCTCTCCCCACTCCGATCCTCTCCCCCATTCAAACCTCTCTTCCCCCATCCATCCTCTCCCCCTCGAACCTCCCCCCACTTCACCCCTCTCCACCTCTCGATCACCTCTCCCCCATCGAACCCCTCTCCAATCTCAAACGCCAATCTTCGATCCGCTCTCCTCTCACCACCCCATCTGATCCCTGACCTTCTCGGCACCGAGTCGAGTTAAGTGTGTCAGTGCAGGCCGCACCGTTGGGCAAGGCACATGCATGACTAGATTGGGTGCGCATAAGCAGTGCCCAACGGTAGCGCACGTGTATAGGGACCAACACACCGGGAAAATAATCAGAGTATTGCTCTGCTGAAAGGCCTGGCTCTGAATTTAAGGTTAGGACCCTTGTCCTGGACTCCCCCACCAGCGGAAAAAAATCCACCACCTACCATATCAATCCGTTTCAACATCCTAAGAATCTCTATCAAATCACCCATTAAGCTTTAAACTTTTATATTCAGTCGAATAACAGACTTCATAATTTAACACGGAGCCCTGGAAACATTCTGGTGAATCCTACAAAGTCCACCTTTCTAAGGGGCGTTGCATATAACTGTACACAGTACTCCAGATGTGTTCTAACCAGGGCTATGTACTGACTACTACATTTTAGTGATCGGTGTACACGGGTCTCTATAGCTCTTTGTACCTCCACTGTTCCGAGTATTACTGAAATGGGGAAAAGCTGGGATCTATCCTTTTATGATGCAGAACGGATGACCTCACACTTACCTGCGTTGAAATGCATCTGAAAGAAAGAAATACTTGCATTTATCTAGCACCTTTCATGATCACCGGACGTCTCAAAGTGCTTCGCAGCCAATGAAGTACTTTTTGAAGTGTAGTCACTGTTGTTATCTGCCACAGTTTCGCCACTCACTTAAACTATCAATGTCTCTTTGTAATTTTATGCTCTCATCTACATTACTTACTACACCATCAATCAGTGTGTCATTGACAACCTTGAATATATGGCTCGCTCTTGTGATGTCTAAGTCATTAACAAATATAGTTGAGGCCCCAGAACAAATGTTTGTGGGACACCACTAGTCACTTGCTTCCAACTCGAGTACATACTCATTATTCCTACTCTCTGTCTTCTGCCGCTTAACCAATCTCCTAACCAGGTTAATAATAAGCCTTCAATTCCATAAGCTTTAATTATAGCTAACATTCTCTTATGTAAAACCTTATTGTGGTAAACCACTGTTTGTATTCCACTGTGTACATGCCTGGACATGCCTCGGCTGACTCCTCCCACAAGTCCTAGTATAAAGGTGACTGCTCCCCAGCCCTTTGTATTTCTGGACCGGTCGACCACTCGAGGCAGACCTTCATTCTTTTGTTAATAAAAGCCTTTAGTTACTCTCTTAACTCTCAGTCTTTTATGAGTAATTGATAGCGCATCAATTTTATTAACAAAATTTTTATAATGGAGAAGATCCTCACACCAGCATGCCTGGACTTAGATCATCGGGAGGCGGACTCATCCACCAAGTTTACTCACTGGCTTAAGTGTTTCAAAAAATTCCTGACCGCCTCCGCAGCAATCAATCGGACGAGGACAAACTGGATGTCCTTACCTCCAAAGTGAACCACCGAGTGTACTCGGTCATCCAAGACGCGACCTCGTACGCGGACACTATCAAGCTCCTCAAGGACCAGTACACACGCCCAGTGAATGAAGTGTACGCCAGGCACCTTCTGGGGAGTCGTAAACAACAACCTGGGGAATCGACCGTGGAATACCTTCAGGCACTGTCTGTGCTTGGCCGGGCCTGTGGTTGTGAGGATGTAAAGGCCGCCGTGTACACAGAGGAACTTATCCGGGACGCTTTTGTAGCGGGCCACAGATCCAATTACACCCAACAGCGACTGTTGGAGCAGAGTGACCTCGACCTCAACAAGGCCTCTGAACTCGCACTATCATTGGATGCAGCCTACCGGGGCATGGATGCCTACTCCTCTGCACCGTGGACGCCGCGGGGAATGACAGCCTCGGACACAGTAGGACCGCCTCATAGTGCCGTGCCACCCCAGCAACTGCCCAACTACCGCAGCAGTGTCCCAAGGCCAGACAGCAGTGCCCCAAGGCCAGAAATGCTACTTCTGTGGCCAGGCAAAACACCCCAGAGCGCGCTGCCCGGCGAAAAACGCGATCTGCTCGGGCTGCGGGAAGAAGGGACACTACGCTAATGTCTGCAGGGCCAAAGCCACCCCGAACCCCAGCAGCACTGCATGTGGGCCATGCGGGCCGCCATCTTGGGCCTCCCCGGCCATGTGTGAACCACCGGTACAGCAGCCATTTTGGACGCCTCCAACCACATGGGGATAATGGACGCTGCCATCTTGGACGACAGCCGGAACGCAGCAGGCCCCCAACACCGCCTCATCTGATACCCGCAGCGACACACCGACCCCTACGCTGGCATCCGTTACACTGGACCAAGCGAGACCGCACCAGCTGGCCAGTTCCACAATGGACATTAAGGTAAATGGCCACGATTCAATCTGCCTTTTTGACTCTGGGAGCACGGAGAGCTTCATCCACCCCGACACGGTGCGGCGTTGCTCTCTCCCAGTCCTGCCTGCGCACCAGCGGATTTCTATGGCCTCCGAGTCCCAGTCGGCGGACATCGGCGGCTACTGCGTAGTGATACTCGTAGTAGACGGGACCGTGTACGATCATTTTAAACTTCTGGTCCTGCCCAACCTCTGCGCTGCCGTCCTGCTGGGGTTAGATTTTCAGTGCCACCTTAAAAGTGTTACGATGCCGTACGGTGGACCCCTACCCCCACTCACAGTCCGCAGCCAGCAGCTCCCAAATTGCCCGCCGCGCACCAGGTGCAGCCTCTCCACACTCAGAGTCACCCCCCCCCCCACTGTTTGCTAACCTCACCCCCGACTGTAAGCCCACCGCCACAAAGAGCAGGCGATACAGTGCCGGGGACAGGGTTTTCATTAAAACCGAAGTGGAGCGGCTCCTGAAGGAAGGGATTATTGAGGGCAGCACCAGCCCCTGGCGAGCCCAGGCTGTGGTCGTTAAGACCGGCGAGAAGCAGCGCCTGGTCATCGACTACAGCCAGACAATAAATCGCTACACCCTGCTGGACGCCTACCCACTCCCCCGCATAGCTGATATGGTCAACCAGATCGCGCAGTACTCTCGACCATTGACCTGAAATCAGCGTACCACCAGCTCCCTATCCGCCCTGAGGACCGCCAGTATACTGCCTTTGAGGCAAACGGCCGCCTCTACCACTTCCTTAGGGTCCCCTTTGGCGTCACCAATGGGGTCCCCGTCTTCCAAAGGGAGATGGACCGGATGGTAGATCAAAATGCGTTGCAGGCCACTTTCCCATATCTGGACAATGTGACCATCTGCGGCCGTGACTTGCAGGACCATGACACAAACCTCGAAAAATTCCTCCGCACCGCCCAACTCCTGAACCTGACATATAACAAGGAGAAGTGCATATTCCGCACAAACCGCCTCGCCATCCTTGGCTGTGTTGTGGAACACGGAGTCATCGGCCCCGACCCTGACCGGATGCGTCCCCTTATGGAACTCCCACTGCCCCACTGCCTCAAGGCCCTGAAGAGGTGCCTAGGGTTTTTCTCCTATTATGCCCAGTGGGTCCCCTACTATGCGGACAAGGCGCATCCGCTGATCAAGTCCACCTCTTTTCCCTTGACGGCAGAGGCCCGCTTAGCCTTCCACCGTATCAAGGAAGACATTGCCAAAGCCACCATGCACGCAGTGGACGAATCCATCCCCTTCCAGGTGGAAAGCGACGTGTCCGACTTTGCCCTGGCCGCTACCCTCAATCAGGCGGGGGACCCGTGGCCTTCTTTTCACGAACCCTCCAAGGCCCGGAGACCAGACACTCCGCTGTTGAGAAGGAGGCCCAGGCGATTGTGGAGGCTGTGCGTCATTGGAGGCACTACCTGGCCGGAAAACGATTTACCCTGCTCACTGACCAACGTTCAGTTGCTTTCATGTTTAACAACAAGCAGAGGGGCAAAATCAAAAATGACAAGATCTTGAGGTGGAGAATCGAACTTTCCACCTACAATTACGAGATCTTGTACTGGCCCGGGAAGCACAATGAACCCCCGGATGCGCTATCGCGTGGCACCTGCGCCAGCGCGCAGATCGATAGACTGTGGGCCCTCCACAATGACCTCTGCCACCCGGGGGTCACCAGGTTCTTCCACTTCATCAAGGCCCGCAACCTGCCTTACTCTATTGAGGAGGTCAGGACCATGACCAGGAACTGCCAAGTCTGCGCTGAGTGCAAACCGCACTTTTATAGACCAGACAGGGCCCACCTGATAAAAGCCACTCGCCCCTTCGAGCGCCTGAGCATCGATTTTAAAGGGCCTCTCCCCTCCTCCGACCGCAATGTGTACTTCCTCAATATTATTGATGTGTACTCCCGTTTCCCGTTCGCCATCCCCTGCCCGGACATGACCAGTGCCACGGTCATTAAATGTCTGAACGACCTCTTCACCCTGTTCGGTTTCCCCAGCTATATCCATAGTGACCGGGGCTCATCGTTTATGAGCGACGAACTCCGTCAGTATCTGCGAACTAGGGGTATTACCACAAGCAGGACCACCAGTTACAACCCCCGGGGGAACGGACAGGTGGAAAGAGAAAATGCGACAGTTTGGAAGGCCGCCCTGCTAGCCTTAAAGCCTAGGGGCCTTCCAACCTCCCGCTGGCAGGATGTGCTCCCCGATGCGCTCCACTCTATTCGGTCACTGCTCTGCACTGCCACTAACGCCACCCCTCATGAGAAAATGTTTGTCTTCCCAAGGAAGTCCACATCGGGGACTTCGCTACCGCCATGGCTGACGTCCCCAGGGCCGGTCCTACTGAGAAGGCACGTGAGGACCCATAAAATGGACCCCCTGGTCGAGAGGGTCGACCTCCTCCACGCCAACCCCCAGTAAGCTTACATTGCATACCCGGACGGGCGGGAGGACACAGTCTCCATAAGAGACCTTGCACCCTTGGGGGCCGCAGTAACCCACTACTCACTACCACCTCCCACCCTACGATCCGATATCCAGCCCCAGCAGACGGCAGGCCTGGGCCCCGCGACCCGCTCGACATCTATGAGGACGACACGCCTGTGCCACAGCCCATGCAGGACTCGACGCCGGAAGCTCCACTACCCCTGCCGTCGCCATGCCGATCACAGCGGCAGACAAGACCTCCGGAGAGACTCCAATACACTAACTTTTAATATACTTCACCCCGCCGGACTCAATTTTAAACAAGGGGTGAATGTGGTAAACCACTGTTTGTATTCCACTGTGTACATGCCTGGACATGCCTCGGCTGACTCCTCCCACAAGTCCTAGTATAAAGGTGACTGCTCCCCAGCCCTTTGTATTTCTGGACCGGTCGACCACTCGAGGCAGACCTTCATTCTTTTGTTAATAAAAGCCTTTAGTTACTCTCTTAACTCTCAGTCTTTTATGAGTAATTGATAGCGCATCACTTATCGAATGCCTTCTGGAGTCCATATAAACTACCTCCATAGACATTCTCCTGTCTACAACTTTAGATACTTCCTGAGTAAATTCAGTTATGTTCGTTAGACATGACCTGCCCTTTACAAATCCATGTTGACTGTCTCTAATAAGCTCAAATTTCTCTTTGTATTCATCACTCTGTCCTTAATTATAGATTCCAATAACTTCCCTACAAGCGATGTAGGACGTATAATTTATTGATTTCTCTCGCTCACCATTCTTAAATAATGGAGTTAAATTTGAAATTCTCTAATCCAAAAGGGACAATTCCTGAATCGAGAGATCTTTGGAAGATTATCCCTAAAGCATCTGCAACTTCCTCACCTACTCCCTTTAAAACCCTGGGGTGGAAACCATCAGGTCCTGTGGATTTGTCAGGCTTTAGTCCCACTATTTTTTCTAGTACTATGTTCTTGCATGTTAACTTTAGTGTGATCCAGTCCTAAATTCATTATTATTGTCCCTGGAATGTCGGGTATATTATCCTCTTCCTCCAATGTGAAGACTGACATAAAGTGATTATTCAACAATCTGCCATTTCCTTATTTTCATTTGCAATATTAGCCGCATTTGTTTTTAAAGGCCCCACATTACCCTTGACTATCCATTTTCTTCAAATATAATAGTACAAATAATTGCATTAATTTTGATATTCCTCAAAAGTTTCTGTTCGTATTCCTTTTTGCACCTCTTGCTATCTCGATTGTCTTCCTTTTCTGAAATTTATACATCTCCAATCCCTTTGATTTGCAATGTTATATGCTCCATCCTTTAGGTTTAGAGTAGCTCTCATTTCTTTTGTCGAACATGGTTCTTTTATTTGGTAATTAGGGGTCTATAGTTGTCCTGTGTTAAGATACTTTCTTTTTTGAACACCTCCAGCTGTTCAACTGCAGTTCTACCCGATAACAGTTTGGACCAGTTAGCTTTCGCCAGTCTCTGTCTCATCCCGTTAAAGTTAGCCTTACCAAAACCCAAAATCTTAGTAACTGTGTTAAGTTTCTCCTATTCAAAGCTAACGTTGAACTCGATCATATTATGATCACTGTTAGATAAATGTTCCCTTACTATTAGATTATTAACTGCTTCTGGCTCATTGCTCATTACAGCCCTTCTTTTGGTTCTAGAACATTATGCTCCATAAAACTATCTTGAATACACTCAAGAAATTCACTAACTTTCTGACTTGAGCTACGCTGCTCTTCCCAATCTATATGACAATTAAAAACTCAAATTAAAACAACTTTGATTTTGCTACTAACTTCTCTAATCCCTGAATTAATACTTTCTACTAATTCATTATTGCTATCAGGAGGCCTCTAGACATCTCCCATTACAAATTTAAGTCCTCTCTTATTCCTCAATTCTAACCATAGACTTTCCGCTGACTGTTTCCCCTTACCTATATCATCTCTTCCTCTTGTTGTAATAGTCTATTTAATCAATAAACCTACCCCTCCTCCTCTTCCGGTTTCTCTCTCCTTTCTAAAGATCTTATAACCTGGAATATTTAACTCCCGATCATGACCAGCTTGCAGCCATGTCTCAGTAATGGCCACCATTTCATGCCTTCTGAGAAATATTTGAGACTTCGTGCATTAGTAAATAAAACTCTTATTTGGGCAAAAGATCCTAACCTGTCTTTTTGCCCTGTTGCTGCTTTTGTCACAACTTTAAATTTGACACTTTTCCTTTTTTACACTTCTGCTGTACCTACTTTATTTACTTTAGTATTTCCGGCTGGAATATCTATATCACTGTTTGTGACTTGAAATCTGCTCTTATTATTTGTAAACTATCCTTTATAGTATTGGTTCTGATGATCTCTCTGCCCCGCCCCAAACATTTATTAATTTAAAGTCATTTTAAACACCTTATTCATCCTTTCGCCCTAGCCCATTCCAACAGAACAGCCCCCTGCTGTCCCAGTACGGATGCCAGTATCCCATAACATGGTACCCCTCCTTCTCACACCACTCCTTTAGCCATATGTTCAACTTCCTTAATTGTTTGTGAATATAAAAATGAGCCCGTGGCTCGGGTAATAACATGAGGCGCTGCTTTTTATTTTACCTCCTAACTCCTGATACTCCCTCAGCAGTACCTCCACACTTTACTACCCCATGTCATTGGTCCCGACATAGAGCAGTACAACTGGACCTGCCCGTCCTTTCCACATTCCTTTGAAGCCGCGTTGAGGAATTGCTTGACCTGGCACCAGGTATGCAGGTTTGAGTGTATTCTGGAGAAAACTATACAGAACCACGCGCAGTACCGCCGGTCCTCATTTACGTGTCGGTGTGTCTGCAACTCAGACTCTAAGCTGGAGTGTCTCATGGTAGAGACATTGTGGTGGGATACCATTCTGCTGCGGCTGACGACCCACAGCACCTCATGAATGCCCAGCTTTGAGCTGCTAGATCTATTCTTAATCTCTCCCACTAAGCATGATGGTAATGTCACATGACGTCAGTGTGAAGACGGAAAATGGACTCCACGAGGACTGCGCAGTGGTCACGCCTACTAATAGTGTCATAGATGCATTTGCGATAGTTATATTGGTGAGGACGAGGTTAAGTAATTAATGCACTTGTGTTGTTTCTCTGACCACCTGCTGGAAGCTCAGTCTGGCGGTGATGCCCTTGAGGACTCAGCCACCTCGATCAGTGGTGGGACTACGGAGCCACTCTTGGTGATGTACATTGAATTCCCCCAAACAACGCATGTTCTATGCCTTTATATCCTCAGAGAGTCCTCCAAGTGGTATTCAACACTACGCAGTACTGATTCATCAACTGAGGGAGCACGGTTGGAGATAATCAGCAAAAGGTTTACATATTCATGTTTGAGCTGAAGCCATCAGATGTCATGGGGTCCAACGCCAACGTTCAAGACTCCCAGTGCACTCCCCCTTACTCCGAATTGGTACCACTGTACCCCCACCTTAGGTCTGTCTGTCCTAACGATGGGACAGGACATTCCCGGGGATGGTGAAGGTGCAGTCAGAGACGTTGGCTGGTAGTTACGATTCTGTGAGTATGACGATGTCAGGGTTGACTATTCTGTGGGACAGGTTTTCCAAACTTTGGCCCCAGTGCCCAGATGTTAGTGAGAAGGACTTTTCAGGGTTGACTGGGCTGGGTGTGGCTTTCTTGTGTCCTGCTTCGATGCCTAAGTCGCAGCCCAATGGTCCATCTGGTTATGTTATTTTGATCCGTTCTAGCAGTTTTATAAACTGAGTGGGTTGCTTGGCCACTTAAGAGGGCAGTTAAGATTCAGCCACGTTGGTCTGGTATTGGAGTCATTTATAGGCCAGACCGTATCAGGACAGTGGGCCTCCTTCTCTAAAGGACATAAAGTCTCGCTTTAACACTGTTTAACTTCTACTTTTATCCATTCTATTTCATCAAAATAAAATGTAACATCGACAGCATTAACTTGTTTATTCAATGACTTTAACTAACATTAATGGTGATGTAACCTATTCTGTTTGTTCAATGACTGGAACTAACATTAATGGTGATGTCATCTAATTGTGTCTTGGAGGGTTCACATCAGGTATAATAAGGGATCTTTTGAACGTTGAACAGAGCGCATGTGGAATCTCGAACAGACATCACTGCTTCTCGCAGTAAATGCACGCCCCGCCCACAGGACTGGTATATGCCACTTTCTACACTGCCCTTGCAGCTATCGCTGTCCCATGTAACGTATTAGAATAAGTTATTTATTATCTGATTTAATGGTAGCCTTTATCTCAAGGGTGCTGGAATATGAAAAGTTGTGTCACAGTTTTACAGAGCTCTAGTTAGACCCCATCTGGTGTACTGCATTCGGTTCTGGGCACCGCACCTCAGGAAGGATATACTGCCCTTGGAGGGGTGCAGCATAGATTCACGAGAATGATACTGAGCTCAGATAGTTAAATTATCAGAACTGGTTACAAAAACCTGTCTTTTATTCACTTGAGTATAGAAGATTAAGGGATTGAGCTGGTCAGTTGAAAATGTCATAATTCAGATTGACAGCTTTTTATTAGTTAAGAGTTCCAGAACCAAGGCGAGTAGATGGAGTCAAGATACAGATCAGCCATGATCTAATTGAATGGCGGAACAGGCTCGAGGGGCTGAATGGCCTCGTCCTGTTCCCGTGTTCGTAATTTGTACATCGGGTGTGAAACAAACAGAGCATTCTAAAAGGTGTAATAATGTACAAAATGTAGAACCCCTGCTGCTCTGTTCAAAGCCACTCCAACCACTAAACTGAAGAGCCCCCAGATAACGTAAGTGGAAGATAAGGCTGGCGACCCTGGTCATCTGACCGTCTCAGAATGGAACACCCCTTGAGAAAATAAAGGGGCATTAATTGATAGACACGGCTGTAGGCATGAAGGGAACGGTAGCATAGTGGTAATGTTACTGTACTAGTAATTCAGAGAGGTCTGGACTAATCATTCGGTTTAGACAAAGTAGTTCAAATCCCACCACTGCAGCAAGTGAATTTCCCCAGGAATTAATATGAATCTGGAATTAAAAAGATAGTATCAATAATGGTGAATAATGTAGCTACGAAATTGTGGCAAAAACCCATCTGGTTCACTAATGCCCGTCCTTACCCGGTCTGGCCTACATGTGACAGCAATGTGATAGACTCTTAACTGCTCTGTGCAATGACCAAGCAAGCCACTCAGTTGCCAAGAAGATGGGAAATAAATGCTGGCCTTGCCACTGATGCCCGCATCCTGTGAATGAATTAAATGGAATTGCTATTGTTCTTGTATTCAATATTTTGTTTTGTGACAGATTAAAATTAAAAAATAAGTTCCTGAATGATGTCGCTCCTGACTGAATCTAATAAATGCCTTAATCTCTAACTGTTTTGATTAAATCTTATATATATAAACGGATGCTTCTTTCTGTCTGTCTGTCCTTCTGTCTGTCTGTCATCACGTGTGCGTCTGTCTGGTATGCGCTCAAAAGTTATAGAGCGTACCTATGCGTGCGTTACGTCAAAAGAAAGCTTACCTTTCCAAAACGGTCTTAAGCGTATTTACGTTTCGGCCGGGCAAAAATCGCGCCCGCGGTATCCGAAAACCCTTCAACATTCCGCTCATTAGCATCTCATTATCCGCTCATTAGCGACAGAGTGACCTCGCGGTCGACCAATCGTACGCCGAGTTGCTGGCGCGTGCGGCCGGTCCCTCCTACGGTCGAGTGATGAGACGATTGACGAATCCTACGCTTTGGTGACCTGACGGTCGACCAATCGGTGCGTTTGTGGGCGGGCCTTATCGTTCTGAACCGAGGTGAGTCGCCGCCAATTTTGCTTCCATTCTTTTTCCTGCTTTCTGCGTCTTTCTTTTCAAATATACGTTTCCAGCAAAATAAAATTGCTTTCATTACATTGTTTTAAAAAAAACTCCATTCATTTGTAAATATTTTCTCTAACCTGAAGATTCTTTTTCCTACCTTTCTCTGTTTTTGTTAGGCCTGAAAGCCTGGGGCTTTCTTGCCCAGCCAGGCCCCAGCTACGTAATTGTCCCACGGCGTCTGCAAAGCTAACCCCCCCCCCCCACCCCGGTGTCACGTTACCCGGGGCAACGGCGTCAGCCACGAGGGTCAGGGTGCGTGCGCAGCAGGAGCAGCTGAGACGCGTCGTTTCTCTCTGTTCCCCGCTCGGCTCGGGCGGGGGGGGGGGCGGGGCTCTCGGGAGTGTGGATCTCGGCCGGGGCTTTGTGAGCGGGAAGGGTTACCCCGGCAAGCGGGCCCGCCGGCCGTCTCACAGCCGCAATCGGCGGTCTTGAAGCCAGCTCGGGAGGGCGGGGCTCCGGAGGGTGGGGGGCCGTGCTCGGAAGATCGGGCCTCCGGAGTTCGGTGCTTGGTGGGGGGGGTTGGGGTGGGGTGGGCCAACCTCGGGAGTTCGGGGGGGTGAGCCTCGGGGGGGGGCGGGGATCAGGGGGCTCAGGAGTTCGGGGGGGGGCGAGCCTTGGGGATCAGGGGGCTTGGGGACTCTCCCCCTTCCCCTCCCTCCCCCCCTCTCTCCCTCCCCTCCCCCTTCCCTCCCCCTCCCCCCTTCCCTCCCTGCTTCCCCCCCTCTCCCCCCTCCCCCTCTCCCTCCCCCCTCCTCTCCCCCTCCCCCTCCCTCCCCCCCTCCCCCTCCCCTCCCCTCCTCTCCCCCCTTCCCCCCCTCTCCCCCCTTCCCCCCCTCCCCCCCTTCCCCCCCTCTCCCCCCTTCCCCCCCTCCCCCCCTTCCCCGCTTCCCCCCCTCTCCCCGCTTCCCCCCTCCCCCCCTCTCCCCCCTTCCCCCCCTCCCCCCCTTCCCCCCCTCCCCCTCCCTCCCCGCTTCCCCCCCTCTCCCCGCTTCCCCCCCTCTCCCCCCTTCCCCCCCTCTCCCCCCTTCCCCCCCTCTCCCCCCTTCCCCCCCTCTCCCCCCTCTCCCCCCTCTCCCCCCTCACCCTCCACCCCTCCGCCCCCTCCCCTCTCCAGCTAGTCATTAATAAATTAACAACTTCCACTTCAGAATTAATGCATTATTGATTTCGACAATTGTACAAACCTCGGGTTAGACCCCATCTGGAGAAATGCGTTCAGTTCTGGGAATTGAATTAATAAATAACTAAACTGATATTTATTTTAAGGAGTAAGCTTATTGAAGGTAAATTATACCTCAATGCGTCATTGATAATTTGGAAAAATTAAATAAGTGAATGGGTTCATTAATAATCCATTTCCCAGGAACATCTATCCTGGGCTCCCATCCGTTCGGTTTCTCTCTCCGTGCTCTCCCCATCCGTTCGGTTTCTCTCTCCGTGCTCTCCCCATTCGTTCGGTTTATCTCTCCCTGCTCTCCCCATTCGTTCGGTTTATCTCTCCCTGCTCTCCCCATTCGTTCGGTTTATCTCTCCCTGCTCTCCCCGTCCGTTCGGTTTATCTCTCACTGCTCTCCCCGTCCGTTCGGTTTATCTATCCCTGCTCTCTCCATCCGTTCGGTTTATCTCTCCCTGCTCTCTCCATCCGTTCGGTTTCTCTCTCCGTGCTCTCCCCATCCGTTCGGTTTCTCTCTCCGTGCTCTCCCCATTCGTTCGGTTTATCTCTCCCTGCTCTCCCCATTCGTTCGGTTTATCTCTCCCTGCTCTCCCCGTCCGTTCGGTTTATCTCTCACTGCTCTCCCCGTCCGTTCGGTTTATCTATCCCTGCTCTCTCCATCCGTTCGGTTTATCTCTCCCTGCTCTCCCCATCCGTTCGGTTTATCTCTCCCTACTCACCCCATCCTGTTCTCCCCGGTCCTCACTGACTCTGGATGTTCTATGGCGCGCCCTTCCATTGAATTCCATGTATTTATTTCCAGCTGTATGATCTTAGTTCAGTTAATAGAACTCTGGCCTCTTAGTCCGAGAGTTATCAGTTTAACGTCCCACTCCAGGCCCTCCAGGTTGACACTAGGGAGTATTGAGGGAGCGTGCATTGCGGGACCATTGGTTCTCCCGCGAGACGTTACACCAATGACCCAGTCAGGTGTCTGTGACGAAATTAAGGATTGCATTGGACTATTGAGGTATTGAAGAAGGGCGTCAGATTGCCTGGTGCTCTGGGCAATATTCTTTTCTCAACCTGCCATTCCCACACTAACCGGTTAATGGTCTCACTGCTGTTTGTGGGGTTAGCTCATACAGACTGGCTCCAGGTCTGTCAACGTGAAGCTGTTCTAATATAAGGAGAGACCTGTCAGGGGGATCACATCAATAGAAAACTCCACAATCTTTGTTTCATTGTTTGTATTATTCATTTTACTTTTGTGTTGATTTTTATTCCATTTGTTACAGTGTTGGTTTTGTGTTTTAGAATTAATTATCTTAAATATGTATATATTAATATTGACTTATTTTGTTCATTATTATGCAATCGAATATCTGTAGCGTAATTGAAATTTCCACCATTATTAAATGCATTTTGATTTCCTGTGATTTTAAAGATTATGTTTCCTTTACCCAAGGCCTCCGGGCCGTCTCACCTCCACCTAAGAACATAAGAATTAGGAGCAGGAGTAGACCACACGGCTCCTCGAGCCTGCTCCGCCATTTGTAGTTCATGGCTGATCTTCGACCACAACTCCACTTTCCTCCACGCGCCCCATATCTCTTGATTCCTCTGGGGTCCAAAATTCTACCGATCTCAGCCTTGAATATACACAAAAAGTCAGCATCCACAGCCCTCTGGGGCAGAAAATTCCAAAGATTCACAACGAGGTGGGGCATCGTAAGTGCCGGTTTCAGGCGTGCAAGTGCATGCGCTGAATTCCGGTATTTATGATCTGTCAAGAATCCTCTTGACAGATCATCCACCTGCCAGGGAAAGGGCCTCTGCGGGCAGAGAGTTCCGCTTTCTGCACAAACTCCGCCCGCTGATAACCTTTAAAAATCTTGCACCATATGTGTTTTAAAAAATCCAGCATGAGTTAAACGAAGTTTTCACTTATTAATAATTTTAAATAATTTTAAAAAGCAAAGTTTGTTTTTAGCCCCGTAAATAACTAATTATTTTTTTCAAAAAATTAAATTGTTTAAAATATATAATTTAATGTAATTTTAACTACGTGATTTAAAAAAAAAGGTTATGTTTAATTGTGTTTATAAATGTGATCACCATTCATATTCTAAAGATCTTTGCGGAGAGACCTACCACTGGTGTGCACGGAGATTCTCTTCTTTGATTGGTTTCCCATGGCCCACGTGATCCCAGGGGCACTTGCGAACCGCATGTGCCCCTGGGATACCTGGGCCTCTGCACGCACGGAGCAGGAGAAGTCCAGGATCGGAAGTGTCGGGACCTGTGGAGCCAGCAGGTAAATTCGTAGGTTTTTTCCGATCGGAGGCATCCGCACGCAGGAAGCCTCCGATCGGAAAATCCGGTCCAAATGACTTCTAGTTCTAGACTCTCCAGCCAAGAGAATCAAACTCTCAGCATCTATCCTGGCAAGCACTCTAAGAATATTGTGCCTTTCAATGAGATCACCTTTCATTCCTCTAAATTCCAGAGAGTTTAGGCAGATTCTACTATTTCTGCACTCATAGGGCCACCCACTCATCCCAGGAATCAATCTAGTCAACCTTCGCTGAACGCCCGCTAAAGCAAGTATATCATTTCTTAGGTAAGGAGACCTGAACTGTACACAATATTCTAGATGTGGTCTCACTAACATAGCATTTCCTTCGTAATTGCTTGATGTACCTGCATGTTAACTTTCTGTGATTCGTGTACAAAGACCCCCAAATCCCTCTGAATCCCAACATTTACTCGTCTCTCAACCTTTAAATACTATTCTGATTTTCCATTCTTCCTAATAAAGTGGATAATTTCACCAAAAAAAAACAGAACATGCTGGAAATATTCAGCAGGCCAGGCAGCATCTGTAGAGAGAGAAACAGAGTTAACGTTTCAGTACGATGACGCTTCGTCAGATCTGGAAAACGTTGGAGATGTAACAGGTTTTTAAGCAAGTGTAGTGGCAGGGAGAGGGGTGAGAGTAGGAAAGAACAAAAAGGAAGGTCTGTGATAGGATGGAAGGCAAGAGAGATTAAGAGACAAAAGGATTTCACACTTCCCCACGTTATATTCCATCTGCCAACTTCCAGGCCAATCGCTTAACCGGTCTATGTCCCTTTGCAGCCTCTTTGCATCCTCTTCAGAGCTCACTTTCCCACCGAGTTTTGTATCGTCAGCAAACTGGGATATATAAAACTCGGTCCCTCCATCTAAGTCATTGATTTAGATGGTAAATAGCTGAGGTCCAAGCACAGAATCTCGTGGCACTCCACTAGTTGCACCCGAGTTCCATCCCAAAAACAACCTGTTTATTCCTAGTGACTGTCTTCTGTCCGTTTACCAATCATCAATCCATGCTAACATATTACCCTAAATTCTATAAACCCTAATCTTGCCCAACAACTATGGCAGCTTGTCGAATACCTGCTGAAAATCCAAGTATACTACATCCACTGGTTCAGCTTTATCTACCCTGCTAGTTAAACCCTGAAAAAAACCTTAATATGATTTTTCAAACACGATTTCACTTTCAAACAGCCTTGCTGACTCTGCCTAATCATATTGTGTTAGAAGCAGATCCCATCGCTTTGTGTCAAAGCTGTAAAATTTATATAATTCCTGTCAATGTAATACTTTCGCTGCGACCCTGTTCCGTAACATCTCATCTCTCTCTCGTTCTCTTTTGAAGCTAATTTAATAGCGATTGTGATCCTGTCCCGAGGAAGGTGCGGTCTCTCCAGATGTATCAATCGGTACCTGGTGTCCATGGCGGTGGCGGATCTCCTGGTCATTATCACCGCTGTGATATTAAACCGGATCAGTGTAATTTATTTTCCAGGTAGTTTCCTGTCCATCACCCCGGTGTGCAGTTTCAGCATTGCGATAACATATGCAGCCAGAGTCAGTTCTGTCTGGTTAACGGTCACTTTCACCTTTGATCGATTTGTGGCCATTTGCTGGCAGAAGTTGAAAATAAAATATTGCACCAAGAAAACGGCGGCCGTGGTTATAGGGACGGTCTGCTCACTGAGCTGTTTAACCTATATTCCCTGGTAGTTTATCCATGAACCGATCTACATAATTGACAATGTTCCGTGGTATTGCAGACTGAAGGACGTTCGTTATACTTCACCCCTATGGACAGTGTATGATTGGTTCGATCGTATTCTAACCCCTTGTCTGCCGTTCCTTCTGATTTTGCTACTCAATGCTCTGACCTTCAGACACATTCTAGCGGCCAGTAGAGCCCGCAGGAGACTCCAGGCCCACAGCAATGGAGAGAATCAGAGTGACCCAGAGATGGAGAGCCGGAGAAAGTCCATCGTTTTACTCTTCACCATCTCGGGCAGTTTCATCCTATTATGGACGACGAATGTTGTACAGTTTTTACATGTGCGTATCACAAACGACTACAACATGAAAGGCATCAGTGATCCCAAATTTATTCTCCAAGAAACCGGAAATATGCTGCAGCTTCTAAGCTCTTGTAGCAACACTTTTATCTATGCAGCGATTCAGAGTAAATTCAGAGAGGAGTTAAAGAACACAGCCAAATATCCACTGAGTCTAATTGTTAAATTAATTGTAAAGCGAAAAAATTAAATTCCAATATTAATTCTGCCTTTTCAAAATAATAATTGTTCTCAGCTATTAACATTACGGAAAACAATGATAGCTTTTTTTCTAAACAGCGATACATCTGAATGGGAAACATTACCATGTTTTTGGCAGCTCTAAACTAATCACACCTATATTATTGTAAGGATAAGAATCAAAAAGTCGTTCAAGGGAAGTAGGGATACGCTGTGGGAATCATGACCTTCCAGTACCAGAGACACCAACATCCCAATTTACTGACAGGTGACCATCCAGTACCAGAGACACCAACATCCCAATTTACTGACAGGTGACCTTCCTGTACCAGAGACACAAACATCCCAATGTACTGACAGGTGACGTTCCTGTACCAGAGACACAAACATCCCAATTTACTGACAGGTGAACTTCCTGTACTAGAGACACAAACATCCCAATTTACAGACAGGGACCCTCCTGTACCAAAGACACAAACATCCCAATGTACTGACAGGTGACGTTCCTGTACCAGAGACACAAACATCCCAATTTACTGACAGGTGAACTTCCTGTACCAGAGACACAAACATCCCAATTTACTGACAGATGACCTTCAGGTACCAGAGACACAAACATCCCAATTTACTGAAAGATGACTTTCCTGTACCAGAGACACAAACATCCCAAATTACTGACAGGTGACCTTCATGCACCAGTGACACAAAATTTCCAATTTACTGACAGGTTTCCTTGCTGTACCAGAGATACAAACATACCAATTTACTGACAGGTGAACTTCCTGCAACAGAGACACAAACATCCCAATTGACTGACAGGTGATCTTCCTGTACTAGAGACACAAACATCCAAACTTACTGACAGTTGACCTTCCTCTACCAGAGACACAAACATTCCAATTTATGGACAGATGACCTTCATGTACCAGAGACACAAACATACCTATTTACAGACAGGTGACCTTCCTGTACCACTGACACACACATCCCAATTTACTGGCAGGTGACCTTCCTTCTCCAGAGACACAAACATCCCAATTTATAGACAGATGACCTTCCTGTACCAGAGACACAAGCATCCCAATTTACTGACAGGTGACCATCCTGTACCAGAGACACAAACATCCCAATTTACTGACAGATGACCTCCTGTACCAGAGACACACACATCCCAATTTACTGGCAGGTGACCTTCCTGTACCAGTGACACTAATATCCCAATTTACTGACAGATGAACTTCGTGTACCAGAGACACAAATATCCCAATTTACTGACAGATGACCTTCGTGTACCAGAGACACAAATATCCCAATTTACTGACAGGTGACCTTCCTGTACCAGAGACAAAAACATCTCAATTTACTGAAAAGTGACCTGCCTGTAGCAGAGACACAAACATCCCAATTTACTGACAGTTGACATTCCTGTCCCAGAGACACAAACATCCCAATTTACTGACAGGTGACCTTCCTGTACCAGAGACAAAAACATCCCAATTTACTGAAAAGTGACCTGCCTGTACCAGAGACAAAAACATCCCAATTTACTGAGAGTTGAACTTCCTGTACCAGAGACACAAACATCCCAATTTACTGACAGGTGACCTTTCAATACGAGAGGCACAAACATCCCAATTTGCTGACAGCTGATCTCACTGTACCAGAGACACAAATATCCCAATTTACTGACAGGTGACCTTCCTGTACCAGTGACACAAATATCACAATTTACTGACACATGACCTTCGTGCTCCAGGGACACAAATATCACAAATTACTGACAGTTGACCTTCCTGTACCAGAGACACAAACATCCCAATTTACTGACAGGTGACCTTCCTGTACCAGTGACACAAATATCCCAATTTACTGACAGATGACATTCGTGTACCAGAGGCACAAAGATCCCAAATTACTGACAGTTGACCTTCCTGTCCCAGAGACACAAACATCCCAATTTACTGACAGGTGACCTTCCTGTACCAGAGACACAAACATCCCAATTTACTGACAGGTTTCCTTTCTGTACCAGAGATACAAACGTACCAATTTACTGACAGGTGACCTTCATGTACCAGAGACACAAACATACCTATTTACAGAGAGGTGACCTTCCTGTACCAGTGACTCACACATTCCAATTTACTGGCAGGTGACTTTCCTGTACCAGTGAAACAAACATCCCAATTTGCTGACAGGTGACCTTCCTGTACCAGAGACACAAACATCTCAATTTACTGACAGGTGACCTTCCTGTACCAGAGAAACAAAGATCCCAATTTACTGACAGGTGAACTTCCTGTACCAGAGACACAAACATCCCAATTTATTGACAGATGACCTTCCTGTACCAGAGACACAAACATCCGAATTTACTGACAGGTGACCTTCCTGTACCAGTGACACACACATCCCAATTTACTGACAGGTGACCTTCCTGCACCAGAGACACAAACATCCCAATTTACTGACAGATGACATTCCTGTACCAGTGACACAAATATCCCAATTTACTGACAGATGACATTCCTGTACCAGTGACACAAATATCACAAATTACTGACAGTTGACCTTCCTGTACCAGTGACTCACACATCCCAATTTACTGACAGGTGACTTTCCTGTACCAGAGACACAAACATCCCAATTTACTGACAGTTGACCTTCCAGTACCAGAGACACAGCATCCCAATTTACTGACAGGCGACCTTCCTGTAACATAGACACAAACATCCCAATTTATTAACAGGTGACCTTCCTGTACCAGAGACACAAACATCCCAATTTACTGACAGGTGATCTTCCTGTACCAGAGAAGCAAACATGCCAATTTACTGACAGGTGACTTTCCTGTACCAGAGACTCAAACATCACTATTTACAGACAGATTACCTTCCTGTACCAGAGACACAAACATCCCAATTTATTGACAGATGACCGTCCTGTACCAGAGACACAAACATCCCAATTTACTGAGAGGTGACCTTCCTGTGCCAGAGACAAAAACATCCCAATTTACTGACAGGTGTACTTCCTGTACCAGAGACACAAACATCCCATTTTTCTGTCAGATGACCTTCCAGCACCAGAGACACAAACATCCCAATTTACTGAGAGGTGACCTTCCTGTACCAGAGACAAAAACATCCCAATTTACTCACAGGTGACCTTCCTGTACCGAGACACAAACATCCCAATTTACTGAGAGGTGACGTTCCTGTACCAGAGACGCAAGCATCCCAATTTACTGACAGGTGTCCTTCCTGTACCAGAAAAACTAACATCCCAATTTACTAACAGGTGATCTTCCTGTACTAGAGACACAATCATCCAAATTTACTGGCAGTTGACCTTCCAGTACCAGAGACACAAACATCCCAATTTGCTGACAGGTGACCTTCCTGTACCAGAGACACAAACATCCCAATTTACAGACAGATGACCTTCATGTACCAGAGACACAAACATCCGAATTTACTGACAGATGAATTTTCTGTACCAGAATCACAAACATCCCAATTTACTGACCGTTGACCTTCCTGCACCAGAGACACAAACATCCCAATTTAATGACAGGTGACCTTCCTGTACCAGAGACACAAACATCCGAATTTACTGACAGATGAATTTTCTGTACCAGAATCACAAACATCCCAATTTACTGACCGTTGACCTTCCTGTACCAGAGACAAAAACATCCCAATTTGCTGACAGGTGACCTTCCTGTACCAGAGACACAAACATCCCAATTTACAGACAGATGACCTTCATGTACCAGAGACACAAACATCCGAATTTACTGACAGATGAATTTTCTGTACCAGAGACACAAACATCCCAATTTACTGACCGTTGACCTTCCTGTACCAGAGACACAAACATCCCAATTTACTGACAGTTGACCTTCCTGTAGCAGTGACACAAACATCCCAATTTACTGACATGTGACCTTCTTGTACCAGAGACAAAAACATCCCAATTTACTGAGAGGTGACCTTCCTGTACCAGAGACAACAATATCCCAGTTTACTGACAGCTGACCTTCATGTACCAGAGACACAAACATCACAATTTACTGAGAGTTGACCTTCCTTCACCAGTGAGCCACACATCCCAATTTACTGGCAGGTGACCTTCCTGTACCAGAGACACAAACATCCGTATTTACGGACAGATGACCTTCATGTCCCAGAGACATAAACATCCCAATTTACTGACTGGTGAACTTCCTGTACCTGAGACACAAACAACGCAATGTATTGACAGGTGATCTTCCTGTACCAGTGACATAAACATCCCAATTTACTGACAGTTGAACTTCCTGTACCAGAGACACAAACATCCCAATTTACTGACAGGTGATCTTCCTGTACCAGCGACCAAATATCCCAATTTACTGACAGGTGAACTTCCTGTAACAGAGATGAATAATCCCAATTTACTGACAGGTGAGCTTCCTGTAGCAGAGACACAAACATCCCATTTTACAGACAGATTACCTTCCTGTACCAGAGATACAAACATCCCAATTTACTGACAGGTGTCCTTCCTGTAGGAGAGACACAAACATCCCAATTTACTGACAGGTGACCTTCCTGTACCAGAGACACAAACATCCCAATTTGCTGACAGGTGACCTTCCTGTACCAGAGACGCAAACATCCCAATTTACTGACAGTTGACTGTCCTGTACCAGAGACACAAACATCCCAATTTACTGACAGGTGTCCTTCCTGTACCAGAAAAACAAACATCCCAATTTACTGACAGTTGACCGTCCTGTACCAGAGACACAAACATCCCAATTTACTGACAGGTGTCCTTCCTGTACCAGAAAAACAAACATCCCAATTTACGAGCAGATGACATTCATGTACCAGAGACACAAACATCCCAATTTACTGACAGGTGACCGTCCTGTACCAGAGACATAAACATCCCAATTTACTGACAGGTGACCTTCTTGTACCAGGGAAACAAACATCCCAATTTACTGACAGGTGACCTTCCTGTACCAGGGAAACAAACATCCCAATTTACTGACAGGAGAACTTCCTGTACCAGAGACACAAACATCAAAAATTTACTGACAGGCCACATTCCTATACCAGAGACACAAGCATCCCACTTTACTGACAGGTGACCTTCCTGTACCAGTGGCATAAGCATCACAATTTACTGTCAGGTGAAATTCCTGTACCAGAGACACAAACATCCCAATTTACTGACACGTGACCTTCCTGTAACAGAGACGAAACATCCCAATTTAATGACAGGTGAACGTCCTGTACCACAGACAAAAACAACCCAATTTACTGACAGATGACCTACCTGTACGAGAGACATAAACATCCCAATTTACTGACAGGTGACCTTCCCGTACCAGCGGCACAAACATCCCAATTTACTGACAGGTGACCTTCCAGTACCAGAGACACAAACATCCCAATTTACTGACAGGTGACCTTCATTACCAGAGACACAAACATCCCAATTTACTGACAGGTGACCTTCCTGCACCAGAGACACAAACATCCCAATTTACTGAGAGGTGTCCTTCCTGTACCAGAAAAACAAACATCCCAATTTACTGTCAGGTGATCTTCCTGTACTGGAGACACTAACCTACAAATTTACTGACAGTTGACCTTCCTGGACCAGAGACAAAAACATCCCAATTTACTGACAGGTGACCTTCCTGTACCGAGACAGAAACATCCCAATTTCCTGACAGATGACCTTCCTGTACCAGAGACAGATACATCCCAGTTTACTGACAGTTGACCTTCCTGCACCATAGACACAAACATCCCAATTTACTGACAGATGAACTTCGTGTACCAGAGACACAAATATCCCAAATTACTGACAGTAGACCTTCCTGTACCAGAGACACAAACATCCCAATTTACTGACAGTGACATTCCTGTACCAGAGTCACAAACATCTAAATTTACTGACAGGTGACCTTCCTGCAACAGAGACACAAACATCACAATTTACTGAGAGTTGACCTTCCTGTACCAGAGTCACAAACATCTAAATTTACTGACAGGTGACCTTCCTGCAACAGAGACACAAACATCACAATTTACTGAGAGTTGACCTTCCTGTACCAGAGTCACAAACATCTAAATTTACTGACAGGTGACCTTCCTGCAACAGAGACACAAACATCACAATTTACTGAGAGTTGACCTTCCTGTACCAGAAACACAAACATCCCAATTTCCTGACAGGTGACCATCCTGTTCCAGAGGCAAAAACATCCCAATTTACTGACAGGTGACCTTCATTTACCAGAGACACAAACATCCCTACTTACAGACAGGTGACCTTCCTCGACCAGAGACACAAACATCCCAATTTACTGACAGGTAACCCTCCTGTACCAGTGACATAAATATCCCAATTTACTGACAGATGACCTTAGTGTACCGGAAAAACAAACATCACAATTTACTGACAGTTTACATTCCTGTACCAGAGACACAAACATCCCAATTTACAGACAGTTGACCTTCGTGTACCAGAGACACAAACATCCCAATTTACAGACAGTTGACCTTCCTGCACCAATGACACAAGCATCCCAATTTACTGACAGATGACCTTCGTGTACCAGAGACACAAATATCCCAATTTACTGACAGATGACCTTCCTGTACCAGAGACACAAACATCCCAATTTACTGACAGGTGACCTTCCTGTAGCAGAGACACAAACATCCCAATTTACTGACAGGTGACCTTCCTGTACCAGAGACACAAACATCACAATTTACAGACAGTTGACCTTCCTGCACCAATGACACAAGCATCCCAATTTACTGACAGATGACCTTCGTGTACCAGAGACACAAATATCCCAATTTACTGACAGATGACCTACCTGTACCAGAGACACAAACATCCCAATTTACTGACAGGTGACCTTCCTGTAGCAGAGACACAAACATCCCAATTTACTGACAGGTGACCTTCCTGTACCAGAGACACAAACATCACAATTTACTGACTGGTGCCCTTCCTGTACCAGAGACACAAACATCCCAATTTACTGACAGATGATCTTCCTGTACCAGAGACACAAACATCCCAATTTACTGAGAAGTGATCTTCCTGTACCAGAGACACAAACATCCCAATTTACTGACAGGTGACCTTCCTGTACCAGAGACACAAACATCCCAATTTACTGACAGGTGACCTTCCTGTTCCAGAGACACAAACATCCCAATTTACTGACAGATGAACTTCGTGTACCAGAGACACAAACATCCCAATTTACTGACAGATGAACTTCCTGTACCTGAGACACAAACATCCCAATTTACTGACAGATGAACTTCCAGTACCAGAGACACAATCCTCCCAGTTTACTGACATTTGACCTTCCTGCACCAGAGACACAAACATCCCAATTTACTGACAGGTGTCCTTCCTGTACTAGAGACATAAACAGCCCAATTTACTGACAGGTGACCTTCCTGTAACAGAGACACAAACATCACAATTTACAGACTCGTGTTCTTCCTGTACCAGAGACACAAACAGCCCAATTTACTGAGAGTTGACCTTCCTGTAGCAGAGATACAAACATCCCAATTTACTGACAGGTGACCTTCCTGTAGCAGAGACATAAACATCCCTATTTACTGACAGATGACCTTCCTGTAGCAGAGACACAAATAACACAAAATACTGACAGTTGACCTTCCTGCACCAGAGACACAAACATCCCAATTTACTGACAGGTGACCTTCCTGTACCAGAGACAAAAACATCCCAATTTACTGACAGGTGACCTTCCTGTAGCAGAGACATAAACATCCCAATTTACTGACAGGTGACCTTCCTGTACCAGAGACACAAACATCACAATTTACTGACAGGTGACCTTCCTGTAGCAGAGACATAAACATCCCAATTTACTGACAGGTGACCTTCCTGTAGCAGAGACACAAACATTCCAATTTACTGACAGGTGACCTTCCTGTACCAGAGACACAAACATCACAATTTACTGACTGGTGCCCTTCCAGTACCAGAGACACAAACATCCCAATTTATTGACAGTTGACCTTCCTGTACCAGAGACACAAACATCCCAATTTACAGACATTTGACCTTCCTGCACCAGAGACACAAACATCCCAATTTACTGAAAGATGACTTCGTGTAACAGAGACACAAATATCCCAATTTACTGACAGATGACCTACCTGTACCAGAGACACAAACATCCCAATTTACTGACAGGTGACCTTCCTGTACCAGAGACACAAACATCACAATTTACTGACAGGTGACCTTCCTGTTCCAGAGACACAAACATCCCAATTTACTGACAGGTGACCTTCCTGTACCAGAGACACAAACATCCCAATTTACAGACAGGTAACCTTCCTGTTCCAGAGACACAAACATCCCAATTTACAGACAGGTGACCTTCCTGTTCCAGAGACACAAACATCCCAATTTACTGGCAGGTGCCCTTCCTGTTCCAGAGACACAAACATCCCAATTTACAGACAGGTGACCTTCCTGTACCAGATACACAATCATCCCAATTTACTGGCAGGTGACCTTCCTGTACGAGAAACACAAATATCCCAATTTAGTGACAGGTGACCGTACTGTACCAGAGACACAAACATCCCAATTTACTGACAGTTGACCTTCCTGTACTAGAGACACAAACATCCGAATTAACTGACAGATGACCTTCCTGTTCCAGAGACACAAAACATCCCAATTTACTGGCAGGTGACCTTCTTGTACCAGAGACATAAACGTTCCAATTTACTGACAGATGACATTCCTTTACCAGAGACACAAACATCCCAATGTACTGACAGGTGTCCTTCTGGTACCAGAGACACAAACATCCCAATTTACTGACAGGTGACCTTTCTGTACCAGAGATACAAACATCCCACTTTACTGACAGGTAACCTTCCTGTCCCAGAGGCACAAACATCCCAATTTACTGACAGGTGACCTTCCTGTACCAGAGACACAAACATCCCAATTTGCTATTTGTTGTTGTTGTTGTTCCAATGACACAGACATTACTATCTACTGATAAGTGAGCATTATTTTCTCAGTCAATTGACAAGAGCTGTGCAGATGTTTTCCATTAATTTCTCTGCTGCAGTCTGGAATCCTCATGAGACCGTGAACTCAACGTCTATCCCTGGTTGTCCGATATCCCGCCCTACGACAATGAACAGAATGTGGTTAATTTCTTTTTAGTATCATCTGGTAACTGCTTATTAATCTGGAACAATCTGTTAATTTTCTATGGCTGTTTTAATGCTGTGCACCTTTTATAGTGTTGCGGAGCCCATTGATCTGGGAACTCTGTGTGACGTCATCGTTCATGGCCCTTATGACTGTAATTAATTTAGGACTGACACAGCGCTATCGGGAGACAGCGGGAAAGTGGGGTTGTTTCAGGAATGATCCTGGCCTTTAGAGAGAGTATTGGGGCAGAGGGATGAGTTTGGAATTGAAACAGGATTATGGGGAGGGAGCAGGGCATTGGGATTAGTTTGAGATTGAACAAAGGCTCTGGGGAGCATTCGTAACAAAATAGACGAGTTAAAGGCACAAATAGCTACATATGGGTATGATCTTGTGGCCATTACAGAAACATGGCTGCAGGGTGACAATGCCTGGGAATTAAACATACCAGGTTATTTAACAATCAGGAAGGACAGGCAGGAAGGAAGGGGAGGTGGGGTGGCTATGTTAATAAAGGAAGGAATCACTGTAATACAGAGAAATGCTATTGGGTCAAAGGATCAGGATAATGAAACAGTTTGGGTGGAGATAAGGAATAATAAGGGGAAAAAAACACTAGTGGGTGTAGTATATAGGCCTCCGAACAGTCGCAACTCGGTTGGATGGAGTATCAATCAGGAAATAGTTGAGGCTTGTAATAAGGGAACATCTATAATTATGGGGGATTTCAACTATCATATAAATTGGACGAATCAAGTTGGGCAGGGCTGCCTTGAGGATGAGTTCATTGAGTGTATTAGGGATGGGTTTCTTGAGCAGTATGTAACTGAACCAACCAGGGGGCAAGCAACCTTAGATCTGGTCCTGTGTAACGAGACAGGATTAATTAAAAATGTCCTAGTAAAGGATCCCCTTGGAATGAGTGACCATAACATGGTTGAATTCCATATTCAGTTAGAGGGTGAGGAGGCTGTATCTCAAACAAGCGTGCTAAGCTTGAATAAAGGAGACTATGAAGGTATGAGAGCGGAATTGAGTAAAGTGGATTGGGGAAATAGGTTAAAGGATAAGACGATACATGATCAGTGGTGTACATTTAAGGAGTTATTTTACAAATTCCAAAAAAAGTATATTCTACTGAGAAAAAAAGGGTGTAAAAGAAAAGACAGCCATCCGTGGCTAAGTAAAGAAATTAAGGATAGTATTCGACTAAAAACAAGGGCATATAAGGTAGCCAAATCTAGTGGGAGGATAGAGGATTGGGAAAACTTTAAAAGACAGCAAAAAATAACAAAAAGATTGAGTAAGAAAGGGAAGATAGATTATGAAAGTAAATTAGCAAAAAATATAAAGACAGATAGTAAGAGTTTTTATAGTTATATAAAAAGAAAAAGGGTGGCTAAAGTAAATGTTGGTCCCTTAGAGGATGAGACCGGGAAATTAATGGTGGGAAATATGGAGATGGCAAAAACACTGAATGAATATTTTGTATCAGTCTTTACAGTAGAGGACACCAAGAATATCCCAACACTTGACAAGCAGGGGGCAATAGGGGGGGAGGAGCTAAATACGATTAAAATCACTAAGGAAGTAGTACTTGGTAAAATAATGGGACTCAAGGTGGATAAATCACCTGGACCTGATGGCTTACATCCCAGGGTTTTGAGGGAAGTGGCGGTAGGGATTGTGGATGCATTGGTAATAATCTTCCAAAACTCCCTGGACTCAGCAAAGGTCCCGGCAGACTGGAAAACTGCTAATGTAACACCCTTGTTTAAAAAGGGCAGTAGACAGAAGGCTGGAAACTATAGACTGGTTAGCCTAACATCTGTGGTAGGTAAAATTTTGGAGTCCATTATTAAGGAGACAGTAACAGGACATTTGGATAATCATAATTTAATAAGACAAAGTCAGCATGGTTTTATGAAGGGGAAGTCATGTTTGACAAATTTGCTGGAGTTCTTTGAGGAAGTAACATATAGGGTGGATAAAGGTGAACCAGTGGACGTAGTGTATTTAGACTTCCAAAAGGCATTTGACAAGGTGCCACACAAAAGATTATTGCTTAAGATAAAAAATCACGGGATTGGCGGTAATATTCTGGCATGGATAGAGGATTGGCTATCTAACAGAAGGCAGAGAGTTGGGATAAATGGTTCATATTCAGACTGGCAATCAGTAACCAGTGGTGTTCCGCAGGGGTCAGTGCTGGGTCCCCAACTCTTTACAATCTATATTAACGATTTGGAGGAGGGGACCGAGTGTAACACATCAAAGTTTGCAGATGATACTAAGATGGGAGGGAAAGTAGTGAGTGAGGAGGACATAAAAAACCTGCAAGGGGACATAGACAGGCTAAGTAAGTGGGCAGAGATTTGGCAGATGGAATACAATACTGGAAAGTGTGAGGTTATGCACTTTGGCAGGAAAAATCGTAGAGCAAGTTATTATCTTAATGGCAAGAAACTTGAAAGTACTGAAGTACAAAGGGATCTGGGGGTCCTGGTGCACGAAACTCAAAAGGTTAGTATGCAGGTGCAACAAGTGATTAAGAAGGCCAATGGAATGTTGGCTTTCATTGCTAGGGGGATAGAATATAAAAATAGGGAGGTATTGCTTCAGTTGTACAAGGTATTGGTGAGACCGCACCTGGAATACTGCATACAGTTTTGGTGTCCATACTTAAGAAAGGACATACTTGCTCTCGAGTCAGTACAAAGAAGGGGTTCACTCGATTAATCCCGGGGATGAGGGGATGGACATATGAGGAGAGGTTGAGTAGATTGGGACTCTACTCATTGGAGTTCAGAAGAATGAGAGGCGATCTTATTGAAACATATAAGATTATGAAGGGGGTGGATGCAGGGAGGATGTTCCAGATGATGGGTGAAACTAGAACTAGGGGGCATAGTCTTAGAATAAGGGGCTGCTCTTTCAAAACTGAGATGAGGAGGAACTACTTCACTCAGAGGGTGGTAGGTCCATGGAATATGCTGCCCCAAAAAGCTGTCGAAGCTACATCATTACATAAATTTAAAACAGAAATAGACAGTTTCCTAGTAGAAAAGGGAATTAAGGGTTACGGGGAGCGGGCAGGAATTTGGACATGAGTCTAGGTTCGGATAGGTCATGGCCCTGGGGGTAGCGGAGCGGGCCCAGGGGCCGTGTAGCCTGATCCTGCTCCTGTTTTCGTGTGTCTAATGCTGTTAGATTCAGGAGATAGTCCTGTCATAGTGGATTGGCGGTTAGGATCAGATCAGCCATGATCTTACTAAATGGCGGAGCAGGCTCGAGGGGCCAATTGGCCTACTCCTGCTCCTATTTCTTATGTTCTTATGTTCTTATGTAAAATTGAGATTGATTTTGGATTGCTTTGGGAGAGAGCATGACGTGAAATTCACTTTCGATTAATACAGGTCTATGGGGAGAGAGTGGGCAGTAAAATTAGTTTGGGACTGGTACAGGGTTATAGAGAGAAAGCGGGACAGTGAGGTTATGTTTGCATTGATAGAGGGCTGTTGGGAGAGAACGGGGCAGCGGGAACTGTTTTGGAATTATCTATCACTCGAAAACTAATCTCACCATTCGCCTTCGGACGTCTAGAGTTCGTGTAACGCGCTAAATGAATTTGCATTAAACAGCCGGCACAGAAATCTACGGCTGATGCATATTGATTTGAAATTGGGTAACACGGCGCTGCACTATTTAAGTAACCAAGTTATTCTTCTGTACACGGGTTTGGATTATCATTAGCGGAGCCTTTGTTTGCCAAGACAAGCAGTGGGATTAAATAATTGGAAGTAACGTCAACGCGGTCTTCATCAGACCTCCATACCCTGAGATCAGCTCATATTTTAATGCTTTATTAACCAATGCCTCACTGTACTGCCAGTAAATATAGAACTGGATCTGAATGTTTACAAGAAAAATAAGACTTGTATGCTTATAGCGCTGCTCCCGATCTCAGGAAGTCCCAAAGCGCGTTATAGCCAATGAAGTACTAGTGAAGTGCAGTTACTGAGGTAATGTAGGTAGCGCGGCAGACAATCTGTGCACACCAAGCTCCCACAAACAACAATATGGTAGTGACCAGACCATCAGTTTTAGTGATGTTGGTTGAGTGATAAACATTTGCCAGGACACTGTTTATAACCGAGCGGGTTTGTAATTATGATTCGACCAATCAATGATAAATCTGGGTCTTTTTTTAGTCTACAGTTTTCCATATGTTGTGCATGACGTTGCAATGAATTGGAGTTTTATTCTGAATCTAACCTATCCGAAACCTCCGTCTCATTCTAGGTTCAGCCAATAAATAATGATCCAATCCCCGACACTGACATTCTCGCTTTAATTCACACGGGCACATTAGTTTAAAGTCACTGATTTGGGAACTTTGATAACTATGCCTGTTACTCATATTAATTGAAGTAATTGCTACTTCGCAAATTTCTCACAATAACAACCCGAAATCAGATTAATATTAACAATGATACAGTACAAATATCAGCAAGAAATACCAAACACAAGAGCGATTCTAATTCTACTCAGGCCGCTGTCTGTCCGCGAGTTAGTGCAATGCAGAGACCACATTTTATATAGTTAGAGTAACAAGTTAGAGATTTGGGACTCAGATATAAGATTAATTAGTTTAGGACAGGGAGCTTGGAGAACACTTTTTACACAAAGGATTGTGAGACACACTATCAAAGGTAGTGACTGAAGCGGAGACCGTGTTAATATTGAATAACAAGTTAGAGTGATGGTTGAAGGAAAGGGATAAAGGAACGATTAACAGGGCGGCTATATGGGATTAGGATAAATCCCAACACTGGACTGTTTGGGCCGAATGACCTGTTTCTCTGCTGTGATCGCCCTGTAATTCTGTGTGTTCTGGATCATGGATCCAGCTGGAATTGAAGCAGCGGAATGTCAGGCGTTAATCAGAATTCCACCTCCACCTGTAAGTGTCAGCAACATGTGGGGCTTGTTATTGGTAATTCCCAAAATGGGTTTTCTCCAACACAGCCTTACAGGGAAGATTATGGAAACAGTAATGAATATAATTGGATCCAGACACCGGGATTAATCTGATACAAAAAGCATTGGGTGAAATTGGTCTTGGCTGGAGCGCAAAACAGGCGGTAATGTTTCGACCACCCGTTTCACACCCTGCCTGATTTTCCCCTCCATTCGCCCCATTGTCTCCTGTGAGAAGAGGGAACAACTCATGCTCTTATTGGGAACTCGAACACTGAGCGCCAGCACCGACTGCCGGGTAAAGATGGACTGACGGGAGATTGGAGCCTTGCGGCCATTTTAATGGATAATAAGCCGATTTGAACTCACCACAGAACAAACTCGAATAGACTGAGACTGAACAATGCATTCCCACAATTATATCCACAACATTTCCTAATTCAACTCACAAACCAAGCAGGTGAAGGAACTCACGTCCCACTATGTGGTGACCCATTTTAGTCACCGTGTTATAAACTCTTGGGCTGGAAATTGCGGTCAGAATAATCCCGCGGGCGAATGCCTCCAAACCGCTAGAAATACGCACCAACCTGGTGCCTCGATGTCTTCAGATCTTTGGTCCTGGGCCTGCAGGCATACACCTGCTGGCCCAACCAATCATTAGGCTTCTTGATATTTCATTTACATCCGGAATCCCCATAATCATAATCGGAATCCCCTAAAACATATATTTTCACCCCACTTAAATAAAAATAAATCATCACATGTTCAAAATTAATGAAAATGCATTTTAATTAAACATTTAAAACAAAAATTAAATTTTTTGAAAAATAAATTGAAACATTTCTAAAGATGCCAATAATGACCTAATCTGATGTTAAAGGTTTTTGAATGTTTAAATCATTTTAAAAATGTTATTTTCACATTTATTTGAACCATTACATTGGTAAAAGAACGTCTTATGACTGCTTTTACTAGATTGGAAAATTGCGCTTGCCACTCCGCTAGCTAAGAATGGAGAGAGAGGGAAACCTGTAAATTATAGACCAGTTAGCCTAACATCTGTTGTCGGGAAATTGCTAGAGTCTATAATTAAGGATAGGGTGACTGAACACGTCGAAAATTTTCAGTTGGTCAGGGAAGGAGGAAATTGATTTGTGAAAGGTAGGTCATGCCTTACAAACCTGAGTGAATTCATTGAGGAGGTAACTAATGTAGTGAACAGGGAAATGTCTATGGCTGTTATTTATATGGACTTCCCGAAGGCATTTGATAAAGTTCTATATAAGAGACTGTTAACCAGGGTGGAAGTCCATGGAATTGAGGGCAAATTATTGACCTGGTTAGGACATTGGCTGTGTGGCAGGAGACAGGCAGTAGGGATAATGGGCAGGTACCCAAGTTTGCAGAATATGGCTAGTGGTGTCCCGCAGGGATCTGTTTTGGGACCTCAACTATTCACAGTATGTATTAACGAGTTAGATGATGGCATAGAAAGTCATATATCCAAATTTGCTCATGACACAGAGATAGGTGGCATCGTAGGCAGTGTAAATGAAAGCATAAAATTACAAAGTGATATAGACATATTAAGTGAATGGGCAAAAGTGTGGCAAATAAGTGTCAATGAAGGCAACTGTGAGGCCATCCACTTTGGACCTAAAAAGGATCGAACATGGTACTTTCTAAATGGTGAAGAGCTAAAAACAGTGGAGGTCCAAAGAGACTTGGGGGTTCAGGTACATCCATCATTAATATGTCATGAAGAGTTACAGAAAATAATCAAAACGCTAATGGAATGCTGGCCTTTAATCTAGAGGAGTAGAATACAAAGGGTCGAAGTTATGCTGCTGATATACAAAGCCCTGGTTAGACCACACCTGGAGTATTGTGAACAGTTCAAACACCACACCTTAGGAAGGATATATTGGCCTTGGAGGGAGAGCAGCGTTGGTTTACCAGAGTGATACCTGGACTTCAAGGGTTCAATTACGAGGAGAGGTTACACAAATTAGGGTTGTGTTCCCTTGAATTTGGAAGGTTAAGGGGTGATCTGATCGAGGTTTTCAAGAAATTAAGGGAAACAGATAGGGTACATAGAGAGAAAGTTGTCCACTTGTTGGGGATTCTAGGACTAGGGGGCATAGTCTAAAAATTAGACGTTTCAGGAGTGGAATTAGGAAACAATTTCTCACCCAAAGGATGGTAGAAGTTTGGAACTCTCTTCTGCAATCGGTAATGGATGCTAGGTCAATTGTTAATTTTGAATCAGCGATTAATAGCTTTCTTTTAAACAAAGGTATTAAGGGATATGGACCAAAGTTGGGTATATGGAGTTAGGGCGTAGATCAGCCATGATCTCATTGAATAGCGGAGCAGGGTCGAGGGGCTGAATGGCCTACCCCTATTCCTTTGTTCCTATGTAAGAGTAGGCCATATGGCCCCTCGAGCCTGCTTTGCCATTAGAAAGATCATGGCTGATCTTCGACCGCAAAACCACTTACCCGCCCGATCATCATATCTCTTGATTCCAGAAAAAGTCTATCGGTCTCAGCCTTGAATATATGCAATGACTGAGCATCCACAGCCCTCTCGGATAGAGAATTCCAAAGATGGACAACCCTCTAATTGAAGAAATTTCTCATCATCTCAGTCTTGAATGGCCGACCCCTTATCGTGAAACTATGACCCCTAGTTCGAGATTCTCCAACCAAGGGAAGCACTTCTCACCATCTACTCTGTCAAGCCCCCTCTGAATCTTATATGTTTCAATGAGTTCACCTCTAATTCTTCTGAACTTCAGAGAGTATAGGCCCAATCTACTCAATCTCTCCTCATATGACAACCCTCTCATCCCAAGAATCAATCTAGTGAATTTTCGCTGTAATCCCTATAATGCACATATACCCATCCTTAGATACAGAGCCCAGAACTGTACACAATACTCCAGGTGTGGTCTCACCAAGGCCCTGTACAATGGTAGCAAGACGTCCTTACTGTTGTACTGCAAACCCCCTTGCATTAAAGGCCAACATGCCATTTGCCTTCCTAATTGCGTGTTGCACCTGTATGTTAACTTTCTCTGTTTCTCGTACAATGAAAGCCAAATCCCTCTGAATACCAACATTTAATAATTTCTCACCATTTAGAAATATTCTGTTGTTCTATTCTTCCTACCAAAGTGAATAACTTCACTTTTGAAGGTAATATATTAGCCTGGATAGAGGATTGGTTTAGGACAGAAAAAAAGTTTAGGCTTAAATGGGTCGGTTTCAGGTTGGCAGGCTATTACTAGTGGAGTGACACAAGTATAAGTGTTGGCCCCTCATCTATGTACAATCTATATTAATGACTTAGATGAAGGGTTTATCTACCCTGCTAGTTACATCCTCAAAAATATCTAACAGATTTGTCAAACACGATTTCCCTTTCATAAAACCATGTTGACTCTGCCTAATCATATTATGATTTTCTAAGTGCTCTGTTACTACTTCCTTAACAATGGATTCCAGCATTTTCCCGATGACTGGTATCAGGCTAACTGGCCTGTAGTTCCCTCTTTTGTCTCTCCATACCTTTCTTGAGTAGCAGTGTTACATTTTCTACTATCCAATCCACTGGGACCGTTACAGAACCTAGGGAATTTTGGAAAATCAATAAAAATGCATCCATTATCTCTGCAGCGACGTCTTTGAGGACCCTGTGATGTAAACATCAGGTCCACGGAATTTGTCGGATTTTAGTTTCATTAATTTATCCAGTGCTTTTTCTTCACTGATATTAACTACTTTAAGTTTCTTACTCTCATTACACCATAGCCTCCCCACTATTTCCGGCATGTTTCTGTGTCTGCTGCTGTGAAGACAGACACAACATATTTGTTTAACGTCTCTGCCATTTCCTGATTCCTCATTATAATTTATACTGTCTTAGCCTCTAAGGGAGCATAGTTAATTTTTGCTACTCTCTTCCTTTTTATATACTTGTAGAAGCTCTGACAAACTGTTTTGATATCATTTGTTAATTTATTCTCATTCTATTTTCTCCCTCATTGTCTAATTTTGGACATCCTTTGATGTCTGTTAAATCTCTCCCGAACTTCAGGCTTGCTACTCTTCTTGGCAACGTTATTACCATCTTATTTTGATCTAATATTATCCTTAACCTCATTAGTTAGCCACGGATGGATCACTTTTCCCGTTATGTTTTAATTTCTGAATGAAATGTACATTCGTTGAGAATTATGAAATATTTCTTTAAGTTTTAGCCATTGCTTATCTACCATCATAACTTTAATCTATTTCTCCAATATTCCTTAGTTAACTCGCCCTTATACCTGTGTAATTGGCTTTATTTAAAATTAATTCTCTTGTTTCATATGTAAGTACCTCACCCTTGACCTCAATACGATTCTTTCTATATTATGATCACACATCCACAGAGGATGCCTTACTATGAGATTATGAATTAACCCTGTCTCATTACACAAGACAGGATATAAAATAACCTCTTCCCTGGTTGGTTAAATGATATATTTTACTAGGAAAGTGTCTCGAACGCATTCCATGAACTGCTCCTCGAAACTGCTTTTGCCAATTTGATTTGTTCCGTCTATTTGAATATTAAAGTCCCCCACGATTATTGCATTACTTTTGTTACAAGCTCCTCTTATTTATTCTACTCCCACCAGTGTTTTCTGTACTTTGTTATTTATTGGCCCAGAAATTCGTGTCGGAGGCTTCCCGTGGGTGCAAGCCTCTGACCTGCACTTACCTACCACACCGGCCGATGAGCTGTGGGCCTCCGTGGAATTGGGATTCTCGGCGTCCTCGAACTGCCGGTGCACAGTGCTTGCGTGTCCCAGGGGCGCAGTTAGTTTGATGTGTCCCCTGGGATCACATGGGCCATGGAGAGCCAATGGTAGCAGGGAAAGCTTCACTCATAAGTTTGACAGCAGTCAAACCTATAAATACTACAAACCCCAAAACATCACTAAATCTTCAAATAAATTAAAAATAAACATCACATATTTAAAATAAACTATAAATTACATCAAGTAACTATTTTAAACAGTAATTTAAATTTTTCAAAATTTTTTAAAATTTTCTAATGGGGCTAAATATAAACTTATCTTTCTTTAAAGTATTTAAAAATAAAAAGCCTGTGGAAAAAATGTTTCAATTTCAATTAATTCACCACTTACCTTGTAAAAAGCAGGCCTTGCGACTGCTTTTTACATGTCTAACTTCTGGAGACTTACCTTCCCAGGAAAACCTGCAAAAAGAACGTAAGTTCAATGCCTCTCCTGCGTATGCCTTCCACCTCTTAACCCCTTCTTTCAGGGGAACGGAAGTGCCGGTTTCCCACGCATGTGCAGTGCATGCATGAAACCAGCACTTCCATTGGGCTTACGGGTGAGTACTCCATGCGTACTTACCTGTGGAGACCTGAATTTCTGGGCCCTTATTTCCACCAATACTGATTCTACTTCCAACTCTTCCAAGTCAAGATCCTTCCTTACCACTGTTCTTATGTTGACGTTTATTATCAGTGCTACACCCACTCATTTTCCATTTCGTCTGTCTTTTAGAAAAGTCAAGTACACTGGAATATTTAGTTCCCTACCTTGGTCGCCATGCAACCAATTCTTTGTAACGGCTCTCAATTAAACACATTTTTCTCTATCTGTGCAATTAATTCCTCTCTCTTGTTAGGAATGCTTCGTGCATTCAGATAAAGCGAAAATAATTTTAACTTTGTTCATGTTTTCTTGATTTGGCCTTATTCATTGATGCATTATTACAATTAAATTATCTGTTCCTTTCTGTCACACTCCACGTACCTTTATCCAAATCGCTTTACAGCCTTGACGTTTCTCTTTAAATGTATAAACTTCCCTTCAGTTGACTCCTCCCCCTTTTAGGTAAAAGTCCTATTAATGGAATCAAGGGATATGGGAATATTGCAGGAAAGTGAAATGAGGTAGAAGATGAGCCATGATCTTATTGAACATCAGAGCAGGCCGAATAGCCTTCTCCTGTTCCAATTTCTTATGTTCTTATGTTCTTATATCTACAGCCTTAGTTATTTGATTCACCAGAACATTGGTCACAGCCCGGCTTATGTGCAGCCTGTCGCAACGGAGCAGCTCCCTCTTTCCCCAGTACTGGTGCCATTGCCCCTGAATTGAACAGACTCTCTCCCACACCACTCTTTGAGTCACGCATTTATCTCTCTGTTCTTTTTCACCCTATGCCAATTTGCGTGTAGCTCAGGTAATAATCCATTGGCTATTACCTTTGAGGTTCTGCTTATTAATTTGGACCCTAGCTCCACAAATGCTCTCAGCAGAACCTTATTTCTAGTTCTACCTGTGTTGTTGGTTCCTTCGTGGACCACGATAACTGCATCCTTCCCATTCCACTCAAATTTCTTCTCTGGCCAATAGGAGCTATCCTTAACCCTGGCAGGCAACAAAACCTTCAGAACTCCCAGTCACGGCTGCAGAAAACTGTATCTATCCCCCTGAATATACTCATCCTTAGCACGACCACATTCCCTTTGACCTCCCCAGCCACTTGAACGGCCTCCTTTACCACAATGCTGTGGTCAATTTGTTCATCCACTCTGCAGAATTTGATGTCATCCATATAGGCCGCAAGAAGTTCATTCCTGTTGGATAATGGCAAAGGCCGAGGCTCCTGGATCACTTCACTTGGAGGTCGCCTCACCTGTCTGACATGCATTCACACCCTCCTGTCCATGACCACTAACCAGACCTAAAATACGTCCTATTCTAAGTGGTGTGACTGCTTCCTGGATCAATGTGTCCAGGTAAATCATCCCCTCCCTGATGCACCGCATTGTCTGCACCTCAGAGTCCAGCTTAACAACTCTGAGCTGAAGTTTCTCGAGATGCAGACATTTACTGCAGCTGTGGTTGTCCGGGATCGCAATGCTCCCACAAACTCTCACATACTGCTGTTGCGGCACACCTTCTGCAATGCCATCCCTATCAAACCTTGTTTTATTTATTTAATTAATTAACTTTTATGTATTTAATCAACTTAGCTTATAATTCTTAGTTTTATAAATAACGACTTGATCAACTTAAGTTATATGTAGATAAAATTAAATAGTCACCAGTTACATGAACCACTACAAGTATTGAAGTCAAAAGCAGCACCTCCTTCCTCCTCTGCACCGAACCCTCTCAGCGAATTCCCACGTTTACACTCTGTTTATGATGCACTCCATTTATGACAACTCTGTACGACCATGCTTTGCGTCAGCAGGTAACTTTTATACAACTTTTCGAACCATACCCAAGCTACAAGTGCTCACTGAGCTTCCTGCTCACAGTAATTACCCCCTATTCAGCTGATCACTTATAGCTGTCAACTGTTATCAACCAGTGAGACAGTCTCTGTTAACACGTGACTAACTTGCAGTTTATTCTTTTTACAGTTTTTATAGTTCTAAGTCAAATTCTAAATGTTAAAACTAAATTTCAGGTTGAGAACTACTCACCCACGACTTACCAGAGTTCCATCTACCGAATTCCCAACATTAAACTCTGCTTAAAATGCACTCTGTTTGTGCCCACTCTCATCTCTCACTGGCAAACTATTTGAAACAAATGGGTGTTTGTAAAACATGAGATGCAGTTGCATTCAGCAGAAAGAGAACCATAAACCGAATGGGTATAAGACATACGCCATGATTTTTTTAGTTAGAAAGAAGGAAAGAAAGCGGCATTCGAGCTCTTGGAGAAGCCATTTTCATGATGTCTTATTAAGTTAACGCACAGTAAGTTTTGTGCGCAGGGCTGACCTGCTCTGTTCTCTATGGTTGGGAAGGGTGCTTTAAGATAAGCCTTTTATCGTTAGTAAACGAAGTGAATTATAAAGTCTGGCACAATCTCTAGTTGTAGGAGCCTATTTAAGGAAGAGAAATTTCTTCACCCAGAGAGTGGTGAACCTGTGGAATTCTCTGCCACAGAAGGCAGTTGAGGCCAGTTCATTAAATATATTTCTTAAGGCTAAAGGGATCAAGGGATATGGGCCGAAGGCAGCGACAATATACTGAGTTTGGATGATCAGCCATGATCTAATTGAATGGCGGAGTAGGCTCGAGGGGCCAAATGGCCTACTCCTGCTCCTATCTTCAATGAATAATCCAACAGACGTAACTGGCACTGCTCTTATATTACCAGTGCCTCTGACCGCTCAGCAGCTTTGATCAGACAACCCAGCCCGGTATACAAGTGAACAGCACTGGCTCCATCATACCTAGGACCAAGTCCTGTTCAGCAGCTTTGCACACAATCCAGCCTGGTGCACAAATGAATAGCCCTGGTCCTGTAATTCCCAGGGCCTTGTCCTCCAGTACACAACCCTTTCTAGTGTACATGTGAATAGCCCTGACCCTATAATACCCAGGGCCTTATCCTTCCATACACAACCCTGCCTTGTGTACACGTGGCTGGCATCGACCCAGCCCACGTGATTCACGCTACATTTATCGATATTTACTTATGTCTGCCAGATGTGGGTCCGTTCCCCCACCCCATCTAGATCTGCCTGTAATTTATTTATCTCATCTAAGGACCCAACCCCCAAACAATTCCTTGTATCATCTCTGAGTTTGTACGAAGTTACCCCGATGCCTTCTTGCAGATCATAGATAATGATGGTGAAAAGCAACCGTCCCATCGCTGCTCCTTGCGTAACTCCATCAGTTACAGGTCCACACGCACAACCACTGCTATTAATAATTAACTCTCTATACGACAACGCAGCCGGTTCCTTAGTATAGCCAAAAACTACCTGCTAAACGCACAGAACTGAACCTCATTCACTAACCTTCCATGTGTCAATTTGTCAAGGGCATTTTGGAACTCAAGATCCAGAATGGTAACCGGGAAACCTGCAACCAACCTAGTAAAGGTTCAACCAAGTTAGTGAGACCAAACCTTTGTCTAAAACCTTGTTGAGATTCTCCAATAATCCGTGCTCTCTCAAGGTGAACGTTCAGTGTTTAACTGACGATGCATTTAACTGAAGTGTAACTAATGAGCCTTTAATTTCCCAGTTCTTACATTTCCTTTATTAACTCTAGGAACCATATGGGCCTCTCACCAGTCCACGGAACAATTCCAGTCCCAGCGAATTGTCCAATATAGGAGCACGGGGCCCACGGAGCACTGTCCCCATTTTTTTGAGCGCCCTCTGTTTCTCATGTCAGGCCCAGCAGCCTGGTCAATTTTAAGATTCTTACAGACCGTGCTAAATCCGGATAAACTTTGTCAATTTCAGCTTAAGGATTATCACCACCGTTACTCACACAACGATCCATTAAGACAGCCATTAAACGCGCTGAAATGAGCTATACTGAATGTAACTGTGCTGAACTGGACCAGACCATACTGAATGTAACCGTGCTGAAATGGACCTGTCCACACTGAAAGTAACCATGCTGAACCAGCATGGTGGCATAGTGGTTAGCACTGTTGCCTCACAGCGCCAGGAACCCGGGTTCGAATCCGGCCTCGGGCGACTGTCTGTGTGGAGTTTGCACATTCTCCCCGTGTTTGTGTGGGTTTCCTCCGGGTGCTCCGGTTTCCTCCCACAGTCCAAAGATGTGCGGGTTAGGTTGATTGGCTAAGTGTTAGGGGGATTAAATACGTGGGGTTACGGGGATCGGGTGGGATATGTGTCGGTGCAGGCTCGATGGGCCGAAATGGCCTCTATCTGCACTGTGGGGTTTCTGTGATTTCTGTGAACTGGATTAACAACAGAAGACGCTGTAGAAACTCAGTCGTCCAGGCAACATGTGGAGAGAGAAATAGAGTCAACGTTTAGGGTCGAAACCCTTCTTCAAAACTGAGGATAAAATGCAGGAAATGAAACAGATTAAAAGGCAGTTTGGGGGCTGGTAAATGGGGGAGGGGATGAAAGAAGAAACATTAAGAGATATTCAAGGTGAGGCGAGATGCTAATAGGACAGGTAAAGATACAAACAATGGCTCTAGATGAAGTGAGAAATGCGCTGGCAGAGTGAAAGACAGCTGACATGTGGGAAAGAGAAATAAAAAGGAAAAGGCAGAAACCAAAAGTGAGGATAAAAAATGAAATTATTAGGGGTCGAGGTTATGATCTGAAATTTTTGAACTCAATATTGAGTCCAGAGGGTGGTAAAGTGCCGAATCGAAAGATGAGGTGCTGTTCCTCGAGCTTACAATGAGCTTCCATGGAACAATGCAAGAGGCTGCAGATGGTGAGGTCTGAGTAGGAATGGAATGGTGAATTAAATGACAGGTGACCAGAAGCTCAGGGGTCACCCTTACGGACTGAACGGTGGTATTCCGCAAAGCGGTAACCCAATGTGCATTTAGTCTCCCTATAGTCTCTAGTATAGGAGACCACATCGTGAGCAGTGAATACAGTATACCAGATTGCAAGAAGTACAATTAAATCGATGTTTCACCTGGAAGCGGTGATTGGGGCCCTGGACAATGGGAAAGGGGGAGGTATATGGGCAGCTAGTGCATCTCCTGCGCTTGCCTGGCGAAGGGGAAGGGGTGCTGGGGGTGATAGAGGAGTGGACTAGGGTATCTCGGAGGGTGCGGTCCCTATGGAATGCTGAAAGTGGAGGGGAGGGGAAGATGCATTTGGTGGTGGGATCCCGTTGGAGGTGACGGAAATGGCGGAGGATTATCCGTTGAATTTGGAGGCTGGTAGGGTGAAAGGTGAGGACAAGGGGAACCCTATCGTGGTTCCGGGAGGAAGGGGCAGGGGTGAGGGCAGCAGTGCAGGAGATAGAATGGAACCGGTCGAGGGCCATGTCAACCACGGTAGAGGGGAATCCTCAGTTGAGGAAAAAGGATGACATGTCGGAAGCACTGGTGTGGAAGGTTGCATCATCAGAGCAGATGCGGCGGAGATGGAGGAACTGGGAGGATGGAATAGAGTCCTTACATGAGGCGGGGTGGGATGAAGTGTAGTCCAGGTAGCTGTGGAAATCAGTGGGCCTGTAGTGAATCACAGAATCACAGAAACCCCACAGTGCAGATAGAGGCCATTTCGGCCCATCGAGCCTGCACCGACACATATCCCACCTGATCCCCGTAACCCCTACACCAACACATATCCCACCCTATCCCTGTAACCCCATGTATTTAATCCCCCTAACACTAAGGGTCAATTTATCATAGCCAATCAACCTAACCCGCACATCTTTGGACTATGGGAGGAAACCGGAGCACCCGGAGAAAACCCACGCAAACACGGGGAGAATGCGCAAACTCCACACAGTCACCCAAGGCCGGATTCGAACCCGGGTCCCTGGCGCTGTGAGGCAACAGTGCTAACCACTATGCCACCGTGCTGCCAATAACCTATCCCCAGAGATAGAGACGGAGAATTCGAGGAAGGGAAGGGAAGAGTCGAAGATTGACCATATGAAGGTGAGGGAAGGGTGGAAATTGGGGAGGCAAAGTGAATGCAATTGTCCAGTTCAGGGCGAGAGTAGGAAACAGCACCAATACAGTCATCAATGTACCGGAAAAAGAGGCCAGGGAGGGGACCCGCGTAGCACTGGAACAAAGAGTGTTCCACGTATCCCACGAAAAGGCAGGCATAGCTAGGACCCATGCAGGAACCCATAGCAACACCTTTAATTTGGAGGAAATGAGTGGAGTCAAAGGAGAAGTTGTTCAATGTGAGTTCAGCCAGGTGGAGGAGGGTGGTGGTGGATGGGGACTTGTTGGGCCTCTGTTCAAGGAAGAAGCAGAGTGCCCTCAGGCCAACCTGGTGGGGGATGGAGGTGTGGAGTGATGTACTTCCATGGTGAAAAGGAGGCGGTTGGGTCCAGGAAACTGGAAACTGATTAAGTGGCGGAGGGCATCAGAAGAGTCACAGATGTAGGTGGGAAGAGACTGGACAAGGGGAGAAAAGACAGAGTCGAGGTAGGAAGAGATAAGTTCCGTGGGGCAAGAGCAGACTGAAACGATGGGTCTATCAGGACCGTCCTGTTTGTGGATCTTGGGAAGGAGGTAGAAGTGGGCTGCGCGGGGTTGGGGAACTATGACGATAGTGGCCGTGGGGGGGGGGGAGATCTCCAGAGGAGATGAGGTCACTGACAGTCTTGGAAATGGTGGTTTGATGTTCGGTAGTGCAGTCATGGTCCAGGTGGATGTAGGAGGAGGTGTCGGAGAGTTGGCGTTCAGCTTCCGCTAGGTAGAGGTCGGTCCATACTGAATGTAACTGTGCTGAACTGGACCTTTTCACACAGAATGTAACCTTGCTGAATAGGACCTTTCGACACTTGAATGCAATTGCGGAACACGACCTGTCCACAGTGACAGTGACCGTGCTGAACTAGGCCTGACACACTGAATGTAACTCTGCTGAAATGGTCCTATCCACATTGAATGTAATTGTGCTGAATTGGACCTATCCACACTGAATGTAACCCTACTTAAATGGACCTGTCCACACTGAATGTAACTGTGCTGAACTAGACCTGTCCACACAAATTATAAGCATGCTAAACTGCACCTGTTCACACTGAACGTAACGGTGCTGAATTCGTCCTGTTCACAGTGAATGCAACTGTGCTGAACTGGACCTGTCCATGCTGAAAGTACCTGTGCTGAACTGGACCTGTCCACGCTGGATGTAACTGTGCTGAAATGGTCCTGCCCACACATGAATGTACCCGTGCTGAACAGGACCAGTCCACACTGAAAGTAAGTCTGCTGAACTGGACCTGTCCACATTGAATATGACTGTGCTGAACTGGACCTGTCCATACTGAATGCATCTGTGTTGAGCTGGACCTGTCAACACTGAATGTAAATTTGCTGAACTAAACCTGTCCACACTGAATGTAATTGTGCTGAACTGGACCTGTCCACAGTGAATGCAACCGTGCTGAACTGGACCTCCCCACACTGAATGTAACTGTGCTGAATTGAACATGTCCACACTGACTCTAACTCTGCTGAATTGGACCTGACCACACTGAATGCAACCGTGTTGAATGGGACCAATCCCCACTGTATGTTACACTGCTGAACTGGACCACTCCACACTGAATGGAACTGTGCTGAACTGGACCTGTCCATGCTGAACGTAACTGCTGAATTGGACCTGTGCACACTGAATGGATCTGTGCTGAACGGGACCTGTCCATGCTGAACGTAACTGCTGAATTGGACCATGTCCACACTGAATGTAACTGTGCTGAACTGGACCTGTCCACACTGAATGTAACATGCTGAAATGGACATGTCCACACTGAATGTAACTGCTGAACTGGACCTGTGTGCACTGAATGTATCTGTGCTGAGCTGGACCTGTCAACGCTGACTGTAACTCTGCTGAACTGAACCTGTCCACACTGAATGGAACTGTGCTGAACTGGACCTGTCCACAGTGAATGTAACCGTGCTGAACAGAACCTTTCGACACTGAATGTAACTGCTGAACACGACCTGTCCACAACGAGTGTAACCGTGTTGAACTGGAGATCTCTGCGCTGAAAGTAAATGTGCTGAACTGGACCTGTCCAGACTCAATGTAACTGTGTGGAACTTGAACTGTCCACACTGAATGTAACTCTGCTGAACTGGACTTGTCCACATTGAATGTAACTCTGCTGAACTGGATCTATCCACACTGAATGTAACTGTGCTGAACTGGACCTGTCCACACTGAATGTAACTCTGCTGGACTGGAACTGTCCACACTGAATGTAACCCTGCTGAACTGGACCTGTCCACACTGAATGTAACTCTGCTGGACTGGACCTGTCCACACTGAATGTAACTGTATGAACTGGAACTGTCCACACTGAATGTAACTCTGCTGAACTGGACCTGTCAACACTGAATACACAGACAGTTGGTTAAAGTGGGTGTCCAATTTCAGAGGACGTTGGAGACAGCTGCACGTGACCCGTGCTTACCCGGACGAAGCAGGATAATTACCAGGAGTGAGAACCTGGCCGCGATGTCCGGCTGCAGGACCCGAGTTTATCCGATCAATTATTGATTGTGCTGAGACCTCTTAATTCAGCATTAAGGGGGTAAAATCCGTGAAGTCCTCCTGTACGAGACTCATTCGCACCACGGGAAACGCTGATTCAGCGTTTTATTTTATTTTAGACGAACTCTAACCGGGATCATCCTGCAATCACTCGGTATTTCACTTTAGAGGCAGGTCAGATTTAATTTAAGACATTCCATTCCATCGAAACATAAACACGACCCTGGCAGCGGCTGCACTGATTTGTTTGTTTCAATTAGTGTAATTAATATAAAATATCAAGCCATCTAATTATCTACCTGGAGCCTGACATCAGGTATAAAATGTGACAATCTCTGAGTGTAGTGCAGAGCGCGCTCAGAGCTTCTGTGAGAAATGCACGGGATACCAAAAGGTCTGGTGTTTGCCATTTACTATCCCGTCATTGCAGCTATCGGCGTTCCAGGTAAAGTATTGGAGTTAATGGCTAATTATGGATATTATTGGTTAACTGTAATAATGCTCCTATTTACCAGGAACGCTTCTCCCCTTTAACTATGGCCTTTCCACCGCTTCATGGTATATTTTATCCCCTTTAGTGGAATCATTTCTCCCCTTAGACGGTATAATTCCTCCCGCTTCACCGCGATAATTTCTTCCTTTTCTCGATCTTATTTCTCCCCTTTAACGGATTCACTGCCTAATGTGAGTGCCTGGTTCAGCAATATTTGTTTTAATGTGTTTTGCACAGAGCGGCACTTGTCTATTTGCTCCGAGTGATGGTATATTTAAAATCAACAGTAGATGTCGCTGCACTGAGTGGTATTATCACACTATTATAACTGTGTACATATATTTCCTATTGTGTTATTGGTATTTCCCTGTGAGTGGTATTATCACAGTATTATAACGTTGTAGATATCTGTACTTGTACTTCTTACGATTTAGAATACTGTTTTCGCTGCTCACGATGCGGTTTCCTCTACATTGGGGAGTCCAAATGTAGATCGGGTGACCGCTTTGCTGAACACCTCCATTCAATCCGCAAGCATGATCCTGAGCTTCCGGTCGCTTCTCAGAATAATTCTCCAGCCCTCTCCCACTCTGACCTCTCTGCCCTCGGCTTCTTACACTGTGCTTATAAGTTTCATCAGAAACTCTAGGAACAGTACCTCATCTTTCGAATAGACATTTTACAGCCTTCCAGACTCAACATCGAGTTCAACAATTTCAGATCATAACAGCTGCTCCCATTTTTCGGACAGCAGGTGTTGGTCATGATTCTGCCATTGCCATTTACACCATCTCTAGACCCATCTTTGGTTTCTTCACTTGTCCCATTCGCACCTCCTTTTTATCTTGTACCATCACTCCTTTTGTCATTTAACCACTCCTTCCTTCTACCCATTCACTGACCTTCCCTTTAGTTCTTTCCTGCCATTGCCCCTTTCCCTGCCTCTGCACATGCATCTCTAACTTTATACAGTTCCACCAAAAGTCCATCGACCTGAAATGTTAACTCTGTTTTTCTCTCCACAGATGCTGCCTAACCCGCTGAGCATTTCCAGCATTTTCTATTTTTATTTCAGATTTCCAGCATCCTCAGTATTTTGCTTTTGTACATATATTTCCGATTGTGTTATTGGTGCAGTACAGGGAGCCGTATTATCAACAAAACCTGCATTTTTATAGCGCCTTTAACGTAGTAATATTCTTCACAGGAGCGTTATCAAACAGCATTTCACACCGAGCCACATAAGGAGATATTCTCCCAGCAAAATCTTGGGCAAATAGGTAAGTTTCAAGGGGCATTTTAAAAGAGGAGCTAGAGCGAAAGCTCTCGGAGTGATGTAGGGTTGGGAGATTACAGAGATAGGGAGGAGCGAAGCTCGGGAGAGGTTTGCAAACAAGGATGAGAATTTTAAAATCGAGGTGTTGCTGGACCGGAATCCAATGATGGTCAGCGAGCACAGTGGTGATGGGTGAACGGGACTTGGTGCGAGTTAAGCTGTGGGCAGATGAGCTCCAGTTTATGGAGGGTGGAATTTGGGAGTTCGGCCAGGAGAGCATTGGAATAGTCAACACTAGAAATAACAAAGGCATGGATGAGGATTTAAACAAGTTATGAGCTGAGGCAGGTGGAGACGGTTATGTTACTGAGGTGGAAGTAGACGGCCTTGGTTACGGAGTGAATATGTGGTTTGATGCTCGATTTTGGTCAAATAGGACGCCAAGGTTGCGAACTGTTTGGTTGAGCTTCAGATTATTGCCAGCGAGAGGGATGGTGTTGACTCGCAAATTGAGTTTGTGGAGGGACTGAATACAATGGCTTCGGTCTACCCAATATTAAGTTGCAGGAATTTTCTGCTCATTCAGTAATGTATGTAGGAGAAGCAGTGTGACAAACCAGAGACAATGGAGAGGTCATGGTGAGGGAGAGTTGGGTGTCGTCAGCGTAGATGTGGAACCTGACGCTGTATTTTTGAATGATATCGCTTAGGGGCTGCTTGTAGATGAAAAATAGGAGGGGGCCAAGGATAGATCCATCAGGGATTCAAGACCTAACGGTGCAGAGCGGGAAGAGAAGCCATTGCAGGTGATTCTCTGGCTTCCAGCTGGATGAAGGACGGGAGGAGTTGGGGGAGGATGGTGTGATCAACCATGTCAAAGGCTGCAGACATTTCGAGAAGGATGAGAGGGATAGTTTACCACGGCCACAGACACATAGGATGGAATTTGTGATTTTGGTAAGTGCAGTTTCAGCGTTATGATAATGTGAGCATATACTATCTATTGTATTATTGGTATTTAACTGTGGTTGAATTATGACACTGTTGTCGTTGTTCAAATGGAGTTCTAATGTATTACTGACACTGTCACTGTGAGTGAATTATCACACTGTTATCACTGTGCACATGGAGTTCTATTGTATTAGTGACACTGTTACTGTGATGAATTGTCACACTGTTATCACTGTTCACATGAAGTTCTAATGTATTTCTGACATTGTAACTGTGATGAATTATCACATGCTTATCACGGTGCACATTTAGTTCTAATTTGTCTGTATTTTCCCCAATCTCCCACAGCGCAGTTTTCTGCTCTCAGTCTCTGATTCTCACTGGTTCTGCTTGGCTCCCTCTTCCACATTCTGCTACTGACTTCAATAGGCAGCAATCACCAGGAGCAGGGGAGCTGAGACATCACTTGAACATTGGGTGAGGCTCCTAGTGTATAAAAGTAAACATTTCTGCAGAGCACAGAGCGGTCTGCACAGAGTGGGATTAAACGGAGTAGATTTAAACAAAGCTTTTATTTGGGAATTTGGAATGAGTGGGAATATCTGGTAAGTATTTGGTAAATAGAAGCTGTAAAAAGTGAAATTTTGTTGAAGGTGTTGATTTTAACTTGTAACTTTAAAAACTGTAGGTAACAGAAGCTGTTGCCAGTGGTGGTTAACTGTCAGTCAGAGTTAAGTGTTTGTCTTGAATAGGCGCTAATAGCCAGGAGCAGGGGAGCCAAGTCCTCACTTGTAAATTGAGTGAATTTGGAAAGAGCGGGAATTTGGAGAAGAGCGGGAAAGAGGTGTTGCTTTTTGTCTAAACTACTTGTAGTACTTTGTGTTACAGGTAGATATTTAATTTCAGTTCCCTTAACTTAGTCTAGATCAAGTACGTGGTCAAGAAACGACAGCAATTACCTAAAAACAAATTTATTTAAATTTAATTAAATAAAACAATGTCATATCGGGATGTTAGTGCAGGCAGTGTGCCACAACTGCAGCATGTAGGAGTTTGTGGAGAGTATTGTGGACGCGGACAATCACGTTTGCAGTAAGTGCCTGCATCTTCAGGAAATTTATTTCAGAATTTTTAACTGGAGTCTGAGGTGCAGACATTGCTGGCCATCAGGGATAGGGAGAGTTAACGGGACACTTTGATCCAGGAGGCAGTCTCAACACTTAGGTTAGGTAGTGGTACAGGTCTGGTTAGTAGTCAGGGTCAGGAGGGTGCGACTGTTGCTCAGGCAGGTAAGGGGACCCCAGGTGCAGTGCTGGAGGAGCCTCAGCCTTTGCCATTGTCCAACAGGTATGGGGTCCTTGCTGCCTGTGTGGACGAGGGAGAAACCTGAATGATGGAGGAGCAAGCTGACCATGGAGCCATGATGCAGGAGGCCATTCAAGTGGAGGGAGTAACAGTGAATGTAGTTGTGGTAGGGGCAGTATAGCCAGGGGGATAGATAATATTCTCTGCAGCCATGACCGAGAGTACCAAAGGTTGCATTGCTTGCCCGGTGCCAAGGTAAATACATCTACTCATGGCTGGAGAACAACTTGGAGTAGGAGGGGGAGGATCCAGTTGCCATGCTCCACGTAGGAACCAACAAAATAAGGAGAACTTGGAGTTGTTGGCAGAGGATCCAGGTATCGTGCTCCACGTAGGAACCAACAACATGGGTAGAACAAGGAGTGCGAGAGTTCTGCTGAGGGAGTTTATGGAGCTAGGATTCAAATTAAAAAGCAGAAACTCAAAATAATAATCTCTGAATGGTTACCTGAGATACGCGCTAATTGGCTTAGGGACAAACAGATTAGAGGTTTAAATGAGTGGCTCAAAGAAGGGGTTTCAGTTCATGGGGCACTGGCATAAGGGGGTGGTAGGATTCAGGAAAGAGTAAGTTTAAAAGCAGTGCGAGAAATGTCAAGGATCTAGAGCAGAGTAGAGTTTTGGGTAAAAATAAGCAGCGTGGTTCAGGAAGGGAAAGACAGAGCAACAAAGGTAATAATGCATCAGTGACGAAGGTGAGATCAGGAAAATTAGAAATAATTCACAGCTGAAGGCACGATAGTAGCAAGAGGGTTCGAGTACAGGAACAAGGATGTCTTGCTACAGTTGTATAGGGCCTTGGTGAGAGCGCACCTTGTGTATTGTGTGCAGTTTTGTCGACTTATCTGAGGAAGGACATTCTTGCACTGGAAGGAGTGCAGCGAAGATTCACCAGGCTGATACCTGGGATGGCAGGAATGACGTATGAGGAGAGATTGTGTCGATTGGGCTTATACTCACTGGAGTTTAGAAGATTGAGAGGGGATCTCATTGAAACCTATAAAATTCTGTCATGCCTGTGTAATGATCAATAACATGTCATTCTATAGTGGACACTAGGTGGAACCGTAGAGCTGTGTAGAGCTTTATATAGCTGTATGTATAAAACTACACTACCCAGCTCTATGTATATTAAGACTACATTACCCATAAGGCACTAGGCTACCCACAAGGCAGCAGTCAACATGGAAGCCTCTACAGGTACAGTACCTTGTCCACATGTGCTCAATACAAGTGTCTAACAAAAGCTAGCTGTGTTCATAATAAGAATGTCTATTTATTAATGAACATAAGATGGTACCAGGATGGTGAAGATCTGCTAAAAATTGTGAAAAGCGACATGGAGAATTTGAAGCCACCAGAGCGTTTGAAACTCACAGGAAATCTCGACTACAATTGGCAGACTCTTAAACAACAATTCGAACTCTACATTGCAGCCATCGGATTCGGCAGGAAGCCAGACGCAAGGATGATAGCGTTGCTGCTTACGGTTGCAGGCCCACAGGCGATAGAGGTATTTAATACATTTGTATTTAATCTAGAGGAGAACAGAGAAAAATTAGATGTGCTAAAAAAATTTGATGCACATTGCTCTCCCAAAAAGAATGAGACCTATGAAAGATATATCTTCCGTTCTCAGACACAGCAGCAAAATTAGACTTTTGATGGCTTTATAACTGATCTGAAACTGAAAGCACAGACATGTAATTTCTCTGAGCTGAAATTATCCATGATTCGTGGCCAGATGGTGTTTGGTATTCATGATAAAAAAGTCAGGGAACGTCTGTTGAGAGAAACCGAACTAAATTTGCAAAATGCAGTGAAAATATGCCAAGCCAGCGAGCTAGCTCGAAAGCACGCGAAGACTTTCAGTGAAATCAATAATGATGCGATTGTAATGAGTGATAATGCTGCTGTCGGTGCTGTGTCCTACAAGGAGAAGAAACGTGGGCAGAATAGAAATGAAAAGCAATCGGAGGATGAAATTTTTAATTGTAAACGCTGTGGTTACAAACACCAGTTAAGACAATGCCCAGCGTTTGGAAAAATGTGCACAAAGTGTAATGGAAAGAATCACTTTGCCAAACAATGCTTTTCAAAAGTAAAAACTAAGAAATGGCAACGAGTTAATGTAATTGAGGACACTGATTTAAGTGAGACATTTTTGGTAGGAATGGTGCCATGTGACAATATCAAAAAGGATACAGAAAATGTGCAGCCCTCAGAAACAATGCTGAACATAAAGTTAATGCAGTAAAAGAGGACAAACGGATGATCCCACTGCAGGTAAATGGAGAATTAGTTACCTTGAAACTAGACACTGGGGCAAAAGCAAACTTAATCAGTATGAGTGACATAAAAAATATGAAAGAAAAGCCCAAAATACAGAAAAAGTCAGTACTACTGAAGAGCTATAATGGACAGAAAATAGGTATGCAGACTTAAAGTGACATTCAAAGACAAAGTGCATCATCTCATGTTTTCTGTTGTGGCTGGAAGACTTGATTCGATACTAGGTGACAAAGCTTGTGAAGACTTAGAACTGGTCAAGAGAGTCTACCGTATAAACTGTGCCACAAGCAGACCAGATGACTCGGGTGATGAACCAGAGAGCCCATCAAGGATGAAAAGGCCAAAGGGTATCCATGTCTTCAAAAAGCCTAGTTTCTCCAAGAAGAAAGAAAAAGACTTTAAGGTCAAAGAGAAGCCAAAGGAAGAAAAGCACCTAATTCTGGGGAATGTAGCCGGGCAAGTAGTGGAAGTATCAGTAGGAGAGCATTTTGGCGACAGTGACCATAATTCGGTGAAATTTAAGGTGGTCATGGAAAAAGACAAAGACGGCCCGGAAATAAGGGTTCTAAATTGGGGGAAGGCCGATTTTAATATGATAAGGCAGGATCTGGCCAAAGTGGACTGGGAGCAGCTACTTATAGGAAAATCCACATCAAAACAGTGGGAGATTTTCAGAAGGGAAATAGAGAGAGTACAGCGCCAACATGTTCCTGTAAAGGTCAAGGGTGGGACCAACAAGCAAAGGGAACCTTGGATGACAAGGGAGATAAAAAAATGCATTAGAAATAAAAGGGGGGCTTTTGGCAGTTACAAAAGACTAAAGACGGAAGAAGCCCTAGAGGAGTATAAAAAGTGCAGCGGCATACTTAAAAAAGAAATTAGGAGGGCGAGGAGGGGACATGAAATAACACTGGCGAGCAAAATAAAGGAAAATCCTAAGATGTTTTATAAGTATATTAAGGGCAAGAGGATAACCAGGGAAAGGGTAGGGCCCATTAGGGACCAAAGTGGCAATCTGTGTGTAGAACCAGATGATGTAGGCGGGGTTTTAAATGAATTTTTTGCATCTGTGTTCACTATGGAGAAAGACGATGCAGACATAGAAATCGGGCAAGGGGATTGTGACATACTTGAACATATTAGCATCGAGAGGGAGGAGGTGCTAGCGGTTTTAGCAGGCCAAAAAGTGGATAAATCCCCAGGCCCGGACGAGATGTATCCCAGGCTGCTGTGGGAGGCAAAGGAGGAGATTGCAGGGGCTCTGACACAAATTTTCAGAACCTCTCTGGCCACAGGGGATGTACCAGAGGACTGGAGAACAGCTAATGTAGTACCATTATACAAGAAGGGTAGCAGGGATAAACCAGGGAATTACAGGCCAGTGAGCTTAACATCTGTGGTAGGGAAATTATTGGAAAAAATTCTGAGGGACAAAATTAGTCTCCACTTGGAGAGGCAAGGATTAATCGGGGATAGTCAGCATGGCTTTGTCAAGGGTAAATCATGTCTGACAAATCTGATTGAATTTTTCGAGGGGGTGACTAGGGAGGTGGATGAGGGAAATGCTGTGGATGTGGTTTACATGGACTTCAGTAAAGCTTTTGAAAAAGTCCCGCAAAAGAGACTGGTCAAGAAGGTAAGAGTCCATGGGATCCAGGGTGCCTTGGCGCGTTGGATCCTAAACTGGCTGAGTGGCAGGAGGCAGAGGGTGATGGTCGAAGGTTGCTTTTGTGACTGGAAGCCTGTGTCCAGTGGGGTACCTCAGGGATCGGTGCTGGGTCCCTTGTTGTTTGTGATCTACATAAATGATTTGGATGAGAATGTAAAAGGGATGATCAGTAAGTTTGCAGATGACACGAAAATTGGTGGGGTGGTAAATTGCAAGGGGGAAAGCCTCAGGCTACAGGACGATATAGATGGGTTGGTCAGATGGGCGGAAAAGTGGCAAATGGAATTTAACCCTGAAAAGTGCGAGGTGATGCATTTTGGACGGACAATTAAGGCAAGGGAATACACAATGAGTGGTAGGACCCTAGGAAGTACAGAGGGTCAGAGGGACCTCGGTGTACATGTACATAGATCTCTGAAGGCAGCGGAAGAAGTAGATAAGGTGGTTAAAAAGGCATATGGGATACTTGCCTTCATTAGCCGAGGCATAGAATATAAGAGCAGGGAGGTTATGATGGAGCTGTACAAAGCGCTGGTGAGGCCACAGCTGGAGTACTGTGTGCAGTTCTGGTCGCCTCACTATAGGAAGGATGTGATTGCTTTGGAGAGGGTGCAGAGAAGATTCACCAGGATGTTACCTGGGATGGAGCGCCTCAGCTATGAAGAAAGACTCAACAGGCTGGGGTTGTTTTCCTTGGAGCAAAGAAGGCTGAGGGGGGACCTGATTGAGGTGTACAAATGAAGAGGGGCATAGATAGGGTAGACAAAGAGGAACTTTTCCCCTTAGTAGGGGGGTCAATAACAAGGGGGCATAGGTTCAGGGTAAGGGGCAGGAGATTTAGAGGGGATTTGAGGAGGAACTTTTTCACCCAGAGGGTGGTTGGAATGTGGAACTCAATGCCTAAAAGGGTGGTAGAGGCAGGAACCCTCACAACATTCAAGAAGCATTTGGATGAGCACTTGAAATGCCATTGCATACAAGGCTATGGACCAAATGCTGGAAAATGGGATTAGACTGGACAGGGATGGATGGGCGGCGCAGACACGATGGGCCGAAGGGCCTCTTTCTGTGCTGTAAAACTCTATGACTCTATGACAAAGAGGAAAAACACAAGGAGAAAAAGCCCAATGATATAACCGCAGCAGATGTTGTTAAGCAGTGGAAAGAGAAAAAGAAAAAGAAGAAGCCTGCACCAGAGCAGGAAACAGTTCCGGTGGATACTCCTTCTTCCCTCAGGCCAATCTTTGGTGTTCCATTAGCCGAGGCTGCTGAGAGGACTATGCTGTATGATGGGATCCAGCTGCCAGCAGTTTTCGAGAGTGCATTGACTACATTAAGAGTTATGGCATGAAGAGTGAAGGAAACACTGAAACCCTCTCCAAGCAAAGATCGCAAGGAGACCTCGATCTATACAACAGCAGATTGATGACAATGCCGCAACTGCATCTTGTCATTCACCGGCAGAACAATCTCATGAAGACACATCAGACTTACCCGTGTTGAGAAGATCCACACGAGAAGTAAAAAGCCTGATAGAATTAATCTTTGAGTACAATGTAAAGCTTTGAAAATGTGTTGACTGTTTTGAAAATGTTTATGTTTATAGAGCACTAACAAAAGTGTTACTGATATTATCTTTATTGTTTTCTTGAAAGTTGATTGATATTGATTTTGTTAAACCTCAAAGAAAGGGGGATGTAATGATCAATAACATGTCATTCTATAGTGCACACTAGGTGGAGCCGTAGAGCTGTGTAGAGCTGTATATAGCTGTATGTATAAAACTACACTACCCAGCTGTATGTATATTAAGACTACATTACCCATGAGGCACTAGGCTACCCACAAGGCAGCAGTAAAGATGGAAGCCTCTACAGATACAGTACCTAGTCCACATGTGCTCAATAAAAGTGTCTAGCAAAAGCTAGCTGTATTCATAATAAGAATGTCTATTTATTAATGAACATAAGAGCCTGGACAGACTAAATGCTGGAAGGATGTTCCCGATGTTCGGGGAGTCCAGAACCAGGGGTCATAGTCTAAGGATAAGCGGTAGGACATTTAGGACTGAAATGAGGAGGAATTTCTTCACCCAGAGAGTGGTGAACCTGTGGAATTCTCTGCCACAGATGGCGTTGGAGGCCAGTTCATTAAATATATTCAAGAAAGAGTTGGATATATTTCTTAAGGCTAAAGGGATCAAGGGATATGGGGAGAAGGCAGAATCAGGGTACTGAATTTGGATAATCAGCCATGATCTGATTGAATGGCGGAGCAGGCTCGAAGGGCCGAATGGCATACTCCTGCTCCTGTCTTCTATGTTTCTATGTTTCTATATCTGAATGCGCGAAGCATTCACAACAAGTTAGATGAATTATTAGCGCAGATAGAAATTAACCAGTTTGATCTATTAGCCATAACGGAGAGGTGGTTGCAAAGTGGCCGAGGTTGGCAACCAAATATTCCAGATTATGTAACTGTTAGCAGAGATAGGCAAAGTGGAAAAGGAGGAAGGGTAGCACTGATAATAAAGGATGAGATGAAGACAGTAGAGAGAAAGGATCTTAGCTCCGAAAATCAAGAAGTAGGATAAGTTTGGGTGGAGCTAAGAAACAGCTAGAGGCAGAAAACATTGGTAGGATTTGTTTATAGGCCCCCAAACAGTAGTTGTAATGTAGGGCAGAGTATAAATCAGGAAATTAGAGGCGCATGTAACAAGAGCAATATATTAATCATGGGGGACTTTAATCTACTTATAAAACACATTTGCAGTAATAGTGTGGAGGACGAATTCATGGAATGTATGCAAGATAGTTTTACGAATACATGAACATACGAATTAGGAGCAGGAGTAGGCCACTCGGTCCCTCGACCCTCCACTGTCATTCAATAAGATCATGGCTGATCTGATTACTCTGCATTTCTGTCTACCTCCGATAACCTTTCACCTCCTTGCTTATCAAGAATCTATCTATCTCTGCCTTAAAAATATTCAAAGATTCTGCTTCGACCGCCCTCTTTGGGTAAAGCTAAGAAACAGCAAGTGGCAGAACACATTGGTGGGAGTTGTTTTCGGCCCCCAAACAGTAGTTGTAATGTAGGGCAGAGTATCAATCAGGAAATTTTAGATTTCAGCAAAGGAGTAACAAAAAATTGATAAAGGATGGAAAATAGAATATGAGAGTAAACTAGCAGTAAAAACTGACTTTAAAATCTTCTATAGGTATGCAAAAAGGAACAGATTAGCGAAAGTAAATGTGTGTCCCTTACAGGCCGAGACAGGAGAAATTATAATAGGAAATAAGGAAATGGCGGAGAAATTGAAGAAATACTTTGTGTCTGTCTTCACTGAAGAAGACGCAAAAAACTTCCCAGAAATAGCACAGAACCATGACTCTCTTGAGAATGAGGAACTGAAAGAAATTAATATTAGTAAAATAATAGTAGTGGAGAAATTAATGGGACTGAAAGCCAATAAATTCCCTGGATCTGATGGCCTACCATCCTAGGACGGAGAGAGAAAACGGGGAACTATAGCTCAGTTAGCCTGACATCAGTAGTAGGGGAAATGCTAGAATCTATTATTAAGGACGTGGTAACAGGGCAATTAGAAAATAATAATACGATTGTGCAGAGTCAACACGGATTTATGAAAGGGAAATCGTGTTTGACAAATCTGTTTTTTGAGGTTGTAATGAGTAGAATGGATACGGGGCAACCAGTGGATGTGATGTATTTGGATTTCCAGAAGGCATTCGATAAGGTGCTACACAAGAGATTATTAAACAAAATTAAGGTTCATGGGATTATGGGTAATATATTAGCAAGGATTGTGGATTGGTTAACGGGCAGAAAATAGGGAGTAGGAATGAACGGGTCATTTTCGGGTTGGCAGAACACTGTAACTATTGCTTCGGCCTCAGCTTTTCCAAATCTACATCAATGATTTGGATGAGGGGTCAAATGTAATATATCCAAGTTTACCGATGATACAAAGCTGGGTGGGAATATGAGGAGGATGCAAAGACGCTTAAGCTGGATATAGACAGGCTAAGTTAGAGGGCAAAAAGATGGAAAATGGAATATAATGTGGAGAAACATGAAAGTATCCACTTTGGTAGGAAAAATAGAAAAGCAGAGTATTTTTTAAATGTTGAGAGATTGGGAAATGTTGGTGTACAGAGGGACCTGGGTGCCCTTGTACACCAATCGCTGAAAATTAACATGAAGGTACAGCAAGCAATTAGGAAAGCACATGGTATGTTGGCCTTTATTACAAGAGTATTTGAGTATAAGAGTAAAGACGTCATATTCCAATTATATAGGGCCCTGGTGAGACCACAGGTCGAGTATTGTGGACAGTTTTTGTCTCCTTACCTAAGGAAGGATATACTAGCCATAGAGGGAGTGCAACAAAGGTTCACCAGCCTGGTTCCTGGGATGGGGGATGGGCCTATGTGGAGAGATTGAATAGACTAGGCCTATGTTCTCTTGAGTTTAGAAAATGAGAGGTAATCTCACTGAAACCCACACAATTCTTACAGGGCTTGACAGGGTAGACGCAGCAAAGATATTTCCCTGGGCTGGGGCGTCTAGAACCAGGGGTCACCATCTCATAATAAGGGATCGGCCTATGTGACTGCGATGAGGAGAAATCTCTTTACTCAGAGGGTGGTGAATCTTTGGAATTCTCCTCCCCAGAGGGCTGTGGAGACTCAGTCGTTTAAGATAATCAAGACAGCGATCGATACATTTTTGAATATTAAGGGTATAAATGGGTATGGGGACAGTGCAGGAAAAGATTTGAGGTAGAAGTTCAGCCATGATATTATTGAATGGCAGAGCAGGCACGATGTGCCAAATGACCTACTCCTGCACCTCTGTTCTTATTTTGTTATTTTCTGCCAATTCTACATTGACTGCTGCTGAGCCTGGGAATTCCCGTCTTGAATCATTGAGTGAGGCTGCGTAACTGAGTCATAAAATTTTATGCTCAATATCCACTCGAATTTTTTTTTTAATTCATTCATGGGATGTGGGCATCGCTGGAAAGGACAGCATTTATTGCCCATCCCTAGTTGCCCTTGAGAAGTTGGTGGTGAGCCACATTCCCGAACCGCTGCAGTCGAGTTGGAAAGGTATTCCCACAGTGCTGTTAGGGAGGGTGTTCCAGGATTTTGACCCAGTGACGATGAAGGAACGGTGATATATTTCCAAGTAAGGATGGTGTGTGACTTGGAGGTGACCTTGGAGGTGGTGGTGTTCCCATGCACCTGCTGTCCTTGTGCTTCTAGGTGATAGAGTTTGCTGGTTTCGGATGCTGCCGAAGAAACCTCGTTACGCCGGTGGTAGAGGAATTGAATGTTTAATGTGATGGATCAAGCGGGCTGCTTTGTCTTGGATGGTGTCGAGCTTATTGAATGTTGTTGGAGCTACACTCAACCAGGCAAGTGGTGAATATTCCATCACACTTCTGTTGTGCCTTGTAGATGGTGGAAAAGATTTGTGGAATCAGGAGGTGAGACACTCGCCACAGAATACCCGGCCTCTGATCTGCACTTGTTGCCACAGTATTTCTGTGGCCGGTCCAGTTAAGTTTCTGGTCAATGGTGACCCCCCAGGACATTGATGGTGGTGGATTCCCCGATGGTATTGCCATTGGATGTCAAGGGGAGGTGGTTAGACGCTCGATTGTTGGAGATAATCATAGTATAATTATAGCAGAGACAGGGTCTAGTGCAATATAAACAGAGGCAAGGCCTATTATAGTATAAACAGAGACTGTGTCTAATGTAATATAAACAGAGACAGGGTCTAGCATATTATAAACAGAGGCAAGGGCAATTGCAATATATATAGAGAGACAGGGTCTAATGTAATATAAACAGAGACAGGGTCTTGTGTAATATAAACAGAGTCACAGCCTAGTGTAACAAAATCAGAGAAAGTGTATAATGTCAATAAATTAGAAGCAGTGCCAGTATAATATAATCAGAGACAGGGTCTAATGTAATATAAACAAAGGCAAGGTCTAGTGTATTATGAACAGAGTCAGGGCCTAGTGTAATATGAACAGGGTCTAATGTCAATAAATTAGAAACATGGCCTAGTGTAATATAAACAGGGTATGGTGTAATATAAACAGAGACAGTGTCTGGTGTAATATAAACAGAGACAGGGTCTAGTGTAATATAAACGGGGACAGGGTCTAGTGTAATATTAAAAGAGACAGGATCTAGTGTAATATAACAGAGTCAGGGCCTAGTTTCATATATACAGAGACTGGGTCTAGTGTAAACACAATAATACAGGACAGTATAATATTAACTGTGACAGGGTCTACTGTAATATAAACAGAGACTAGGTCTAGAGTAATATAAACTGAGACAGGGTCTAGTGTATTATAAGCAGAGACAGGATCCAGTGTAATATAGACTATCTCTTGTGTAATATAAACAGAGATAGGGTTTAGTGCAGCAATAAATGAGACCGACCCCAGTGTAAGATGAACAGAGACATGGCCTAGTATAATATAAAATGAGACAGTGTCTAGTGTAATATAAACCGAGACAGGGTCTAGTGTAATACAAACAAAGAGATGGTCAAGTGTAATATAAAATGAGACAGGATCTAGCATAATAAAAACAGATACAGGGCCTGGTGTAATATAAAGAGAGTAATGGTATAGTGTAATATAAACTGGGAGACGGTCTGTTGTAATATAAACAGGGACAGGATCTAGTGTAATATTAACAGAGACAGGTCTAGTGTAATATAAACAGAGGCATGGTCTATTGTAATGTAAACCGAGACAGGGTCTAGTGTAATATAAACAGAGACAGTGTCCAGTGTTATTTAAACTGAGACAGTGGCTAGTGTACTATAAACTGAGACAGTGTCTAGTGTAATATAAACAGAGAAAAGGCCTAGTGTAGTATAAACTGAGACAGTGTCTAGTGTGATATAAACAGGGACAGTGTTTAGTGTAATATAAATATGGAGATGGACAAGTGTAATATTAATAGAGACAGGGTGTAGTGTAATGTAAACAGAGACAGGGTCTAGTGTAATATAAAGAGACCGGGTCTTATGTAATATAAGCAGACTCAGTGCCTAGTGTAATATAAACAGAGACAGGGTCTAGTGTAATTAAAATAGAAACAGGGCCAGTATAATATAAACAGGGACAGGGTCTAGTGTAATATTAGCAGAGACAGGGTCTAGTGCAATATAAACAGAGGCAAGGCCTATTATAATATAAACAGAGACAGGGTCTAGTGTAATAAAAACAGAGAGAGGGTCTAGTGTTACATAAACCGAGACAGGGTCTAATGTAATATAACAGAGTCAGGGCCTAGTTTAATATAAACAGAGACTGGGTCTAGAGTAATATAAATAGAGCCAGGGTGCAGTGCAATATAAACAGAGACTGGGTCTAATGTAATATAAACCATCTCTTGTGTAAAATAAACAGAGACAGGGTTTAATTTAATATAAACAGAGGCAGTGTCTACTTTAATATATACAGAGACAGGATATACTGCAGTAATAAATGATACTGACACCAGTGTAAGATGAACAGAGACATGGTCTAGTCTAATATAAAATGAGACCGTGTCTAGTGTAATAGAAACGGAGACAGGGTCTAGTGTAATTACAAACAGAGAGATGGTCAAGTGTAATATAAACTGAGACAGGACCTAGCATAATAAAAACAGATGCAAGACCTAGTGGAATATAAACAGACACGGGGTCCAGTGTAATATAAGCAGAGACAGGGTTTAGTGTAATATAAACAGGAAGATGGACAATTGTAATATTAACAGGGACAGGGTTTAGTGCAATATTAACAGAGACAGGGTTTAGTGTAATATAACAGACACAGGGTCTAGTGTAATATAAACAGAGACCGGGTCTTGCGTAATATAAATAGAGACAGGGTCCTGTGTAATATAATCCGAGACAGTGTCGAGTGTAATATAAACTGAGACAGAGTCTAGTGTAATATAAAGAGATACAGGGACTAGTGTAATATAAACAGAGGCAAGGCCTATTGTAATATAAACAGAGACAGGGTCTAGTGGAATATAAACAGAGACTGGGACTAGAGTAATATAAACAGAGACAGGTTCTAGTGTAATATTAACAGGGACAGGGTCTAGTGTAATATAAACAAGGAGAGGGTCTAGTGTAATATAAACAGAGACAGGGTCTAGTGTAATATAAACAGAGACAGGGACTAAAGTAAAATAAACAGAGACCGGGTCTAGTGTAATGTAAGCAGATTCAGCCTAGTTTAATATAAACAGACACGTGGTCTAATTTAATTACAATAGAGACAGGGCCAGTATAATATATTCAGAGACAGGGTCTAGTGTAATATATAAAGAGAAAGGGCCTATTATAATATATACAGTGACAGGCTCTAGTGTAATATAAGCAGACAGGGTCTAGCGTAATATAAACAGGGCCCAGTGTAATATTAAGAGAGACAGGGCCTAGTGTAATATATACAGAGACAGGGCCTATTATAATATATACAGACACAGGGTCTAGTGTAATATAAACAGAGAGAGAATCTAGTGTAATAGAAACAAAGACAGGGTCAAGTGTAATATGAACAGACAGGGTCTAGTTTAATGTAAACAGAGAAAGGGCCTTGTGTAATATAAATAGATACAGGGTACGGTGTAATTTAATCAGAGACAGGGTCCTGTGTAATATAAACAGAGACAGGGTCTTTTGCAACATAAACAGAGACAGAGTCTACTGCAATATAAAAATAGAGACAGGGTCTAGTGTGATATAAACAGAGACAGAGGCTAGTGTAATATAAACTGAGACAGGGTATAGTGTAATATAAACAGAGACAGGTTCTAGTTTTATATAAACAGATAGAGGGTCTACTGTATTATAAACAGAGACAGTGTCTATTGTGATATAAACAGGGACTGGGTCTAGTGAAATTAAAGTCGAAACAGGGCCAGAATAATATAAACAGAGACAGGGCTTAGTGTAATATAAACAGAGACAGGGTCTAGTGTAATGAAAATAGAAACATGGTCTCGTGTAATATAAACAGAGATAGGGTCTAGTGTAATATAAACAGAGACAGGGTCTAGTGTAATATAAACAGAGACAGGGTCTATTATAATATATACAAAGAAAGTGTCTAGTGTAATATAATCACAGACAGGGTCTAGTGCAATGTAAACAGAGAGAGGGTCCTGTGTAATATAAACAGAGACAGGGTCTAGCGTATTATAAAGAGAGTCAGGGCCTAGTGTAATATAAACAGAGACAGGGTCTAGTGTAATATAATTATAGAGATGGAGTAGTGTAATATTAAAAGTAAAGGGTCTAGTGTAATAAAAACAGATACAATGCGTTGTATATTATACAGAGTTGCATGGTTTCGTGTAATATAAACAGAGACAGTGTCTGTTGTAATATTAGCAGGGAAAGGGTAAGTGCAATATAAACAGAGACAGGGTCTAGTATAATATAAACAGGGACAGGATCTAGTAACAGAGACAGGACCTAGTAATATAGACACAGCCATGGCCCAGTGTAATATAAACAGAGACAGGTTCTAGTCTAATATGAACAGAGGCAGGTTCTAGTGTAAGATAAACGGAGACAGGTTCTAGTGTAATATAAACAGACATGATCTAGTTTAACATAAACAGACAGGTTCTAGTGTAATATAAATGGAGACAGGATCTAGTGTAATATAAACAGAGACAGTATCTAGTGCAGTAAGAAATGAGAGATGTTCTAGTACAATAGAAACCATGTCGGGGTCCAGCATAATATAAGCAGAGGCAAGTTTTTCTGCCATACTAAGTGAGACTGGAGCTAATGTATTAATCAGAGACGTGGTCCAATGTAATATATACAACAACATGGTCTAGTGCAGTAATAAATGAGATAGGGTCCAGTGCAATACAAACAGAGACAGTGTCTCGTGGATTGATATCTGAGACAAGGCCGAGCATAGTATAAACGGAGACAGTGTCTTGTGTAATATAAACAGAGGCAGGATCTAGTGTAATATAAACAGACAGGGTCTAGTGTAATATAAACAGTGAGAGTGCCTTGTGTAATATAAACAGAGACAGGGTCTAGTGCAGTATAAACAGAGACAGAGTCTAGTGTAATATAAACAGAGACAGGGTCGAGTGTAATTTAAAGACATACACAATCTGCACTCTGTAAAGAATCCACTCACACTTCATGTCCCTGCTCTCAGACTGCGGGATGCACGTTTTATTTTCTATTCAATCTTTCTCAAAAAATTCTGATCGTTGAAGGTGTTACTTTCCATTTGTGCAATACCTGATTAATTAATTGTATTTTGTAATGTTAGAATTATTGGGACTGAAAGAGATAATTTGATCTTTTTGTTTAACGACTAATTAATGTCAGTTCCCAGGGAATCTGCTCGTCTCTCTGGAGTTTTGATTGTAATATAAATAAGATGCTCCTTTGAATTCTCTATTCCATTGATTCAGTGGGAGCGGTGCCCTGAGCATTGATAACTTCATCCTCTTCCGCCAATAGCGGAACCATGTTTTGGGATTTCCCACTAACTCTTGGGGTGCTATGGGCAATCTGGGACATACAAAAGATTTACTACCCCATCATCGCTGCCGTTGGTGTTCCCAGTAAGTCCAACTATTAATATCGTGAAGCATGTTTAACTCTATTACTGTTATTCAGTGTTTCCCATTATCAGCCACAGTCTTGGATCATTGATGTTGCTGGTAAGTCCAAATATTAACTCCGTGCAAAATTTTAACTCTGTTACTGTTCCTCTGTGACTCCCATTTCCTGCCACAGTCTCAGGTCACTGATGTTCATAGAACCATAGAATGTTACAGTACTGAAGGAGGCCATTCGGCCCCTCGCTCCTGTACCCGGCCCTGTGAAAGAGCAGTCATGTTTAGTCCCACATTCCCGCTTTCTGTCGGTAACCCTGTAAGTTCCTCATCCTCAACTTCCTGTCCAACTCTCTCTTAAATCTGTTGGAATATCTTTCACCACCTATTCAGTTAGAGCGTTCCAGATCCTGACATGTTCCTGGGAACTAACTGTTGGTTCAGTATTGTTGTTTATGTTGAAGGGACATAAAAGCTTAGCGGAACTGAAAGAGCTGTCGCTGTTATATATTTTATTCCAGGTACCCACCCACTGATCTGAAATCAGTTAACTCCTCTTTTAAATAGTGAGTCAATAAATGCTACATGAAAGCATTAAGGGTTTTTCACTTTATTGCCAGCAGTAATGTCTGCTCTTCTCTGCACGTAGTAATTCTCTAGACCATGTTTATTTGATTGTTACTGTGGTTGTGATTTAGATAATTTCCCCACTATTGGTTGTTTTCCGTGTATCCCTCTTGGTCTGCAGTATTGGAAGGTGTCTGTCTTAATGTGTTTGTTACAGAGTCGCTGTTCACTGGTTTGAGTTTAATGAACACTGTGACCTCACTCCTGCCATCTGTTTAACAATATTTCAGAGTTTACTGTACTTTGATTCTTTAACACCAGCAATGTTAATCTTTGTCCCAGCCTGATGCTGGAACTGTACATTTCCATTTGTTCAGAAATGTGTTTCAGGAAGATTTTATATTCCGTATTCTGCCTACAGTTCAGTAGGTAGAGCAGTGGCTATCTGACAGAGATTCCAGAAATACACCGAAACCAGCTCCACTTCACGGTCTGACTTTCCACCATCGCACACTCCACACTCCTCCCATTGGTTGAGGATTATTAAGACAGGATTACAAGTGCAATGTTTGTTCCAGTAATATAGTCAATGAGTCGTATTTCCACAAAATTAATATTAATAATTTCCCTGACACATCAATGTAAAGCCATGCAGGCCTTGCACAGTTCAGGGAGTCTCTCAGTGAGGCACAACCTGACTTTGGATAATCGCCTATGTCCTTTCAATCATCAATTGGAAACCCGGACCATTGACATTAATAAGCGATTCATTCTTTGGTTGTAATTCGCTCTTAGAAAGTATATTGGTAAAGTATTGGGAAATCCGCTGTATAATTAATTGCAATATATAATGGAACTGAAAGTACTAATTTTAAATTAAAATAAAGCATTACATTTACACAGTGTTTTATCTTATCTGTGTCAATTGAATACGTTTTTGACATTTACACACATGAAGTAGAGAGAACTTGGAGCAAAATCAGCCGCAGTTTTTCACACAGCAGCTGGTAAATAGTTTGGATGATGTTGTCTGGTGCAGGAATGTTGACAATGATCCCGAGAGCTCCATGTTCTTCTTGAAATAAATCCAACTTTAACATGCCATGAATGAGAAGAGCGGGTCGAGGAGATCTCTGATCACACTCTTCCCCAGAAGGAGGGCGCCTCTGGTCAGTATTTAACTGCAGTGGTAACCCGCTCAAGGCCGGGAGTGGGGCTTGAACCCGTGAGCTTCTCACGCAACACGAGCAGAACTGACTCTGAATGAATCCAAATGACTGAGTATTTAATACAATTATTTGTAAACTGATTTATATTTAATGTATTTTCTTTCTTCTCCCTCCACTTGCTCTGTTCCAAGCGCAGGTCTAACATCGTCACCTTAGACCTGTACATGCTCCGCTCTGCTTGATTCTGCTGCTGCTCACCCACAGTCCCGCTGGAGGAGACCGCCTCATTCATCTCGCTCCTTGTTCATCTCCACCTTCTATTAACCGTGAAAAACACTGTTAGTTTAATGTCTTCCCATCTACTGCGTGTGTGTGTGTTTTTTTATTTTACCTCCCTCTTTTCACACCCCTTTTCTAAAAGCGCTGATCTTTTGGATCCAGGGCGATGAGGGTACAAACGCCTTCACCGAGAGAACCTAGACAGAGTCAATAGTAGATATCAGAACCCCGCGAAAGCTGTTCTCATCTCACCGCCACACCTGTGCACCTTGCAGTAAGAGTCGGTGGCCAGTGATAGGAAGGAACATCCTTGCCTCATGTTCCCCCTGACCCCACAGCAGTGGGACATCTGTAGCAGCGAACGGCCAATTCTGTACAGGCTTCCGTCCGAACCTGGGAACTGTGTGCGATTTTTGCCTCCAGCTACAACAAGGTGTTGTTATGGTGAAGACACGGTGGCATAGTGGTTAGCACTGTTGCCTCACAGCACCAGGGACCCGGGTTCAAATCTGGCCTCGGGCGACTGTCTGTGTGGAGTTTGCACATTTTCCCCGTGTTTGCGTGGGTTTCCTCCGGGTGCTCCGGTTTCCTCCCACAGTCCAAAGATGTGCAGGTTAGGTTGATTGGCTGTGATAAATTGACCCTTAGTGTTAGGGGGATTAAATACGTGGGGTTACAGGGATAGGGTGGGATATGTGTTGGTGTAGGGGTTGCAGGGATCGGGTGAGATATGTGTCAGTGCAGGCTCGATGGGCCGAAATGGCCTCTATCTGCACTGTGGGGTTTCTGTGATTCACTAGTAATCTCCCATCACAGGATCGGTTTTTATTATAATTTGCTTCATCTTGTTATTTGTTATTTTTAGTTTTGTCCTGTTCAGTTATTTGTTTGACAACTTCTTTTATTGTAAACCCTGTCTCCAGCAGAAAGCCATGTCACAGGTAAAATAATCAGTCTCTATAAATGGATGTAATTACAAAGCTTCTAATTTGAGACCGAGCTCCACCACGTTGCTGCTTCTGTTGAAGCCTGATTTATAATTTCAGTTTTATAACCTTCCTTACAGTGAACTTTGTGACGATTGTGATCCTGTCTCGGAGACGGTGCGGTCTCTCCAAATGTGTCACCCGTTACCTGGTGCCCATGGTGGATCTACTGGTCATTAACATTGACGTGATACTAAGAGAGATTCCCATTGCTCACGCTGCAGAATTCCTTTTTGTACAGAACATTAAAGCGTGTAATATGCACGCGCTCCTGTTCTACGCTGTCACAGACTGTTCTGTTTGGTTCACAGTCACTTTCACCTTTGATCGATTTGTGGCCATTTGTTGCCAGAAGCTGAAAATAAAATATTGTACCGAGAAAACGGCGGCTGTGGTTCTAGGAACAGTGAGTGTGCTGTTCTGTGTAAAGAACACTTTTTGGTACTTTATGTACACAAGTCAACATGCACTTATTAACGCTCCCTGGTTTTATGTAACAGAACATATTTTGTTTTCACGGGTATGGGGAGTAATTGAAATACTTCATTATATTTTAACCCCATTTATTCCATTAGTTTTGATTCTGCTGCTCAACGCTTTAACCGTCAGACATATTTTATTCTCGAGCAGAGCCTGCAGGAGACTCCGGGCCCACGGCAGTGGGGAGAGTCCCAGTGACCCAGAGATGGAGAAGCGAAGGAAATCTATCATTATACTGTTTGCTATATCCGGGAATTTTTTCCTGTTATGGGTGATGTTTTTGGTCAATTCCATATACTTGCGCATAATTGCAATGTATAATGGCCCAGAAATTCGGTTCGGGGGCTTCCCGCGGATGCAAGCGCCCGACCTACACTTACCTAGCGCGCCGGCAGTTGAACTCCTGGCCTGCGTGGAATTCCTCTCCAAGGCCTGTCCCAGAGGCGCGCTATGTTGTCGCGTCCCCTGGGATCACGTGAGCAACAGGCAGCCAATCGGAGCAGGGAATGCTCCATTCATAAGTCTTGACAGATAGACCTGTCAAAACGTATAAATGCTGAGGTTGTAAAACTGTACTTTACCTTCTAAGAAATTTTTAAAAAACCATCACACTTTGTAAATAAACTATAAATGACATTAAATAACTATTTTAAACAAAAATTTAAATTGTTGACAAAAATAATTTTATAAAAAACGGGGCTAAAAATAAAATGCTTTAAAGTATTTAAAAGTAAAAAATCTGTGGAAAAAATGTTTTAATTTTAAATAATTGACCACTTACCTTTGAAAATGAAGTCCTCACGTCTGCTTTTTACATTTCTAAAATGTACAGACTTACCCGCACGTTAAAACCTGTAAAAAAAAAGAAAGTTCAACACGCACGTGCAGACTCCCGTGCGCACGCATTTGACCTCTGAACCCCTTGGTTCAGAGGAACGGAGGTGCCGGTTTCCCGCACATGCGTAGTGCATGCAAGATTCTGGCACTTCCATCGGGTCCACGCGTGAGTACTCCGTCTGTACTCAGGCGTTGGGACCCGAATTTCTGGGCCAATAATGCGACCATTAGCACTTCGGATATCCTACAAGAAATTGTAAACATGCTTCAACTGTTGAGTTCTTGCACAAACACTTGTGTTTATGCCGTGACTCAGACTAAATTCAGAGAGGAGTTGAAGACTGTGGTGAAATTTCCCATCACTTTAATTGTTAACTTTATGCAGAACAAGGAGAAGAAATTAAAACTGTTCACCTGGCGCCTGAAATACTAAACTGAATTTGTAAAGAATTGCCTGAAAGACTTATTAATTCAATGTTATTTTAAAGCTATTTGCAACACTTTACACTTGATGCAAGCAAATTGTTATCCAATGAGCAGTATTGCACTAAAAGTTTTACGAAAATTATGAAACTTTAATAAAACAAAACAAACACATAAGCTTTCGATTGGAAAACAATCTGACTGTGCTTTATTCGTTCTTATGTTGATCGCACTCCATCTGCATGACCTGCGCCCATAAAGTACCGCAGGAAAAGACATATGGTCTCGTTTACAGGAACCGCGGGAATCTCGAACGGCAGAGTGGGGCAATAAAAGGCCCCAGAGACCAGGTAAGGCCTGACAGCGTCAACGGGAATCTCGAGCTGCAGAGCGGGGCTATAAAAGGCCCGAGAGACCAGGTAAGGCCTCACAGCGTCGGCGGGAAACTCGAGCGGCAGAGCGGGGCTATAAAAGGCCCCAGAGATCAGGTAAGGCCTCACAGCATCGGCGGGAAACTCGAGCGGCAGAACGGGGCTTTAAAATGCCCCAGAGACCAGTTAAGGCCTCACAGAGTCGGCGGGAATCTCGAGCGGCAGAGCGGGGCTATAAAAGGCCCCAGAGACCAGGTAAGGCCTACCAGTCTCCGAACTCGGAACTCGGAGGGAAGGAGAGAGGTAAAAAGTAATCCAAGTGTAACATCAACAGAAAGCGGTTAAGTGATTGGTTGCGAAGTATTTCCCTCTTTTTTAAGCTTAAACTCTGTTCGGGGCAGAGGGTATTTAAAAATATTAATAAATTTAATTAATTACATAGAATGGGAGATCAGGTGATGTGTTGCTGCTGCAATATGTGGGAGCCGGTGGACACCATTGATGCTCACGGTGATCACATTTGCAGTAAGTGTTGGCTGCTCGAGGAATTCCGGCTCCATGTTGAAGAGCTGGAGTCTGACCTTCAAACACTGAGACACATCAGGGAGGGGGAGAGTTACCTGGACTCTGTGTCAGGAGGTAGTCACACCAATTAGATTAATTAATTCAGGTGTAGTCCGTGGCCAGGGTCAGGATGGTGTGACTAGAATGAGACAGGTACGGGGATCCAGGAGGTAGTTTTGGAGGAGCCGCAGCCCTTGCTTTTGTCAAACAGGTTTGAGGCTCTTACTCCCTGTGAGGATGGGAACAGCGACTGCGGGGAAGATGAGCAACCTAGCCACAGCACCGTGGAGCGGGGGGCCATTCAAGTGGGGGGAGTTAAAGGAAATGTTGTAGTGGTAGGTGATAGTATCGTTAGGGGGATAGATAGAGTTCTTTGTAGCCAAGAGCGGGAGTCCTGAAGGCTGTGTTGCCTGCCCAGTGCCAGGGTTAAGGACATCTCCTCTGGGCTGGAGAGAAACTTGGAATGGGAGGGGGAGGATCCAGTTGTCGTGGTCCATGTTGGTACCAACGACATAGATAGGACAAGGAAGGAGGTTCTGCAGAGGGAGTTTGAGCAGCTAGGGGCCAAATTAAAAAGCAGAACCACAAGGGTAATAATCTCTGCATTACTACCTGAGCCACGTGCAAATTTGGCTAGGGTAAATAAAATTAGAGAGTTAAATGCGTGGCTCAAAGCCTGGTGTGGGAGAAATGGGTTTTGCTTCCTGGGACACTGGCATCAGTACTGGGACAGGAGAGAGCTGGTCCGTTGGAATGGACTTCACTTGGCCAGTGCTGGGACTTGTGTCCTGGCCAATCGAATAACTAGGGCTGTAGAGAGGGCTTTAAACTAATTAGTGGGGGGGAGGTTTTAAGAGAGCAAATAATAAAAATGACAGCGGAGAAAGCAATAGAGCAAGGTAGCAGTGGGGGAATTAAAAACCAGAGCGTGTCAGGAAGGGACAGAATGTATAATGATAAAGGTAAAGTAGTAAAAGGGGTAAAAGCAGGAATAAATTGTCAGAAAACATATTTGAAAGTTCTTTAGCTGAATGCACGCAGCATTCATGACAAAATTGACGAGTTTATGGTGCAAATAACTGCACATGGGTATGATCTGGTGGCCATTACGGAAACATGGCTGCAAGATAATCATGACTGGGAACTAAACATACAAGGGTATTTGACAATTAGGAACGACAGACAGGAGGGAAAGGGAGGTGGGGTTGCTATGTTAATCAAGGATGGAATCACTGCAATAGTCAGAAATGATATTGGGTCAAAGGATCAGGATAGTGAAACAGTTTGGGTGGAGATAAGGAATAATAAGGGGAAAAAGTCACTAGTGGGCATAGTCTATAGGCCTCCTAAAAGTTGCAACTCTGTTGGTCGGAGTATAAATCAGGAAATAGTTGGGGCTTGTAATAAGGGAACAGCTATAATCATGGGGGAGTTTAACTTTCCTATTGAATGGACTAATCAAATTGGGCATGGCAGCATTGAAGAAGATTTCATAGAGTGTATTAGGGACGGGTTCCTTGAGCAGTATGTAACTGAACCAACCAGGGGACAGGCAATCTTACATCTGGTCCTGTGTAATGGGACAGGATTAATAAAAAATGACCTAGTAAAGGATCCCCTTGGAATGAGTGACCATAATATGGTTGAATTCCAAATTCAGTTTGAGGGTGAGAGAGTTGGATCTCATACCAGCGTAGTAAGCTTAAATAAAGGAGACTTTGAAGGTATGAGAGTAGAATTGACTAAAGTGGACTGGGAAAGCAGATTAAAGTGTAAGAAGGTACAAGAGCAGTGGTCTACATTCAAGGAGATATTTCACATCTTTCAAGATAAATATATTCCACTGAGGAACAGCTGGAGTAAAAGAAAAGACAGCCATCCGTGGCTTAGTAAAGTAATAAAGGATAGTATTCGACTGAAAACAAGGGCATATAAATTAGCCAAATCTAGTGGGAGGATAGAAGATTGGGAAGCATTTAAAAGCCAGCAAACAATAACTAAAAGATTAATAAAGAAAGGGAAGATAGATTATGAAAGTAAACTGACAATAAATATAAAAACAGATAGCAAGAGTTTCTACAGCTATATAAAAAGAAAAAGGGTGGCTAAAGTGAATGTTGGTCCCTTAGAGGATGGGACCGGGAAACTAGTGGTGGGGAACATGGAGATGGCAAAGACGCTGAACAAATATTTTGTATCAGTCTTTACAGTAGAGGACACTAAAAATATCCCAACACTGGACAAACAGGGGGCAATGGGGGGGAGGAGCTAAAGACGATTAAAATCACTAAGGAGATGGTACTCAGTAAAATAATGGGACTTAAGGCGGATAAATACCCCGGACCTGATGGCCTACATCCTAGGGTCTTGAGAGAAGTGGCGGTAGGGATTGTGGTTGCATTGGTGATCATTTTCCAGAACTCCCTGGACTCAGGAAAGGTCCCGGCAGATTGGAAAACTGCTAATGTAACACCCTTATTTAAGAAGGGAAGTAGACAAAAAGCTGGAAACTATAGACCAGTTAGCCTAACATCTGTGGTTGGCAAAATGTTGGAGTCCATTATTAAGGAAACAGTAACAGAGCATTTGGATAAACATAATTTAATAGGACGGGGTCAGCATGGTTTTACGAAGGGGAAGTCATGTTTGACAAATTTGCTCGAATTCTTTGAGGATTTAACATACAGGGTGGATAAAGGGGAACCAGTGCATGCAGTGTATTTGGACTTCCAAAAGGCATTTGACAAGGTTCCACACAAAAGATTACTGATCAAGATAAAAAATCACGGGTAGGGGGTAATATACTGGCATGGGTGGAAGATTGGCTATCTAACAGAAAATAAAGAGTTGGGATAAATGGTTCGTTCTCGGGCTGGCAATCAGAAACTAGTGGTGTTCCGCAGGGGTCAGTGCTGGGACCCCAACTCTTTACAATCTATATTAATGATTTGGAGGAAGGGACCGAGTGGAACATATCCAAGTTTGCCGATGATACAAAGATGGGAGGGAAAGCAATGAGTGAGGAGGACATAAAAAACCTGCAAAAGGACATAGACAGGCTAAGTGAGTGGGCAGAGATTTGGCAGATGCAATATAATGTTGGAAAGTGTGAGGTTATGCACTTTGGCAGAAAAAATCAAAGAGCAAGTTATTATCTAAATGGAGAGAAACTGCAAAGTGCTACAGTACAAAGGGATCTGGGGTCCTGGTGCATGAAACACAAAAAGTTAGTATGCAGGTGCAGCAGGTGATCAGGAAGGCCAATGGAATCTTGGCTTTTATTGCAAGGGGGATGGAGTATAAAAACAGGGAAGTCTTGCTTCAGTTATACAGGGTATTGGTGAGGCCACACCTGGAATACTACGTGCGGTTTTGGTTTCCATATTTAAGAAAATATATACTTGCTCTTGAGGCGGTTCAGAGAAGGTTCACTTGGTTGATTCCAGAGATGAGGAGGTTGAAGTATGAGGAAAGGTTGAGTAGGTTGCGACTCTACTCATTAGTGTTCAGAAGAATGAGAGGCAATCTTATCGAAACATATAAGATTGTGAGGGGGCGTGATCGGGTGGATGTAGTGAGGATGTTTCCACTGATGCGTGAGACAAAACTAGGGGGCATAATCTTAGAATAAGGGGCTGCCCTTTCAAAACTGAGTTGAGGAGAAACTTTTTCACTCAGATGGTAGTAAATCTATGGAATTTGCTACCCCAGAGTGCTGTGGAAGCTGCAACATTAAATAAATTTAAAATGGAGATAGACATTTTCATGGCAGATAAGGGAATTAGGGGTTACGGGGAGAGGGCGGGGAAGTGGACGTGAGTCTAGATTCAGATCAGCCATGATCCTATTGAATGGCGGAGCAGGCCCGAGGGGCCGTATGGGCTACTCCTGCTCCTATTTCTTATGTCATGTTCTTATGATCATTGCACCGCGTGTATTATATGAATTCAAGTTGTGGAGTGATGCAGCCCTCTAACATTGCAAACATTGCAGTGATTATTATATTTATAAATGAATGTTGGCTTCTGCCGGTCGACACTGCAGGGGGTATTGGCTACATTTATAGAAGAATGCAACACGAGGGGAAAAAGTCGTTCAGTTCACCAGTCTAGTCTACTTCACCATTCTGTCCCGTTGCTTTTAAATCTCAATTACATGCCTTTTTAACATCTTTCATTTATTTAAAAAATCTTTCATCTGTATAAGCATCCCAGCTTTAAAAGAAAGCTTCCTTAATGTTCTCAATTCTTCGTCACACTTTTCTATTAACCTTTTCCATCATAATACCCCATGTTATAATAGAAGCTACTTGTGTACATCTGTCACTTGTAATTACACCGTTCAACCATTCCTGTCGCTCGCGCGCCTGTTTTGCATCTCCCAGCCCTTCAGTGCAGAAAATTATTGTGCTCTAGACAGTGCTACACTACTGCTTCTGAAATTGCTGTCAGTTTAGTTATTTGTTTGTAAACAATAAGGACAAATCAAAGTATTATACGGTACAAACACAGCATATATTCATTTAAAATGGACCTTAATTCAATTCACTGAAATTGGGGTCTGAATGCTTTCGTTCAATTATACTCCGCCCTCTGCTCATTTTAAAGAAGAATACACTTAACACTGAATCTATAAACGATCGAGAAGTGTATTATATTAAAGTTAGGGTAGAATGTGTGACTTTTAAATGGGGATTTAATTTTTTTTTGAGCTGTGAATCATATAATCGACTCACTGCCCTCATTATACCTGGAGTCCATGCGTGTTCTTGACTTATCATCCGTCATTTCATCGGAGATCGACGGGTAACATTTAACAAAACGCATACTCATCCTACCTGTAAAATCTTACTTTGGGTTATTTCTAGTTGTGCTCGTGTCTCGGCGTATAATGTCGACCGTGGGCAGCACGGTGGCATACTGGTTAGCACTGTTGCCTCACAGCGCCAGGGACCCAGGTTCAAATCTGGCCTCGGGTGACTGTGTGGAGTTTGCACATTCTCCCCGTGTTTGCGTGGGTGTCCTCTGGGTGCTCCAGTTTCCTCCCACAGTCCAAAGATGTGCGGGTTAGGTTGATTGGCCATGATAAAAAATTGGCCCTTAGTGTTAGGGGGGATTAATACGTGGGGTTACGGGGGCAGGGCTTGGGTGGGATGGCTGTCGGTGTAGGGACCGGGTGCTAGGGTTTGGATGATCAGCCATGATCTCGTTGAATGGCGGAGCAGGCTCGAAGGGCCGAATGGCCTACTCCTGCTCCTATCTTCTATGTTTCTATCTACACCTGGTACTTCGATGTTGCTCAATCTGAATGGCCTGATGATTTTTCAGGGGTAGCGGGGGTGGAAGGGGGTCCCCGGGATGGGTGCGGGGTAGCTGAGGTGGAACACTCTCACCGTGTGTGCATCGATGCTTTTCCAGTCACACAGATGTTTGAAATCTTTGCCCACAGACTCAATCGAAAATAATTTTTGACACCACATTCAAAGGCCAAGTTTATTCAACTCCTGTTGAAGGGATTGATTCTGTCAGATCATGATGTGATGTTGGTTTCGAATCTGCAAATATTCCCCTTCTTATACCCTGTAAATGTGTTTACAAAAGTCATTGTTGTAACTAACGGACAGCATTATAGAACTAATTACACTTTCTACAAATCCTTCTTTCCTCTTACCACTTCCTGCACATATTGGGGTGAGAGTGAGCATCCCGGAATTGGAGCAAGATAGCTGGATGGGAGAGATGGAGCCCGGGGCAGGAGCATGTTATCTGGGTTGTGGACTGGGTTGGAAAAGAGGGGACCCTGGGATAAAAGCGGGGTAGCTGGGGTATAGACTGGGGTAGGACAGAGGGGATGCCTGGATGGGAGCGGGGTAGCTGGAGTCAGAGAGGGGACCACGTGACGGGAGTGAGGTCATCGGTGTGGGTGAGGGTGACCCTAGGAAGGGAGAGGGGTAAATGGGGTGGGAGAGGGTCCCCGGGATGACAGCATGGTAGGTGGGCTGGGATAGAGGGGACCCCTGGACGGGAGCAGTGCAGCTGGGGTCGGAGAGAGAGATGACCCGGGATGGGTGTTAGCTAGCGTGGTGTGGAGGTGGAGGGGGGTGTCCCTGGCTGGTGGCGGTGTAGCTGGTGTGGGCACCACGGGTTGGGAGCGGTGTAGCTGGAGTACAGACTGAGTGGGAGAGGGTTTGTTCACATGCCAGAAACCTTATCCGGCTGGTCAGGCTATGGTAATGTGTTTCCTGCCTTGCAAGGCCCCCCATTCCAGTGAGACCGCTCTCTGCACAGTGGACGGTTACAATTTGCAAGCCGGCCTTTTACAGTCTGGAGGGCCCCACTTCCACCTTCTTTAAAACCGATCCGCCGGATTCTTACAGGTTGACAATGAACTGGGGTCAGAACTGGCGGGAATTCAGGTGGGAGACGTCATCCCGCCAGTCACACCCTTTATGACGTCACAATGATACTCGCAAGACACAGGAACCGCCCACCCGCTCGGGAATTCCCAGCGCTTCTCAAGCGGGCGGAGATCGGCGTAAATTTGTCCTCGTCCAGAGGTGACATCTACCTGCTGTTTAACACCCCAGCTGTCCCGGGAAAATTGCAGGTTTTCAGGGTTGGGGTCTCCCGCCAGAAGCTGCCACTCACAGTGTAAACAAGCCGGAGACTCGGATTCCGACTCTAAAATCTATCCACTAAACCCATAACAGCCGAAATATAATCTGTGGGTCTCCGTCTCATCTCACTCCCACAGTCCATAGGTACCAACAACGACAACTTGTATTTCTTTAGCACCTTTGACATAGTAAAACGTCCCAAGGCGCTGCATAGGAGTATTTTAACACAAACATTTTTACACCGATCCACATAAGGATAAATTAGGTCAGGTGACCAAAAGTTTGGTCAACGAGGTAGGTTTTAATGAGCGTCTTAAAGGAGGAAAGAGAGGGGGCGAGGCTGACAGGCTTAGGCAGGGAGTTCCAGCGCTTAGAGCCTAGGCAACAGAAGGCACGGCCACCAAATGTTGAGTGATTATAAGCAGGGATGGTCAAGAGGGCAGAATTAGAGGAGAGCAGATATCTCAAGGGGTTGTGGGGCTGAAGGAGATTACAGAGGTGGGGAGGGGCGAGGCCATGGAGGGATTTGGAAAACAAGGCTGAGAATTTTGAAATCGAGGTGCTGCTTAACCGGGAGCCAATGTAGGTCAGCGAGCACAGGGGAGATGGGCGAACTGGACATGGTACAAGTTAGGACACTGGCAGCCCAGTTTTGGATGACCTCAAGTTTACGTAGGGTGGAATGTCAGAGGCAAGCCTGGAGTGCGTTGGAATAATCAAATATAGGGGTAACAAAGGCACAAATGAGGGTTGCAGCAGCGGATGAGCTGAGGCAAGGGCGGAGACGGGCAATGCTATGGAGGTGGAAATAGGTGGTCTTTGTTATTATGCGGATATGTGGTCGGAAGCTTATTTCAGGGTCAAATATGACACCAAGGTTATGAACAGTGTGATTCAGCCTCAGACAGATGTTAGGGAGAGGGATGGAGTCAATGGCTGGGGAACGGAGTTAGTGGTGGGGATCGAAAACAATGGCTTCAGTCTTCCCAATATTTAATTGGAGAATATTTTTGCTCATCCAGAACTGCATGTTGGACAAACAGTCTGATAATTTAGAAACCGTGGAGGAGTCGAGAGAAGAAGTAGTGAGGTGGAACTGGGTGTCGTCAATATACATGTGGAAACTGACGCTGTGTTTTTGCATTATGTCGCCAAGGGGCAAAATATAGATGAGAAATAGGAGGGGCGAAGGATAGATCCTTGGCGGCTACCAGAGGTAATGACATGAGTGCGGGAAGAGAAGCCATTGCAGGTGATACTCTGGTTACGATTAGATAGATAAGAATGGCACCAGGTGAGTGCAGTCCCACCCAGCTGGATGACGGTGGAGAGGCGTTGGAGAAGGATGGAGTGACAATCGTGTCAAAGGTTGCAGACAAGTCAAGAAGGACGAGGAGTGATCGTTTACCTTTGGCACAATCACAAAGTGTAATATTTGTGATTTTGTTGAGAGCCGTTTCGGTACAGTGGCAAGGGCGGAAAACTGATTGGAAGGATCCAAACATGGAACTGCGGGAAGATGGGCACGGATTTGGGAGGCAACAGCACGTTCAAGGACTTTGGAGAGGAAAGGGAGGTTGGAAATGGGGGGGGGGGGGTGTTTTGCAAGGACGGAGAAATCAAGGTTTGCTTTTTTGAGGAGTGGGGTAATGACGACAGATTTGAGGGAGAGGGGGCAGTACCTGAGGAGAGAGAACAGTTAACAATCCCAGTTAACATGGGAGATAGAAAAGGAAGTTAAGTGGTCAGCAGTTTGGTGGGAATAGGGACGAGGGAGCTGGAGGTGGGTCCCATAGACAAGATGAGCGCAGAGAGGTCATGAGGGAAAATCAGAGAGGAACTGGAGAAAGATGTGAGTTCAGGTCTAGGGCAGGGGGGGACCTTAGAGGAAGTTGGGCCATGAGGTTAGGGGAAGGAAGGGAAGTGGCAGAGGCAGCTGAATGGATGATCTCAATCTTAGAGACAAAGATGTCCATGAGCTCCTCACATTTGTTATCGGAGGTGAGGGTGCAGGAGACAGGGCAGAGAGGTTTAAGAAGGCAGTTAGCCGTAGAGAATAGGAGCTGGAGTTTATCTTTGCATTCCTGAATAATTCTGGAACAATGACCAATGATTGCAGAAGAGAAGAGGGCCCGATAGTGCTTTATGTGGTCCAGCCAGTTCTGGTGGTGAATGTCTAAACCAATTGTCCACCATATCGATTCGAGTCAGCATCCCTTAGACTTAAGGGAGCGAAGATGAGAGCCGTACCAAGGGAAACGGCCAGGGTGAGAGAGGGTAATTGTTTTAGTAGGGACTAGGGTATGAAGCATAATGGTGAGCATGTGGCTGAGCAGATCAGTAGCTGCAGAAATCTCTTGTTGATTGGAAGGCCAGAGGCTGGACAGTTGGGATTTCATAAGTGCAGTTGTAAGAGGGTTGGGAAAGAGTATTTTTCCGGAGCGGACACAGAAGGGAGTAAGGTTCGAGGAGGTGGGTAAGAGGTGAATGTGGGTAGAGAGCAACACGAGGAAATGGTCAGTGATGGCCTTATCTGCAATTGACACAATGCGAGTAGCGAGGCCACGAGAGATGGCAAGGTCGAGGGGTTGGCCGTGAATATGGGTGGGGTGTTTAATTGGAGGGAGAGATTAAGGGAGGGTAGGAGGCTAGTGAACACAAAGGAGAGAGAGCATGATGAACTGAGATGGAGTTTGAAATCACCAAGGATGAGAATTCTTTGGGTGCAGAGGCTGAGGGAGGAGAAAAGTGAAGATATCTCAGTAATAAAGTATTTATGGTACTTGGGAGGGCGGTAGAGAACAAGAATTTTAACTGAGAGGCGAGAATGGTGGAATAAGACGAGATGCTCAAAGGAGGAGAAACTGCTGGAGGAATAGGGGGACAGACCAAGGTGTGATTTGATGATGAGAGCCACACCGCTACCACAGCGGTCTGAGCGGGGCAAGTGGTGGAAGGTATAGCCAGGTGGGGAGGCTTCATTTAAGGGTAACTTGTCATCATTCCTCAACCAAGTTTCCGTCAGGGCCATGATATTGATGCAGTCCTCCACGATATGCTCCTGGATGGCAAGGGCCTTGTTTGCAAGTGAACGGACATTCTGGAGGGAGATGCTGAGAGGGTCAGTGATGGCTGCCCCACTGCCAGCATCCACAGGTCAGCGCTGGGGGGAGTGGGGAGAGTTGGATGGGGAAGAGGTTGGCAAGATTTGCCCCCAACGGCCGCTGGGTATGAAGGTCAGCACGAGACTAGGATGGGACGGTTGAGGTTGCTGCTCGTAAGGCAGCAGCGACGAGTGCCTCGATTGGCTCTTCGTAGGATGCCAAGAGAGGCACAGAGGGAGCTGTAGGCTTATCTAAGAGGGAGTCAACCCTGGGACGGTACCTGGAGATTAGGAATGTCGAAGAGTAATGAAGGATTAGGATAGGGATTTGGGAGGGCAGTGTATCCGTGAGAGGAGAGATGAAAGGAGGCATGACGACAGGAGAGTGCTTTCAGGGAGGGAGAGAGAGAAAATGTAAATGGGGGAAAAATGGAATGGCTCGGGTCCGGAGCAGCAGCCAAAGTGTGCAAGCGAATGGACAAGGGAAACAGTCAGGTTACTTAGGCCTGTTTAAATATAATAATTAATGGAATTCTACCACCAAGAAGGAGAAGGGCAGCAGACGGATGAGAACACCATCATCTCCAAGTTCCCTCCAAGTTACACACCATCCTGACTTGGACATATATCCTCGTTCCCTCATCGTCACTGGGTCAAAATCCTGGTACTCCCTCCCTAACAGCACTGCGGGAATACTTTCACCACACGCACTGCAGCGGTTCAAGAAGCCGGCACATCACCACCTCCTCAAGGGCAATTAGGGATGGACAATAAATGCTGGCCTTGCCAGCGATGCCCACATCCGTAGAACGAATTAAAAAAAGGACGAGGGAATCGCCTTGTAAATATGGCGCCCCCTACTGCTCTGATTTACCACCGCACGAGGATTGTTCTGCTAATTTTAGCACCCCCTACGGCTCTCTGACTTATTTACCACAGAACGAGGGACTCTGTCTAATTCTAGTGGCCCCGATTGCCCTCTGACTGATTTACCACAGGACGAGGGATGCTCTGTCTCACTGTAGCGCTCCCCATACTGCCCTCTGACTGTTTACAACGGGGCGAGGGACACGCTGTCTAAGTGCCGCTCCCCATATTTCCCTCTGCCAGTTACCTCAGGACGAGGGACGCTCTGTCTAGTATAGCGCCCCCTACTGCTTCTGACTGAGTTACCACAGGATGAGGGACGCTCTTTCGAAGTGGAATGCCTATTACTGCCCTCTGACCTATTCACCACAGGACGAGGGACAGTCTGTTTGGAGCGTACCCAACTGCCCTCTGACTGAATTAGCACAGAACGAGGGATGCTCTGTCTAAATCTAGCGCCCCCTACTGGTTCTGAATGATTTACCGCAGCACGAGGGATGCTCTGACTAATTGTAGTGTGCACTACTTCTCTGATTTCCACAGGATGTAGGATGCGCTGTCTGAATATGGCGTACCCTACTGCCGTGTGAGTGATTTACCACAGGACGAGTGATTCCTGGTGTAAGTGTAGCGCCCCCTCTGACCTCTGACCTACCACAGGTTGAGAATTGCCCTATGTCAGTGGAGTACTCCCTACTGCTCTCTTGCTTACCACAGGACGAGGGTCACTTTGACCAAATGGAATGCCCCCTACTGCTCTCACTCATTTACCACAGGACGAGGGAAGTTCTGTCTAATCGTAGCGCCATCTACTGCCCTCTGACTGATTTACGACAGGATGAGACTCATTGTCTAATTCTAGCACCCCTACTGTTCCCTGACTGATTTACCACAGCACATCATGCTCTGCCTAATTAATGCCCCCAACTGCCCTCTGACTGAATTAGAACAGGACGAGCGATGCTGTATCTAAGTGGCGCTCCTTATACTGCCCTCGGACATTTACCACAGGACGAGGGATGCTTTATCTAACTGTAGCGACCATTACTGCTTCTAACTGATTTACCAGAGCACGTGGGATGCTCTGTTTAAATGTGCCGCCCCCTACTGCCCTCTGACAGATTTAGCACAGGGCGAGGTTTGCTCTATATCAGTGGAGCGCCCCCTACTGCTCTCTGCTTTACCACATTATGACGGAAGCTCTGTCTAAATGGCGCGCCCCCTTCTACTCTGACTGATTTAACACAGGACGAGGGATGCTTGGTCTAAATGGAGTGCCCCCTACTGGTCTGACTGATTTAACACAGAGCAAGGAATTCTCTGTCTAAATGTGGCTCCCTCTACTTTCCTGTGACTGATTTACCACAGGACGAGGAACGGTCTATCAAAGTGAAATGCCCCCTACTGCCCTCTGAATGATTTAACACAGGGCGTAGGATGCTCTGTCCAACTGGAGCACCCCGTACTGCCCCTGACTGATTTATCACATGTAAAGGGATGCTCTGTCTGTAGAGTGCCCCTTCCTGCCCTCGGACTGATTTACCACAGGACGACGGATTCTCGGTTTAAGTGTAGCGTGCCCATTGCCCTCTGACTGATTTATCACAGGACGAGGGTTGCTCGGTTTAAGTGGAGTGCCCCCGCTGCCCTCTGTCTCATTTACCACAGGATGATAAAGGAAGAAGGTCATGTCTTCTTGCAACAGCAGATTTCTGATGAGACACCTTGGAGGACAAGTCACTCCCATCAGTTTGTCTGGAAAGTGTAATGTGATCCTGTCTGCTAGAGAGTAATCAAGATTATTGCAGCATGTAATTTGATCCATTCATTGTGACAGCCAGGCTCCAGGGCTCACAGAGCTAAAACTATTGCTTTCAGAGACAGACAGGGCTGGGTTAACATAGAAACATAGAAGATAGGAGCAGGAGTAGGCCATTCGGCCCTTAGAGCCTGCTCCGCCATTCAATGTGATCATGGCTGATCATCCAAATTCAGTACCCTGTCCCTGCCTTTTCCCCATATCCCTTGATCCCTTTAGCCTCAAGAAATATATCCAACTCGTTCTTGAATATATTTAATGAACTAGCCTCCACCGCCCTCTGTGGCAGAGAATTCCACAGGTTGACCACTCTCTGGGTGAAGAAATTCCTCCTCATTTCAGTCCTAAATGGCTTACCCCTTATCCTTAGACTATGACCCCTGGTTCTGGACTCCCCGGCCATCAGAAACATCCTTCCTGCATCTAGTCTGTCCAGACCTGACAGAATTTTATAGGTTTCGATGAGATCCCCTCTCAATCTTCTAAACTCCAGTGAATATAAGCCCAATCGACACAATCTCTCCTCATACGTCATTCCTGCCATCCCAGGCATCAGCCTGGTGAATCTTCGCTGCACTCCCTCCATGGCAAGAACGTCCTTCCTCAGGTTAGGTGACCAAAACTGCACACAATACTCAAGGTGCGGTCTTACCAAGGCCCTGTACAACTATAGCAAGACATCCTTGTTCCTGTACTCGAACCCTCTTGCTACGAAGGCCAACATACCATTTGCCTTCTTAACCGCCTGCTGCACCTGCATGCTTACCTTCAGCAATTGGTGCACAAGGACACCCAGGTCTCTTTGCACTTCCCCTTCTCCCAATCTATTGCCATTCAAATAATAATCTGCCTTCCTGTTTATGCCACCAAAGTGGATAATCTCACATTTAACCACATTAGAGTGCATTTGCCATGTTTCTGCCCAATCACCCAACCTGTCCAAATCGTACTGGAGTTTCCCGACATCCTCCTCGCAGCTCACTCCCCCGCCCAGCTTTGTGTCGTCTGCAAATTTGGAAATATTACATCCAATTCCCTCGTCCAGATCATTAATATATATTGTGAACAGCTGGGGTCCTAGGACCGATCCCTGTGGTACCCCACGAGTCACTGCCACTCGGAAAATGACTCGTTTATTCCAACTCTTTGCCTTCTGTTCGCCAGCCAGTTCTCTATGCAAGTCAATACCTTGCCCCCAATTCCATGTGCCTTAATTTTGCACGCTAATCTCTTGTGTGGGACCTTATCGAAAGCCTTCTGAAAGTCCAAATACACCACATCCACTGTTTCTCCCCTATCTATTTTACCAGTTACATCCTCAAAAATTTCCAGTAGATTAGTCAAGCATGATTTACCTTTTGTAAATCCATGTTTACTTTGTCCGATCCTGTCACTGCTTTCCAAGTGCTCTGCTATTACATCTTTTATAATAGACTCTAGCATTTTCCCCACTACCGATGTCAGGCTTACCGGTCTATAATTCCCCGCTTTTTCTCTACCACCTTTTTTGAATAGTGGGGTAACATTAGCTACCCTCCAATCCATGGGTACTGTTACAGAGTCTATCGAATTCTGGAAGATGACCAGTAATGCATCTACTATTTCTAGGGCCATTTCTTTAAGTACCCTGGGATGTAGACCATCAAGCCCTGGGGATTTATCGGCCTTCAGTCCCATCAATTTTCCTAACACCATTTTCCTACAAATACTGATTTCTTTCAGTTCCTCTCTTTCATCAGACCCTATGTTCCCTGGCATCTCTGGGAGGTTATTTGTGTCCTCCTTTGCGAAGACAGAACCAATGTATGTATTTGGTAGTCTGTGATTTCCTTGTTTCCCATTATAAATTCCCCTGATTCTGACTGTAAGGGACCTATGCTTGACTTCACAAATCTTTTTCTCTTCACTTATCTATAAAAGCTTTTACAGTCAGTTTTTATGTTCCCTGACAGCTTACTCTCATATTCTATTTTCCCTTTCTTAATTAATCCCTTTGTCCTCCTTTGTTGACTCCTAAACTGCTCCCAATCCTCAGTATTATTGCTTTTTCTAGCCAATTTATATGTCCTCTCCTTGGATCTTATGCTATCCCTAATTTCCCTTGTTAGCCACGGTTGAGTCACCTTTTTTGTTTTATTTTTATGCCAAACTGGGATGAACAAATTCTGTAGCTCATCCATTTGGTCTTTGAATGTTTGCCATTGCCTATCCACCGTCAACCCTTTGAGTGACATTCCCCAATCAACCCTACCCAACTCGCTCCTCAGACCATCGTAGTTTCCTTTATTTAAATTGAAGGACCCTTGTCTCTGAGTCAACTACTTCATTCTCCATCTTAATGAAGAATTCGATCATATTATGATCGCTCCGACCCAAGGGGCCTTGTACAACAATTTGCTATTTAATCCATTCTCGTTACATAATACCCAGTCTAAGATGGCCTGATCTTTGGTTGGTTCCTCGACATATTGGTCCAGGAAACCATCCCGTAAACACTCCAGGAATTCATCCTCCACAGTATTGTTACTAATTTGGTTGGCCCAATCTATATGTAGATTTAAGTCACCCATGATGACTGCTGTGCCCTTATTGCACGCTTCTTTAATTTCCCTTTTAATGCCATCCCCAACCTCCACCTTACTGTTTGGAGGTCTATATACCACTCCCACTAATGTTTTTTCCCCTTAGTATTTCTCAATTCTACCCATACAGATTCCACATCATCAGAGCTAATATCCTTCATTACAATTGTATTAATCCCTTCTTTAACCAGTAATGCTACCCCACCTCCCTTTCCTTTTTGCCTATCTTTCCTGAATATCGAATACCCCTGGATGTTGAATTCCCAGTCTTGGCCATCCTTGACCCATGTTTCTGTAATCCCAACCAAACCGTATTCGTTTACCTCTATTTGCACAGCCAATTCATCCACCTTATTACAAATGCTCCTCGCATTAAGACCCAAAGCCTTCAGGCTTGCTTTTTTAACGCTCTTAGACCTATTAGAATTATTATTTATTGTGGCCATGTTTGATTTGAACCGTTGATTTCTCTGACTGCCACTTTTGTTTTTCTCCTTCCTATCTTTTGCTTTTATCCCTGTTTTCCTTTCCTCTGTCTCCCTGCTCAGGTTACCAACCCCCTGCCGACTTCAGGTAGGAAGGAGTGAGGCCATAGAGGGATTGTAACTTGAGGATGAGAATATTTAAATCAAATGTTGGTGCACAACGTTCCCCCTAATTTTTTTGGGTGCATGGCCCCTTTAATGGGTTGCATGGCCCATTGAATTTTTTGCACATTTCGTTCAAAAGACAGTAAGCGGGCTGTGTGGGACCTCCAGGCAGCTTAGTGTGAATGTTGTTGGTGGAACATGTGCCAAGGTAGATCAAAGAGCACGCGGGTGATGAGCAAATGGGACTCGTCATGTGTTAGGATGAACTCCGGTTCATTGAGGGTGGAAAATGGGCAGCTGGCCAGGAGAACATTGGAATAGGGCTTTAAACTAAAAAAAGGGGGAGGGGTCAGGTGCGGGGAAATTTAGAAATCTAAAGAGAAAGGTCAAGGCAATAGTGCAGTGTAGCAATTTGGGTAAAAAAAAGCAGAGTGTGAAAGGAAGGGACAGTGAGTTTAATGTTAGCAGTGCAGCTGAGAAAAAGGTGAAAGCAGTGAATAATGGTAAAAAAGTTAAATTAAATGCTCTTTATCTGAATGCACGAAGCATTTGTAACAAGATAGACGATCTACTGGCACAAATGGAGTTAAATGGGATTGATCTAATAGCCATTACAGAGACATGGTTGCAAGGTGTCCAAGGTTGGGAATTAAATGTTCCTGGGTACTTGACGTTTCGCAAAGACAGGCAAAATAGAAAAGGAGGGGGAGTAGCCCTGATGATAAAGGATGACATAAGGACAGCAGCGAGAAAGGATCTCGGCTCGGAGGATCAGGAAGTAGAATCAGTATGGGTGGAGATAAGGAATAACAAAGGACAGAAAACACTGGTTGGGTAGTATATAGCCCTCCTAACAGTAGCTATACTGTTGGACAGAATATTAATCAAGATATAGTAGGAGATTGCAACAAAGGTAATGCAATAATCTTGGGGGACTTTAATCTTCATTTACACTGAGCAAATCAAATTGGCAAAGGTAGTCTGCGGGATGAGTTCCTGGAATGCATTTGGGACACTTTCCTCGAACAATATATCATGGAACCAACAAGTGAACAGGCTATTTTAGATCCTGTATTGTGTAATGAGGCAGGGTTAATTAGCAATATTATAGTAAAGGATCCTCTGTTGCAGAGTGGTCATAATATGATAGAATTTCGCGTTAATTTTGAGAGTGATTTGCCTAAGTCCCGAAACTACAGCCTTAAACTCAAATAAATAGGTTTCAGGGGCGAGTTGGCTAAGGTAGATTGGAAAAATAGATTAAAAGTTATAGCGGTAGATAAGCAGTGGCTAGCATTTAAATAAATATTTCATAATTCTCAACAAAAATACATTTCATTGAGAAACAAAAGTTCCACGGGAAAAGTGATCTAACCATGGCTAACTAAAAGAGTTAAGGATAGCATTAGATTGAAAAAAGAAGCTTATAATGTTGCAAAGTATAATAGTAACCCTGAGGATTGGGAGAATTTCAGAAACCTGCAAAGGTTGACCAAATAATTGATAAAAAGGGAAAAAATTATTAAGAGAGAAAACTAGCAAGAAATATAAAAGCAGTTGTAAGAGTTTCTACAAACATGTAAAAACGAAAGGAGCAGCAAAAGTCAAAGTTGGTCCTTTAGAGGCTGAGACAGGAGAAAATATTAATGGAATAAGGAAATGGCAGAAATGTTAAACAAGTATTTTGTATTTGTCTTTACAGTAGAAGACACAAACAGCATACCAAAAATGGTTGGGAAGCAAGGGTCTTATGAGGGTGAGGTATTTAATGTAATTAATATAAGTAGAGAAAATGTACTAGAGAAACTAATGGGACTAAAAGCCAAAACATCCCCTGGACTTGACGGCCTATATCCTAGGGTTCTAAAAGAGGTGGCTGAAGAGATAGCGGATGCCTTGGTTTTGATCTTCCACAATTCCCTAGATTCTGGAACAGTCCCAGCAGATTGGAATGTCACAAATGTAACACCGCTATTCAAGAAAGGAGGGAGAGAGGAAAAAGGGATTTACAGGCCAGTTAGCCTGACATCAGTCGTCGGGAAAATGCTGGAATCCATTGTAAAGGAAGTGGTATCACGTTATTTAGAAAATCATAGCATGATTAGGCAGAGTCAACATGATTTTATGAAAGGGAAATCATGTTTGGCAAATTTATTAGAATTTTTTGAGGATGCAACTAGCAGGGTAGATAAAGGGGAAAACGTGCATGTGGAATATTTGGCTTTCCAAAAGGCATTCGATAAGTTGCCACATTAAAGGTTATTACACAAGATTAATGCTCTAGCGGTTGGGGGTAATATAGTAGCATGGATAGAGGATTGGTTAACGGACAAACAACAGAGAGTAGAGATAAACGTATCTTTTACAGGTTGGCAGGCTGTAACTTATGGGGAGCTGCAAGGATCAGTGTTGGGGCCTCAGCTATAACAAGTCTATACTAATGACCTAGATGAAGGAACCAAGTGTAATATATTCAAGTTTGCTGATGAAACAAAGCTAGGTTGGACAGTAAGCTGTGAGGAGAACACAAAGAGTCTGCAAAGGGATATAGATAGACTAAGTGAGTGGGCAGTAAGGTGGCAGATGGAGCGTGATGTAGGGAATTGTGATGATATTCACTTTAGTAGGAAGAATAGAAAAACAGAATATTTTTTAAATGGTGAGAAACATTCAAATGTTGGTGTTCAGAGAGATTTGGGTGTCCTCGTGCAAGAAACACATAAAGCTAGCATGCAGGTACAGCAAGCAATAAGGAATTCAAATGGAATGTTGGCCTTTATTGCAAAGGGGTTGGAGTATAAGAGTAAGGACGTCTTGCTACAATTGTACAGGGTCTTGGTGAGACTTCACCTGGAGTACTGTGCACAGTTTTGATCTCCTTATCTAAGGAAGGATATATTTGCCTTGGAGGCCGTGCAACAAAAGTTCATCAGATTTATTCCTGGGATGAGAGGGTGGTCTTATGATGAGAGGTTGTGTAGAATGGGCCTATGCTCTCTGGAGTTAAGAAGAATGAGAGGTGTTCTCATTGAAACATAGAGGATTTTGAAGGGGATTGACAGGGTAGATGCTGAGTGATTGTTTCCCCTGGCTGGACTGCCTAGAACTAGAGGGCATAGTCTCAGGATAAGGGGTAGGCCATTTAAGAATGAGATGGGGAGGAATTTCTTCACTTAGAGGGTTGCGAATCATTGGAATTCCCTGCCCCAGAGGGCTGTGGATGTTGAGTCTTTGAGTATATTCAAGGCTGTTATAGATAGATTTTTGGACATTAGGGGAATCAAGGGATATGAAGATCGGGTGGGAAAGTGGAGTTGTGGTCGATGATCAGCCACGATCTTATTGAATGGCGGAGCAGGCTCGAGGGGCCATATAGCCTACTCCTGCTCTTATTTCTTATGTTGTAGTCGTGTCGGGAAAATAACACATAAATGCAAGGTTATGCAGGTTGGAGGAACGCCTCAGAATAGGCTCTCATTTTTTTATACATTATTTTATTTAGTGCCCATTCCTAGTTGCCCTTGAGGGGATGTAGTGACCTGCCTCCTTGAACCGTTGCATTCTGGGGCGGGAGGAGGAGAGGGCGAGCGTGGTGCAGTTGTAAAGGGGTTGGGGGTGGAAGAACCTATTCCAGGCCTAGCAAAGAGCGGGAGAAAGGGATCTATCTTCCGATTTGGATCACGATCTTGCTCTCATCCCCCCTCCTTTAGACCAGCATTACATTCTACCTGCTCCTCACTTTTCTCATTGTGCTCCCCCACCGCTACAAGTTCCTGACCTTTACTCCCCGCGTTCCTGACCTTCCACCCCGCCCCGAGCTCCTGGCATTCTCTCCCAAGCTCCTCAGCTTCTCCCGCTCCTAGTTCCTGAGCTTCTCCCCCTCTCCGAACTTCTCTCTCCCTCTTAGAGCTCCTCTCCGAGTTCCTCTGAGCGCATCTTCCCTCAATCTCCTGTCCTCTCCCCACTCCGATCCTCTCCCCCATTCAAACCTCTGCCCCCCTCCATTCTCTCCCCCCTCGAACCTCTCTCCCACGTCATTCCTCTCCACCTCTCGATCCTCTCTCCCCCATCGAACCCCTCTCCAATCACAAACCCCACTCTTCGATCCGCTCTCCTCTCACAACCCCATCCGATCCCTGACCTTCTCGGCATGGAGTCGAGTTAAGTGTGTCAGTGCAGGCCGCACCATTGGGCAATGCACATGCATGACAGGACCGGGTGCGCATAAGTAGTGCCCAACAGTAGCGCACGTGTATAGGGACCAGCACACCGGGAAAATAATCAGAGTATTGCTCAGCTGAATGGCCTGGCTCTGAATTTAAGGTTAGGTCCCTTGTCCTAGACTCCCCCACCAGCGGAAAAAAATCCACCACCTACCCTATCAATCCGTTTCAACATCTTAAAAATCTCTATCAAATCACCCTTTAAGAATTTACAATTTTATTTTCAGTCGAATACCAGACCGCATAATTTAACACGGAGCCATGGAAACATTCTGGTGAATCCTACAAAGTCCACCTTTCTAAGGGGCGTTGCATATAACTGTACACAGTACTCCAGATGTGTTCTAACCAGGGCTATGTACTGACTACTATATTTTAGTGACCGGTGTACACGGATCTCTATGGCTCTTTGTACCTCCACTGTTCCCTGCTTTTCCCCAGTTCAGCAATACTCGGATATATCCTTTTATGATGCAGAATGGAAGGCCTCACACTTACCTGCGTTGAAATCCATCTGAATTAAAGAAATACTTGCATTTATATAGCACCTTTCATGATTACCGGACGTCTCAAAGTGCTTCACAGCCAATGAAGTACTTTTTGAAGTGTAGTCACTTTTGTTATCTGCCACTGTTTCGCCACTCACTTAAACTATCAATGTCTCTTTGTAATTTTATGCTCTCGTCTACATTACTTACTACACCACCAATCAGTGTGTCGTCGACAACCTTGAAAATTTGGCTCGCAATTGTATTGTCCAAGTCATCAACAAATATATTTAAGGCCCCATAACAAATGTTTGTGGGACACCACTAGTCACTTCCTTCCAATTCGAGTACATACCCATTATTCCTACTCTCTGTCTGCTGCCGCTTAACCAATCTCCTAACCAGGTTAATAATAAGCCTTCAATTCCATGAGCTTTAATTATAGCTAACATTCTCTTATGTAAATCCTTATCGATGCCTTCTGGAGTCCATATAAACTACCTCCATAGACATTCTCCTGTCTACAACTTCAGATACTTCCTGAGTAAACTCAGTTATGTTCGTTAGACATGACCTGCCCTTTACAAATCCATGTTGCCTGTCTCTAATCAGCTCAAATTTCTCTTTCTGTTCATCACTCTGTCCTTAATTATAGATTCCAATAACTTCCCTACAAGAGATGTAGGACTAAAAGGTCTATAATTTATTGGCTTCTCTCGCTCACCATTCTTAAATAATGGAGTTAAATTTGAAATTCTCTAATCCAAAGGGACAATTCCTGAATCGAGAGAGCTTTGGAAGATTATGCCTAAAGCATCTGTAACTTCCTCACCTACTCCCTTTAAAACCCAGGGGTGTAACCCATCTAGACCTGGGGATTTATCAGGCTTTAGTCCCAATATTTTTTCTAATACTGTTTTCTTGCATGTTAACTTTAGTGTGATCCAGTCCTTAATTCATTATTATTGTCCCTGGAATGTCGGGTATATTATCCTCTTCCTCCACTGTGAAGACTGACACAAAGTGATTATTCAACAACTTGCCATTTCCTCATTTTCATTTGCAATATTACCCGCATTTGTTTTTAAAGGCCCCACATTACTCTTGACTATCCATTTTCTTCGATTAATAGTACTAATAATTGCGTTAATTTTGATATCCCTCGAAAGTTTCTGTTCGTATTCCTTTTTGCACCTCTTGCTATCTCTATTGTCTTCCTTTTCTGAACTTTATACATCTCCAAGTCCCTTTGATTTGCAAAGTTATATGCTTCTTCCTTTAGTTTTATAGTAGCTCTCAGTTCTTTTGTCGAACATGGTTCTTTTATTTGGTAATTAGGGATCTATAGTTGTCCTGTGTTAAGATACTTTCTTTTTTGAACACCTCCAGCTGTTCAACTGCAGTTCTACCCGATAACAGTTTTGACCAGTTAGCTGTCGCCAGTCTCTGTCTCATCCCGTTAAAGTTAGCCTTACCAAAACCTAAAATCTTAATAAATATGTTATGTTTCTCCTATTCAAAGCTAACGTTGAACTCGATGATATTATCATCACTGTTAGATAAATGTTCCCTTACTATTAGATTATTAAGTGATTCTGGCTCATTGCTCATGACTAAATCTGGTAAGGCCTGCCTTCCTTTTGGTTCTAGAACATTATGCTCCATAAAACTATCTTGAATACACTCAAGACATTCAGTAACTTTCTGACTTGTGTTACTCTGCTCTTCCCAATCTATATGACAATTAAAGTCTCAAATTAAAACAACTTTGATTTTGCTACTAACTTCTCTAATCCCTGAATTAGTACTTTCTAACAATTCATTACTGCTATCAGGAGGCCTCTAGACATCAACAAATACAAATTTAAGGCCTCTCTTATTCCTCAATTCTAACCATAGAGTTTCCACTGACTGTTTCCCCTTACCTATATCGTCTCTTCCTCTTGTTGTAATAGTCTATTTAATCAATAAACCTACCCCTCCTCCTCTTACAGTTTCCCTCTCCTTTCTAAAGATCTTATAACCTGGAATATTTAACTCCCGATCATGACCAGCTTGCAGCCATGTCTGAGAAATGACCACCATGTCATGCCTTCTGAGAAAAATTTGAGACTTTAATTCACTCAATTTATTTCGTATACTTCGTGCATTAGTAAATAAAACTCTAATTTGGGCAAAAGATCCTAACCTGTCTTTTAGTCCAGTTGCTGTCTTTGTCGCACGTTTAAATTTGACACTTTTCTTATTTTACACTTCTGCTGTAACTACTTTAGTTATTTTAGTATTTCCTGCTGGAATATCTATATCACTGTTTGTGACCTGAGATCTGCTCTTATTGGCCCAGTAATTCGGGTCCCAACGCGCGAGTACGGATGGGGTACTCGCGCGTGGGCCCGATGGAAGTGCCGGTTTTCAGCATGAAAACCGGCATTTCCTTTCCATTGAACCAAGCGGTCAGAGGTCGAACGCGTGCGCGCAGGAGTCTGTGTGCGCGCTGAAATTCCTTCTTTTTTTAAGCTTTGCCCATGCGTGAAGGCCTCCGGTTTTTACACGTGAAAAAAGCAGTCGTAAGTACTTCGTTTTAAAAGGTAAGTGGTCTATTAATTAAAGTTAGAATTTTTTTTCCACAGGTTTATTATTTTAAAGAATTTACAGTAAGGTAAGTTTTTAGACCCGATTATTAAAAAAAATATTTTTTTCAAAAATTTGAATAATTGTTTAAATTAGTTTTTTAGAGTTATTAATAGTTCATTTAATTCGTGGGATTTTTAAAAACTTTTATTTCAAGTTTAACTACTGTTTTGGGTGCCCGGAGTTCTCACGAGTTTGATACTTCTTACTATCAAACTCATGAATGAACTTTTGCAACCTCCGATTGGTTGCCCAGTGCTCAAGTGATCCCAGCCGACGCATCGCACTAATTACGCGGCTGGATCACAGAAGCACAGCGCGCCGGGAGCTGAACCGGGCCACAGAGAGGAATGCAAGCAGGCCCAGGCTTCAAATGTCGGCGCGCTAGGTAAATGTAGGTCGGGGGCTTGCACCCGCGGGAAGCTCCCGACACCAATTTCTGGGCCAATATCTTTAAACTATCCTTTGTAGTATTGGTTCTGATGATCTCTCTGCCCCGCCCCAAACATTTATTAACATAAATTCATTTTAAAAACCTTATTTATCCTTTCACCCCAGCCCATCCCGACAGAACAGCCCCCTCCTGTCCCAGTACGGGTGCCAGTATCCCATAAAATGGAACCACTCCTTCTCACACCACTCCTTTAGCCATATGTTCAAATTCCTTAATTGTTTGTGAATATAAAAATGAGCCCGTGGCTCGGGTAATAACATGAGATTATCACCCTTGAGGCGCTGCTTTTTATTTTAGCTCCTAACTCCTGATACTCCCTCAGCAGAACCTCCACACTTTTCTACCCCATGTCATTGGTCCCGACATAGAGCAATACAACTGGACCTCCCCGTCCTTTCCACATTCCTTTCAAGCCGCTTTGAGGAATTGCTTAACCTGGCACCAGGTATGCAGGTTTGAGTCTATTCTGGAGAAAACTATACAGAACCACGCGCCATACCAATGGTCCTCATTTACGTGTCGGCGTGTCTGCAACTCAGATTCTAAGCTGGAGTGTCTCATGGTAGAGACATTGTGGTGGGATACCATTCTGCTGCGGCTGACGACCCACAGCACCTCATGAATGCCCAGCGTTGAGCTGCTAGATCTATTCTTAATCTCTCCCACTAAGCACGATGGTAATGTCACATGATGTGACAAGGGGTATCTTCAGTGTGAAGATGGAAAATGGTCTCCACGATGACTGCGCAGTGGTCATGCCTACTAAGAGTGTCATAGATGCATTTGCGATAGTTATATTGGTGAGGACGAGGTTAAGTAATTAATGCACTTGTGTTGTTTCTCTGACCACCTGCTGCAAGCTCAGTCTGGCGGTGATGTCCTTGAGGACTCAGCCACCTCGATCAGTGGTGGGACTACGGAGCCACTCTTGGTGATGTACATTGAATTCCCCCAAACAGCGCATGTTCTATGCCTTTATATCCTCAGTGCGTCCTCCAAGTGGTGTTCAACACTATGCAGTACTTATTCATCAACTGAGGGAGCACGGTTGCAGATAATCAGCAAAAGGTTTTCTTATTCATGTTTGAGCTGAAGCCATCAGATATCATGGGGTCCAACGCCAACATTCAAGACTCCCAGTGCACTCCCCCTTACTCTGACTTTCTACCACTGTACCCCCACCTTAGGCCTGTCTGTCCTAACGGTGGGACAGGACATTCCCGGGGATGGAGCAGTCAGAGACGTTGGCTGATAGTTATGATTCTGTGAGTATGACGATGTCAGGGTTGACTATTCTGTGGGACAGATTTTCTAAACTTTGGCACCAGTGCCCAGATGTCAGTGAGAAGGACTTTGCAGGGTTGACTGGGCTGGGTGTGGTTTTCTTGTGTCCTGGTTCGATGCCTAAGTCGCAGCCCAATAGTCCATCTGGTTATGTTATTTTGATCCTTTCTAGCAGTTTTATAAACGGAATGGGTTGCTCGACCACTTAAGAGGGCAGTTAAGAGTAAGCCACGTTGGTCTGGTATTGGAGTCGTATATAGGCCAGACCGTATCAGGACAGTGGGCCTCCTTCTTTAAAGGACATAAAGTCTCGCTTGAACACCATTTAACATCCACTTTTATCCATTCTATTTCGTCAAAATAAAATGCAAAATCGACCGCATTAACTTGTTTGTTCAATGACTGTAACTAACATTGATGGTGATGTAACCTATTCTGTTTGTTCAATGACTGGAACAAAATTAATGGTGATGTAACATATTCTGTTTGTTCAATGACTGGAACTAACATTAATGATGATGTCATCTAATTGTCTCTCAGAGGGTTCACATCAGGTATAATAAGGAATCTTTTGAACGTTGAACAGAGCGCATGTGGAATCTCGAACAGACATCACTGTTTCTCACAGAAAATGCACGCCCCTCCCACAGGACTGGCATATGCCATTTTCTACACTGCCCTTGCAGCTATCGCTGTCCCAGGTAACGTATTGGAATAAGTTACTTGTTATCTGATTTAATGGTAGCCTTTATCTCAAGGGTGCTGGAATATGAGGAAGTTATGTCACAGTTGTACAGAGCTCTAGTTAGACCCCATCTGGAGTACTGCGATCGGTTCTGGGCACTGCACCTCAGGAAGGATATACTACCCTTGGAGGGGTGCAGTGTAGATTCACTAGAATGATACCTAAGCTCAGATAGTTAAATTATCAGGACTGGGTACAAAAACATTTCTTGTATTCACTTGAGTATAGAAGATTAAGGGATGATCTAATAGAGGTATTAAAAGATTATAGGGTAGATAGGGAGATATTATTTTCACTAGTGGGGGTGTCGAGAACATGGGGTCATGAGCTTAAATTTAGAGTTAGGCAGTTTAAGAGTGAGTCAGGAAGCACAACTTCAAACGGAGGCTAGTAGAGGTCTGGAACCGTTACCCGTAAAAAGTTATTGAACTGGTCAGTTGAAAATGTCATAACTCAGATTGACAGATTTTTGTTAGTTAAGGGTTCCGGAAACGAGGCGAGTAGATGGAGTCAGCATACAGACCAGCCATGATCTAATTGAATGGTGGAACAGGCTCGAGGAGCTGAATGGCCTCCTCCTGTTCCCGCGTTCATAATCTGTACATCGGGTGTGAAGCAAACAGAGCATTCGAAAAGGTGTAATAATGTACAAAATGTAGAACCCCTGCTAATCTGTTCAAAGCCAATCCCACCACTTAACTGAAGAGCCCCCAGATAATGTAAGTGGAAGATGAGGCTGGTGACCCTGGTCTTCTGACCGTCTCAGAATTGAACACCCCTTGAGAAAATAAAGAAATAAATTGATAGACACGCCTCTAGGCATTAAGGGAACGGTAGCATAGTGGTAATGTTACTGTACTAGTAATTCAAGATGTCTGGACTAATCGTTCTATTTAGACAAAGTAGTTCAAATCCCACCACTGCAGCTAGTGAATTTCCCCAGGAATTAAAATAAATCTGGAATTAAAAAGCTAGTATCAATAATGGTGAATAATTTAACTACGAAATTGTGGCAAAAACCCATCTGGTTCACCAATGCCCGGTCTGGCCTACATGTGACAGCAATGTGATAGACTCTCAACTGCTCTGTACAATGACCGAGCAAGCCATTCAGTTGCCAAGAAGATGGCAAATAAATGCTGGCCTTGCCACTGACGCCCACATCCTGTGAATGAATTAAATGGAATTGCTATTGTTCTTTATTCAATATTTTGTTTTGTGACAGATTAAAATTAAAAAAATAAGTTCCTGAATTATGTCGATCCTGACTGAATTTAATAAATGCATTAATCTCTAACTGTTTTGATTAAATTATTGATTTCGACAATTGTACAAACCTCAGGTTAAACCCCATCTGGAGAAATGCGTTCAGTTCTGGGAATTGAATTAATAAATAACTAAGCTGATATTTAATTTAAGGAATAATCTTATTAAAGGTAAATTATACCTCAATGCGTCATTGATCATTCGGAACAATTAAGTAAGTGACTGGGTTAATTAATAATCCATTTCCCAGGAATATCGATCCTGGGCTGCCATCAGTTCGATTTATCTCTCACTGCTCGCCTTATATGTGCAGTTTATCTCTCCCTGCTCTCTCCATCCGTTCGGCTTATCACTCCCTGCTCTCCCCATCCATTCGGTTTATCTCTCCCTGCTTTCCCGATCCATTCGGTATCTTTCCCTGCTCTCCCTATCCGTTCGGTTTATCTATCCCTGCTCTCCCCATCCGTTCAGTTTATCTCTCCCTGCTTTCCCCATCCGTTCGGGTTCTCTCTCCCTGCTCTCCCCATCTATTCGGTTTATCTCTCCCTGCTCTCCCCATCTATTCGGTTTATCTCTCCCTGCTCTCCCCATCCGTTCGGTTTATCTCTCCCTGCTCTCCCCAACTATTCGGTTTATCATCCCTGCTCTCCCCATCCGTTCGGTTTATCATCCCTGCTCTCCCCATCCGTTCGGTTTATCATCCCTGCTCTCCCCATCCTACTCTCACCGCTTCTCACTGTCTCTCCATTCGCCGCCTCCCACTGACCCTGGATGTTCTATGGCGCGCCCTTCCATTGAATTCCAAGTATTTATTTCCAGCTGTATGATCTTAGTTCAGTTAATAGAACTCTGGCCTCTTAGTCCGAGAGTTATCAGTTTAACGTCCCACTCCAGGCCCTCAGTCAATAGTCCAGGTTGACACTAGGGAGTATTGAGGGAGCGTGCTTTGCGGGACCATTCGTTCTCCCGCGAGACGTTACACCAATGACCCAGTCAGGTGTCTGTGACGAAATTAAGGATTGCATTGGACTATTGAGGTATTGAAGAAGGGCGTCAGATTGCCTGGTGCTCTGGGCAATATTCTTTTCTCAAACTGCCATTCCCACACTAACCGGTTAATGGTCTCACTGCTGTTTGTGGGGTTAGCTCATACAGACTGGCTGCAGGTCTGTCAACGTGAAGCTGTTCTAATATAGGGAGAGAGCTGTCAGGGGGATCACATCCATAATCTTTGTTTCATTGTTTGTATTATTCATTTTACATTTGTGTTGATTTTTATTCCATTTGCTATCGTGTTGGTTTTGTGTTTTAGAATTAATTATCTTATATCTGTATATATTAGCCCAGAAATTCGTGTCGGGGGCTTCCCGCGGGTGCAAGCCCCCGACCTACACTTACCTAACGCGCCGGCAGTTGAGGCCTGGGTCTGCGTGGATTTCCTCTCTGTGGCCTGGTCCAGCTCCCGCCGCGCTGTGCTTGCGTGATCCAGTGGCGTAGTTAGTGCGATGCGTCTACTGGGATCACGTGAGCCATGGGCAACCAATCGGAGGAGGGAAAAGCCCATTCATGAGATTGACAGAAAGAACTGTCAAACTAATGGAAACTCTGGCCCCCAAAAGAGTACTTACCCTTCAAATAAATATTTTTAAAAATCACACTTTTTAAGTAAACTATTAATAACATTAATTAACTGGTTTAAAAAATAATTTAAATTTTTGAAAAAAATAATTTTATAAAAAAACGGGGCTAAAAATACACTGACCTTACTTTAAAGTATTTAAAAATAATAAAACTTGGAAAAAAAATTCTAATTTTAATTAATTTGCCACTTACCTTTGAAAATTAAGTTCTTACGCCTGGCTTTTAAATGTGTAAAATGTAAAGGCCTTCACGCAAGGAAAAACGTGTAAAAAAAAAAGGAAGTTCAACGCGCACGCGCAGACTCCCGCGCGCACTCGTTCGACTCTGAACCCCTTCGTCCAGAGGATCGGAAATGCCGGTTTGCCACGCATGCGTAGTGCATGCAAGAAACCGACACTTCCATCGGGTCCACGCGTGAGTACTCCGTGCTTACTCATGCATTGGAACACGAATTTCTGGGCATTCTTTATTATGCAATCGAATATCTTTAGCGTAATTGGAATTTCCACCATTATTAAATGGATTTTGATTTCCTTTGATTTTAACGATTATGTTCCCTTTACCCAAGGCCTCCGGGCCGTCTCACCTCCACCTAAGAACATAAGAATTAGGAGCAGGAGTAGACCACACGGTTCCTCGAGCCTGCTCCGCCATTAAATAGTTCATGGCTGATCTGCGACCACAACTCCACTTTCCTCCACGTGCCCCATATCTCTTGATTCCTCTAGGGTCCAAAATTCTACCTATCTCAGCCTTGAATATACACAAAAAGTCAGCATCCACAGCCCTCTGGGGCAGAGAATTCCAAAAAATTCACAACGAGGTGTGTACACACCCGTAGGGGCATCGTAAGTGCCGGTTTCAGGCGTGCAAGTGCATGCGCTGAATTCCGGTATTTATGATCTGTGAAGTATCCCCTTGACAGATCATACACCTGCCAGGGAAAGGGCCTCTGCGGGCAGAGAGTTCCGCTTTCTGCACAATCTCCGCCCGCTGACAACCTTTAAAAATCTTGCACCATATGAGTTTAAAAAAATCCAGCATATAAGTTAAAAGTTTGCACTCATTTATAATTTAAACTAATTTTAAAAAGCGAAGTTCATTTTTAGCCCCGTAAATAATTTTAATTATTTTTTTCAAAAAATTAAATTTTTGATTAAAATATTTAATTTAATGTAATTTTAATTAATGTTAACTACGTGATTTTAAAAAAAGGTTATGTTTAATTGTGTTTATAAATGTGATCACCATTCATATTCTAAAGATCTTTGCGGAGAGACCTACCACTGGTGTGCACGGAGATTCTCTTCTTTGATTGGTTTCCCATGGCACACGTGATCCCAGGGGCACTTGCGAACCGCATGTGCCCCTGGGATACCTGGGCCTCTGCACGCACGGAGCAGGAGAAGTCCAGGATCGGAAGTGTTGGGACCTGTGGAGCCAGCAGGTAAATTCGTAGATTTTTTCCAATCGGAGGCATCCGCACGCAGGAAGCCTCCGATCGGAAAATCCGGCCCATATGACTTCTAGTTCTAGACTCTCCAGCCAAGAGAATCAAACTCTCAGCATCTATCCTGGCAAGCACTCTAAGAATATTGTGCCTTTCAATGAGATCACCTTTCATTCTTCTAAATTCCAGAGAGTTTAGGCATATTCTACTATTTCTGCACTCATAGGGCCACCCACTCATTCCAGGAATCAATCTAGTCAACCTTCGCTGCACACCCGCTAAAGCAAGTATATCATTTCTTAGGTAAGGAGACCTGAACTGTACACAATATTCTAGATGTGGTCTCACTAACATAGCATTTCCTTCGAAATTGCTTGATGTACCTGCATGTTAACTTTCTGTGATTCGTGTACAAAGACCCCCAAATCCCTCTGAATCCCAACATTTACTCGTCTCTCAACCTTTAAATACTATTCTGATTTTCTATTCTTCCTACCAAAGTGGATAATTTCATCAAAAAAAACAGAACATGCTGGAAGCAGGTCAGGCAGCATCTGTAGAGAGAGAAACTGAGTTAACATTTCAGGGCGATGACGCTTCGTCAGATCTGGAAAACGTTGGAGATGTAACAGGTTTTTAAGCAAGTGTAGTGGCAGTGAGAGGGGGAGAGTAGGAAAGAACAAAAAGGAAGGTCTGTGATAGGATGGAAGGCAAGAGAGATTAAGAGACAAAAGGGATTTCACACTTCCCCACGTTATATTCCATCTGCCAACTTCCAGGCCAATCGCTTAACCGGTCTATGTCCCTTTGCAGCCTCTTTGCATCCTCTTCATAGTTCACTTCCCCACCGAGTTTTGTATCGTCAGCAAACTGGGATATATAAAACTCGGTCCCTCCATCTAAGTCATTGACTTAGATGGTAAATAGCTGAGGTCCAAGCACAGAATCTCGTGGCACTCCACTAGTTGCACCCGAGTTCCATCCCAAAAACAACCGGTTTATTCCTAGTGACTGTCTTCTGTCCGTTTACCAATCATCAATCCATGCTAACATATTACCCTAAATTCTATAAACCCTAATCTTGCCCAACAACTATGGCAGCTTGTCGAATACCTGCTGAAAATCCAAGTATACTACATCCACTGGTTCAGCTTTATCTACCCTGCTAGTTAAACCCTGAAAAAAACCTTAATATGATTTTTCAAACACGATTTCACTTTCAAACAGCCTTGTTGACTCTGCCTAATCATATTGTGTTAGAAGCAGATCCCATCGCTTTGTGTCAAAGCTGTAAAATGTATATAATTCCTGTCAATGTAATACTTTCGCTGCGACCCTGTTCCGTAACATCTCATCTCTCTCTCGTTCTCTTTTGAAGCTAATTTAATAGCGATTGTGATCCTGTCCCGAGGAAGGTGCGGTCTCTCCAGATGTATCAATCGGTACCTGGTGTCCATGGCGGTGGCGGATCTCCTGGTCATTATCACCGCTGTGATATTAAACCGGATCAGTGTAATTTATTTTCCAGGTAGTTTCCTGTCCATCACCCCGGTGTGCAGTTTCAGCATTGCGATAACTTATGCAGCCAGAGTCAGTTCTGTCTGGTTAACGGTCACTTTCACTTTTGATCGATTTGTGGCCATTTGCTGGCAGAAGTTGAAAATAAAATATTGCACCGAGAAAACGGCGGCCGTGGTTATAGGGACGGTCTGTTCACTGGGCTGTTTAACCAATATTCCCTGGTACTTTATCCATGAACCGATCTACATAATTGACAATGTTCCGTGGTATTGCAGACTGAAGGACATTCGTTATACTTCACCCCTATGGACAGTGTATGACTGGTTCGATCGTATTCTAACCCCTTGTCTGCCGTTCCTTCTGATTTTGCTGCTCAATGCTCTGACCGTCAGGCACATTCTAGCGGCCAGTAGAGCCCGTAGGAGACTCCGGGCCCACAGCAATGGAGAGAATCAGAGTGACCCAGAGATGGAGAGCCGGAGAAAGTCCATCGTTTTACTCTTCACCATCTCGGGCAGTTTCATCCTATTATGGACGACCTATGTTGTACAGTTTTTACATGTGCGTATCACAAACGACTACAACATGAAAGGCTTCAGTGATCCCAAATTTATTCTCCAAGAAACCGGAAATATGCTGCAGCTTCTAAGCTCTTGTAGCAACACCTTTATCTATGCAGCGATTCAGAGTAAATTCAGAGAGGAGTTAAAGAACACAGCCAAATATCCATTGAGTCTAATTGTTAAATTAATTATAAAGCGAAAAAATTAAATTCCAATATTAATTCTGCCTTTTCAAAATAATAATTGTTCTCAGCTATTAACATTACTGAAAACAAAGATAGCTTTTTCTCTAAACAGCGATACATCTGAATGGGAAACATTTCCATGTTTTGTGGTAGCTCTAAACTAATCACACCCATATTATTCTAAGGATAAGAATCAAAAAGTCGTTCAAGAGAAGTTGGGATACGCTGTGGGAATCGTGACCATACAGTACCAGAGACACAATCATCCCAATGTACTGACAGTTGCCCTTCCTGTAGCAGAGGCACAAACATCCCAATGTACTGACAGGTGACCATCCTGTACCAGAGACACAAACATCCCAATTTACTGACAGTTGACCTTCCTGTACTAGAGACACAAACATCCCAATCACTGACAGGTGACCCTCCTCTGCCAGAGTTACAATCATCCCAATTTACTGACAGTTGACCCTCCTGTACCAGAGATACAATCATCCCAATTTACTGACAGGTGACCTTCCTGTACCAGAGACATAAAACATCCCAATTTACTGACAGGTGACATTCCTGTACCAACGACACAAACATCCCAATTTACTGACAGGTGACCTTCCTGTTGCAGAGACACAAACATCCATATTTAGTGACAGGTTAGCTTCCTGTTCCAGAGAAACAAACATCACAATTTACTGACAGGTGACCTTCCTGTACCAGAGACAAAAACATCCCAATTTACTGACAGCTGACCACCCTCTTCCAGAGACACAAACATCCCAATTTACTGACAGGTGACCTTCCTGTACCCGAAGCTCAAACATTCCAATTTACTGACAGGTGTCCTTCCTGTTCCATAGACACAAACGTCCCAATTTTCTGACAGGTCACCTTCCGGTACCAAAGACACAAACATTCCAATTTACTGACAGGTGTCCTTCCTGTACCAGAGACAAAAACATCCGAATTTACTGACAGATGACCTTCCTGTACCAGAGACACAAACATCTCAATGTACTGACAAGTGACTTTCCTGTACCAAAGACACAAACATCGCAATTTACTGACAGGTGACCTTCCTGTACCAGAGACGCAAATATCCAAATTTACAGGCAGGTGACCTTCCTGTACCAGATACAAAAACATCCCAATTTACTGACAGATGATCTTCCTGTACCAGAGACACAAACATCCCAATATACTGACAGGTGATCTCCCTGTACCGGAGACACAAACATCCCAATTTACTGACAGGTGACCTTCCAGTACCAGGGACTTAAACATCCCAAATTACTGACAGGTGCCCTTCCTGTTCCAGAGACACAAACATCCCAATTTACTGTCAGGTGACCTTCCTGTACCAGTGACACAAATATCCCAATTTACTGACAGTTGACCTTACTGTAACAGAGACACACATTTCCCAATTTACTGACAAATGACCTTCCAGTACCAGAGACACAAATATCCCAATTTACTGTCGGTTTACATTAATGTACCAGAGGCAAAAATAGCCCAATTTACTGACAGGTGACCTTCCTGTACCAGAGGCACAAATATCCCAATTTACTGAGAGTCGACATTCCTGTACCAGAGACTAAAATATCCCAATTTTCTGACAGTTGATCTTCCTGTACCAGAGACGCAAATGTCCCAATGTACTGGCAGATGAACTTCCTGTACCAGAGACAGAAACATCCCAATTTACTGACAGGTGACCTTCCTCTACCAGAGTCTCAAACATCCCAATGTACTGACAGTTGATCTTTCTGTACCAGAGACACAAACATCCCAATGTACTGACAGTTGATCTTCCTGTTCCAGAGACACAAACATCCCAATTTACTGAAAAGTGACCTTCCTGTAATAGAGACACAAACATCCCAATATACTGACAGATGATCTCCCTGTACCAGAGACACACACATCCCAATTTACTGAAAGGTGACCTTCCTGTACCAGAGACACAAATATCCAAATTTACAGGCAGGTGACCTTCATGTACCAGATACAAAAACATCCCAATTTACTGACAGATGATCTTCCTGTACCAGAGACATAAACATCCCAATATACTGACAGGTGATCTCCCTGTACCAGAGACACAAACATCCCAATTTACTGAGAGTCGACATTCCTGTACCAGAGACGCAAATGTCCCAATTTACTGGCAGGTGAACTTCCTGTACCAGAAACACAAACATCCCAATTTACTGACAGATGACCTTCCTGTATCAGAGACACAAACATCGCAAATTTGCTGACAGATGACCGTCCTGTACCAGAGATAGAAACATCCCAATTTACTGACGGGTGACCTTCCTCTACCAGAGTCTCAAACATCCCAATGTACTGACAGTTGACCTCCCTGTACCAAAGACACAAACATCCCAATTTACTGACAGGTATCCTTCCTGTACCAGAGACACAAACATCCCAATTTACTGAAAAGTGACCTTCCTGTAACAGAGACACAAACATCCCAATATACTGACAGATGATCTCCCTGTACCAGAGATACACACATCCCAATGTATGACAGGTGACCTTCCTGTACCAGAATCACAAACATCCCAATTTACTGAAAAGTGACCTTCCTGTACCAGAGACATAAACATCCCAAATTACTGACAGGTGCCCTTCCTGTTCCAGAGAAACAAACATCCCAATTTACTGACAGGCGACCTTCCTGTACCAGAGACACAAACATCGCAATTTACTGACAGGTGACCTTTCTGTACCAGAGGCACAAACATCGCAATTTACTGTCAGGTGACCTTCCTGTACCAGTGACACAAATATCCCAATTTACTGACAGTTGACCTTACTGTAACAGAGACACAAATTTCCCAATTTACTGACAAATGACCTCCCAGTACCAAAGACACAAACATCCCAATTTACTGACAGGTTACCTTCCTGTACCAGAGACACAAATAGCCCAATTTACTGTCGGTTTACATTAATGTACCAGAGACACAAACATCCCAATTTACTGACAGGTGTCCTTCCTGTACCAGAGACACAAACATCACAATTTACTGAAAAGTGACCTTCCTGTAACAGAGACACAATCATCCCAATATACTGACAGATGTTCTCCCTGTACCAGAGATACAAACATCCCAATTTACTGACAGGTGACCTTCCTGTACCAGAGACAAAAACATCCCAATTTACTGACAGGTGACCTTCCTGTACCAGAAACACAAACATCCCAATTTACAGACAGATGACCTTCCTGTACCAGAGACACAAACATATCAATTTACTGACAGATGACCGTCCTGTACCAGAGACACAAACATCCCAATGTACTGACTGTTGAACTTCCTGTACCAGAGACACAAACATCCCAATTTACTGAGAGGTGAGAATCCTGCACCAGAAGACAAACATCCCAATTTACTGACAGGTGACCTTCCTGTACAAGAGACCCAAACATCCCAATTTACTGACAGGTGACCTTCCTGTACCAGAGTCTGAAACATCCCAATTTACTGACAGTTTACCTTCCTGTACCAGAGACACAAACGTCCTAATTTTCTGACAGGTGACCTTCCTGTACCAGAGACACAAACATCCCAATTTACTGACAGGTGCCCTTTCTGTACCAGAGACACAAACATCTCAATTTACTGACAGGTGTCCTTCCTGTACCAGAGACACAAACATCTCAATTTACTGAAAAGTGACCTTCCTGTAACAGAGACACACACATCCCAATTTACTGAGAGGTGACCTTCCTGTACCAGATACACAAACATCACAATTTACTGACAGTTGACCTTCCTCTACCAGTGAAACAAACATTCCAGTTTACTGACAGGTGACCTTCCTGTAACAGAGACACAAACATCCGTATTTATTGACAGGTGACCTTTCTGTACCAAAGTCACAAACATACCAATTTACTCAGAGTTAACCTTACTGTATCAGAGACACAAACATCCCAATTTACTGACTGGTGACCATCCTGTACCAGAGACAAAAATATCCCAATTTACTGACAGGTGACCTTCCTCTACCAGAGACAGAAACATCCCAATTTACTGACAGATGTCCTTCTTGTACCAGAGACACAAATGTCCCAATTTGCAGACAGGTGAGCTTCCTCTACAAGAGACTCAAACATCCCAATTTACTGACAGATGTCCTTCCTGTACCAGAGACAAAAACATCCCAATTCACTGACAGGTGATCTTCCTGTACCAGAGACACAAACATTGCAATTTACTGACAGGAGACCTTCCTGATGCAGAGACATAAACATCCCAATTACTGACAGATGAGCTTCCTGTTCCAGAGATACAAACATCCCAATTTATGTACAGATGTCCTTCCTGTACCAGAGTAGCAATTATCCGAATTTACTGACAGGTGACCTTCCTCTACCAGAGACTCAAACATCCCAATTTACTGACAGGTGACCTTCCTGTACCAGAGACAAATATCCCAATTTACTGACAGGTGACCTTCCTGTACCAGAGAAACAAACATCCCAATATACTGACAGATGACCTTCCTGTACCAGAGACACAAACATCCCAATTTACTGACAGATGACCTTCCTGTACAAGAGACATAAACATCCCAATTACTGACAGATGACCTTCCTGTACCAGAGGCACAAATATCACGTTATAATGTCAGATGTCCTTCCTGTACCAGAGACACAAACATCCCAATTTACTGACAGATGTCCTTCCTGTACCAGAGACACAAACATCCCCATTTACTGAAAAGTGACCTTCCTGTACCAGAGACACAAACATTCTAATTTACTGACAGGTGACCTTCCTGTACCAGTGACACAAACATTCTAATTTACTGACAGGTGACCTTCCTGTACTAGTGTCTGAAACATCCCAATGTACTGACACTTGACCTTCCTGTACCAGAGACACAAAGGTCCTAATTTTCTGACAGGTGACCTTCCTGTACCAGAGACACAAACATCCCAATTTACTGACAGGTGACCGTCCTCTACCAGAGTCTCATACATCCCAATTGACTGACAGGTCAACTTGCTGTACCAGAGAATCAAACATCCAATTTTCTGAAGAGTGAACTCCCTGTACCAGGGACACAAACATTCCAATTTACTGGGAGGTGAGCTTCCTGTACCAGAGACACAAACATCCCAATTTACTGACAGTTGACATTCTTTTACCAGAGACACAAATATCCCAATTTACTGACAGATGACCTTCCTGCAACAGAGACACAAACATCCCATTTTACTGACAGGTGACCATCCTGTACCAGAGACACAAATATCCCAATTTACTGATAAATGCCCTTCCTGTACCAGAGACACAAACATCCCAATTTACTGACAGGTGTCCTTCCTAAACCAGAGAAACAAACATCCCAATTTACGGACAGGTGACCTTCCTGTACCAGAGACAAAAACATCCCAATTTACTGACAGGAGACCTTCCTGTACCAGAGAAACAAACATCCCAATTTACTGACAGTTGACCGTCCTGTACCAGAGACACAAAGATCCCAATTTACTGACAGGTGACCTTCCTGTACCAGAGACACAAAGATCCCAATTTACTGACAGGTGACCTTCCTGTACCAGAAACATAAACATCCCAATATTCTGACAAACGACATTCCTGTACCAAAGACACAAACATCCCAATTTTCTGACAGATGACCTTCCTGTACCAGAGACACAATCATCGCAATTTACTGACAGGTGACCTTCCTGTACCAGACACACAAACATCCCAATTTACTGACAGGTGACCTTCCTCTACCAGAGACTCAAACATCCCAATTTACTGACAGGTGACCTTTCTGTAACGGAGACTCAGACATCCCACTTTCTGAAGTTTGACCTTCCCTGTACCAGAGACACAAACATCCCAATTTACGGACACGTGACCTTCCTGTACCAGAGACAAAAACATCCCAATTTACTGAAAGGAGACCTTCCTGTACCAGAGACACAAACATCCCAATTTACTGACAGGTTTCCTTCCTGTACCACAGACACAAACATCCCAATTTCTGAAGATTGAGCTAGCTGTACCAGGGACACAAACATTCCAATTTACTGGGAGGTGACCTTCCTGTACCAGAGACACAAACATCCCAATTTACTGACAGATGATCTTCCTGTACCAGAGACACAAATATCCCAATTTTCTGACAGGTGACCTTCCTCTACCACAGACTCAAACATCCCAATTTACTGACAGATGTCTTTCCTGTACCAGAGACACAAACAACACAATTGACTGAAAGGTGACCTTCCTGTAAGAGAGACACAAACATCCCAATTTACTGACAGATGATCTCCCTGTACCAGAGACACACACATCCCAATTTACTGACAGGTGATCTTCCTGTACCAGAAACACAGACATCCCAATTTACTGACAGGTGACCTTCCTGTACCAGAGGCACAAATATCCCAATTTACTGACTGTTGACCTTCCTGTACCAGAGACACAATCATCCCAATTTACTGACAGGTGACCTTCCTGTACCAGAGATACAAATATCCTAATTTACTGACAGTTGAGCTTGCTGTAACAGGGACACAAATATCCGAATTTACTGACAGGTCACCTTCCTGTACCAGAGACACAAACTTCCCAATTTACTGACAGGTGACCTTCCTGCACCAGAGACATAAACATCCCAGTTACTGACAGATGACCTTCCTCTTCCAGAGACACAAACATCCCAATATACTGACAGATGTCCTTCCTGTACCAGAGACACAAACATCCCAATTTACTGACAGGTGACCTTCCTGTACCAGAGACACAAATGTCCCAATGTACTGACACTTGACCTTGCTGTTCAGAGACACAAATATCCCAATTTACTGACAGTTGACCTTCCTCTTCCAGAGAAACAAACATCCCAATATACTGACAGATGTCCTTCCTGTACCAGAGACACCAACATCCCAATTTACTGACAGATGACCTTCCTGTACCAGAGGCGCAAACATTGCAATTTACTGACAGGTGACCTTCCTGTACCAGAGACACAAACATCCCAATTTACTGACAGGTGACCTTCCTACACCATAGACAAAAACATCCCAATTTACACACAGGTGTTTTCCCATACCAGAGGCACAAATATCCCAATTTACTGACAGTTGACATTCTTTTACCAGAGACAGAAATATCCCAATTTACTGACAGGTGACTTTCCTGTACCAGAGACACAAATATCCCAATTTACTGACAGTTGACCGTGCTGTACCAGAGACACAAATATCCGAATTTACTGACAGGTGACCGTCCTGTACCAGAGACAAAAGCATCGCAATTTACTGAGAGATGACCTTCCTGAACGAAAGACACAAAAATCGCAATTTACTGACAGGTGACCTTCCTGTACCAGAGACACAAACATCCCAATTTATTGACAGATGATCTACCTGTACGAGAGACTCAAACATCCCAATTTACTGACATGTGACCTTCCTCTACCAGAGACTCAAACATCCCAATTTACTGACAGGTGACTTTTCTGTACCACAGACACAAACATCTCAATCTCCTGACAGATGAACTTGCGGTACCAGAGACACAAACATTCCAATTTACAGACAGGTGACCTTCCTGTACCATTGAGACAAACATCCCAAGTTACTGACAGGTGACCTTTCTGTACCAGAGACACAAACATGCCACTTTACTGACATGTGACCTCCCTGTAGCAGAGACACAAACATTCCAATTCTCTGACAGGTGTCCTTGCTGTACCAGAGACACAGTCATCCCAATTTACTGACAGGTGAACTTCCTGTACCAGTGACACAAACATCCCAATTTACTGACAGTTGACGTTCCTGTACTAGAGACACAAACATCCTAATTTACTGTCAGGTGACCTTCCTGTACCAGAGACACAAACATCCCGATTTACTAAGAGATGACCTTCCTGTACCAGAGACAAAAATATCCCAATTTGCTGTTAGTTGTTGTTGCTCTACCAGAGACACAGACATTACTATCTACTGATAAGTGAGTATTATTTTCTCAGTCATTTGTTCGACATGACTTTCTCTGCTACAGTCGGGAATCCTCATGAGAGCGTGAACTCAAAGTCTATCCCTGGTTGTCCCATGTCCCGCCCTACGACAATGAACAGAGTGTGTTTATTTTATTTTTTGTATCATCTGGTAACTGCTTATTAAATCTGGAACAATCTGTTAATTTCCTATGGCTCTTTTAATGCTGTGCACCTTTTATGGTGTTGCGGAGCCCATTGATCTGGGATCTCTGTGTGACATCATCGTTCGTGGTCCTTCTGACTGGGAATAATTTAGGACTGACACAGCACTATCTGGAGACAGCGGGAAAGTGGGGTTATTTCAGGAATGATCCTGGCCTTCACAGAGAGTATTGGGGCAGAGGGATGATTTTGGAATTGAAACAGGATTATGGGGAGGGAGCAGGGCACTGGGATTAGTTTGAGATTGAATAAAGGCTCTGGGGAGAAAGCGAAAATTGAGATTGATTTTGGATTGCTTTGGGAGAGAGCATGACCTTAAATTCGCTTTGGATTAATGCAGGGCTATGGGGAGAGATTGGGCAGTGAAATTGGTTTGGGACTGGTACAGGTTTATAGAGAGAAAGCGGGACAGTGAGGTTATGTTTGCATTGATAGAGGGCTGTTGGGAGAGAATGGGGCAGCGGGAACTGTTTTGGAATTATCTATCACTCGAAAACTAATCTCACCATTCGCCTTCGGACGTCCTGAGTTCGTGCAAGGTGTTAAATGAATTTGCATTAAACAGCCTGCACAGAAATCTACGGCTGATGCATATTGATTTGAAATTGGGTAACACGGCGCTGCACTATTTAAGTAACCAAGTTATTCTTCTGTACACGAGTTTAGATAATCAGTAGCAGAGCCATTGTTTGCTAAGACAAGCGGTGGGATTAAATAATTGGAAGTAATGTCAACGCGGTCTTCTTCAGACCTCCATAACCTGAGATCAGCTCATATTTTAATGCTGTATTAAACAATGCCACACTTTACTGCCAGTAAATATAGAACTGGATCTGAATGTTTACAAGAAAAATAAGACTTGCATTCTTATAGCACTGCTCCCGACCTCAGGAAGCCCCAAAGCGCGTTATAGCCAATGAAGTACTAGTGAAGTGCAGTTACTGAGGTAATGTAGGTAGCGCGGCAGACAATCTGTGCACACCAAGCTCCCACAAACAACAAAATGGTAGTGACCAGACCATCAGTTTTAGTGATGTCGGTTGAGTGATAAACATTTGCCAGGACACTATTTATAACCGAGCGGGTTTGTAATTAATGATTCGACCAAAGGTCAATCTGGGTCTTTGTGTGGATCATCATCCTCCTCCTCCTCCTCCTCCCCCTCCCCCTCCCCCTCCTCCTCCCCCTCCTCCTCCTCTTCCTCCTCCTCCTCGACTCTGCCTTTGAAAAAAACACATGCACCCTTCCCCTTTAAGAGCTCACTGGCACCAGAGTGTCTGCCGTGCGCTGCGCCCGAGCTCGGGTGTTGCGCTCTGCACCGCCGGCTTAGCGCCTAAAGATAGTAGTGGAACGCCTCTTTTAGCGCTCCACCAACCCCTTAGGGCGAAGCCACTGAATTTCCGGCAACGGGGCGCTACTTTGGGGCGGGCACTAACATCGGGCGGGCGCTAAGGTTAGCACCCCAAAACTGTCTATACTGAAAATCTAGCCCTGTGTGTTCTGGATCGTGGATCCGGCCGGAATTGAAGCAGCGGAATGTCAGGCGTCAATCAGAATTCCACCTCCACCTGTAAGTGGCAGCAACATGTGGGTCTTGTTATTGGTAATTCCCAAAATGGGTTTCCTCCAACACAGCCTTACAGGGAAGATTATGGAAACAGAAATGAATATAATTGGATCCAGACACCGGGAGTAATCTGATACAAAGAGCATTGGGTGAAATTGGTCTTGGCGGGAGCGCAAAACAGGCGGTAGTGTTTTGGCCACCCGTTTAACACCCCACCTGATTTCCCCCCCCATTCGCCCCATTGTCTCCTGTGAGAAGAGGGAACAACTCATGCTCTTATTGGGAACTCCAACACTGAGCGCCAGCACCGACTGCCGGGTAAAGATGGACTGACAGGATATTGGAGCCTTGCGGCCATTTTAATGGATAAAAAGCTGTTTGAACTCACCACAGAACAAACTCGAATAGACTGAGACTGAACAATTCATTCCCACGGATTATATCCACAACATTTCCTATTTCAACTCACAAACCAAGCAGGTGAAGGACCTCACGTCCCACTATATGGTGACCCATTTTAGTCACTGTGTTATAAACTCTTGGGCTGGAAATTGCGGTCAGAATATTGCCGCGGGCGAATGCCTCCGAACCGCTAGAAACACGCACCAACCTGGTGTCTTTGGTCCTGGGCCTGCAGGCATATACCTCCGTAACGGCCCAAGGTTCGCAAGCGTCCCTGGGAACAGGTGGGCCGGCCCAAACAATGAGAAAAGGGGATTCCCATTAGGCTTCTTGGGATTTCATTTACATCCGGAATCTCCATAACCATAATCGGAATCCCCTAAAAAATATATTTTCACCCCACGTAAATTAAAATAAATCATCACATGTACAAAATTAATGAAAATGCAATTTCATAAAACATTTTAAAGATGCCATTAATGACATAATCTAATGTTCAAGGTTTCTGAATGTTTAAATCATTTTAAAAATGTAATTTTCACATTTATTTGAACCTTTACATTGGCAAAGGAAGGTGTTATGCCTGCTTTTACATCGAAACATAGACACATAGAAGATAGGAGCAGGAGTAGGCCATTCGGCCCTTCGAGTCTGCTCTGCCATTCAATGAGATCATGGCTGATCATCCAAATTCAATACCCTGTCCCTGCCTTCTCCCCATATCCCTTGATCCCATATCCAACTCTTTCTTGAATATATTTAATGAACTGGCCTCCACCGCCCTCTGTGGCAGAGAATTCCACAGGTTGACCACTCTCTGGGTGAAGAAATTCCTCCTAATTTCTGCCCTAAATGGCTTACCCCTTATCCTTAGACTATGACCCCTGGTTCTGGACTCCCCAGCCATCAGAAACATCCTTTCTGCATCTAGTCTATCCAGACCTGACAGAATTTTATAGGTTTCGATGAGATCCCCTCTCAATCTTCTAAACTCCAGTGAGTATAAGCCCAATCGACACAATCTCTCCTCGTACGCCATTCCTGCCATCCCAGGTATCAGGAAAATTGCGCTTGTCACTCTGCTAGTTAAGAATGGCGAGAGAGGGAAACCTGTGAATTATAGACCAGTTAGCCTAACATCTGTTGTCAGGAAATTGCTAGAGTCTATAATTAAGTATAGAGTGACTGAACACGTGGAAAATTTTCAGTTGATCAGGGAAAGAGGAAATTGAGTTGTGAAAGGTAGGTCATGCCTAACAAACTTGAGTGAATTTTTTGAGGAGGTAACTAATGTAGTGAACAGGGAAATGTCTATGGATGTTATTTATATGGACTTCCCGAAGGCATTTGATAAAGTTTTATATAAGAGACTGTTAACTAAGGTGGAAGCCCATGGAATTGAGGGCAAATAATTGACCTGGTTAGGAAATTGGCTGAGTGGCAGGAGACAGGCAGCAGGGATAATATGCTGGTCCGCAAATTTGCAGGATATGGCTATTGGTGTCCCGCAGCGATCTGTGTTGGGGCCTCAACTATTCACAGTATGTATTAACGAATTAGGTGATGGCATAGAAAGTCATATATCCAAATTTGCTCATGACACAGAGATAGGTGGCATCGTAGGCAGCGTAAATGAAAGCATAAAATTACAAAGTGATATAGACATATTAAGTGAATGGGCAAAAGTGTGGCAAGTAAGTGTCAATGAAGGCAACTGTGAGGCCATCCACTTTGGACCTAAAAAGAATCGATCCGGGTACTTTGTAAATGGTGAAAAGCTAAAAACAGTGGAGGTCCAAAGTGACTTGGGGGTTCAGGTACATACATCATTAATATGTCATGAACAGGTACAGAAAATAATCAAAAGGCTAAGGGAATGCTGGCCTTTAATCTAGAGGAGTAGAATACAAAGGGTCGAAGTTATGCTGCTGATATACTCAACCCTGGTTAGACCACACCTGGATTATTGTGAGCAGTTCAAACACCACACCTTAGGAAGGATATATTGGCCTTGGAGGGAGAGCAGCGTACGTTTACCGGAATGATACCTGGACATCAAGGGTTAAATTATGAGGAGAGATTACACAAATGAGGTTTGTGTTCCATTTAATTTAGAAAGTTAAGGGGTGATCTGATAGAGGTTTTCAAGAAATTAAGGGAAACAGATACGGTACATAGAGAGAAAGTTTTCCACTGGTTGGGGATTCTAGGACTAGTGGGCATAGTCTAAAAATTAGACGATTCAGGAGTGGAATTAGGAAACAATTCTACACGCAAAGGATGGTAGAAATTTGGAAGTCTCTTCTGCAAACGGCAATGGATGCTAGATCAATTATTAATTTTGAATCAGCGATTAATAGCTTTCTGTTAAACAAAGGTATTAAGGGATATGAACCAAAGTTGGGTATATGTTAGGTCGCAGATCAGCCATGATCTCATTGAATAGCGGAACAGGGTCGAGGGGCTGAATGGCCTACCCCTATTCCTATGTTCCTATGTAAGAGTAGGCCATATGGCCCCTCGAGCCTGCTTTGCCATTCAAAAAGATCATGGCTGATCTTCGAACGCACAACCACTTACCCGCCCGATCATCATATCCCTTGAATCCCTTTGAGTGAAAAAGTCTATCGGTCTCAGCCTTGAATATATGCAATGACTGAGCATCCACAGGCGTCTCGGCTAGAGAATTCCAAAGATTGACAACCCTCTGAGTGAAAAAATTTCTCATCATCTCAATCTTAAATGGCCGACCCTTTATTGTGAAACTATGACCCCTAGTTCGAGATTCTCCAACCAGGGGAAGCACTTCTCAGCATCTACTCCGTCAAGCCCCCTCAGAATCTTATATGTTTCAATGAGTTCACATCTAATTCTCCTGAACTCCAGAGAGTATAGGCCCAATCTACTCAATCTCTCCTCATATGACAACCCTCTCATCCCAAGAATCAATCTAGTGAAGTTTCGCTGCACTCCCTATAATACACGTTATCCTTCCTTAGATACAGAGCCCAGAACTGTACACAATACTCCAGGTGTGGTCTCACCAAGGCCCTGTACAATGGTAGCAAGACTTCCTTACTGTTGTACTGCAAACCCCCTTGCATTAAAGGCCAACATTTGCCTTCCTAATTGCTTGTTGCACCTGTATGTTAACTTTCCCTGTTTCTCATACAATGAAAGCCAAATCCCTCTGAATACCAACATTAAATAATTTCTCGCCATTTAGAATTATTCTGTTGTTCTATTCTTCCTACCTAAGTGAGTAACTTCACTTTTGAAGGTAATATATTAGCCTGAATAGAGGATTGGTTAAGGACAGAATACAAAGTTTAGGCATAAGCGGGTCGGTTTCAGGTTGGCAGGCTATTACTAGTGGAGTGACACAAGTATCAGTGCTAGTCCCTCAGCTATGTACAATCTATATTAATGATTTAGATGAAGGGTTTATCTACCCTGCTAGTTACATCCTCAAAAATATCTAATAGATTTGTCAAACACAATTTCCCTTTCATAAAACCACGTTGAATCTGCCTAATCATATTATGATTTTCAAAGTGCTCTGTTACTACTTCCTTAACAATGGATTCCAGCATTTTCCCGACGACTGGTGTCAGGCTAACTGGCCTGTAGTTCCCTGTTTTGTCTCTCCCTCGTTTCTTGAGTAGCAGTGCTACATTTTCTACTGACCAATCCACTGGGACCATTCCAGAATCTAGGGGATTTTGGAAAATCAATACAAATGCATCCATTATCTCTGCAGCAACGTCTTTGAGGACCCTGTGATGTAAACATCAGGTCCACGGAATTTGTCGGATTTTAGTTCCATTATTTTATCCAGTGCTTTTTCCTTCACTGATATTAACTATTATAAGTTTCTTACTCTCATTACACCATAGCCTCCCCACTATTTCTGGCATGTTTCTGTGTCTGCTGCTGTGAAGACAGACACAACATATTTGTTTAACGTCGCTGCCATTTCCTGATTCCTCATTATAATTTATACTGTCTTAGCCTCTAAGGGAGCATAGTTAATTTTTGCTACTCTCTTCCTTTTTATATACTTGTAGAAGCTCTTACAAGCTGTTTTGATATCATTTGCTAATTTATTCTCATTCTATTTTCTCCCTCATTGTCTAATTTTGGACATCCTTTGCTGCTTTTTAAAACTCTCCCAAACTTCAGGCTTGCTACTCTTATCGGCAACGTTATAACCATCCTCTTTTAATCGAATAATATCCTTAATCTCATTAGTTAGCCATGGATGGATCACTTTTCCCGTGATGTTTTTATTTCTCAATGAAATGTACATTCGCTGAGAATTATGAAATATTTCTTCAAATTTTCACCATTGCTTATCTACCTTCATAACTTTTATCTATTTTTCCAGTCTACCTTATTTAACCTGTGTAATTGGCTTTATTTAAAATTAATTCTCTAGTTTCATATGTAAGTACATCACTCTTGAACTCAATACGATTCTTTCTATATTATGATCACACATCCAAAAAGGATGCCTTACTATGAGATTATAAATTAACCCTGTCTCATTACACAAGACAAGATATAAAATAACCTCTTCCCTGGTTGGTTTAAAGACATATTGTTCTAGGAAAGTGTCTCGAACGCATTCCATGGACTGGCCCTCGAAACTGCTTTTGCGAATTTGACTTGTTCCATCTATTTGAATATTAAAGTCCCCCACGATTATTACATTACTTTTGATACAAGCTCCTCTTATTTATTCTACTCCCACCAGTGTTTTCTGTACTTTGTTAATTATTGGCCCAGAAATTCGTGTTGGAAGCTTCCCGCGGGTGCAAGCCTCCCACCTGCCGCGTCTGCCGTTGAGCTGTGGGTCCCCATGGAATTCCAATCCTCAGCCTCCTCCAACTGCCGGTGCGCAGTGCTTGCATGTCCCAGGGGCGCAGTTAGTTTGAGGCGTCCCCTGGGATCACATGGGCCATGGAGAGCCAATGGTAGCAGGGAATGCTTCATTCATAAGCTTGACAGGAAGGTCTGTCAAACCTATAAGTACTATAATCCCCAAAACATCACTAAATCTTCAAATACATTTTTTTAAAAATCACAATTTTAAAATAAACTATAAATTACATCAAATAACTATGTTAAACAGTAATTTAAATTTTTGAAATAAATAATTTTATTTTCTAATGGGGCTAAAAATAAACTTACATTTCTTTAAAGTATTTAAAAATAATAAACCTGTGGAAAAAATGTTTAATTTATATTAATTCACCACTTACATTGTAAAAAACAGGCCTTGCGACTGCTTTTTACATGTCTAACTTCTGGAGACTTACCTTCCCAGGAAAACCTGCAAAAAGAACGTAAGTTCGATGCATACGCGCTGCCTCTCCTGCGCATGCATTCCACCTCTTAACCCCTTCTTTCAGGGGAATGGAAGTGTCAGTTTCCCACGCATGCGCAGTGCATGCATGAAACCAGCACTTCCATTGGGCTTACGGGTGAGTACTCCATGCGTACTTACCCGTGGGGACCCGAATTTCTGGGCCCATACTGATTCTACTTCCAACTCTTCCGAGCCAAGATCCTTCCTTACCATTGTTCTTATGTTGACGTTTATTATCAGTGCTACAACCACTCCTTTTCCATTTCTTCTGTCTTTTAGAAAAGTCAAGTACACTGGAATGTTTTATTCCCTACCTTGGTCACCATGCAACCAATTCTTTGTAACGGCTCTCAATCAAACCCATTTTTCTCTATTTGTGCCATTACTTCCTCTTTCTTGTTAGGAATGCTTCGTGCATTCAGATAAAGCGAATTTAATTTTAACATTTTTCACGTTTTCTTGATTTGGCCTTATTCACGGATGCATTATTACCGTTAAATTATCAGTTCCTTCCTGTCACACTCCACGTACCTTTATCCAAATCGCTTTACAGCTTTGAGGTTTCTCTTTAGATTTATAAACATCCCTTCAGTTGACTCCTCCCCCTTTTTGGTAAAAGCCCTATTAATGGAATCAGGGGATATGTGAATATTGCAGGAAAGTGGAATGAGGTAGAAGATCAACCATGATCTTATTGAATAGTGAAGCAGGCTCAAAGCACCAAATGGCCTTCTCCTGTTCCTATTTCTTATGTTCTTATGTTCTTATATCTACAGCCTTAGTTATTTGATTCACCAGAACATTGGTCACAGCCCGGCTTAAGTGTAGCCTGTCACAACGAAGCAGCCCCCTCTTTCCCCAGTACCGGTGCCATTGCCCCTGAATCGAAAGGACTGTCTCCCACACCACTCTTTGAGTCACGCATTTATCTCTCTGTTCTGTTTCACCCTATGCTAATTGGCGTGTAGCTCAGGTAATAATCCATTGGTTATTACCTTTGAGGTTCTGCTTATTAATTTGGACCCTAGCTCCACAAACGCTCACAGCTTAACCTTATTCCTAGTTCTACCTGTGTTGTTGGTTCCTTCGTGGGCCACGATATCTGCATCCTTCCCATTCCAGTCCAATTTCTTCTCCGGCCGTTAGGAGATATCCTTAACCCTGGCAGGCAGCAAAACCTTCGGAACTCTCAGTCACGGCTGCAGAAAACTGTATCTATCCCCCTGAATATACTGTTCCCTAGCACTACCACATTCCCTTTGACCCCCCCCCCACCCAATTGAACGGCCTCCTTTACCAAAATGCCATGGTCAATTTGTTCATCCACTCTGCAGAATTTGATGTCATCCATATAGGCCGCAAGAAGTTTATTCCTGTTGGATAATGGCGAAGGCCGAGGCTCTTGGATCACTTCACTTGGAGGCCGCCTCACCTGTCTGACTTGCAGTCACACCCTCCTGTCCATGACCACTAACCAGACCTACAACACTTCCTATCCGAAGTGGTGTGACTGCTTCCTGGATCAATGTGTCCAGGTAAATCATCCCCTCCCTGATGCCCTGCATTGTCTGCACCTCAGAGTCCAGCTCAACAAATCTGAGCTGAAGTTTCTTGAGATGCAGACATTTACTGCAGCTGTGGTTGTCCGGGATCGCAATGCTCCCGCAAACTCCCACATACTGCAGTTGAGGCACACCTTCTGCAATGGCATCCCTATCAAACCTTGTTTTATTTATTTAATTAATTAAAGTTTATGTATTTAATCAACTTAGCTTATAGTTCCTAGTTTTTAACTAATTACTTGATCTAGCTTAAGTTATATGTAGATTAAATTAAATAGTCACCAGTTACACGAACCACTACAAGTATTGAATTCAAAAGCAGCACCTCCTTCCTCCTCTGCACCGAACCCTCTCACCAAATTCCCCCGTTTACACTCTGTTTTTGATGCACTCCGTTTATGACAAATCTTTACACCCATGCTTTGCGTCAGCAGGTAACTTTTATACAACTTTCGAACCACACCCAGGCTATAAGTGCTCACTGAGCTTCCTGCTCAAAGTAATTACCAGCTGATCACTTAAAGCAGTCAACTGTTATCAACCAGTGACAGACAGTCTCTGTTAACACGTGACTAACTTGCAGTTTATTCTTTTTACAGTTTTTAAAGTTCTAAATCAAATTCCAAATGTTAAAACTAAATTTCAGGTTGAGACCTACTCACCCACGACTTACCAGAGTTCCATCTACCGAATTCTCAACATTAAACTCTGCTTAAAATGCACTCTGTCTTTGCCCACTCTCATCTCTCTCTGGCAAACTATTTGAAACAAATGGGTGTTTGTAAAATATGAGATGCAGTTGCATTCAGCAGAAAGAGAACCAAAAACCGAATGGTTATAAGACATACGCCATGATTTTAATAGTTAGAAAGAAGGAAAGAAAGCGGCATTCGAGCTCTTGGAGAAGCCATTTTCACGATTTCTTATTAAATTAACGCACAGTAAGTTTTGTGCGCAGGGCTGACGTGCTCTGTTCTCTATGGTTGGTAAGAGTGCTTTAAGATAAAACTTCTTTCGTTAGTAAACGAAGTGAATTATAAAATCTGGCACTGTCTCTAGTTGTAGGAACCTAATGAAGGATGAGCAATTTCTTCAACCAGAGAGTGGTGAACCTGTGGAATTCTCTACCACAGAAGGCAGTTGAGGCCAATTCATTAAATATATTCAAGAAGGAGTTAGATATATTTCTTAGGGCTAAAGGAATCAAGGGATATGGGAAGAAGGCAGGGACAATGTACTGAGTTTGGATGATCAGCCATGATCTAATTGAATGGCGGAGTAGGCTCGAGGGGCCGAATGGCCTACTCCTGCTCCTATCTTCAATGAATAATCCAACAGATGTAACTGGCACTGCTCTTATATTGCCAGTGCCTCCGCCCGCTCAGCAGCTTTGATCAGACAACCCAGCCTGGTGCACAAGTGAATAGCCCTGGCCCTGAAATGCCCAGGGCCTTATTCTCCAGTACACAACCCAGCCTGGTGTACAAGTGAACAGCCCTGGCCCTGTAATGCCCAGGGCCTTATCCTTCAATACACAACCCTGCCTTGTGTACACGTGGCTGGCATTGACCCTGCCCACGTGATTCACGCTACATTTATCGATATTTACTTATATCTGCCAGATGTGGGTCCGTTCCCCCACCCCATCTAGATCTGCCTGTAATTTATTTATCTCATCTAAGGACCCAACCCCCAAACAATTCCTTGTATCATCTCTGAGTTTGTGGGAAGTTACCCCGATGCCTTCTTGCAGATCATTGATAAAGATGGTGAAAAGCAACCGTCCCATCACTGCTCCTTGCGTAACTCCATCAGATACAGGTCCACACGCACAACCACTGCTATTAATAATTAACTCTCTAAACGACAACACAGCCGGTTCCTTAGTAAACCCAAAAACTACCCGCTAAACCCACAGAAATAAACCTCATTCAGTAACCTTCCATGTGTCAATTTCTCAAGGGCATTTTGGAACTCAAGATCCAAAATGGTAACCGGGAAACCTGCAACCAACCTAGTAAAGGTTCAACCAAGTTAGTGAGACCAAACCTTTGTCTGAAACCTTGTTGAGATTCTCCAATAATCCGTGCTCTCTCAAGGTGAACGTTCAGTGCTTCACTGACGATGCGTTTAACTGAAGTGTAACTAATGAGCCTTTAATTTCCCGTTTCTAACATTTCCTTTATTAACTCTTGGAACGACATGTGCCTCTCACCAGTCCATGGAACAATCCCAGTCCCAGCGAATTGTTTAATATAAGAGCACGGGGCCCACGGAGCACTGTCCCCATTTTTTTGAGCGCCCTCTTTTGCTCATGTCATGCCCAGCATGCTGGTCAGATTTAAGATCCTTACAGACACTGCTAAATCCAGACAAACTTTGTCAATTTTAACTTTAGGATTATCACCGCCATTACTCACACAACGATCCACTAAGACAGCCATTAAACGCGCTGAACTGACCAATGCTGAATGTAACTGTGCTGAACTGGACCAGACCAAACTGAATGTAACTGTGCTGAAATGGATCTGTCCACACTGAAAGTAACCGAGCTTAACTTGATTAACAACAGAAGAAGCTGTAAAAACTCAGCAGGCCAGGCAACATCCATGGAGAGAGAAATAGCGTCAATGTTTCGGGTCGAAACCCTTCTTCAGAACTGAGAAAAAAAGCAGGAAATGAAACAGGTTAAAAGGCAGTTTGGGGGCTGGTAAATGGGGGAGGGGATGAAAGAAAAAACATTAAGAGATATTCAAGGTGAGACGAGATGCTAATAGGACAGGTTAAGAAACAAACAATGGCACCAGATGAAGTGAGACATGCGCTGGCAGAGTGAAAGACAGCTGCCATGTGGGAAAGAGAAAAAAAAATGAAAAGGCACAAAACCAAAGTGAGGATAAAAAATGAAATTATTAGGGGCCAAGGTTATGATCTGAAATTGTTGAACTCATTATTGAGTCCAGTAGGCTGTAAAGTGTCTAATCGGAAGAAGAGGTGCTGTTCCTCGAGCTTATCCTGAGCTTCCATGGAACAATGCAAGTGGCTGCAGACGGTGAGGTCTGAGTGGGAATGGAATGGTGAATTAAATGACAGGTGACCGGAAGCTCAGGGGTCACCCTTATGGACTGAACGGTGGTGTTCCAAAAAGCGGTCACCCAGTCTGCATTTGTTCTCCCCAATGTAGAGGAGACCACATCATGAGCAGCGAATACAGTGTACCAGATTGCAAGAAGTACAATTAAATCGATGTTTCACCTGGAAGGGGTGATTGGGGCCCTGGACAATGGGAAGGGGGGAGGTATATGGGCAGCTATTGCATCCCCTGCGCTTGCACAGGAAGTTGCCGGGCAAAGGGTAAGGGAGCTTGGGGTGATAGAGGAGTGGACTAGGGTTTCTCGGAGGGAGCGGTCCCTATGGAATGCTGAAAGCGGAGGGGAGGTGATGATGCATTTGGTGGTGGGATCAAGTTGGAGCTGACGGAAATGGCGGAGGATTATCCGTTGAATGTGGTACCTGGTGGGGTGAAAGGTGAGGACAAGGGGAACCCTATCGTGGTTCCGGAAGGGAGGGGCAGGGGTGAGGGCAGAAGTGAGGGAAATAGAACGGACCCGGTCGAGGGCCGTGTCAAACACGATAGAAGGGAATCCTCGGTTGAGGAAAAAGGAAGACATGTCGGAAGCACTGGTGTGGAAGGTTGCATCATCGGAGCAGATGCAGTGGAGATGGAGGAACTGGGAGAATGGAATAGAGTCTTTACATGAGGCCGGGTGGGAGGAAGTGTAATCCAGGTAGCTGTGAGAATCAGTAGGCTTGTAGAGAACGTTGGCCAATAACCTATCCCCAGAGATAGAGATGGAGAAGTCGAGCAAGGGAAGGGAAGTGTCGAAGATGGACCATATGAAGGTGAGGGAAGGGTGGAAATTGGGGAGGCAAAGTGAATGCAATTGTCCAGTTCAGGGCGAGAGTAGGATACAGCACCGATACAGTCATCAAAGAGTGTTCCACATATCCCACGAAAAGGCAGTCTTAGCTAGGACCCATGCGGGTACCCATAGCAACACCTTTAATTTGGAGGAAATGAGTGGAGTCAAAGGAGAAGTTGTTCAATGTGATTTCAGTCAGGTGGAGGAGGGTAGTGGTGGATGGGGACTTGTTGGGCCTCTGTTCAAGGAAGAAGCTGAGTGCCCTCTGGCCACTCTGGTGGGGGATGGAGGTGTGGAGGGATTGTACGTCCATGGTGAAAAGGAGGCGGTTGGGGCCAGGAAACTGGAAACTGATAAAGTGGCGGAGGGCATCAGAAGAGTCACCGATGTATGTGGGAAGAGACTGGAGAAAGGGAGAAAAGATAGAGTCGAAGTGGGAAGAGATATGTTCAGTGGGGCAAGAGCAGGCTGAAACGATGGGTCTATCAGGACAGTCCTGTTTGTGGATCTTGCAAAGGAGGTAGTAGCGGGCTGTGCGGGGTTGGGGAACTATGTGGATGGTGGCCGTGGGGGGGAGGGAAGATCTCCAGAGGAGATGAGTTCACTGACAGTCTTAGAAACGGCGGTTTGATGTTCGGTAGTGGGGTCATGGTCCTGGTGGAGGTAGTAGGAGGAGTCGGAGAGTTGGCGTTCAGCTTCCGTTAGGTAGAGGTCGCTCCATACTGAATGTAACTGCTCAACTGGAACTTTTCACACAGAATGTAACCTTGCTAAATAGGACCTTTCGACACATGAATGTAATTGCGGAACACGACCTGTCCACCGTGACTGTAACCGTGCTGAACTGGGCCTGACACACTGAATGTAACTCTGCTGAAATGGTCCTATCCACACTGAATGTAATTGTGCTGAACTGGACCTATCCACACTGAATATAACTCTGCTGAAATGGACCTGTCCACATTGAATGTAACTGTGCTGAAATAGACCTGTCCACACTAATTATAAGCGTGCTGAACTGCACCTGTCCACACTGAACGTAACGGTGCTGAATTAGTTCTGTTCACACTGAATGCAACTGTGCTGAACTGGACCTGTCCACGCTGAAAGTACCTGTGCTGAACTGGACCTGTCCACGCTGAATGTAACTGTGCTGAAATGGTCCTGCCCACACTGAATGTAACCATGCTGAACAGGACCAGTCCACACTGAAAGTAGCTGACATGAACTGGACCTGTCAAAATTGAATATAACTGTGCTGAACTGGACCTGTTCATACTGAATGCATCTGTGCTGAGCTGGACCTGTCAACTCAGAATGTAAATCTGCTGAACTAAACATGTCCACACTGAATGTAACTGTGCTGAACTGGACCTGTTCACAGTGAATGGAACCGTGCTGAACTGGACCTCCCCACACTGAATGTAAATGTCCTGAATTGAATATGTCCATACGGAATCTAACTCTGCTGAATTGGACCTGTCCACACTGAATGCAACCGTGTTGAACGGGACCTGTCCCCACTGAATGTAACACTGCTGCACGGGATCTGCCAACACTAAAGGTAACCGTGCTTAACTGGAGTTGACCACAATGAATGTAATTGTGCTGAACTGGACCTGTGCACACTGAATGTAACTCTGCTGAACTGAACCTGTCCACACTGAATGTAACTGTGCTGAACTGGACCAGTCCACACTGAATGGAACTGTGCTGAACTGGACCTGTCCACGCTGAATGTAACTGCTGAATTGGACCAGTCCACACAGAATGTAACTGTGCTGAACTGGTCCTGTCCACACTGAATGTAACCGTGCTGAACTGCACCTGTCCACACTGAATGTAACATGCTTAAATGTACCTGTCCACACTGAATGTAACTGTGCTGAACTGGACCTGTGTACACTGAAGATATCTGTGCTGAACTGGACCTGTCAACGCTGAATGTAACTCTGCTGAACTGAACCTGTCCACACTGAATGGAACTGTGCTGAACTTGACCTGTCCACAGTGAATGTAACCGTGCTGAACAGGACCTTTCGACACTGAATGTAACTGCTGAACACGACCTATCCACAAAGAGTGTAACCGTGTTGAACTGGAGATCTCCGTGCTGAAAGTAATAATGCTGAACTGGACCTGTCCAGTTTGAATGTAACTATGCTGAACTAGACCTATCCATACTAATTGTAAGAGTGCTGAACTAAACCTGTCCACACTGAATGTAATTGTGCTGAACTGGACCTGTCCACAGTGCATGTAACCGTGCTGAACTGGACCTCTACAGACTGAATGTCACCGTGCTAAACTGGACTTGTCCACACTGAATGTAACTCTGCAGAAATGGACCTTCCCTGATTGAATGTAACCGTGCAGAACTGGACCTGTCCAAAATGAATGTAACTGCTGACTGGAGCTGTCGACACTGAATGTAAATGTGCTGAAATCCACCTGAACACACTGAATGTAACTGTGTTGAACTGGACCTGTCCATACTGAATGCAACTGTGTTGAACTGGAACTGCCCACACTGAATGTAACTGTGCTGAACTGGACCTGTCCACACTGAATGTAACTGTGTTGAACTGGAACTGTCCACACGGAATGTAACTCTGCTGGACTGGACATGTCCACACTGAATGTAACTGTGTGGAACTGCAACTGTCCACACTGAATGTAACTGTGTTGAACTGGACCTGTCCACACTGAATGTAACTCTGCTGGACTGGACATGCCCACACTGAATGTAACTCTGCTAAACTGGACCTGTCCACACTGAATACACAGACAGTTGTTTAAAGTGGGTGTACAATCTCAGAGGACTTTGGAGACAGCTGCACGTGACCCGTGGTTACCCGGATGGAGCTGGATAATAACCAGGAGTGAGAACCTGGCCGCGTTTTCCGGCTGCAGGACCCGAGTTTCTCTGGTCAATTATTGATTGTGCTGAGACCTCTTAATTCAGCATTAAGGGGGTAAAACCTGTGAAGTCCTCCTGTACAAGACTCATTCTCACCATGGCAACTGCGGATTCAGCGTTTTATTTTATTTTAGACGAACTCTAACCGGGATCATCCTGTAATCACTCGGTATTTCACTTTAGAGCCAGGTCAGATTTATTTTAAGACATTCCATTCCATCAAAGCATAAACACGACCCTGGCAGTGGCTGCACTGATTTGTTTGTTTCAATTAGTGTAACTAATATAAAATATCAAGCCATCTGATTATCTCCCTGGAGCCTGACATCATGTATAAATGTTACAATCTCTGAGTGTAGTGCAGAGCGCGCTCAGAGCCTCTGAGAGAAATGCATGGGATAACAAAAGGTCTGGTGTTTGCCATTCACTATCCCGTCATTGCAGCTATCGGCGTTCCAGGTAAGTATTGAAATTAGTTACTAATTATGGATATTATTGGTTAGCTTTAGTAATGCTCCTATTTACCAGGAACGCTTCTGCCTTTAACTATGGCCTTTCCACCGCTTCATGGTATATTTTATCCCCTTTAATGGGATCATTTCTCCCTTAGATGGTATAATTCCTCCCCCTTCACCGCGATAATTTCTTCCTTTTCCGGATCTTATTTCTCCCCTTTAACGGATTCAATGCCTAATGTGCTGCCTTGTTCTGCAATATTTGTTTTAATGGCCCACTACTTCGGGTCCCAACGCGTGAGTAAGGATGGGGTACTCATGCGTGGACCCGATGGAAGTGCCGGTTTCATGCATGCACAGTGCATGCGCGGGAAACCGGCATTTCCTCCAAGGGGTTCAGAGGTCCAATGCGTGCATGCAGGACTCTGCGCGCACGCGTTGAACTTCCTTCTTTTTTACAGGTTTGGCCGTTTGTAAGGGCCTCAACTTATTACGAATGTAAAAAGGAGACGTAAGGACTTGATTCTTTAAGTTAAGTGGTCTATTATTTAAAATTATAACATTTTTTCCACAGCTTTATTGTTTTTAAGGACTTTACAGTAAGGTAAGTGTATTTTGAGGCCCAATCTTTTTTTTTAATTATTTTTTTTTAAAATTTGAATAATTGTCTAAAATAGTTTTTTAAAGTTATTTATAGTTCATTTAATTAGTGGGCTGTTTTTAAAATTTTATTTAAAGTTTAAGTAGTGTTTTGGGCGCCCGTAGTTTTTACTATCAAACTCATGAATGAAGTTTTCCCTCCCCTGATTGGCTGCCCAGTGCTCACCTGATCCCAGCCGGCACATCGAACTAACTACGCCACTGGATCAGGCAAGCAGGAATTCCAAGCAGGCCCAGGCTTCAGCTGTCGGCGCACCGAGTAAGTGCACACTGGGGGCTTGCATGCGCGGCAAGCCCCCGAACCTAATTTCTGGGCCAATGTGCTTTCCACAGGGTGGGACCAGTCTATTTGCTCCGAGTGATGTTTTATTTAAAATCAACAGTAGATGTCGCTGCACTGTGAGTGGTATTATCTATAATAACTGTGTACATATATTTCCTAATGTGTTATTGGTATTTCACTGTGAGTGGTATTATCACACTATTATAACTGTGTACATATATTTCCTACTCTATTATTGGCATTCCACTGTGAGTGGTATAATCACACCGTTATAATTCTGTACATATATTTCCTATTTTGTTATTGTTATTTTACTGTGATTGTTATTATCTCACTATTATAACTGTGTACATATATTTCCCATTGTGTTATTGGTATTTCACTGTGAGTGGTATTATCACACTATTATAACTGTATATATATATTTCCTTTTGTGTTATTGGTATTTCACTGTGAGTGGTATTATCACACTATTATAACTGTGTACATATATTTCCTTTTGCGGTATTGGTATTTCGCTGTGAGTGGTATGATTACGGTATTATAACGTTGTAGATATCTGTACTTGTACTTCTTACGATTTAGAATACTTTTTCGCTGCTCACGATGAGATTTCCTCTACATTGGGGAGTCCAAATGTAGATTGGGTGACCGCTTTGCTGAACACCTCCATTCAATCCGCAAGCCTGATCCTGAGCTTCCGGTCGCTTGTCAGTTTAATTCTCCAGCCCTCTCCCACTCTGACCTCTCTGCCCTCGGCTTCTTACACTGTGCTTATAAGTTTCATCAGAAACTCTAGCAACAGCACCTCATCTTTCGAATAGTCATTTTACAGCCTTCCAGACTCAACATCGAGTTCAACAATTTCAGATCATAACAGCTGCTCCCATTTTCGGACAGCAGGTGTTGGTCATGATTCTGCCCTTGCCATTTACACCTCCTCTAGACCCATCTTTGGTTTCTTCACTTGTCCCATTAACAGCTCCTTTTTATTTTGCATCATCATCACTTTTGTCATTTAACCACTCCTGCCTTCTACCCATTCACTGACCTTCCCTTTAGTTCTTTCCTCCCCCGCCCCCTTTCCCAGCCTTTGCACTTGCATCTCTAACTTTATCCAGTTCCGCCAATAGTCCATCGACCTGAAATTGTAACTTTGCTTTCTCTCTCCACAGATGCTGCCTATCCCACTGAGCATTTCCAGCATTTTCTATTTTTATTTCAGATTTCCAGCATCCTCAGTATTTTGCTTTTGTACATATATTTCCGATTGTGTTATTGGTGCTGTACAGGGAGCCGTATTTTCAACAACAACCTGCATTTATATAGCGCCATTAACGTAGTAAAATGCGTCACAGGAGCGTTATCAAACAACATTTCACACCGAGCCACATAAGGAGATACGCGCACAGCTAAATCTTGGGCAAATAGGTAAGTTTTAAGGGGCATTTTAAAGGAGGAGATAGAGGGAAAGCTCTCGGAGTGATGTAGGGTTGGGAGATTACAGAGATAGGGAGGAGCGAAGCTCTGGAGAGATTTGCAAACAAGGATGAGAATTTTAAAATCGAGGTGTTGCTGGACTGGGAGCCAATGGAGGTCAGCGAGCACAGTGGTGATGGGTGAACGGGGCTTGGTGTGAGGTAGGCTGTGGGCAGCAGAGAATTGGATGAACTGAAGTTTATGGAGGGTGGAATTTGGGAATTCGGCCAGGAGAGCATTGGAATAGTCAACTCTAGAAGTAACAAAGGCATGGATGAGGGTTTCAACAAGTTATGTGCTGATACAGGGGTGGAGACGGTTACGTTACGGAGGTGGAAGTAGACGGCCTTGGCTACGGAGTGAATATGTGGTTGGATGCTCGATTTTGGTCAAATAGGACGCCAAGGTTGCGAACTGTTTGGTTCAGCTTCAGATTATTTCCAGTGAGATGGATGGAGTTGGCTCGCGAATTGAGTTTGTGGAGGGAATGAAATCAATGGCTTCGGTCTACCCAATATTTATTTGGAGGAATTTTCTGCTCATTCAGTAATGTATGTAGGAGAAGCAGTGTGACAAACCAGAGACAATGGAGAGGTCATGGTGAGGGAGAGTTGGGTGTCGTCAGTGTAGATGTGTAACGTGACGCTGTATTTTTGAATGATATCGCTTAGGGGCCGCTTATAGATGAAAAATAGGAGTGGGCCAAGGATAGATCCATCAGGGATTCAAGAGCTAACGGTGCAGAGCGGGAAGAGAAGCCATTGCAGGTGATTCTCTGCCTTCTAGGGTCGTTCCACCCAGCTGGATGACGGAGGAGAGGAGTTGGGGGAGGATGGTGTGGTCAACCGTGTCAAAGGCTGCAGACATTTCGAGAAGGGTGAGAAGGATAGTTTACCACGGCCACAGACATATAGGATGGAATTTGTGATTTTGGTAAGTGCAGTTTTAGCGCTATGATAATGTGAGCATATACTTTCTATTGTATTATTGGTATTTAACTGTGGGTGAATTATGACACTGTTATCGCTGTTCACATGGAGTTCTAATGTGTTACTGACACTGTCACTGTGAGTGAATTATCACACTGTTATCACTGTGCACATGGGGTTCTATTGTATTAGTGACATTGTAACTGTGATGAATTATTACACTGTTATCACTGTTCACATGGAGTTCCGGGAGTGGTCCTTTGGTGTAGCGGTAGCATCCCCGCTGCTGGCCCCGACAGTGTAGGGTTTCGAAACCCGCTCCAGACAGTCCCGGCAAGTGGAGTCGGGACTCCGGCTCTAAATTCTGGGTTGACATCCAGCGGGATACTTGCGTGTGTGGGCGCCCCCCCCTTGTATGGGTTGTGGGAGCATGTAAAACTCTCCCGCCATAGGACTAACCACCCTAATGGCTTGTATGAAGATGGTTACTTTCATGGAAGGAGCGTTAACGCGGCCAGAAATCCTTCCACCACTTCATACATTTCCACAAAGGGAGCAGTGTGAAGGCACGATCGACGACGACATGGAGTTCTAATTTATTACTGACATTGTAACTGTGATGAATTATCACACTGTTGTCACTGTGCACATGGAGTTCTATTGTGTTACTGACACTGTCAATGTGGGTGAATTATCGCACTCTTATCACTCTGTGCATGGAGTTATATTGTGTTATTGACACTGTTATTGTGAGTGAATTATCACATGCTTATCACGGTGCACATTTAGTTCTATTGTGTCTGTATTTTCCCCAATCTCCCACAGCACAGTTTTCTGCTCTCAGTCTCTGACTCTCAATGGATCAGCTTGGCTCCCTCTTCCACATTCTGCTACTGTCTTGAATAGGCAACAATCACTAGGAGCAGGGTAGCTGAGACATCACTTGTAAATTGGGTGAGGCTCCTAGTGTATAAAAGTAAACATTTCTGCAGAGCACAGAACGGGATTAAATGGAGTGGACTTGAACAGAGTTTTTATTTGGGAATTTGGAATGAGTGGGAATATCTGGTAAGTATTTGGTAAATAGAAGCTGTAAAAAGTGAAATTTAGTTTAAGGTTTTGATTTTAACTTTTAACTTTAAAAACTGTAGGTAACAGAAGCTGTTGCCTGTGGTGGTTAACTGTCCGTCAGCGTTTCGTATTTGTCTTGAATAGGCGCTAATCACCAGTGCAGGGGAGCCGAGTCCTCACTTGTAAATTGAGTGAATTTAGAAAGAGTGGGAATTTGGAGAAGAGTGGGAAAGAGGTGTTGCTTTTTATCAAAACTACTTGTAGTACTTTGTGTTACAGGTAGATATTTAATTTCAGTTCCCTTAACTTAATCTAGATCAAGTACATGGTCAAGAAATTACACTAAGTTACCTAAATACAAATTTATTTAAATTTAATTAAATAAAACAACGTTATATCGGGATGGTAGTGCAGGCAGTGTGCCACAACTGCAGCATGTAGGAATTTGTGGAGAGTATTGTCGACCCGGACAACCACGTGTTCAGTAAGTGCCTGCATCTTCAGGAAATTTATCTCAGAGTTTTTTAGCTGGAGTCTGAGGTGCAGAATTTGCTGGCCATCAGGGATAGGGAGAGTTAACGGGACACATTGATCCAGGAGGCAAACACAACACTTAGGTTAGGTAGTGGTACAGGTCTGGTTAGTTGTCAGGGACAGGAGGGTGCGACTGTTTCTCAGGCAGGTAAGGGGACCCCAGATGCAGTGCTGGAGGAGCCTCAGCCTTTGCCCTTGTCCAACAGGTATGGTGTCCTTGCTGCCTGTGTGGACGAGGGAAAAGCCTGAAGGATGGAGGAGCAAACTCACCATGGAGCCATGATGCAGGAGGCCATTCAAGTGGAGGGAGTAACAGTGAATGTAGTTGTGGTAGGGGACAGTATAGCCAGGGGGAATAGATACTATTCTCTGCAGCCATGACCGAGAGTACCAAAGGTTGCATTGCTTGCCCGGTGCCAAGGTAAATACATCTACTCATGGCTGGAGAACAACTTGGAGTAGGAGGGGGAGGATCCATTTGCCATGCTCCATGTAGGAACCAACGACATATGGAGAAATTGGAGTAGTTGGGGGAGGATCCAGCTGTCGTGCACCACGTAGCAACCAACGACATGGGTAGAACAAGGAGTGAGAGAGTTGTGCTGAGGGAGTTTATGGAGCTGGGATTCAAATTAAAAAGCAAAACTCAAAGCTAATTGTAATGATCAGTAACCTGTCATTCTGGAATGGTACACTAGGTGGTGCTGTATGTACATATGAGTGGGCTACCCACGATGCACTAGGCTACGCACAAGGCAGCAGTCAAGATGGATGCCTCTACAGATACTGTACCTAGTCCACATGTGCTCAATAAAGTGTCTAGCAAAAGCTAGCTGTTCTTAACAGAAACGACTAGTTATTAATGAACATAACATGGTACCAGGATTGGTAAGATCTGCTGAATATTGTGCAACGTGACATGGAGAATTTGAAGCCACCAGAGCGTTTGAAACTCACAGGAAATATCGACTACAATTGGCAGACTTTTAAACAACAATTCGTACTCTACGTTGCTGCCATCGGGTACGGTACGAAGCCAGACGCAAGGAAAATAGCGTTGCTGCTCACGGTTGCCGGCCCACAGGCGATAGAGCTATTTAATACATTTGTATTTAATCCAGAGGAGAACAGAGGAAAATTAGATGATATGCTAAAGAAGTTTGATACACATTGTTCTCCCAAAAAGAATGAAACCTATGAGAGGTACATCTTCTGTTCTCGGACACAGCAGCAAAATGAGACTGTGATAGCTTTATAACTGATCTGAAACTGAAAGCACAGACATGTAATTTCTCTGAGCTGAAAGCATCCATGATTCGTGACTAGATTGTGTTTGGTATTAATTATAAAAAAGTCAGGGAACGTCTGTTGAGAGAAACCGAACTAACATTGGAAATTGCTGTGAATATATGCCAAGCCAGCGAGCTAGCTCGAAAGCACGTGAAGACTTTCAGTGAAATCAATAATGATGCGATTGTAATGAGTGATAATGCTGCTGTCGGTGCTGTGTCCTACAAGGGGAAGAAACGTGGGCAGAACAGAATTGAAACGCAATCGGAGGATGACATTTTTAATTGTAAACGCTGTGGTTACAAACAGCAGTTAAGACAATGCCCAGCGTTTGGAAAAATGTGCACAAAATGTCATGGAAATAATCACTTTGCCATACAATGCTTTTCAAAAGTAAAAACTAAGAAAGGGCAACGAGTTAATGTAATTGAGGACACTGATTTAAGTGAGACATGTTTTGTAGGAATGGTGTCATGTGACAATATCAAAAAGGATACAGAAAATGTGCAGCCCTCAGGAATTAACAATGCGGAACATAAAGTTAATGCTTTAAAAGAGGACAAATGGATGATCCCACTGCAGGTAAATGGAGCATTAGTTACATTGAAACTAGACACTGGGGCAAAAGCAAACTTAATCAGTATGAGTAACATTAACAATATGAAAGAAAAGCCCAAAATACAGAAAAGGTCAGTACTACTGAAGGACTATAATGGACAGAAAATAGATAGCTTAGGTATATGCAGATTTAAAGTGAAAGTCAATGACAAAGTGCATCATCTCATGTTTTCTGTTGTGGCTGAAGGACTTGATTCACTACTGGGTGACAAAGCTTGTGAGGACTTAGAACTGGTCAAGAGAGTCTACCATATTAACTGTGCCATAAGCAGACCAGATGACTCGGTGGATTCTGTAGTGAACAATTTCCAGGATGTGTTCAAAGGATTTGGAGTTCGACCATTCACTTACAATGTCCAGCTAAAGGAGGATGCTCAGCCAGTGGCACATGCTCCATGTAAAGCTCCAGCACCCCGGCGTGACTGGCTCAAGAATGAACTGGACAGAATGAGCACACTAGGAGTCATCAGGAAAGTCCAAGAGCCAACAGACTGGGTTAACTCCATGGTATGTGTAAAGAAAAAGAACAATGATCTAAGAATTTGCATGGATCCAAAGGACTTAAATGCAAACATAAAACGTGAACACTACCAGATTCCCAAGCGAGAAGAAATCACCAGTGAAATGTCAGGTGCCAGATACTTTACAAAGCACGATGCCTCACAGGGATTTTGGCAACTAAAACTGGATGAAGAGAGCACCAAATACTGTACCTTCAACACACCATTTGGCAGGTATTGTTTCCTCAGAATGCCTTTCAGGATAATATCTGCATCTGAAATCTTTCATAGAGCGATGGAACACATAATTAAAGGTCTGGAAGGAGTTCGGGTCTATGTTGATGACATCATCATCTGGGGCTCCACAATGAAAGAACACAATGAGAGACTGACTAAAGTGCTACAGAGCATACGCCGGAATGGACTGAAGCTCAACAAAGCCAAGTGTCAGTTTGGCATCCAGGAAGTCACTTTCCTAGGAGATAATCTATCTGGTAAAGGAATAGAGCCAGATATGGAAAAAGTAAACGCCATATGCAAAATGCCCCGACCCACTGACAAAAAATGAGTGCTACGCATCATGGGGATGATAAACTTCATTGGAAAGTTCATTCCTAACTTGTCAGCCAAGGCAGCCTGTCTGCGAGACCTGCTACGTAAAACAAATGAGTTCGCATGGACAGAAAGACATGAACAAGAGTGGATACACCTCTAAACAGTGTTGACAACCACACCTGTACTCACCTTCTTATACCCAACAAAAAGAATCAAAGTGTCAACGGAAGCATCAGAAGATGGCCTAGGTGCGTTCTTGCTACAAGCAGAGGGTGAAGATTGGAAGCCTGTTGCCGATGCCTCCAGGTCTATGACTGATTATGAGTGTCGATACGCGCAGATTGAAAAGGAATGTCTAGGCTTTGTAGTTGGACTAGAAAAGTTTCATGGCTACATATATGGACTTCCCACCTGCACAGTTGAGACAGACCACAGCCCACTGGTTGCCATTATAAAAAAAACCTGAATGAGATGTCTCCAAGGATTCAACGACTCATGATGAAGCTGCAAAGATATGACATTGAACTGATCTACACACCAGGCAAATACATAGTGTTAGCAGATGCACTATCCCGAGCACCCACAATGCATCATGTGAGCTCTACTGAAGAAGACGTGGATGTTCATGTGAGTATGGTCATTGCTGCGCTGCCCGTGTCAGACACAAAATCAAAGCAAATAGCAGAAGAAACAGTAAAAGATACAATATTACAAACAGTTACAGAGGACATTCATCATGGTGGGCCAAAAGGTTCCTGTCCAAAATATCTTCACATAAGGAAGAATTGAGTGTTGCAAGTGGACTGTTAATAAAACAGAACAGAATAGTCATTCCACAGGCTCTACGTCAAGACATGCTCAAAAAGGATTCATGAGGGACACCTCGGAATTGAAAAATGCAAAAGAAGAGCAAGAGACACTGTTTATTGGCCTGGCATACATAAGGACATTGAGAACATGATAGGCAAATGTGAGACATGTCAGAAACACCGAAACAAACAAGCAAAGGAACCAATGATAGTAGCTGACATACCAGCAGCACCATGGCAAAAGTTTGGTATGGTCCTTTTTCATTTAAATGGTAAAGAATATTTAATAGTGATTGACTACTATTCTAACTAACCTGAGATGGCGCTGCTCGCAAGCACCACAGCAAGCAGTGTCATAATGCATGTGAAATCCATCTTCGCCGGACATGGAATTCCCAGGATTGCCATTAGCAACAATGGTCTGTGCTTCAACTGTAAGGAGTGGCAACAGTTTGCAACGCATTAAGACTTTCAACACATCACATCCAGTCCTTTGTATGCTCAGTCGAATGGCAAGGCAGAGAAAGGTATTCATGTTCTCAAGCAGCTACTGAAGAAAGTGACAGAAAGCAAGTCTGATCCTTATCTCGCCCTGCTGATCTACCGAGCCTCACCTTTAGACTCTGGTTCTTCACCTGCTGAACTCCTAATGGGTCGCAAGTTGCGTACCACGCTACCCTGCTGTGCAAAAGAAAAGCAGAGTAAGGAACTGAGACAGAGACTTCAACTGTTAAAGATGAAACAGAAATCATACTATGACAAATCATCCAAAACTCTGAAACCATTGACAAGGGATGATGTTGTCAGGATTGAGGATCCAGATGCATGGAACAGGAAAGCTACAGTTCTTGAGGAAGTAGGACCAAGGTCATACACTGTTAGAACTGAGAAAGGACAGATTCTCAGGAGGAACCCCCGTTCCCTCCTAAAAACACAAGAGACTATTGAAGAGCAAATCGATGACAATGCCGCAAATGAATCTTGTCACTCACCACCAGAACAATCTAACACAAATACACATACAGGCTCTCATGAAAACACATCAGACTTACCTGTGCTGAGAAGATCCACATGTGAAGTAAAAAATCCTGATAGACTTAATCTTTGAGTACAAAGAAAACTACATTGAAAATGTATTGACTGTTGAAGATGTTTATGTTGCTATTGATTGATATTGATTGATACTGATTTTGTTTAACCACAAAAAAGGGGGGATGTAATGATCAGTAACCTGTCATTCTGGAATGGTACTCTAGGTGGTGCTGTATGTACATAAGAGTGGGCCACCCACGATGCACTAGGCTACCCACAAGGCAGCAGTCAAGATGGATGCCTCTACAGATACTGTACCTAGTCCACATGTGCTCAATAAAGTGTCTAGCAAAAGCTAGCTGTTCTTAATAAAAACGACTAGATATTAATGAACATAACACTAATAATCTCAGGATACGCGCAAATTGGCTGAGGGACAAACAGATTAGAGGTTTAAATGAGTGGCTCAAAGAAGGGGATTCAGTTCATGGGGCACTGGCACCACTACTGGGGAAAGAGGGCGCTGTTCTGCTGGGTCAGCTTCCATTAAAACCGGGCTGGGATCAATGTCCTGGTGAACCGAATAACAAGGGCAGTATACAGGGCTTTAAACTAATGAAAGGGTGGGGTGGTAGGATTCAGGAAAGAGTAAGTTTAAAAGCAGTGAGAGAATTGTCAATGATCTAGAGCAGAGTAGAGTTTTGGGTAAAAATAAGAAGCGTGGTTCAGGAAGGGAAAGAGAGAGCAACTAAGGCAATAAGGCATCAGTGACTAAGGTGAGATCAGGGAAAATAGAAATAAGTCAAAGCTAATGGTGCTACATCTGAGTGCGTGAAGCATTCGCAAAAAAATGGATGAATTAATAGCACAGATAGAAATTAACCAGTTTGATCTATTAGCCATAACGGAGAGGTGGTTGCAAAGTGGCCAAGGTTGGCAACGAAATATTCCAGGATATGTAACTTTTAGCAGAGATAGGCAAAGTGGAAAAGGAGGAAGGGTAGCCCTGAAAATAAAGGATGAGATGAAGACAGTGGAGAGAAAGGATATTAGCTCCGAAAATCAAGAAGTAGGATCAGTTTGGGTGGAGCTAAGAAGCAGCAAGGGTCAGAAAACATTGGTGGGAGCTGTTTATAGGCCCCCAAACAGTAATTGTAATGTAGGGCAGAGTATAAATCAGGAAATTAGAGGCGCATGTAACAAGGGCAATATGGTAATCATGGGGACTTTAATCTACTTATAAACCAAATTTGCAGTAATAGTGTGGAGGACGAATTCATGGAATGTATGCAAGATAGTTTTATGAATATACGAACATACGAATTAGGAGCAAGAGTAGGCCACTCTGTCCCTCGACCCTGCTCCATCAATCAATAAGATCATGGCTGATCTGATTACACTGCATTTCTGCCTACATTTCAAGAATCTATCTACCTCAGCCATAAAAATATTCAAAAGCTCGGCTTCGACCGCACTCTTTGGGTGAAGCTAAGGAACAGCAAATGGCAAAAAACATTGGTGGGAATTGTTTTCGGCCCCCAAACAGTAGTTGTAATGTAGGGCAGAGCATAAATCAGGAAATTTTAGATTTCAGCAAAGGAGCACCAAAAAATTGATAAAAGAAGGGAAAACAGAATATGAGAGTAAATTAGCAGTAAAATCTGACTTTAAAATCTTCTATAGGGATGCGTAAAGGAACAGATTAGCAAAAGTAAATGTGCGTCCCTTACAGGCTGAGACAGGAGAAATTATAATGGGAAATAAGGAAATGGCTGAGAAATTGAAGAAATATTTTGTGTCTCTCTTCACTGAAGAAGACGCAAAAAACTTCCCGGAAATCGCACAGAACCATGACTCTAGTGAGAATGAGGAACTGAAAGAAATTAATATTAGTAAAAGAATAGTAGTGGAGAGATTAATGGGACTGAAAGCCGATCAATTCCCTGGATCTAATGGCCTACCATCCTAGGATGGAGAGGGAAAACAGGGAACTATAGCTCAGTTAGCCTGACATCAGTAGTAGGGGAAATGCTAGAATCTATTATTAAGGGCGTGGTAACAGGGCAATTAGGAAATAATAATACGATTGTGCAGAGTCAACACGGATTTATGAAAGGGAAATAGTGTTTGACAGTTCTGTTTTTTGAGGTTGTAACGAGTAGAATGGATACGGGGCAACAAGTGGATGTGATGTATGTGGATTTTCAGAAGGCATTCGATAAAGTGCTACACAAGAGGTTATTAAACAAAATTAGTGTTCATGGGATTAAGGTAATATATTAGCCTGGATTGTGGATTGGTTAATGGACAGAAAATAGAGAGTAGGGATGGACCGGTCATTTTCGGGTTGGCAGACAACATTAACTATTGCTTTGGCCTCAGCTTTTCCAAATCTACATCAATGTAATATATCCAAGTTTACCGATGATACAAAGCTGGGTGGGAATGTGAGGAGGATGCAAAGACACTTAAACTGGATATAGACAGGCTAAGTGAGAGGGCACGAAGATGGAAAATGGAATATAAAGTGGAGAAACTTGAATTTATCCACTTTGGCGGGAAAAATAGCAAAGCAGAGTATTTTTTAAATGGTGAGAGATTGGGAAATGTTGGTGCTCACAGGGACCTGGGAGCCCTTGTACACCAATCGCTGAAAGTTAAAATGAAGGTACAGCAAACAATTAGGAAAGCAAATGGTATGTTGGCCTTTATTACAAGAGGATTTGAGTATAAGAGTAAAGACGTCATATTCCAATTATATAGAGCCCTGGTGAGACCATACCTCGAGTATTGTGGACAGTTTTGGTCTCCTTACCTAAGGAAGGATATACTAGCCATAGAGGGAGTGCAACAAAGGTTCACCAGCCTGGTTCCTGGGATGGGGTATTGGCCTATGAGGAGAGATTGAGTAGACTAGGCCTATGTTCTCTACAGTTTAGAAAATGAGAGGTGATCTCAATGAAAACCACACAATTCTTACAGGACTTGACAGGGTAGATGCAGTGAAGATATTTCCCCGGGCAGGGGCGTCTAGAAACAGGGGTCAACATCTCATAATAAGGGATCGGCCTATGTGGCTGCAATGAGGAGAAATCTCTTTACTCAGAGGGTGGTGAATCTTTGGAATTCTCTTCCCCAGACGGCTGTGGAGACTCATTCATTTAAGATAATCAAGACAGAGATCGATACTTTTTTGAATATTAAGGGAATCAATGGGTATGGGGCAGTGCAGCAAAAGAGTTGAGGTAGAAGATCAGCCATGATGCTATTGAATGGCAGAGCAGGCTCGAAGGGCCAAATGGCCTACTGCTGCTCCTCTTATTTTGTTATTTTCTGCCAATTCTATATTGACCACTGCTGAGCCTGGGAATTCCCGTCTTGAATCATTGAGTGAGGCTGCGTAACTGAGTCACAAAGTCTTAATTCAATATCCACTCTAAAACATTTTTTATTCGTTCATGGGATGTGGGCATCGCTGGAAAGGCCAGTATTTATTGCCCATCCCTAGTTGCCGTTGAGAAGTTGGTGGTGAGCCACCTTCTTGAACCGCTACAGTCGAGTTGGAAAGGTATTCCCACAGTGCTGTTAGGGAGGGTGTTCCAGGATTTTGACCCAGTGACGATGAAGGAACGGCGATATATTTCCAAGTCAGGATGGTGTGTGACTTGGAGGTGACCTTGGAGGTGGTGGTGTTACCATGTACCTGCTGTCCTTGTGCTTCTAGGTGATAGAGTTTGCAGGTTTTGGATGCTGCCGAAGAAGTCTCGTTACACCGGTGGTGGAGGACTTGAATGTTTAATGTGATGGATCAAGCGGGCTGCTTTGTCTTTGATGGTGTGGAGCTTCTTGACTGTTGTTGGAGCTGCACTCAACCAGGCAAGTGGCGAATATTCCATCACACTTGTGTTGTGCCTTGTAGATGGTGGAAATGACTTGGGGTATCAGGAGATGAGACACTTGCCAAAGAGTACCCGGCCTCTGGCATGCTCTTGTTGGCACAGTATTTCTGTGACCGGTCCAGTTAAGTTTCTGGTCAATGGTGACGCCCCAGGACATTGATGGTGGTGGATTCCCCGATGGTATTGCCATTGCATGTCAAGGGGAGGTGGTTTAGCCGCTCGCTTGTTGGAGATAATCATTGCCTGGTCTAGTATTATATTAGCAGAGACAGGGTCTAGTGTAATATAAACAGAGGCAAGGTCTATTATAGTATAAACAGAGACAGTGTCTAATGTAATATAAACAGAGACAGGGTCTAGTGTAATATAAACAGTGTCAGGGTCTAGTGTAATATAAACAGAGACAGGGTCTAGTGTATTATAAACAGAGACAGGGTCTAGTGTATTATAAACAGAGACAGGGTCTAGTGTATTATAAACAGTGTCAGGGCCTCGAGTAATATAATCAGAGACAGTGCCTAATGACAATAAATTAGAAACAGGGCCAGTATAATATAATCAGAGACAGGGCCTAATGTAATATAAACAGGGAAAAGGTCTAGTGTAATATAAACAGAGACAGGGTCTAGTGTAATAAAACAGAGACAGGGTCTAATGTCAATAAATTAGAAACAGGGCCATTATAATACAAATGGAGGGAGGACTTAGGGTAATATAAACAGAGACAGGGTCTAGTGTAATATAAATTGAGAGATGGTCTAGTGTAATATAAACTGTGGCAGCGTCGAGTGAAATGTAAAGAGAGACGGTACGGTGTAGTATAAACAGAGTCAGTGTCAAGTGTAATATAAACTGAGACAGGGTCTAGTGTAACATAAACAGAGACAGGGTCTAGTGTAATATAACAGAGTCAGGGCCTAGTTTAATATAAACAGAGACAGGGTCGAGTGTAATATAAACAGAGTCAGGGCTCAGCGTAATATAAATAGAGACAGAGTCTAGTTTAAACAAAATAATACAGGGCAGTATAATATAAACAGAGACAGGGTCTACTCTAATATAAGCAGAGACTGGGTCTAGTGTAATATAAACTGAGACTGGATCTAGTGTATTATAAACAGAGACAGGCTCTAGTGTAATATAGAACATCTCTTGTGTAATATAACCAGAGACAGGGTCTAGTGTAATGTAAACAGATGCAGTGTCTAGATTAATATAAACAGAGACAGGATCTAGTGCAGTAATAAATGAGACAGACCCCAGCGTAAGATGAACAGAGACATGGTCCAATCAAATATAAAATGAGACAGTGTCTAGTGTAATATAAACGGAGACAGGGTCTAGTGCAATTCAAACAGAGAGATGGTCAAGTTTAATATAATCTGAGACAGGGTTTAGTGTAATATAAACAGAGACAGGGTCTAGTGTAATATAAACAGAGGCAGGGTCTAATGTAAAATTAGCAGAGACAGGGTCTATTGTAATATAAACAGAGAGATGGTCAAGTGTAATATAATTTGAGACAGGACCTAGCATAATAAAAAGAGGCACCGGGCCTAGTGTAATATAAACAGAGGAATGGTATTGTGTAATATATACAGGGAGATGGTGTGTTGTAATATAAGCAGCGACAGCATCTAGTGTAATATTAACAGAGACAGGTCTAGTGTAAGGAAAATAGAGGCATCGTCTATTGTAATGAAAACCGAGGCAGGGTCTAGTGCAATATAAACAGAGACAGTATCCAGTGTAATATATACTGAGACAGGGTCTAGTTTAATATAAACAGAGACAGTGGCTAGTGTAATATAAACAGAGACAAGGTCTAGTGTAATATAAACAGAGACAGGGTCCAGTGTAATATAAACTGAGACAGTGTCTACTGTAGTATAAACAGAGACAGTGGCTAGTGTAATATAAACTGAGACAGTGTCGAGTGTAATATAAACAGAGACAGGGTTTAGTGTAATATAAACAGGGACAGGGTCTTGTGGAATATAAACAGAGACAGGGTCTAGTGTAAAATTAGCAGAGACAGGGTCTAGTGTAATATAAACAGAGGCAAGGCCTATTATAATATAAAAAGAGACAGGGTCTCGTGTAATTTAAACAGAGACAGGGACTAGTGTAATATAAACAGAGGCAGGTTCTAGCGTAATATAAACAGAGACAGGGTCTAGTGTAATATAACAGAGTCAGGGCCTAGTTTAAAATAATCAGAGACTGGGTCTAGTGCAATATAAACAGAGTCAGGGCCCAGTGTAATATAAACAGAGACAGGGTCTAGTATAAACAAAATAATACAGGACAGTATAATATAAGCAGAGACAGGGTCTACAGTAATATAAACAGAGACTGGTTCTAGTGTAATATAAACTGAGACAGGGTCTAGTGTATTATAAACAGGGACAGTGTCTAGTTTAATATAGACCATCTCTTGTGTAATATAAACAGAGACAGGATCAAGCATAATATAAACAGAGGCAGTGACTAGTTTAATACAAACAGAGACAGGATCTAGTGCAGTAATAATTGAGACCAACCCCAGTGTAAGATGGGCAGAGACATGGTCTAGACTAATATAAAATGATAAAGTGTTTAGTATAATATAAACGGAGACAGGGTCTAGTGTAATACAAACAGAGAAATGGTCAAGTATAATATAAACTGAGACAGGACCAAGAAAATTAAAAACAGATACAGGGCCGAGTGTAAAATAAACAGAGGAATGGTATAGTGTAATATAAACAGGGAGACGGTCTGTTATAATATAAACAGGGACAGGATCTGGTGTAAAATTAACAGAGACAGGTCTAGTTTTATATAAACAGAGGCATGGTCTATAGTAATGTAAACCGAAACAGGGTCTAGTGTAATATAAACAGAGACAGGGTCAAGTGTGATATTAATGGACACGTGTTCTAGTATAATATAAAAAGAGACTTGGTCTAGTGTAAGATAAACAGAGACAGCAGCTAGTGTAATATAAACTGAGGTAAGGCCTATTGTAATATAAACAGAGACAGGGTCTAGTGTAGTATAAACAGAGACAGGCTCTAGCATAATATAAACTGAGCCAAGGCTCATTATAATATATACAGAGACAGGGTGTAGTGGAGTATAAACAGAGACCGTTTCTTGTGTAATATAAACAGAGACAGGGACTAGTGTAATATAAATAGAGGCAGTGTCCAGTGCAATATAAACAGGGACCAGTTCTATTGCAGTAATAAATGAGAGCAGACCAGAACAGTCTCGTCTAATATACAGAGATACAGTGTCCAGAGCAATATAAACAGAGACAGCGTCTGGCATAATATTAACAGAGACATGGACTTGTGTAATATAGAGAGAGGCAGGGTCTAGTGTAATATAAACAGAGACAGTGTCTAGTGTCATATAAACAGAGACCAGGTCTTGTGTAATATAAACAAAGACAGGGCCTAGCATAATATAAACAGAGACAGGGTCTAGTGTAATATAAACAGAGACAGGGTCTAGTGTTATATAAAAAGTGGCAGTGTCTAGTGTAATATAAACAGGGACATGGTCAAGTGTAATAAACAGAGGCAGGGTCTAGTGTAATATAAAGAGAGACCAGGTCTAGTTTAATTAATATAGAAACAGGGCCAGTATAATATAAACAGAGACAGGGTCTAGTGTTTAATAAAAAGTGGCAGTGTCTAGTGTAATATAAACAGGGACATGGTCTAGTGTAATAAACAGAGGCAGGGTCTAGTGTAATATAAAGAGAGACCAGGTCTAGTTTAATTAATATAGAAACAGGGCCAGTATAATATAAATAGAGACAGGGTCTTGTGTAATCTATTCAGAGACAGGCTCCAGTGTACTATAATCAAAGACACGGTCTAGTGTAATATAAACAGACTCAGTGTAGTTTAATTTAATCAGTGACAGGGTCTAGTGTATTATAAACAGAGACAAGGTCAAGTTTATTATAAACAGAAGCAGGCTCTAGTGCAACATAAACAGAGACAGAGTCTAGAGCAATATAAACAGAGACGGGGTCTAATGTGACATAATAAGAGACAGAGGCTAGTGTAATATAAACTGAGACAGGGTTTAGTGTAATATAAACAGAGACAGGGTATAGATTAATATATATAGAGTCAGGGTCTAGTGTAATATAAACAGAGACAGTGTCTATTGTGAAATAAACAGGGACAGGATCTAGTGTAATTAAGATAGAAACAGGGCCAGTATAATATAAAGAGATAGGGTCTAGTGTAATATGAACAGAGACAGTGTCTAGTGTAATATAAACAGTGACAGTGTCTAGTGTAATATAAACAGAGACAGGATCTAGTTTAATATAAACAGAGGCAGGGTCTAGGGTAATATTAACTGAGACAGAGTCCAGTGTAATATAAAGAGATACAGGGTCTAGAATAATATAAACAGAGATGGGGCCTAGTGTAATATAAACAGAGACAGGGTCTAGTGCAATATAAAGGGAGACAGTGCCTAGTGTAATATAAACAGAGACATGGTCTCGTGTAATATAAACTGAGACAGGGTCTAGTGTAATATAAAGAGAGTCAGGGCCTAGTGTAATATAAACAGAGACAGGGCCTAGTGTAAGATAAACAGAGACAGGGTCTAGTGTAATATAAACAGAGACAGTGTGTATTGTGAAATAAACAGGGACAGGGTCTAGTGTAATATAAACATAGAGACGGACAAGTGTAATATTAACAGAGACTGAGTCGAGTGTAGTTTCAAGAGAGACAGGGTCTTGTGTAATATAAACAGAGACCGGGTCTAATGCAATATAAGCAGATTCAGCGCCCAGTGTAATATAAACAGAGACAGGGTCTAGTATAATTAAAATAGAAACAGGGGCAGTATAATATAAACAGAGACGGGTCTAGTGTATTATTAGCAGAGACAAGGTGTACTGGACTCGCTAGACGTACTCCTATGTAGTTATCCAGCCAGCTAAACACTCATTCAAATAATTCCTCCGAGAAGCAGGTTGCTGTTTTGAAGCTTTACTTGAACACATTTGTGAAACTGTAAACAAAGACAAAGTATGTTTTGTGCATAGAGCTGAGTGCTATACATTAGATGTTACATAACATAGAAACATGTTTATGACAACAGAATAAACTAATTGTATAACTAAATAGCACTGAAGCTAACCACGGTAGCTAACAGCTAATAATTTCTTCTAGACAAAGCATTGTCAAAATACTACACTGACAAGGTTGTTATCATGTTAATAAACAAGGATACTCACAGACTTTGCATCTTGCCTAGCGTATAAGAAGGGATGCGACAGGATTGAGAATGCCTCATGTGTCTTTCTTCATAACTCAGCAAAAACACTCCCTGGAATACTACTTCCATGTCAAACAGGAAGGTCAAATAACATACTGCTATATACTAACACTGCTATACAATAACTACCATCAGAGGGTGCTATCTGCATGTAATAAGTCCAGAACACTCCCCGTCTGGGGTCATTAACGACCCCACATAATCCTAACTCTGCTTGTCCCCGGGTCCTCTGGCAACAAAAGAAGGCCCACCTCTGTGAAGTCCGTCAGTGTCGACGATAGGATGCAGCTTCTTTAGACTGCTGTGAGGGGGTAGATTGTGTTCTGCTGCTATGCACTTCAACTCTTCTCAGTGACACTCATGTTGGACGCTCTTCATCACAAGGATCTTGGCTCTCTTGAGCTCCTCTTCAGAGGGACTCTTACGACAGATGTGCCACCCATGGCAGCTACTCTCTTCTGTAGGCTGGGAGAAGGTATGAGCTATGTGGGTTAGGCGTGCTACTGTGTTTATGAGAGTGTTCCATTTGGAGAAATGCATGAATAGTTTGGTGCTCATCAGGTCCTTAGAGATTTGAATAACGTTCGCTGTGACTTGTGGGCATATCTCGGAGTCAGAAACAGGGTTGAGGAGGTCGAATGACTCATTGAGTTCAGAGGAGTGCAGGGACGTATCCTGAAGAAAAACAGGCCCTGACAACCAAGTCGTGCTGCTGAGAAGGGATGCTGATAACGATCTAGACCCATGGTCAGCTGGGTTCAGGTCTGTAGGAACGTACCTCCACTGGTCGGGGGGATGTGGACTGTCGAATACGTTGGACCCTGTTTTTCATGTATACGTAGAACCGTCTACTTTGGTTATGAATGTATCCTAGCACCACTTTGCTGTCTGTATAATACTTGATGCTGTCGAACGTCAGATCAATCTCCTCTACCATGAACTCTGCAATCTCAACTGCTAATAATGCTGTGCACAGTTCCAATCTGGGTATGGTGAGGTCTGGCTTGGGTGCCAACTTGGCCTTACCAAAGACGAAGCCAACTTTGCTTAGTCCATCTTGAGTGGTGACCTTCTGATAAGCCATCCCTGCAATGGCCTTAGCGGATGCATCTACAAAGACACAAAGCTCTTTGAATTGGGCATTTGATGGAGAGAAGGATGTATAGGAGCGAGGTATTTGGATCCCCTGTAAGTCTCGAAGTGAGTTTCTCCATCTGTCCCACTCTGCTTCCATCTCTTCAGTGAGGGGTGAATCCCACTCTTCAGCACATGTGGAGAGTTCCCTGAGGAGCAGCCTGCCTCGTATAGTGACAAGGGCTAAGAAGCCGAGAGGGTCGTATAGGCTGTTGACTGTAGAGAGCACTCCTCTACATGTGAAGGGTTTCTTGTCATCTAAGGCTTGGAACATGAACGTGTCTGTTGCTATGTTGCATGACACTCCAATGCTACACTGTAGGGGGAGGTCATCAGTGAAGAGGTCTAGATGCTTGACGTCCTTAGCACGATCTTCAGGGGGGAATGCCTCCATCACTGCTGGTCTGTTTGAGGATATCTTGTGTAGCCTGAGGTTGGATAGTGCAAGTAGTTCCTGAGCTCGTCCAAGGGTACTGATGGCCTCTGCTTCGGTCGGGAATGACTTCAGTGCATCGTTGACGTAGAACTCTCGTTCAATGAACCCTCTCACATTACTGCCAAAGTCATCTTCTTCTTCATTGGCAGACCTCCATAGTCAGTATATGGCGACAGCAGGGGACGGGCTATACCCGAAGACATGGACACGTGTTCTGTAGTCCATAATGTCTCTGCTTGGGTTGTTGTTGCGATACCACAGGAAGCAGAGGAAGTCTCTGTGGTCTTCTCTCACCACAAAGCAGTGAAACATGTGCTGGATATCGGCAGTGATGGCGACGGGCTCCTTCCTGAATCTCATGAGTACCCCCAAGAAGCTGTTGTCGAGATCAGGCCCTGTGAGGAGTACATCGTTGAGAGAGACTCCCTGATATGGTGCACCGGCGTCAAACACCACATGGATCTGTTCCAGCTTTTTGGGGTTGTTAAACTCCGAAGGAGGGGACGTACCAACACTCTTGGCCTACCTGGAGTGGAGGAGCTAGCTCTGCATGATCGTTGGCAAGCATTTTCTTGACAAATTCTAGGAAGTGTGCTTTCATCTTTGGTTCTTCGCTAGTGTGCGACGGAGTGAGTTAAGACGATTAAAGGCATACTCCCTGTTGTTCGGCAGCCATCGTCTGGGGTTCTGGAAGGGTAAGGGTGCAACCCAGCTGTTAGAGATGTCACAAGAGACCTCATTGTCCATAATCTGTAGTAATCTCATGTCTTTGATCACTGGAACAAGTTTGTGGTCATTGGCGGTGCGACAGAAGACTGACTGACCCGGGTTCTCTCCAGTGAGTATCATCTGTGTGCTGTTTGTGGAGATCAGCGCTGGGGGGTTCTGCGACTGGGCCATACGACTGAACTTCTCTGTCACTCAAATCTGACTACTGCATGGGGTAATGTAGCTTGGACGACCAGTCTCCAAGATGGAAGTCTTGAGTGTGCTCACCTGAGATGGCTTGTGAGCACCCCTGAGGCACACGTCTCCAACAATGACCCAGCCGAGGTCTAGCCTTTGGGCGAAAGGGGCGTCATGTGGGCCTTTGATCTGTTTCCTTATCTTATGTACCCTCAGTATGTCCCTTCCCAACAAGAGGAGTATATCTGCATCTGGATCAAGAGGTGGGATCTCGTCTTCAATACGTCTCAGATGACGGTGGTGATGAGCTGCATTCGGAGTGGATATCTCAGAATGGTTGTCAGTGACTTAATTACATTTGATGAGTGTAGGAAGGGGGAGACTTATCCTACCGTCGACTGACTCAACAACATAACCACAGGCCCTCCTGCTGGCTGTCTCTGAAAGTCCAGATCACGTCTTCAGCTTGTAAGGCGACGGGCTTCCTTTGACCTTGAAGATGTCGAAGAACTCGGATCTTGCTAGAGAACAGTTGCTTTGTTCGTCTAGTATGGCATACATCTTTTCAGATTCCTGGTGACATCCTACAAGGTACACATTAACGAGGCATATCTTGGACCATGCTCTTACGCTCACTCCTTCTCCACACACCTCGGTGCACTTGGCTGTAACCTCTGGAGAGGCGGCTCCCTCTCTCTCCCTGCCATGCTCTGAGGTGGGAGGAGACGACTCTGACTTCCAAAGAGCTGGGCCTTGGTGGAGTGTTGAAATGTGCCGATCACTTTCACGTTCTGTGCATTTTGCATCTACCTTGCAGTTCTTGGCGAGATGGCTCGTGGAAGAGCAGCACTTGAAACATATAGAGTACTCTTTGAGATACTGTTTCTGATCTTCCAGGGACTTCTTTCTGAAGCCTTTGCACTTCTTTAATGGATGGGGCTTGTTGTGGATGGGGCATTGTTTACTCATATCCTCAGATTTCTTCTGATTCCTTGTGATCTCGGTTGAAGACACTTGCGTTTTGTGGACAGATATTGGTGTCTTTTCATGCCTGTCAAAGTTGTCTCTTCTGGCAAGTGCTGTGTGGGAGGAGAAGAGGTTGAAGCTGGGGTCGGTCCTGGCTTTGGCTTTTCTACGAATGAAGTTGGCAAACACAGAGAATGGAGGGAAGGTAACGTTGTGCTTTAGCTTGAACTCTGACCCAAATGATATCCACTTCTGCAGATTGAATGGAAGCTTCTCAATGATGGGACTTACCCCTCTGGAAGTGTCTAAGTATAAGAGGCCAGTTAGGTAGCCGTTCTGCATTGTGGTTTTGATTTCCGACAGCAGATCTCCAAGGTCGCGGAGCTTCTGGGGTTCCTTATTTGTCAACTTCGGAAAGTTCTCCAACCCGGCAAAGAGAGCCCTTTCAATGGCTTCAGGGAAGCTGTAGCTTTCTTCCAGCCTCGCCCAGGCCATCTTCAACCCAGCTGGCGGATGTCTCACTTTGACTGCTTTAATCCTACGTGCCTGTCTGGTGGACTCTGGGCCGAGCCATTTGATAAGGAGGTCGAGCTCGTCTGCTGCCGACAGGTCTAAGCCCGATATGGCACCATGGAAGGAGGACTTCCACGCCTGATAAATCTCTGGTCTATCATGAAACGTGGTTAACCCTGTAGTCACCAGCTGGCTGCGTGCAAGTTATTTGGCAAGGTCGTAGGTGGTGGTAGCTGTGCCAGGGTTGCCTTGAGTAGGGGCTCTGTTGGGGGTCTCAAGGAAACGAGAGGGGGTTTGCTGCTGACTTTCTCTCTTCAGTGCTCCATTCCTCTGCACCGTGTCCTCTGTTTTGCAGGGGAGGATCCTGTGACTTGAGGCACGCTGTCCATTTTGAACTTGGTTGGTGGCATGGGGCATTTTATATGAAGTGCTTGAGTCTGTAGAGATGTACGGGTCTTCATCTCTCTCTCTCGTAAACTGTGTGTCGGCTTGGTCACTCACGTAATCTCTGGTGCGCTGTAGTCGGCTCTGCCGTGGAACTGGAATTAAAAGTTTGTAAGCTGCCTCAGGATCAGCTTCCACCAAAACTGCCTCCAATACTTGAGCCTCAGCTAATGCAGCATCTATCTCTTTTTCTTCCTGCAGATCGTCTAATGTGACTTGGAGACGGGCCTTTTAAACTTGATGTTCAGCTTGGAGTCAGGCCTGTTCAACTTTTATTTCTATTTCTTTGTTGGCATAAGCAGCTCTGGCTTGGACTGCTTCTAGCCTAGCCCGTACTTTGGCGATGGCCCTGCTTACCCTAGAACCACCCGATGACCATGAACCGGCTGACGACCTGGAACCGGCTGACGATCAGTAGTAATGAGAGCTTATAGACAGATTGTCACATTCTTCAGTTTCATCTAACTGTTTAAGGTCTTCTACTCGCTGAGTAGCGTTTTCAGTATTACCTTGTGCCATGTTGATGTGAGGAAAGTGTGGTGTACAAGGTGAAGACTTAAGCTGGCTGTGTCGTGATGGCTTACTCTGTGCCGAGATGATGGCCACTTAACTCTCGAGTCCTTGCTGCTCCACGTGGAGGATTTCCACTCTTCACAGCTAGCTGTAATGCTGCCTTTTCACTGTACTGGTCTCGCTAGACGTGCTCCTATCCATGTATCCAGCCAGCTAAACACTCATTCAAATAATTCCTCCGAGAAGCAGGTTGCTGTTTTGAAGCTTTACTTGAACAAATTTGTGAAACTGTAAACAAAGACAAAGTATGTTTTGTACATAGAGCTGAGTACTATACATTAGATGTTACATCTATATATATAAAAGAGCTCTTCTGTCTGTCTGTCCATTCTCTATACGTTCGAAAGTTATAGAGCGTACCTACACGCACGTCACGTCAAAAGAAAGCTTACGATTACGGACCAGACATAGGCGTATTTTCTTTTCTGTCAGACAAAAATCGTGCCCGCGGTATCGAAAAAACGTTCAAAATTCCGCTCATTAAATGGGAAACGTTCTGCTCATTTGCTCATTAGCATTGAGTGACGTGAAGGTTGACCAATCATGCGGTCGAGCGACCTGACAGTTGACCGACGGTCGACCAATCGCTGCCTCACGGGGGCGGGTTCATTGCGCGTGCAAGCGGGCCATCCTACAGTTGAGTGTTGAGTGACTTGACGATTGACCAATCCTACGCTTCGGTGACCTGACGGTTGACCAATCGGTGCGTGTGTGGGCGGGCCATATCGTTCTGAACCGAGGTGAGTGGCCGCCATCTTGATTCTTCACGATTTTTTTCCCAAACTTTCTGTGTGTTAGGGAACTAAGGTAAATATTTGAATTATGTGTTAGGGAATTAAATAACAATTTATTTGAGTTTTAAATTGTATTTAGCAACAGTAGGAAATGAAGTGATCCCCTGCCCTTTGCCCGGAGGCTCGCCTACTTTGACGGCCATTTCGAGTGGATGTGCCGGCGCCGGGCGCGGCCTAGCAGCCCGGGAAGCCTGGGCCTTGAGTTGCGGGCCATGCCGGGAGCTGCCGCGCACAAAACTTCCCCGCGGCGTCAACAGCCCCGCCCCAGAGCCGGACCCATAGCCACCAGGTCACCGGCCACGGCGGGCCGTGCGGGAGCTGCCACGCACAAAACCTCACCGTGGCGTCAACAGCCCCGCCCCAGAGCCTAGCCCAAAGCCACAGGTCACCGGCCGCGGCGGGCCATGCCGGGAGCTGCCGTGCACAAAACCTCCCCGCGGCATCAACAGCACTGCCCGAGAGCCCGACCCAAAGCCATCAGGTCACCGGCCGTGGCGGGCCGTGCCCTGAGCTGCCGCGCACAAAACCTCGCCACGGCATCAACAGCCCCGCCCGAGAGCCCGAACCAAAGGCATAAGGTGAGCGTCCGCAGTGGCCCAGTCTCTCTCTCACACTCCCAATCTCTCTCTCTCACACTCCCAATCTCTGTCTCTCATACTCCCAATCTCTCTCTCTCTCACACTCCCAATCTCTCTCTCTCTCACTCCCAATCTCTCTCTCTCTCACACTCCCAATCTCTCTCTCTCACACTCCCAATCTCTCTCTCTCACACTCCCAAGCTCTCTCTCACACTCCCAACCTCTCTCTCTCACACTCCCAATCTCTCTGCTCTCTCACAGTCCCAATCTCTCTCTCTCTCTCACTCCCAATCTCTCTCTCTCTCTCACACTCCAAATCTCTCTCTCTCTCTCACACTCCCAATCTCTCTCTCTCTCACAATCCCAATCTCTCTCTCTCACACTCCCAATCTCTCTCTCTCTCACATTACCAATCTCTCTCTCTCACACTCCCGATCTCGCTCTCTCTCACACTCCCAGTCTCTTTCTCTAACACTCCCAATCTTTCTCTTTCTCACATTTCCAATCTCGCTCTCTCGCTCACACACTCGCACTCTCTCTTGCTCTCACACACTCCCACTCTCTCTCTCTTTCTCTCTCACACTCCCAATCTCTCCCTCTCGCTCACACACTCCCACTCTCTCTCGCTCTCACACACTCCCACTCTCTCTCTCTCTCTCTCTCTCACACTCCCAGTATCTCTCTCTCTCACACACTCCCACTCTCTCTCTCTCTCTCTCACACACTCCCACTCTCTCTCTCTCACACACCCCCACTCTCTCTCAGACCCTCCCACTCGCTCTCTCTCACACACTCCCACTCTCTCTCTCTCACACTCACACTCTCTATCTCTCTCTTTCTCACACACTCCCAATCTCTCTCTCTCACACTCCCAGTCTCTCTCTCTCTCTGACACACTGCCAGTCTCTCTCTCTCTCACTCCCAGTCTCTCTCTCTCTCTCTCACTCCCTGTCTCTCTCTCTCTCTGCCACTCCCAGGCTCTCTCTCTCTCTCTTCCCCCCATTCGCTCCCTCTCTCTCTTCCCCCCATTCACGACCTCTCTCTCTACCCCCCAGTCGCTCCCTCTCTCTTCCCCCCAGTCGCTCCCTCTCTCTCTTCCCCCAGTCACTCCCTCTCTCTCTTCCCCCCAGTCGCTCCCTCTCTCTATTCCCCCAGTCGCTCCCTCTCTCTCTTCCCCCCAGTCGCTCCCTCTCTCTGTTCCCCCCAGTCACTCCCTCTCTCTTTTCCCCCCAGTCGCTCCCTCACTCTCTTCCCCCCAGTCGCTCCCTCTCTCTCTTCCCCCCAGTCGCTCCCCCTCTCTCTTCCCCCAGTTGCTCTCTCTCTTCCCCCCAGTCACTCCCTCTCTCTCTTTCCCCCCAGTCGCTCCCTCTCTCTCTTCCCCCCAGTCGCTCCCTCTCTCTATTCCCCCCCAGTCGCTTCCTCTCTCTTTTCCCCCCAGTTGCTCCCTCTCTCTCTTCCCCCCAGTCGCTCCCTCTCTCTCTTCCCCCCAGTCACTCCCACGCTCTCTTCCCCCCAGTCGCTCCCTCTCTCTCTTCCCCCAGTCGCTTCCTCTCTCTCTTACCCCCAGTCGCTCCCTCTCTCTCTTCCCCCCAGTCGCTCCCTCTCTCTTCCTCCCAGTCACTCCCTCTCTCGCTTCCCCCCAGTCGCTCCCTCTCTCTCTTCCCCCCAGTCATTCCCTCTCTCTCTTACCCCCCAGTCGCTCATTCTCTCTGTTTCCCCCCAGTCGCTCCCTCTCTCTCTTCCCCCAGTCACCTCCTCTCTCTCTTCCCCCCAGTCGTTCCCTCTCTCTCTTCCCCCCAGTCGCTCCCTCTCTCTCTTCCCCCCAGTCGCTCCCTCTCTCTCTTTCTCCCCAGTCGCTCCCTCTCTCTCTTCCCCCCGGTCGCTCCCTCTCCCTCTTCCAACAACAACATGCCCTCAAAAAAGCCTCGGCACCACCGGGCTCCCCCAGCAAGTAAGATATAAACATATTTATGACAACAGAATAAACTAATTGCATAACTAAATAGCACTGAAGCTAGCCTCGGTAGCTAACAGCTAATAACTTCTTATAGACAAAGTATTGTCAAAATACTACACTGACAAGGTTGTTATCATGTTACTAAACAAGGATACTCACAGACATTGCATCTTGACTAGCGTATAAGAAGGGATGCGACAGGATTGAGAATGCCTCATGTGTCTTTCTTCATAACAGTGGCATGGTGGCATAGTGGTTAGCACTGTTGCCTCACAGCGACAGGGACCCGGGTTCGAATCCAGCCTCGGGTGACTGTCTGTGTGGAGTTTGCACATTCTCCCCGTGTTTGCGTTGGTTTTCTCTGGGTGCTCCGGTCTCCTCCCACAGTCCAAAGATGTGTGGGTTTGGTCGATTGGCTATGATAAATTGACCCTTAGTGTTCGGGGGATTAAATACATGGAGTTACGGGGATAGGGTGGGATATATGTTGGTGTAGTGGTTACGGGGATCGGGTGGGATATGTGTCGGTGCAGGCTTGATGGGCCAAAATGGCCTCTATCTGCACTGTGGGGTTTCTCTGATTCTGTGTATAACTCAGCAAAAACATACCCCGGAATACTAATTCCAGGTCAAACAGGAAGGTCAAATAACATACTTCTATATACTAACACTGTTATCCAATAACTACCACCAGAGGGTGCTATCTGCATATAATAAGTCCAGAACACAAGGCCTACATATAATAGACCTCTTCTGTCTGTCTGTCTGTCTATACATTCGAAAGTTATACAGCGTACGTATACGCGCGTCACATCAAAAGAAAGCTTACGATTACGGACCGGTCATAGGTGTATTTACTTTTCCATCAGACAAAAATCGTGCCCACGGTATCCGAAAAACGTTCAAAATTCCGCTCATGAAATGGGAAAAGTTCCGCTCATTTGCTCATTAGCATTGAGTGACGTGAACGTTGACCAATCGTGGGGTCGAGCGACCTGACGGTTGACCAATCGCTGCGTCACGGGGGCGGGTTCTTTGCGCGTGCGGGCGGGCCATCCTACAGTTGAGTGTTTACTGACTTGACGATTGAACAATCCTACCATTCAGTGACCTGACGGTTGACCAATCGATGTGTGTGTGGGCGGGCCCGATCACTCTGAACCGAGGTGAGTGGCCGCCATCTTGATTGTTCACGATTTTTTCCCATACTTTCTGTGTGTTAGGGAACTAAGGAAAGTAACAATTTATTTGAGTTTTAAATTGTATTTACCAATAGTAGGAAATGAAATGATCCCCTACCCGTTGCCCGGAGGCTCGCCTACTTTCACGGCCATTTCGAGCGGCTGTGCCGGTGCCGGGTGCGGCCTAGCAGCCCGGGATGCCTGGGTCTTGAGTTGCAGGCCGTGCCGGGAGCCGCAGCGCACAAAACTTCCCCGCGGCGTAAACAGCCCCGCCCCAGAGCCCGACCCAAAGCCACCAGGTCACCGGCCGTGGTGGGCCATGCTGGGAGCTGCCACGCACAAAACCTCCCCACGGCATCAACAGCCCCACCCAAGAGCACGACCCAAAGCCACCAGGTCACCGGCTGCAGCGAGCCGTGCCGGGAGCTGCCGCACACAGAACTTCCGCGCGACGTCAACAGCCCCGCCCCAGAGCCCGACCCATATCCATCAGGTCACCGGCCACGGCGGCACAGTCTCTCTCTCTCTCTCACACTCCCAATCTCGCTCACTGATACTCCCAATCTCTCTCTCTCACACTCCCAATCTCTCTCTCACTCACAGCCAATCTCTCTCTCTCACACTACCAATCTCTCTCTCTCAAACTCCCAAACTCACTCTCTCTCACACTCCCAATCTCTCTCTCTCACACTCCCAAACTCTCTCTCTCACTCCCAATCTCTCTATCTCTCACATTCCCAATCTCTCTCTCTCACTCCCAGTCTCTCTCTCTCACACTCCCAATCTCTCTCTCTCAAACTCCCAATCTCTCTGTCTCTCACACTCCCAATCTCTCTCTCGCTCACTCCCAGTCTCTCTCTCTGACACACTCCCAATCTCTCTCTCTGACACACCCAATTTCTCTCTCTCTCACTCCCAATCTCTCTCTCTCTCACACTCCCAATCTCTCTCTCTCTCACACTCCCAGTCCCTCTCTCTCACACACTCCCAGTCTCTCTCTCTCTCACTCCCAATCTCTCTCTCTCTCACACTCCCAATCTCCCAATTCAATTCAATTCAATTCAATTCAATTCAATTCAATTCAATTTCAATTCAATTCAAATGCTTTATTGGCATGAAAGTTTACAGAGAACCATATTGCCAAAGCTTACATAGCAAAAATGTACAGATTTCCAACATTCTGTAGGCGTCAATCGATTTGACATTTGTTGGGTACATACAATATTACTTTTAAACAATATTAATTTTAAACAGTCTTTGTACTTCATTTGGTACGTTCAATATTAATTTTAAACAGTCTTAATTTTAAACAGTCCTCAGGTTGTGACATGTTGTTACATATTTGGCCCCAACGTATGGTCTGTCTCCTTCTCCTAGGACTAATCTCAATTTTGACAGGTCATCCAATTCCTTGAAATCTGGGGTTGTTTGGCTTAGCTTGTTGAATAATATGTTTCTTGATGTGTTGAATTTTTCGCATTTTAGGAGGAAATGCATCTCTGTTTCAACCTCGCCGGCCAGACATTGATCGCATATTCTATTCTCTCTAGGCTGCCAGGATTTCTTGTATCTGCCTTTTTCAATTTCCAGTTGGTGGTCGCTTAGCCTGTACCTGGTGAGGGTCTGTCTCTGTTTTGTGTCTCTGATGGTCGTGAGGTAGTCTGCCAGTTAATATTCTCTTTTTAGGGCCCGGTAACATTCTAATCTGCTTTGGCTTTCGGTTGTTTTGTTCCAATGTTCCAGGTAGGTTTCTTTGCATTGTTTAATGATTTGGTTCACTCGGATTGGTGTTTGGACGGCTGTGTTGGACTGGGGCTGGTCAGGGTCCGGCTGAGTACTTAGTTTCAGTAGCAGCTGACTCAGGGGACTCTATTCTGAGTTTAGCTCTTGGGTCTGAAAGGCTTTGAAATGAAGGGTGTCTGGGGAGCTAGATTTGAGGTGATTTAGGAAGTTTAGTGCTCGTTTTTGGATGTTTATTATCAGTGGGTATCTGCCTAGTTCGGCTCTGCATGCATTTGTTGGCGTTTTTCTTTGGGTGCGAAGGATGCTTCGGCAGAATTCTGCATGTAGGGCTTCTATTGTGTGTTTTTCCCATTTAGTGCAGCTTTGGTGATTTAGCGGGCCCCATACTTCACTACCGTACAGTGCAATGGGCAGGATTATGCTGTCAAATATTTTGAGCCAGATTTTGATTGGGATTTGGATGTTGTAGAATTTTCTTTTTTAGCATATAGGGCTCTTCGTGCTTTTTGTTTTCGTGCATTCACTGCTATGCTGAAGCTCCCTGATGCTGTAATAGTTAGACCAAGGTAGGTGTAGCTCATAGTGTGTCCTATAGTGGTATCACTGAGGGTAAACTGGTACTTGTTTTCCTGACATCTGGGCCTTTTTTGAAAAATCATGATGCTGGTTTTCTTTAGATTTACTGTTAGAGCCCAATTTTGGCAGTATTTGTCGAGTAGGTCTAGTTGTTGCTGTAATCCCTGTTCTGTGGGAGACAGCAGAACTAGGTCGTCCGCATAGAACAGGGATTTCACTTCTCCATCCAGGAGACGGAGACCTGGTGACTCGCTTTGCTCCAGCATGTCTGCTAATTCATTTATGTATATGTTGAACAGGGTCGGGCTCAAATTGCAGCCCTTCCGGATGCCTCTTCTCTGGGTGAAGAGATCGGTGCATTTGTCTCCAATTTTGACCCCGCATTTGTTTTTCAGATACATTGATTTAATAAGGTCATAGACTTTGCCCCCTATTCCACACTGAAGAAGTTTATAATAGAGCCCTTCGTGCCATATAGAGTCAAAGGCTTTCTTGAAGTCGATGAAACAGGCGAATATTTTCCCATTTTTTGTTTGGTGTATATGTTTTTCAATGAGGGTGTGAAGGGTATAGATATGGTCGGCGGAGCGGTGTTTTGGAAGAAAGCCTATTTGGTTTTTTCTGAGGATATTGTGCTGCCTCTCCCTCTAACTTAACCTCACTGTATGTATTTAACTTACTTATATATGTATAACCTACCTGTTGGGGCCGTTGCCCCTTTAACTTACCTTTTAGGGCCATTGCCCCTTTAAGACGCGCCTTAGCGTGCTGACGTCACGTCACGTACAACGTAGCGTGCTGACGTCACGGCACGTACGACGTGACGTGCGTGAGGCGGCTGCCGGCCCGACTCGGCCTTCCAGAAAGGCTGCCGGCACAGCCCGGCCTAGCGTCTTTGGCCGCATCTACCAGCCGCCGGGAGCGACGCGATCTTCCGCTCCCGCGGCAAGCATCGGCTCAGCCTGGCCTCCAGCTCCCGCTCCCGACTTCGGCCTCCACGGCCAGAAACGCGACCACGCGCATCACGTGACGCCCCAAGCGCGGACAACGCTACCGAGCGTGATGAGGTCATCACGCTCCCCACAGGACTGCTACGTAGTCCTCGTGGAGCCCTCGCTGGGACACAGACCTACACCACGGTGCTCCTACAGCAGCACAGGCTCCGGGCAGTTGTATTGTCCCCATGCTTGAGTCTTGGAAATTGTTTGTCTTTTTACAATTAGAACCGTTCAGTAAAGCGTTACAAGAAAAGTCAAGCCTTGTGATTTTATTGGAAGATATCGAGTTGTTCGCTATCTGTCTAGCTCTGCATAGAAGCGCGTTGCGAGGGCAGAACAGTAAAAAGACAACAGCACAGCGGGCTCAAGCGCAGGAAGATACCACTCAGCTACCATGAGTCTACGCTCAGGAAAACAATATACCCTAGAGGACGTCGACCAGTCAAGCGAGAAGCATGAGCCTCTCCTAGCAAACGATGCCAAGTCACAGCCCTCTAAAGTATCCCCTAGGTCATCTCGGCGGTCCAGCAGACCGTCGTCATCGACAGCTTCTGCAGCCGCCAAAGCACGTGCCAAGGCAAAAGCTGCCCAGGCTCAATTGTCCTTCGCTGAAAAAGAAGCTGACCTTATGAAGCAGAGAGCCGACCTCGAAGCTAGTATGATGAAGCAGAAAGCTGACCTTATGAAGCAGAGAGCCGACCTCGACGCTAGTGTGATGAAGCAGAGAGCTGACCTCGACGCTAGTGTGATGAAGCAGACAGCACAGTCCTCTAAAGTATCCACTAGATCATCTCGGCAGTCCAGCAGACCATCGTCATCGACAGCTTCTGCAGCCGCCAAAGCACGTGCCAAGGCAAAAGCTGCCCAGGCTCAATTGGCCCTTGCTGAAAAAGAAGCTAGGGTTATGAAGCAGAGAGCTGACCTCGCTGCCAGTCTCCACATTCTCCAAAGCCAGAGAGCTGCCGCTGCCGCTAAAGCTAAAGCCGCAGCTTATGAAGAAGGTGAGGAGAACGAAGGCGGGGAGCCCAGCCAGGAAACATATGTTCTGGGACAGCCCCTCAGTCCAGTGCAACGTACAAGTGAGTGTGTCCAACAACACTCCAAATTGTTCTCCAAGGAAACATCCAACTATCTCAACGCAGAACCAGCTACTCAACACAGTAGCAAACAGCCTGTTTTTGGAGACACTGAGCTTAAAGGAGAAGAAACAAGCAAGACTTACCTACAGAGACCTCCACAGCACTCGGCCAATCCAGCCAAGCAGTCCTCACCCGAGCCACAGGGTACACAGGACCTCGCTGGGTGCCTTATCCGCCGAGAGTTGTTGAGTTCGGGCCTTCTGGAGTTAGATGGCCGTCCTGAAAGTTGTTGGTCATGGAAAGAGCCCAACCTGAGACTACACAAGGTAGCATCGAACAGTGGACAGGTGATGGAAGCCTTCCCTGCAGAGGACCGTGCCAAGGATCTGAAGGATTTGCACCTTGGAGTGGATCCTCCCCCCCTTCAACGGAGCCTGGGGCTCTCCTGGAACCTGGAAACAGACAGCGTCACATTCCTGGTGTCCCGTGAAGAAAGGCCATTCACACGGAGAGACATCCTGTCCACAGTCAACAGTTTGTACGACCCTTTGGGGTTCGTAGCTCCCATAACAATGCAAGGAAAAGCATTTGTACGGGAACTCTCATCGGATCAGAGTGAGTGGGATGCTCCACTCCTCCCTGAAAAAGAAGCAAAATGGAACCTACAGTTGATCAGAGACAAGATTGACATCGATGTGGGCGCCGTCAAGTTCTTCACGGACAGCAAGATTGTACTTGGTTACATCCACAACTCCACAAGAAGGTTTTACGTGTATGTTTCCAACTGGGTGACTCGTATCAGACGATCCACTCACCCTGACCAGTGGTGCTATGTCCCCACGGACCTGAACCCTGCAGACCATGCTACCAGGTCTATACCAGCAGCACACCTACAGCAAAGCAGTTGGTTCTCGGGCCCCTCTTTCCTGTCTAATGTCAACACAGAGGAGACTCCTGAGTCCAATCCCTTCACCCTTGTGGAGCCTGAAGCTGATACCGAGATTCGGCCTGAAGTTACGACCCTGGTCACCAAAGCCTCAGAATCTCAGTTGGGCTCACAAAGCTTCGAGCGATTCTCAAGCTGGAGAACACTCTGCCGAACCACAGCCCGACTCATTCATGTAGCAGCATCCTTCAAGGGGAATTCGGACAACATAGAACGCAAAGGATGGAAATGTTCTAAAGAAGTATCCAGCACAAGTGAGCCATCACAAGCCAAAGGTGTGATCATTCGCTCTGTCCAGCATGAGGTCTTCAAGGAGGAATTCAAATGTCTTGAAGAGGGACAGACATTCCCCAAGCAAAGAGGAGAGTATTTGTCCACCCTACAGAGCCGTAGGAAATGGACAGAAGACAAGCCAAACGTCAAAGTGAGAGACGTTGTCTTGCTGAAAGATAGCCAAGCACGCAGAAATGAATGGCCAGTGGGCCTGGTTGTCAAAACTCTGCCGACCAGGGACAAGAGGGTCCGCAAGGTGGAGGTGAAGATTGTCAAGGAGGGGCCTATCAAAGTGTTTCTGAGGCCAGTCTCAGAGATCCTCCTTTCTGAAGTAACCTAGAGAACGAACTCTGAGTATGTTGCAGCCAAAGGACGTTTTCTTCAGGTTTATTTTGTATCTGTAGTGGTACAATGGAATTGTACCAAGCGGGGAGTGTGCTGCCTCTCCCTCTAACTTAACCTCACTGTATGTATTTAACTTACTTATATATGTATAACCTACCTGTTGGGGCCGTTGCCCCTTTAACTTACCTTTTAGGGCCATTGCCCCTTTAAGACGCGCCTTAGCGTGCTGACGTCACGTCACGTACAACGTAGCGTGCTGACGTCACGGCACGTACGACGTGACGTGCGTGAGGCGGCTGCCGGCCCGACTCGGCCTTCCAGAAAGGCTGCCGGCACAGCCCGGCCTAGCGTCTTTGGCCGCATCTACCAGCCGCCGGGAGCGACGCGATCTTCCGCTCCCGCGGCAAGCATCGGCTCAGCCTGGCCTCCAGCTCCCGCTCCCGACTTCGGCCTCCACGGCCAGAAACGCGACCACGCGCATCACGTGATGCCCCAAGCGCGGACAACGCTACCGAGCGTGATGAGGTCATCACGCTCCCCACAGGACTGCTACGTAGTCCTCGTGGAGCCCTCGCTGGGACACAGACCTACACCACGGTGCTCCTACAGCAGCGCAGGCTCTGGGCAGTTGTATTGTCCCCATGCTTGAGTCTTGGAAATTGTTTGTCTGTAAGTATTTTAGAATGCTATGGATGATTAATGTGCACTGTATGTTGTAGAAAATGTTTAGTTGTAACTTTTCTCTGCCTAGCTGATTAACTAGTAGCTGTATTTTCATACACTATGTACAGGGCTAATTTAAAGAGAATGCCTCCCAGTTTACTAAATGTACTGTGTTGCTCAGGCGTACCTAAATCTGTGTATACATATCAGTTATGCGCCTGTATACTAATGTGTGCTTCCATTTCTGTGTTGTATTTCAGTTTTACAATTAGAATCGTTCAGTAAAGCGTTACAAGAAAAGTCAAGCCTTGTGATTTTATTGGAAGATATCGAGTTGTTCGCTATCTGTCTAGCTCTGCATAGAAGCGCGTTGCGAGGGCAGAACAGATATTATGTTTGTTAAGAAAATCAAGTAATCTACTATTTAGAATACTGCAGAATAATTTCCCTAGACAACTGTTGACACAGATGCCGCGGTAGTTATTTGGGTCTGATTTGTTTCCACTTCTATATATGGGGGAGATTAGTCCTTGGCACCAGATATTGGGAAAACAGCCTGAACGTAATATGATGTTGAATAATTTGAGTACCGCACCCTGCATCTCCATATTGCTGAACTTGAGCATTTCATTTTTGATGTTGTCTGGGCCACATGCTTTCTTTAGGTGGAGAGATTTTGTTTTTGTGGCCAGTTCTTTCCATGTGATTGGGGAGTCTAGAGGGTTTTGGTTGTCTTTAATTGTTGCTTCTAATGTGTGGAGTTTTTCTGTGACCTGATGTTGACTTGGGTTTGTTTCGTTTATTGGGATGTCTTTGTAGAGGTTTTCAAAATGTGTTCTCCAGATGTCGCCATCTTGGATTGGTAATGCTTGCAATTGTGTTGTACTCAGGTTATACCACATTTCCCAGAATTGTTTTGGATTGGTGGAGTTTTCAATTTCTTCGAGTATTTTGTGGGTATAGTTTTGTGTATTGTTCCTAATGGTGTGTTTATATCTTTTGAGGGTTTCATTGTATCTAGTACGTAGGTCCGGATTGTTTGGTTGGCGATGCTTTTGGTTTGATATTTTTCTCAGGTCTTTTCTGGCATTTTTGCATTCGTGGTCAAACCATTTCTTATTTTTTATTTTGTCTTTTGTGACGCTTCCTCTTCTGTTTCACAAGGTCGGCTTTTACAGCTGCCTCATGGAAGATCATATTTATATCCTCTATGGCCATGTTTACACCATCTCTGGTGAACTCGTATGGGTTTTCTTTAAATTTTGATATTTTGCTTGTGAGATCAGGTGACTTTAGTGCTGTGATGAATTTTTCTCCACTGTCTGGGGCCCATCTGCATGTCTGGTTTATTTTATGGAGCTTACTGGGTTTTTTTTTTGTGTCTGTAGTTTGGGCAGAAAGTTTAAGGTACATATTTATTTGGTTATGGTCTGAGAGGGGGGATTGCTGCCTGACAGTGAATGAGTTGATATCGCAGGGGTCCAGGTCAGTGATTGTATAGTCCACCACACTAGACCCAAGAGTTGAGGAGTATGTGAGTCTCCCTAGGGAGTCCCCTCTGAACCTACCGTTAACTATGTACAGGCCTAAGGCTCGGCAGAGTTGCACTACCTCCCTACCGCTTTTATTTGTTTCACGATCAAGGTTGTTCCGATTTGCGATGGCTGGTGTGACATCTAACCCAATCTCTCTCTCTCTCACTCCCAGTCTCTCTCTCTCTCTCACTCCCAGTCTCTCTCTCTCTCACACTCCCAGACTCTCTCTCTCTCACACTCCCAATCTCTCTCTCGCACACTCCAAATCTCTCTCTCTCTCACTCCCAGTCTCTCTCTCTCACACTCCCAATTTCTCTCTCTCTCTCTACCAATCTCTCTCTCACACTCCCAATCTCTCTCTCTCAAACTCCCAATCTCTCTCTCTCTCTCACTCCCAGTCTCTCTCTCTCTCACACTCCCAGTCTCTCTCTCTCTCACACTCCCAATCTCTCACTCTCTCGCACTCCCAATTTCTCTCTCTCACTCACAATCTCTGTCTCTCTCACACTCCCAATCTCTCTCTCTCTCACTCCCAGTCTCTCTCTCTCACACACTCCCGACTCTCTCTCTCACACTCCCAATCTCTCTCTCTCTCTCACACTCCCAATCTCTCTCTCACACACTCCCAGCCTCTCTCTCTCTCACACTCCCAATCTCTCTCTCTCACACTCCCAATCTCTCTCTCTCACACTCCCAATCTCTCTCTCACACTCCCAATCTCTCTCTCACACTCCCAATCTCTCTCTCGCTCACACACTCCCACTCTCTCTCGCTCTCACACACTCCCACTCTCTCTCTCTCTCTCTCTCTCACACTCCCAGTCTGTCTCTCTCTCACACACTCCCACTCTCTCTCTCTCCCTCTCACACAATCCCACTCTCTCTCTCTCTCACATACCCCCACTCTCTCTCAGACACTCCCACTCGCTCTCTCTCACACACTCCCACTCTCTCTCTCTCACACTCACACTCTCTATCTCTCTCTTTCTCACACACTCCCAATCTCTCTCTCTCTCTCACACTCACACTCTCTATCTCTCTCTGACACACTGCCAGTCTCTCTCTCTCTCACTCCCAGTCTCTCTCTCTCTCTCTCACTCCCTGTCTCTCTCTCTCTCTGTCACTCCCAGGCTCTCCCTCTCTCTCTTCCCCACAGTCGCTCCCTCTCTCTGTTCCCCCCAGTCACTCCCTCTCTCTTTTCCCCCCAGTCGCTCCCTCACTCTCTTCCCCCCAGTCGCTCCCTCTCTCTCTTCCCCCCAGTCGCTCCCCTCTCTCTTCCCCCAGTTGCTCTCTCTCTTCCCCACAGTCACTCCCTCTCTCTCTTTCCCCCCAGTCGCTCCCTTTCTCTCTTCCCCCCAGTCGCTCCCTATCTCTATTCCCCCCCAGTCGCTTCCTCTCTCTCTTCCCCCCAGTTGCTCCCTCTCTCTCTTCCCCCCAGTCGCTCCCTCTCTCTCTCTTCCCCCAGTTGCTCCCTCTCTCTCTTTCTCCCCAGTCGCTCCCTCTCTCTCTTCCCCCCTGTTGCTCCCTCTCTCTCTTCCCCCCAGTCGCTCCCTCTCTCTCTTCCCCCCAGTCGCTCCCTCTCTCTCTTCCCCCTGTCGCTCCCTCTCTCTCTTCCCCCCAGTCGCTCCCTCTCTCTCTTCCCCCCAGTCGCTCCCTCTCTCTCTTCCCCCCAGTCACTCCCACTCTCTCTTCCCCCCAGTCGCTCCCTCTCTCTCTTCCCCCAGTCGCTTCCTCTCTCTCTTACCCCCAGTTGCTCCCTCTCTCTCTTCCCCCCAGTCGCTCCCTCTCTCTTCCTCCCAGTCACTCCCTCTCTCGCTTCCCCCCAGTCGCTCCCCCTCTCTCTTCCCCCCAGTCATTCCCTCTCTCTCTTACCCCCCAGTCGCTCCTTCTCTCTCTTTCCCCCCAGTCGCTCCCTCTCTCTCTTCCCCCAGTCGCCTCCTCTCTCTCTTCCCCCCATTCGCTCCCTCTCTCTCTTCCCCCCAGTCGCTCCCTCTCTCTCTTCCCCCCAGTCGCTCCCTCTCTCTCTTTCTCCCCAGTCGCTCCCTCTCTCTCTTCCCCCCAGTCGCTCCCTCTCTCTCTTCCAACAACAACATGCCCTCAAAAAAGCCTCGGCACCACCGGGCTCCCCCAGCAAGTAAGATATAAACATATTTATGACAACAGAATAAACTAATTGCATAACTAAATAGCACTGAAGCTAGCCTCGGTAGCTAACAGCTAATAACTTCTTATAGACAAAGTATTGTCAAAATACTACACTGACAAGGTTGTTATCATGTTACTAAACAAGGATACTAACAGACATTGCATCTTGACTAGCGTATAAGAAGGGATGCGACAGGATTGAGAATGCCTCATGTGTCTTTCTTCATAACAGTGGCATGGTGGCATAGTGGTTAGCACTGTTGCCTCACAGTGACAGGGACCCGGGTTCGAATCCAGCCTCGGGTGACTGTCTGTGTGGAGTTTGCACATTCTCCCCGTGTTTGCGTTGGTTTTCTCTGGGTGCTCCGGTTTCCTCCCACAGTCCAAAGATGTGTGGGTTAGGTTGATTGGCTATGATAAATTGACCCTTCGTGTTAGGGGGATTAAATACATGGGGTTACGGGGATAGGGTGGGATATATGTTGGTGTAGTGGTTACGGGGATCGGGTGGGATATGTGTCGGTGCAGGCTTGATGGGCCAAAATGGCCTCTATCTGCACTGTGGGGTTTCTGTGATTCTGTGATAACTCAGCAAAAACATACCCCGGAATATTAATTCCGGGTCAAACAGGAAGGTCAAATAACATACTTCTATATACTAACACTGTTATCCAATAACTACCACCAGAGGGTGCTATCTGCATATAATAAGTCCAGAATATAAGGCCTACATATAATAGACCTCTTCTGTCTGTCCGTTCTCTATACGTTCGAAAGTTATACAGCGTACGTATACGCGCGTCACATCAAAAGAAAACTTACGATTACGGACCAGTCATAGGTGTATTTACTTTTCCATCAGACAAAAATCGTGCCCACGTTATCCGAAAAACTTTCAAAATTCCGCTCATGAAATGGGAAAAGTTCCGCTCATTTGCTCATTAGCATTGAGTGACGTGAACGTTGACCAATCATGGGGTCGAGCGACCTGACAGTTGACTGATGGTTGACCAATCGCTGCGTCACGGGGGCGGGTTCTTTGCGCGTGCGGGCGGGCCATCCTACAGTTGAGTGTTGAGTGACTTGACGATTGACCAATCCTACCATTCAGTGACCTGACGGTTGACCAATCGATGTGTGTGTGGGCGGGCCCTATCACTCTGAACCGAGGTGAGTGGCCGCCATCTTGATTGTTCACGATTTTTTCCCCATACTTTCTGTGTGTTAGGGAACTAAGGAAAGTAACAATTTATTTGAGTTTTAAATTGTATTTACCAATAGTAGGAAATGAAATGATCCCCTACCCTTTGCCCGGAGGCTCGCCTACTTTCACAGCCATTTCGAGCGGCTGTGCCGGTGCCGGGTGCGGCCTAGCAGCCCGGGATGCCTGGGTCTTGAGTTGCAGGCCGTGCCGGGAGCCGCAGCGCACAAAACTTCCCCGCGGCGTAAACAGCCCCGCCCCAGAGCCCGACCCAAAGCCACCAGGTCACCGGCCGTGGTGGGCCATGCCGGGAGCTGCCATGCACAAAACCTCCCCACGGCATCAACAGCCCCGCCCGAGAGCCCGACCCAAAGCCACCAGGTCACCGGCCGCAGCGAGCCGTGCCGGCAGCTGCCGCACACAGAACTTCCGCGCGACGTCAACAGCCCCGCCGCAGAGCCCGACCCATATCCATCAGGTCACCGGCCGTGGCGGCACAGTCTCTCTCTCTCTCACACTCCCAATCTCGCTCACTGACACTCCCAATCTCTCTCTCTCACACTCCCAATCTCTCTCTCACTCACAGCCAATCTCTCTCTCTCACACTACCAATCTCTCTCTCTCAAACTCCCAAACTCACTCTCTCTCACAATCCCAATCTCTCTCTCTCACACTCCCAAACTCTCTCTCTCACTCCCAATCTCTCTATCTCTCACATTCCCAATCTCTCTCTCTCACTCCCAGTCTCTCTCTCTCACACTCCCAATCTCTCTCTCTCAAACTCCCAATCTCTCTGTCTCTCACACTCCCAATCTCTCTCTCGCTCACTCCCAGTCTCTCTCTCTGACACACTCCCAATCTCTCTCTCTGACACACCCAATTTCTCTCTCTCTCACTCCCAATCAATTCAATTCAATTCAATTCAATTCAAATGCTTTATTGGCATGAAAGTTTACAGAGAACCATATTGCCGAAGCTTACATAGCAAAAAGGTACAGTTTTCCAACATTCTGTAGGTGTCAATCGATTTGACATTTGTTGGTTACATACAATATTACTTTTAAACAATATTAATTTTAAACAGTCTTTGTACTTCATTTGGTACGCTCAATATTAATTTTAAACAGTCTTAATTTTTATACAGTCCTCAGATTGTGACATGTTGTTACATATTTGGCCCCAAGGTATGGTCTGTCTCCTTCTCCTAGGACTAATCTCAATTTTGACAGGTCATCCAATTCCTTGAAATCTGGGGTTGTTTGGCTTAGCTTGTTGAATAATATGTTTCTTGATGTGTTGAATTTTTCGCATTTTAGGAGGAAATGCATCTCTGTTTCAACCTCGCCGGCCAGACATTGGTCGCATATTCTATTCTCTCTAGGCTGCCAGGATTTCTTGTATCTGCCTTTTTCAATTTCCAGTTGGTGGTTGCTTAGTCTGTACCTGGTGAGGGTCTGTCTCTGTTTTGTGTCCCTGATTGTCGTGAGGTAGTCTGCCAGTTTATATTCTCTTTTTAGGGCCCGGTAACATTCTAATCTGCTTTGGCTTTCAGTTATTTTGTTCCAATGTTCCAGGTAGGTTTCTTTGCATTTTTTAATGATTTGGTTCACTCGGATTGGTGTTTGGACGGCTGTGTTGGTCTGGGGCTGGTCAGGGTCCGGCTGAGTACTTAGTTTCAGTAGCAGCTGACTCAGGGGACTTTTTTCTGGGTTTAGCTCTTGGGTCTGAAAGGCTTTGAAATGAAGGGTGTCTGGGGAGCTAGATTTGAGGTGATTTAGGAAGTTTAGTGCTCGTTTTTGGATGTTTATTATCAGTGGGTATCTGCCTAGTTCGGCTCTGCATGCATTTGTTGGCGTTTTTCTTTGGGTGCGAAGGATGCTTCGGCAGAATTCTGCATGTAGGGCTTCTATTGTGTGTTTTTCCCATTTAGTGTAGCTTTGGTGATTTAGCGGGCCCCATACTTCACTACCGTACAGTGCAATGGGCAGGATTATGCTGTCAAATATTTTGAGCCAGATTTTGATTGGGATTTGGATGTTGTAGAATTTTCTTTTTATTGCATATAGGGCTCTTCGGGCTTTTTCTTTTAGTGCATTCACTGCTATGCTGAAGCTCCCTGATGCTGGAATAGTTAGACCAAGGTAGGTGTAGCTCATAGTGTGTCCTATAGTGGTATCACTGAGGGTAAACTGGTATTTGTTTTCCTGACATCTGGGCCTTTTTTGAAAAATCATGATGTTGCTTTTCTTTAGATTTACTGTTAGAGCCCAACTTTGGCAGTATTTGTCGAGTAGGTCTAGTTGTTGCTGTAATCCCTGTTCTGTGGGAGACAGCAGAACCAGGTCGTCCAATCTCTCTCTCTCTCACACTCCCAATCTCTCTCTCTCTCACAGTCCCAGTCTCTCTCTCTCACACACTCCCAGTCTCTCTCTCTCTCACTCCCAATCTCTCTCTCTCTCACACTCCCAATCTCTCTCTCTCTCTCATACTCCCAATCTCTCTCTCTCTCACTCCCAGTCTCCCTCTCTCTCTCACTCCCAGACTCTCTCTCTCTCACACTCCCAATCTCTCTCTCGCACACTCCAAATCTCTCTCTCTCTCACTCCCAGTCTCTCTCTCTCACACTCCCAATTTCTCTCTCTCTCTCCACCAATCTCTCTCTCACACTCCCAATCTCTCTCTCTCAAACTCCCAATCTCTCTCACTCTCTAACTCCCAGTCTCTCTCTCTCTCACACTCCCAGTCTCTCTCTCTCTCACACTCCCAATCTCTCACTCTCTCGCACTCCCAATTTCTCTCTCTCACTCACAATCTCTGTCTCTCTCACACTCCCAATCTCTCTCTCTCACACTTCCAATCTCTATCTCTCTCACACCCAGTCTCTCCCTCTCTCACACTCCCAGTCTCTCTCTCACACTCCCAATTTCTCTCTCACACTCCCAATCTCTCTATCTCACCCTCCCAATCTCTCTCTCTCTCTCACACTCCCAGTCTCTCTCTCTCTCACACTCCCAATCTCTCACTCTCTCGCACTCCCAATTTCTCTCTCTCACTCACAATCTCTGTCTCTCTCACACTCCCAATCTCTCTCTCTCTCACTCCCAGTCTCTCTCTCTCACACACTCCCGACTCTCTCTCTCACACTCCCAATCTCTCTCTCTCTCTCACACTCCCAATCTCTCTCTCACACACTCCCAGCCTCTCTCTCTCTCACACTCCCAATCTCTCTCTGTCACACTCCCAATCTCTCTCTCTCACACTCCCAATCTCTCTCTCTCACTCCCAGTCAGTTCAGTTCAGTTCAGTTCAGTTCAAATGCTTTATTGGCATGAAAGTTTACAGAGAACCATATTGCCAAAGCTTACATAGCAAAAAGGTACAGTTTTCCAACATTCTGTAGGTGTCAATCGATTTGACATTTGTTGGGTACATACGATATTACTTTTAAACAATATAACTCTCTCTCTCTCACACTCCCAATCTCTCACTCTCTCACACTCCCAATCTCTCTCTCTCACACTCCCAATCTCTCTCTCTCTCACACTCCCAGTCTCTCTCTCTCTCTCTCACTCCCAGTCTCTCTCTGTCTCACACTCCCAGCCTCTCTCTCTCTCACACTCCCAATCTCTCTCTCTCTCACTCCCAGTCTCTCTCTCTCACACTCCCAATCTCTCTCTCACACTACCAATCTCTCTCTCACACTCCCAATCTCTCTCTCTCACACTTCCAATCTCTATCTCTCTCACACCCAGTCTCTCCCTCTCTCACACTCCCAGTCTCTCTCTCACACTCCCAATTTCTCTCTCACACTCCCAATCTCTCTATCTCACCCTCCCAATCTCTCTCTCTCTCTCACACTCCCAATCTCTCTCTCACACAGTCCTAATCTCTCTCTTTCTCACACTCCCAATCTCTTTCTCTCTCTCACTCCCAGTCTCTCTCTCTCACACTCCCAATCTCTCTCTCTCACTCCCAATCTCTCTCTCATACTCCCAAACTTTCTCTCTCACTCCCTGACTCTCTCTCTCTCACACTCCCAATCTCTCTCTCTCACTCCCAATCTCTCTCTCTCTCAGACTCCCAATCTCTCTCTCTTTCAGACTCCCAATCTCTCTCTCTCTCACACTCCCAGTCTCTCTCTCTCACACACTCCCAGTCTCTCTCTCTCTCTCACATTCCCAATCTCTCTCTCTCTCTCTCTCTCACACTCCCAATCTCTCTCTCTCACTCCCAATCTCTCTCTCACTCCCAGTCTCTCTCAGTCACACTCCCAATCTCTCTCTCTCTCACTCCCAGTCTCTCTCTCTCAAACTCCCAAACTCTCTCTCTCACACTCCCAATATCCCTCTCACACTCCCAGTCTCTCTCTCTCACACACTCCCAGTCTCTCTCTCTCACACTCCCAATCTCTCTCTCTCACTCCCAATCTCTCTCTCTCACACTCCCAATCTCTTTCTTTCTCTCACACTCCCAATCTCTCTCACACTCCCAATCTCTCTCGCTCACACTCCCAAACTCACTCTCCCTCACATTCCCAATCTCTCTCTCTCTCACACTCCCAATCTCTCTCTCTCTCTCACTCTCAGTCTCTCTCTCTCACACTCCCAATCTCTCTCTCTCACTCCCAATCTCTCTCTCTCTCACATTCCGAATCTCTCTCTCTCTCACACTCCCAATCTCTCTCTCTCTTTCCCAATCTCTCTCTCACACACACTCCCAATCTCTCTCTCTCACACTCCCAATATCTCTCTCTCTCACTCCCAATCTATCTCTCTCTCACACTCTCAATCTCTCTCTCTCTCACACTCCCAGTCTCTCTCTCTCTCACACACCCAGTCTCTCTCTCTCACACTCCCAATCTCTCTCTCTCTCACACTCAGAATCTCTCTCTCTTTCTCACACTCCCAATCTCCCTCTCTCTCACTCCCAGTCTCTCTCTCTCTCTCACTCCCAGTCTCTCTCTCTCTCGCACTCCCAGCCTCTCTCTCTCTCACACTCCCAATCTCTCTCTCTCACACTCCCAGCCTCTCTCTCTCTCACACACCCAGCCTCTCTCTCTCTCACACTCCCAGCCTCTCTCTCTCTCTCACACTCCCAATCTCTCTCTCTCACACTCCCAATCTCTCTCTCTCTCACTCCCAGTCTCTCTCTCTCTCACTCCCAATCTCTCTCTCTCACACTCCCAATCTCTCTCTCACACTCCCAGCCTCTCTCTCTCTCACACTCCCAGCCTCTAACTCTCTCTCACACTCCCAGCCTCTCTCTCTCTCTCACACTGCCAATCTCTCACTCTCACACTCCCAATCTCTCTCTCTCTCTGACTCCCAGTCTCTCTCTCTCTCACACTCCCAGTCTCTCTCTCTCTCACACTCCCAATCTCTCTCTCTCACAGTCCCAATCTCTCTCTCTCACACTCCCAATCTCACTCTCTTTCACACTCACAATCTCTCTCTCTGACACTCCCAATTTTTCTCTCTCTCTCACTCCCAGTCTCTCTCTCTCACACTCCCAATCTCTCGCTCTCACTCCCATTCTCTCTCTCTCTCACACTCCCAAACTCTCTCTCTCTCTCTCTCACTCCCAGTCTCTCTCTGTCACACTCCCAATCTCTCTCTCTCTCACACTCCCAATCTCTCTCTCTCTCACTCCCAGCATTTCTCTCTGTCACACTCCCATCCTCTCTCTCTCTCAAAATCCCAACCTCTCTCTCTCACACTCGCAATCTCTCTCTCTCTCACTCCCAGTCTCTCTCTCACACTCCCAATCTCTCTCTGACATTCCCAATCGCTCTCTCTCACACTCCCAATCTCTCTCTCTCTCTCACTCCCAATCTCTCTCTCTCCCTCTCATACTCCCAGTCTTTCTCTCTCTCACACTCCCAATCTCTCTCTCTCTCACACTCCCAATCTCTCTCTCTCTCACAGTCCCAATCTCTCCCTCTCACACTCCCAATCTCACTCTCTCTCACACTCACAATCTCTCTCTCTAACACTCCCAATCTCTCTCTCTCTCTCTCACTCCCAGTCTCTCTGTCTCAAACTCCCAATCTCTCTCTCTCACTCCCATTCTCTCTCTCTCTCACAATCCCAAACTCTCTCTCTCACTCCTAGTCTCTCTCTCTCACACACTCCCAGTCTCTCTCTCTCACACTCCCAATCTCTCTCTCACACTCCCAATCTCTCTCTCTCACACTCCCAATCTCTCTCTCTCTCTCGCTCCCAGTCTCTCTCTCTCACACTCCCAGTCTCTCTCTCTCTCACACTCCCAACCTCTCTCTCTCACACTCTCAATCTCTCTCTCTCTCTCACTCCCAGTCTCTCTCTCTCTCTCACACTCCCAGTCTCTCTCTCTCACAATCCCAATCTGTCTCACTCTCACATTCCTAATCTCTCTCTCTCTCTCTCACTCCCAGTCTCTCTCTCTCACACTCCCAATCTCTCTCTCTCTCACTCCCAGTCTCTCTCTCTCTCACTCCCAATCTCTCTCTCTCTCACACTCCCAATATCTCTCTCAGACTCCCAGTCTCTCTCTCTCACACTCCCAATCTCTCTCTCTCTCACGCTCCTAATCTCTCTCTCTCTCTCACTCCCAGTCTCTCTCTCTCACAATCCCAATCTCTCTCTCTCTCACACTCCCAGTCTCTCTCTCTCTCACACTCCCAATCTCTCTCTCTCTCACACTCCTAATCTCTCTCTCTCTCACTCCCAGTCTCTCTCTCTCACACTCCCAATCTCTATCTCTCACTCCCAATCTCTCTCTCTCACACTCCCAATCTCTTTCTCTCTCTCACACTCCCAATCTCTCTCTCTCTCACACTCCCAATCTCTCTCTCTCACACTCCCAAACTCACTCTCTCTCGCACTCCCAATCTCTCTCTCTCTCACACTCCCAATCTCTTTCTCTCTCTCACACTCCCAATCTCTCACTCTCTCTCACTCCAAGTCTCTCTCTCTCACACTCCCAATCTCACAATTCACAATTCAAATGCTTTATTGGCATGAAAGTTTACAGAGAACCATATTGCCAAAGCTTACACAACAAAAAAGTACAGTTTTCCAACATTCTGTAGGTGTCAAACAATTTTGACCCTTGTTGGGTACATACAATATTACTTTTAAACAATATTAATTTAAACAGTCTTTGTACATCATTGGGTACATTCAGTATTAATTTTAAACAGTCCTCACGTTGTGACATGTTGTTACATATTTGGCACCAAGCTATGGTCTGTCTCCTTCTCCCAGGACTAATCTTAATTTTGGCAGGTCATCCAAATCCTTGAAATCTGGGGTTGTTTGGCTGAGCTTGTTAAATAATATGTTTCTTGATGTGTTGAATTTTTCGCATTTTAGGAGGAAATTCATTTCTGTTTCAACCTCGCCTCTCTCTCTCTCTATTTCCCATTCTCTCTCTCTCTCTCGCTCTTTCCCATTCTCTCTCTCTCTCTATTTCCCATTCTCTCTCTCTTTCTCTCTTTCCCATTCTCTCTCTCTCTATTTCCCATTCTCTCTCTCTCTCTATTTCCGATTCTCTCTCTCTCTATTTCCCATTCTCTCTCTCTCTCTATTTCCCATTCTCTCTCTCTCTCTCTCTATTTCCCATTCTCTCTCCCTCTCTTCCCCATTCTCTACTCTCTCTCTCTTTCCAATTCTCTCTCTCTCTATTTCCCATTCTCTCTCTCTCTCTTTCCCATTCTCTCTCTCTCTATTTCCCATTCTCTCTCTCTCTATTTCCCATTCTCTCTCTCTCTATTTCCCATTCTCTCTCTCTCTATTTCCCATTCTCTGTCTCTCTATTTCCCATTCTCTCTCCCTCTCTTTCCCATTCTCTACTATCTCTCTCTTTCCCATTCTCTCTGTCTCTATTTCCCATTCTCTCTCTCTCTATTTCCCATTTTCTCTCTCTCTATTTCCCATTCTCTCTCCCTCTCTTTCCCATTCTCTACTCTCTATCTCTTTCCCATTCTCTCTCTCTCTATTTCCCATTATCTCTCTCTCTCTTTCCCATTCTCTCTCTCTCTATTTCCCATTCTCTCTCTCTCTATTTCCCATTCTCTCTCTCTCTATTTCCCATTCTCTCTCTCTCTATTTCCCATTCTCTCTCTTTCTCTATTTCCCATTCTCTCTCTCTCTCTATTTCCCATTCTCTCTCTCTCTCTCTATTTCATATTCTCTCTCTCTCTATTTCCCATTCTCTCTCTCTCTATTTCCCATTCTCTCTCTCTCTATTTCCCATTCTCTCTCTCTCTCTATTTCCCATTCTCTCTCTCTCTCTCTATTTCATATTCTCTCTCTCTCTATTTCCCATTCTCTCTCTCTCTCTATTTCCCATTCTCTCTCTCTCTATTTCCCATTCTCTCTCTCTCTCTATTTCCCATTCTCTCTCTCTCTCTATTTCCCATTCTCTCTCTCTCTCTCTATTTCCCATTCTCTCTCTCTCTCTTTCCCATTCTCTCTCTCTCTATTTCCCATTCTCTCTCTCTCTATTTCCCATTCTCTCTCTCTCTATTTCCCATTCTCTCTCTCTCTCTATTTCCCAATCTCTCTCTCTCTATTTCCCATTCTCTCTCTCTCTATTTCCCATTCTTTCTCTCTCTATTTCCCATTCTCTCTCTCTCTCTATTTCCCATTCTCTCTCTCTCTATTTCCCATTCTCTCTCTCTCTCTTTCCCATTCTCTCTCTCTCTATTTCCCATTCTTTCTCTCTCTATTTCCCATTCTCTCTCTCTCTATTTCCCATTCTCTCTTTCTCTATTTCGCATTCTCTCTCTCTCTATTTCCCATTCTCCCTCTCTCTATTTCCCATTCTCCCTCTCTCTATTTCCCATTCTCTCTCTCTCTATTTCCCATTCTCTCTCTCTCTATTTCCCATTCTCTCTCTCTCTCTCTCTATTTCCCATTCTCTCTCTCTCTATTTCCCATTCTCTCTCTCTCTATTTCCCATTCTCTCTCTCTCTATTTCCCATTCTCTCTCTCTCTATTTCCCATTCTCTCTCTCTCTATTTCCCATTCTCTCTCTCTCTATTTCCCATTCTCTCTCTCTCTATTTCCCATTCTCTCTCTCTCTCTCTATATTTCCCATTCTCTCTCTCTCTATTTCCCATTCTCTCTCTCTCTATTTCCCATTCTCTCTCTCTCTATTTCCCATTCTCAGTTCAGTTCAGTTCAGTTCAAATGCTTTATTGGCATGAAAGTTTACAGAGAACCATATTGCCAAAGCTTACATTGCAAAAAGGTACAGTTTTCCAACATTCTGTAGGTGTCAATCGATTTGACATTTGTTGGGTATATACAATATTACTTTTAAACAATATTAATTTTAAACAGTCTTTCTACTTCATTTGGTACGTTCAATATTAATTTTAAACAGTCTTACTTTTAAACAGTCCTCAGGTTGTGACATGTTGTTACATATTTAGCCCCAAGGTATGGTCTGTCTCCTTCTCCTAGGACTAATCTCAATTTTGACAGATCATCCAATTCCTTGAAATCTGGGGTTGTTTGGCTTAGCTTGTTGAATAATATGTTTCTTGATGTGTTGAATTTTTCGCATTTTAGGAGGAAATGCATTTCTGTTTCAACCTCGCCAGCCAGACATTGATCGCATATTCTATTCTCTCTAGGCTGCCAGGATTTCTTGTATCTGCCTTTTTCAATTTCCAGTTGGTGGTCGCTTAGTCTGTACCTGGTGAGGGTCTGTCTCTGTTTTGTGTCTCTGATGGTCGTGAGGTAGTCTGCCAGTTTATATTCTCTTTTTAGGGCCCGGTAACATTCTAATCTGCTTTGGCTTTCGGTTATTTTGTTCCAATGTTCCAGGTAGGTTTCTTTGCATTTTTTAATGATTTGGTTCACTCGGATTGGTGTTTGGACGGCTGTGTTGGTCTGGGGCTGGTCAGGGTCCGGCTGAGTACTTAGTTTCAGTAGCAGCTGACTCAGGGGACTCTTTTCTAGGTTTAGCTCTTGGGTCTGAAAGGCTTTGAAATGAAGGGTGTCTGGGGAGCTAGATTTGAGGTGATTTAGGAAGTTTAGTGCTCGTTTTTGGATGTTTATTATCAGTGGGTATCTGCCTAGTTCGGCTCTGCATGCATTTGTTGGCGTTTTTCTTTGGGTGCGAAGGATGCTTCGGCAGAATTCTGCATGTAGGGCTTCTATTGTGTGTTTTTCCCATTTAGTGTAGCTTTGGTGATTTAGCGGGCCCCATACTTCACTACCGTACAGTGCAATGGGCAGGATTATGCTGTCAAAAATTTTGAGCCTGATTTTGATTGGGATTTGGATGTTGTAGAATTTTCTCTCTCTCTCTCTCTATTTCCCATTCTCTCTCTCTCTCTCTCTATTTCCCATTCTCTCTCTCTCTATTTCCCATTCTCTCTCTCTCTATTTCCCATCCTCTCTCTCTCTCTCTCTCTATTTCCCATTCTCTCTCTCTATTTCCCATTCTCTCTCTCTCTCTTTCCCATTCTCTCTCTCTCTGTTTCCCATTCTCTCTCTCTCTATTTCCCATCCTCTCTCTCTCTCTTTCCCATTCTCTCTCTCTCTATTTCCCATTCTCTCTCTCTCTATTTCCCATTCTCTCTCTCTCTCTTTCCCATTCTCTCTCTATTTCCCATTCTCTCTCTCACTATTTCCCATTCTCTCTCTCTCTATTTCCCATTCTCTCTCTCTCTATTTTCCATTCTCTCTCTCCCTATTTCCCATTCTGTCTCTCTCTATTTCCCATTCTCTCTCTCTCTATTTCCCATTCTCTCTCTCTCTATTTCCCATTCTCTCTCTCTCTATTTCCCATTCCAATTCCAATTCCAATTCCAATTAAAATGCTTTATTGGCATGAAAGTTTACAGAGAACCATATTGCCAAAGCTTACATAGCAAAAAGGTACAGTTTTCCAACATTCTGTAGGTGTCAATCGATTTGACATTTGTTGGGTACATACAATATTACTTTTAAACAATATTAATTTTAAACAGTCTTTGTACTTCATTTGGTACGTTCAATATTAATTTTAAACAGTCTTAATTTTAAACAGTCCTCAGGTTGTGACATGTTGTTACATATTTGGCCCCAAGGTATGGTCTGTCTCCTTCTCCTAGGACTAATCTCAATTTTGACAGATCATCCAATTCCTTGAAATCTGGGGTTGTTTGGCTTAGCTTGTTGAATAATATGTTTCTTGATGTGTTGAATTTTTCGCATTTTAGGAGGAAATGCATTTCTGTTTCAACCTCGCCAGCCAGACATTGATCGCATATTCTATTCTCTCTAGGCTGCCAGGATTTCTTGTATCTGCCTTTTTCAATTTCCAGTTGGTGGTCGCTTAGTCTGTACCTGGTGAGGGTCTGTCTCTGTTTTGTGTCTCTGATGGTCGTCAGGTAGTCTGCCAGTTTATATTCTCTTTTTAGGGCCCGGTAACATTCTAATCTGCTTTGGCTTTCGGTTATTTTGTTCCAATGTTCCAGGTAGGTTTCTTTGCATTTTTTAATGATTTGGTTCACTCGGATTGGTGTTTGGACGGCTGTGTTGGTCTGGGGCTGGTCAGGGTCCGGCTGAGTACTTAGTTTCCGTAGCAGCTGACTCAGGGGACTCTTTTCTGGGTTTAGCTCTTGGGTCTGAAAGGCTTTGAAATGAAGGGTGTCTGGGGAGCTAGATTTGAGGTGATTTAGGAAGTTTAGTGCTCGTTTTTGGATGTTTATTATCAGTGGGTATCTGCCTAGTTCGGCTCTGCATGCATTTGTTGGCGTTTTTCTTTGGGTGCGAAGGATGCTTCGGCAGAATTCTGCATGTAGGGCTTCTATTGTATGTTTTTCCCATTTAGTGTAGCTTTGGTGATTTAGCGGGCCCCATACTTCACTACCGTACAGTGCAATGGGCAGGATTATGCTGTCAAATATTTTGAGCCAGATTTTGATTGGGATTTGGATGTTGTAGAATTTTCTTTTTATTGCATATAGGGCTCTTCGGGCTTTTTCTTTTAGTGCATTCACTGCTATGCTGAAGCTCCCTGATGCTGTAATAGTTAGACCAAGGTAGGTGTAGCTCATAGTGTGTCCTATAGTGATATCACTGAGGGTAAACTGGTATTTGTTTTCCTGACATCTGGGCCTTTTTTGAAAAATCATGATGTTGGTTTTCTTTAGATTTACTGTTAGAGCCCAATTTTGGCAGTATTTGTCGAGTAGGTCTAGTTGTTGCTGTAATCCCTGTTCTGTGGGAGACAGCAGAACCAGGTCGTCCGCATAGAACAGGGATTTCACTTCTCCATCCAGGAGACGGAGACCTGGTGACTCGCTTTGCTCCAGCATGTCTGCTAATTCATTTATGTATATGTTGAACAGGGTCGGGCTCAAATTGCAGCCCTGCCGGACGCCTCTTCTCTGGGTGAAGAAATCGGTGCGTTTGTCTCCAATTTTGACCCCGCATTTGTTTTTCATTCTCTCTCTCTCTATTTCCCATTCTCTCTCTGTCTCTATTTCCCATTCTCTCTCTCTCTCTCTCTATTTCCCATTCTCTCTCTCTCTATTTCCCTTCCTCTCTCTCTCTTTCCCAATCTCTCTCTCTCTATTTCCCATTCTCTCTCTCTCTATTTCCCATTCTCTCTCTCTCTATTTCCCATTCTCTCTCTCTCTATTTCCCATTCTCTCTCTCTCTATTTCCCATTCTCTCTCTCTCTATTTCCCATTCCAATTCCAATTCCAATTCCAATTAAAATGCTTTATTGGCATGAAAGTTTACAGAGAACCATATTGCCAAAGCTTACATAGCAAAAAGGTACAGTTTTCCAACATTCTGTAGGTGTCAATCGATTTGACATTTGTTGGGTACATACAATATTACTTTTAAACAATATTAATTTTAAACAGTCTTTGTACTTCATTTGGTACGTTCAATATTAATTTTAAACAGTCTTAATTTTAAACAGTCCTCAGGTTGTGACATGTTGTTACATATTTGGCCCCAAGGTATGGTCTGTCTCCTTCTCCTAGGACTAATCTCAATTTTGACAGATCATCCAATTCCTTGAAATCTGGGGTTGTTTGGCTTAGCTTGTTGAATAATATGTTTCTTGATGTGTTGAATTTTTCGCATTTTAGGAGGAAATGCATTTCTGTTTCAACCTCGCCAGCCAGACATTGATCGCATATTCTATTCTCTCTAGGCTGCCAGGATTTCTTGTATCTGCCTTTTTCAATTTCCAGTTGGTGGTCGCTTAGTCTGTACCTGGTGAGGGTCTGTCTCTGTTTTGTGTCTCTGATGGTCGTCAGGTAGTCTGCCAGTTTATATTCTCTTTTTAGGGCCCGGTAACATTCTAATCTGCTTTGGCTTTCGGTTATTTTGTTCCAATGTTCCAGGTAGGTTTCTTTGCATTTTTTAATGATTTGGTTCACTCGGATTGGTGTTTGGACGGCTGTGTTGGTCTGGGGCTGGTCAGGGTCCGGCTGAGTACTTAGTTTCCGTAGCAGCTGACTCAGGGGACTCTTTTCTGGGTTTAGCTCTTGGGTCTGAAAGGCTTTGAAATGAAGGGTGTCTGGGGAGCTAGATTTGAGGTGATTTAGGAAGTTTAGTGCTCGTTTTTGGATGTTTATTATCAGTGGGTATCTGCCTAGTTCGGCTCTGCATGCATTTGTTGGCGTTTTTCTTTGGGTGCGAAGGATGCTTCGGCAGAATTCTGCATGTAGGGCTTCTATTGTATGTTTTTCCCATTTAGTGTAGCTTTGGTGATTTAGCGGGCCCCATACTTCACTACCGTACAGTGCAATGGGCAGGATTATGCTGTCAAATATTTTGAGCCAGATTTTGATTGGGATTTGGATGTTGTAGAATTTTCTTTTTATTGCATATAGGGCTCTTCGGGCTTTTTCTTTTAGTGCATTCACTGCTATGCTGAAGCTCCCTGATGCTGTAATAGTTAGACCAAGGTAGGTGTAGCTCATAGTGTGTCCTATAGTGATATCACTGAGGGTAAACTGGTATTTGTTTTCCTGACATCTGGGCCTTTTTTGAAAAATCATGATGTTGGTTTTCTTTAGATTTACTGTTAGAGCCCAATTTTGGCAGTATTTGTCGAGTAGGTCTAGTTGTTGCTGTAATCCCTGTTCTGTGGGAGACAGCAGAACCAGGTCGTCCGCATAGAACAGGGATTTCACTTCTCCATCCAGGAGACGGAGACCTGGTGACTCGCTTTGCTCCAGCATGTCTGCTAATTCATTTATGTATATGTTGAACAGGGTCGGGCTCAAATTGCAGCCCTGCCGGACGCCTCTTCTCTGGGTGAAGAAATCGGTGCGTTTGTCTCCAATTTTGACCCCGCATTTGTTTTTCATTCTCTCTCTCTCTATTTCCCATTCTCTCTCTGTCTCTATTTCCCATTCTCTCTCTCTCTCTCTCTATTTCCCATTCTCTCTCTCTCTATTTCCCTTCCTCTCTCTCTCTTTCCCATTCTCTCTCTCTCTATTTCCCATTCTCTCTCTCTCTATTTCCCATTCTCTCTCTCTCTATTTCCCATTCTCTCTCTCTCTATTTCCCATTCTCTCTCTCTCTCTATTTCCCATTCTCTCTCTCTATATATCCCATTCTCTCTCTCTCTCTCTATATCCCATTCTCTCTCTATATCCCATTCTCTCTCTCTCTCTCTATTTCCCATTCCCTCTCTCTCTATTTCCTATTCTCTCCCTCTTTCCCATTCTCTCTCTCTCTATTTCCCATTCTCTCTCTTTCTCTCTCTATTTCCCATTCTCTCTCTCTCTATTTCTCATTCTCTCTCTCTCTATTTCCCATTCTCTCTCTCTCTATTTCCCATTCTCTCTCTCTCTATTTCCCATTCTCTCTCTCTATTTTCCATTCTCTCTCTCTCTCTCTCTATTTCCCATTCTCTCTCTCTCTATTTCCGATTCTCTCTCTCTCTATTTCCCATTCTCTCTCTCTCTATTTCCCATTCTCTCTCTCTCTCTATTTCCCATTCTCTCTCTCTCTCTATTTCCCATTCTCTCTCTCTCTATTTCCCATTCTCTCTCTCTATTTCCCATTCACTCTCTCTATTTCCCATTCTCTCTCTCTCTCTTTACCATTCGCTCTCTCTCTCTCTCTTTCCCATTCTCTCTCTCTCTCTTTCCCATTCTCTCTCTCTCACTCCCAATCTCTCTCTCTCACATTCCAAATCTCTCTCTCTCTCACACTCCCAATCTCTCTCTCTCATTCCCAGTCTCTCTCTCACACACACTCCCAATCTCTCTCTCTCACACTCCCAATCCCTCTTTCTCACTCCCAATCTCTCTCTCTCTCACACTCCCAATCTCTCTCTCTCTCACACTCCCAGTCTCTCTCTCTCACACACTCCCAGTCTCTCTCTCTCACACTCCCAATCTCTCTCTCTCTCTCACACTCCCAATCTCTCTCTCTCTCTCACACTCCCAATCTCCCTCTCTCTCACTCCCAGTCTCTCTCTCTCTCAGTCCCAGTCTCTCTCTCTCTCGCACTCCCAGCCTCTCTCTCTCTCACACTCCCAATCTCTCTGTCTCTCACACTCCCAGCCTTTCTCTCTCTCACACTCCCAGCCTCTCTCTCTCTCACACTCCCAGCCTCTCTCTCTCTCACACTCCCAATCTCTCTCTCTCACACTCCCAATCTCTCTCTCTCTCACTCCCAGTCTCTCTCTCTCACACTCCCAATCTCTCTCTCACACTCCCAATCTCTCTCTCTCACAGTCCCAATCTCTCTCTCTCACACTCCCAATCTCACTCTCTCTCACACTCACAATCTCTCTCTCTAACACTCCCAATCTCTCTCTCTCTCTCACTCCCAGTCTCTCTCTCTTACACTCCCAATCTCTCTCTCTCACTCCCAGTCTCTCTCTCTCACACACTCCCAGTCTCTCTCTGTCACACTCCCAATCTTTCTGCTCTCACACTCCCAATCGCTCTCTCTCTCTCACTCCCATTCTCTCTCTCTCTCACACTCCCAAACTCTCTCTATCACTCCCAGTCTCTCTCTCTCACACACTCCCAGTCTCTCTCTCTCACACTCCCAATCTCTCTCTCACACTCCCAATCTCTCTCTCTCACACTCCCAATCTCTCTCTCTCTCTCACTCCCAGTCTCTCTCTCTCTCTCACACTCCCAGTCTCTCTCTCTCTCACACTCCCAATCTCTCTCTCTCACACACTCAATCTCTCTCAGTTCAGTTCAGTTCAAATGCTTTATTGGCATGAAAGTTTACAGAGAACCATATTGCCAAAGCTTACATAGCAAAAAGGTACAGTTTTCCAACATTCTGTAGGTGTCAATCGATTTGACATTTGTTGGGTATATACAATATTACTTTTAAACAATATTAATTTTAAACAGTCTTTCTACTTCATTTGGTACGTTCAATATTAATTTTAAACAGTCTTACTTTTAAACAGTCCTCAGGTTGTGACATGTTGTTGCATATTTAGCCCAAGGTATGGTCTGTCTCCTTCTCCTAGGACTAATCTCAATTTTGACAGATCATCCAATTCCTTGAAATCTGGGGTTGTTTGGCTTAGCTTGTTGAATAATATGTTTCTTGATGTGTTGAATTTTTCGCATTTTAGGAGGAAATGCATTTCTGTTTCAACCTCGCCAGCCAGACATTGATCGCATATTCTATTCTCTCTAGGCTGCCAGGATTTCTTGTATCTGCCTTTTTCAATTTCCAGTTGGTGGTCGCTTAGTCTGTACCTGGTGAGGGTCTGTCTCTGTTTTGTGTCTCTGATGGTCGTGAGGTAGTCTGCCAGTTTATATTCTCTTTTTAGGGCCCGGTAACATTCTAATCTGCTTTGGCTTTCGGTTATTTTGTTCCAATGTTCCAGGTAGGTTTCTTTGCATTTTTTAATGATTTGGTTCACTCGGATTGGTGTTTGGACGGCTGTGTTGGTCTGGGGCTGGTCAGGGTCCGGCTGAGTACTTAGTTTCAGTAGCAGCTGACTCAGGGGACTCTTTTCTGGGTTTAGCTCTTGGGTCTGAAAGGCTTTGAAATGAAGGGTGTCTGGGGAGCTAGATTTGAGGTGATTTAGGAAGTTTAGTGCTCGTTTTTGGATGTTTATTATCAGTGGGTATCTGCCTAGTTCGGCTCTGCATGCATTTGTTGGCGTTTTTCTTTGGGTGCGAAGGATGCTTCGGCAGAATTCTGCATGTAGGGCTTCTATTGTGTGTTTTTCCCATTTAGTGTAGCTTTGGTGATTTAGCGGGCCCCATACTTCACTACCGTACAGTGCAATGGGCAGGATTATGCTGTCAAAAATTTTGAGCCAGATTTTGATTGGGATTTGGATGTTGTAGAATTTTCTCTCTCTCTCTCTCTATTTCCCATTCTCTCTCTCTCTCTCTCTATTTCCCATTCTCTCTCTCTCTATTTCCCATTCAATTTCAATTTCAATTCAAATGCTTTATTGGCATGAAAGTTTACAGGGAACCATATTGCCAAAGCTTACATAACAAAAAGTACAGTTTTCCAACATTCTGTAGGTGTCAAACAATTTTGACCTTCGTTGGGTACATACAATATTAGTTTAAACAATATTAATTTAAACAGTCGTTGAACAGTCTCTCTCTCTATTTCCCATCCTCTCTCTCTCTCTCTCTCTATTTCCCATTCTCTCTCTCTATTTCCCATTCTCTCTCTCTCTCTTTCCCATTCTCTCTCTCTCTGTTTCCCATTCTCTCTCTCTCTATTTCCCATCCTCTCTCTCTCTCTTTCCCATTCTCTCTCTCTCTATTTCCCATTCTCTCTCTCTCTTTTTCCCATTCTCTCTCTCTCTCTTTCCCATTCTCTCTCTCTCTATTTCCCATTCTCTCTCTCACTATTTCCCATTCTCTCTCTCTCTATTTCCCATTCTCTCTCTCTCTATTTTCCATTCTCTCTCTCCCTATTTCCCATTCTGTCTCTCTCTATTTCCCATTCTCTCTCTCTCTATTTCCCATTCTCTCTCTCTCTTTCCCATTCTCTCTCTCTCTATTTCCCATTCTCTCTCTCTCTATTTCCCATTCTCTCTCTGTCTATTTCCCATTCTCTCTCTCTCTATTTCCCATTCTCTCTCTCTCTCTATTTCCCATTCTCTCTCTCTATATATCCCATTCTCTCTCTCTCTCTCTATATCCCATTCTCTCTCTATTTCCCATTCCCTCTCTCTCTATTTCCTATTCTCTCCCTCTTTCCCATTCTCTCTCTCTCTATTTCCCATTCTCTCTCTTTCTCTCTCTATTTCCCATTCTCTCTCTCTCTATTTCTCATTCTCTCTCTCTCTATTTCCCATTCTCTCTCTCTCTATTTCCCATTCTCTCTCTCTCTATTTCCCATTCTCTCTCTCTATTTTCCATTCTCTCTCTCTCTCTCTCTATTTCCCATTCTCTCTCTCTCTATTTCCCATTCTCCCTCTCTCTATTTCCCATTCTCTCTCTCTCTCTATTTCCCATTCTCTCTCTCTCTCTATTTCCCATTCTCTCTCTCTCTATTTCCCATTCTCTCTCTCTATTTCCCATTCTCTCTCTCTATTTCCCATTCTCTCTCTCTCTCTTTCCCATTCGCTCTCTCTCTCTCTCTTTCCCATTCTCTCTCTCTCTCTTTCCCATTCTCTCTCTCTCACTCCCAATCTCTCTCTCTCACATTCCAAATCTCTCTCTCTCTCACACTCCCAATCTCTCTCTCTCATTCCCAGTCTCTCTCTCACACACACTCCCAATCTCTCTCTCTCACACTCCCAATCCCTCTTTCTCACTCCCAATCTCTCTCTCTCTCACACTCCCAGTCTCTCTCTCTCACACACACAAATTGGGATTTGGATGTTGTAGAATTTTCTTTTTATTGCATATAGGGCTCTTCGGGCTTTTTCTTTTAGTGCATTCACTGCTATGCTGAAGCTCCCTGATGCTGTAATAGTTAGACCAAGGTAGGTGTAGCTCATAGTGTGTCCTATAGTGGTATCACTGAGGGTAAACTGGTATTTGTTTTCCTGACATCTGGGTCTTTTCTGAAAAATCATGATGTTGGTTTTCTTTAGATTTACTGTTAGAGCCCAATTTTGGCAGTATTTGTCGAGTAGGTCTAGTTGTTGCTGTAATCCCTGTTCTGTGGGAGACAGCAGAACCAGGTCGTCCACATAGAACAGGGACTTCACTTCTCCATCCAGGAGACGGAGACCTGGTGACTCGCTTTGCTCCAGCATGTCTGCTAATTCATTTATGTATATGTTGAACAGGGTCGGGCTCAAATTGCAGCCCTGCCGGACGCCTCTTCTCTGGGTGAAGAAATCGGTGCGTTTGTCTCCAATTTTGACCCCGCATTTGTTTTTCAGATACATTGATTTAATAAGGTCATAGACTTTGCCCCCTATTCCACACTGAAGAAGTTTATAATAGAGCCCTTCGTGCCATATAGAGTCAAAGGCTTTCTTGAAGTCGATGAAACAGGCGAATATTTTCCCATTTTTTGTTTGGTGTTTATGTTTTTCAATGAGGGTGTGAAGGGTATAGATATGGTCGGCGGTGCGGTGTTTTGGAAGAAAGCCGATTTGGTTTTTTCTGAGGATATTATGTTTGTTAAGAAAATCAAGTAATCTACTATTTAGAATACTGCAGAATAACTTCCCTAGACAGCTGTTGACACAGATGCCGCGGTAGTTATTTGGGTCTGATTTGTTTCCACTTTTATATATGGGGGAGATTAGTCCTTGGCACCAGATATCGGGAAAACAGCCTGAGCGTAATATGATGTTGAATAGTTTGAGTATCGCACCCTGCATCTCCATATTGCTGAACTTTAGCATTTCATTTTTGATGTTGTCTGGGCCACAGGCTTTCTTTAGGTGGAGAGATTTTGTTTTTGTGGCCAGTTCTTTCCATGTGATTGGGGAGTCTAGAGGGTTTTGGTTGTCTTTAATTGTTGCTTCTAATGTGTGGAGTTTTTCTGTGACCTGATGTTGACTTGGGTTTGTTTTGTTTTTTGGGATGTCTTTGTAGAGGTTTTCAAAATGTGTTCTCCAGATGTCGCCATCTTGGATTGGTAATGCTTGCAATTGTGTTGTACTCAGGTTATTCCACATTTCCCAGAATTGTTTTGGATTGGTGGAGTTTTCAATTTCTTCGAGTATTTTGTGGGTATAGTTTTGTGTTTTGTTCCTAATGGTGTGTTTATATCTTTTGAGGGTTTCATTGTACCTAGTACGTAGGTCCGGATTGTTTGGTTGCCGATGCTTTTGGTTTGATATTTTTCTCAGGTCTTTTCTGGCATTTTTGCATTCGTGGTCAAACCATTTCATATTTTTATTTTGTCTTTTGTGATGCTTCCTCTTCTGTTTCACGAGGTCGGCTTTTACAGCTGCCTCATGGAGGATCATATTTATATCCTCTATGGCCGTGTTTACATCATCTCTGGTGATCTCATATAGATTTTCATTAAATTTTGAAATTTTACTTGTGAGATCAGGTGAATTTAGTGCTGTGATGAATTTATCTCCACTGTCTGGGGCCCATCTGTATGTCTGGTTTATTTTATGTAGCTTACTGTGTTCCTTTTTTGTGTCTGTAGTTTGGGCAGAAAGTTTAAGGGACACATTTATTTGGTTATGGTCTGAGAGGGGGGATTGCTGCCTGACAGTGAATGCGTTGATACCGCAGGGGTCCAGGTCAGTGATTGTATAGTCCACCACACTAGACCCAAGAGTTGAGGAGTATGTGAGTCTCCCTAGGGAGTCCCCTCTGAACCTACCGTTAACTATGTACAGGCCTAAGGCTCGGCAGAGTTGCACTACCTCCCTACCGCTTTTATTTATTTCACGATCAAGGTTGTTCCGATTTGCGATGGCTGGTGTGACATCTAAAGGGGTCTGGCCAAACACATGGTTGTTTCCCTGTGGGTCTATGAAGTCAGGTTCACAACCGGTCCTTGCATTTAGGTCCCCACATATTATCACCTTTCCTTGGGCCTGGAAATGGCTGATTTCCATGTGGAGAGTATCAAATAACTCCTCTTCGAAATATGGCGAATCTATTGGAGGTATGTAGATCGCACATAAGTAAACATCTTTTTTTGCTATTCCTATATTTTTATCTAGTTTTAGCCATACGTGTGATTTCCCCTGTTTTACCGGTGAGATGTGTTTGTCCAGTTCTCCCTTATACCACACCAATATTCCCCCGGAGGTTCTGCCCTTGCGTGTTTTAGTGTTCTTTACTGAGGGCACAATGATTTCATGGTACATTGGAGGACAGTGGGTCGGCATGTCCTTTTGGCACCATGTTTCTGTTAACACAATTATATCAATGTCTTTTACAGCTTTTAGGAATTCAGGGTCTGTACTCTTCATCCCAAAAGTTGAGGAGCGGAGGCCCTGGATATTCCAGCAGCTTATGTGGAAAGAACGCATTTATATAGTTCAATAAAACGAAATAAAATGGACCTATTTTGTGGGATGAGTGTGGAAACACTATTTGCTATAATGCTAAGTGATGATTTAGTATAAATTTCATGAGGCATGCACATATATCTATCTAATAATAGTAATAATACTGATAAGATAACAATAATGATAATGATAAATAACAATATTAATAATTTCTCCGGCTTTCTATCAGGCTGTTCAGCATCGTCATGATCTTTCTCAGTTCTTGGTCTACAGTCTGTGGTCTAGAGGGGGGTCTTGGGTCAGGTATAAAAGCACGGTTCTGTTGTCGGTTTTGTAAAGGGGGGTGGGGGACATTGGTGGTCCTGTTTGGGCTCCCAATGGTAGGGGGGGTGGGAGGGCTGCGTCTTTTGGCAGTGTTTATGAGGTTTCTTGCGAAGACCCACATCCGCTGTTTGAGTAGATGTATTTCGTCATAGAGGTCCCTTGTGTTGATGTTTGGATGATGGGCCAGGGAGACGTTGGGGAGGACAGAACATCTCGTGTCGATCTCCCTGTTGGTGTTGTGGATTATATAGGCTGGGGTGTCCTTTCTGGGCAGTAGTGTGGAGATCACGATCCGCGCCTCGGGGAATTCCCTGCTGGCCTTTTCTGCCATCCTGCTCACCGTCCAAGCCGTGCCTTCCTGTAGGGTGCGTAGGTCGTTCGTGCCTGTGTGGATCACAATCCATTTGGGGCTTCCAAGGGATTCTTTGTTCAGGATCTTCATTGCTTGGCCTGTGTTGCTGCACCATTTTTTCAGGACTTGATGGTCTGGGAACAGCCTCTGGGGGTCCAGAAACTTTCCGTTGGAGTCGGTCAGCAGGACCGCCTGAGGGGCTGGTTTTTCAGACTGGGTAACAGTAGTCTGGGTAGGACTCGCCTGGTGGCTGGTTGTTGGCTGGGTTTCTGGGATATGTTGTGTGGCAGGAGCGGGGTTTGGGGCTTTCGGTGTGTCCTCGTTTGGGGGGGTATCTGTCGGTTTTTGTGTTCCTGTGTGTGAGGACTGGGTAGCAGTAGTCTGGGCATGACTCGACTGAGGGCTGGTTGGAGCGGGGTTTGTGGCTTTCGGTGTGTCTTCGTGTGGGGTGGCATCCGGCGGGTTCTGTGTCCTTGTGTGTGTTGTTTTTGTGTCCTCAGGTTTTTGGACCTTAAGAGGTTTGTGTTGCCTGCTGAGCCTTTCTACGGTCTCCTTCGTTTTGTTTAGTTGAGTACGGAGTTCTTTGATCTCATTTCTTTGCTCCTCTATGGTCTTTCTCAGCTTGTGGATGGTGGACTCGTGTTCCGTTTTTAGCTGTTTGAATTCCTCCTTCAAATTCTTGGCCAGTGTTTCTCTGTATTCGTTGAAATCAAGTTCTAGTTTGGCCAAATTCTCTTTCATCATTTTGTTTTCGTTGAGATGTGTGGGGGGGGTGGAGATGTACAGGGAGGTGTTTACCTCTGCTGGTCTCTCTTCTTCTTCCTCCACTTGGCTCTCCTCATCCTCTGTTCGACTCTCTTTTGCTTCCTGTCCATTGGTCCTCTTTGTGTCTGCCTTAGTTTTCAACTGGGGGAATTCCTTTTCGAAGGTGTCCAGATTTTCCACATTCCCCTGTATCATGATCTTTCTATTTTTGTTGTAGTAGCTTATGGTTAGCAGGGGGTCATCTTTATCTAGGTTTCCATCTTTACATATTTTCAGTCTGCCTCCACTGCCAATACCTTCACTGGAGACGTATGTGTAGTATTTTTGTAAAGTCTCCTTCCAGGAGGTGACGTATTCGGTGTAGAATATGAGGTTGTTCTTCAGCTTAGTCCCTTTGTGTGTGGTACAGTCCACGTAGAGGATTTCTGGGTTATTTTTTAGTGTTGTGTACTTGTATTTTTCCTTTGCTTTATTTTTTGTGCATTGCTCAGGATATATAATTTCCCTGCTCATTGTAGTCGTTTGTTTTTTGTCTCAGATAGATAACTTTTGTTTTCTCTTTTTTGTGTCGTGTTCCACCTTAGCCCACTTTTAGGTCCAAAATTGGGAGTTTTTCAGGGGTTCATCTTTGATATAGCTGCTCTTAAAGGTTTATCTTTCTCTTTTTCTCACAGGCTCTTGGTTCGGGTAGTTTATCGTTTCTCTCGGGTTTCTATTCCTTTTCCTCGCGGGTTTGTTGTTCTTTTTTTCAGGTTTTTTTTTTTTTTTTTCGAGCTAAATTTAAATAAAATTAAACTTTTTCCGAACTAACTTTAACTAAAATGAAACTTAGGTAGAGTTAGGTAAAACTTATTTCTCTGGCTTTTTCTCTCCAGCTGGTGTTTCCTCTCCTCTCTCTCTCTCTCATGCTCTCTCGCTCCGTCTCTCTCTCTCTAGGTGCAGTTACCTCTCTTTGCTCCTTTTCTCCTTTCAGCCGTTTCCCTTCGTTCAAATTTCGCGCTCTCAGCTCTCAGCTCCCAACGCTCTCTTCGGGCTTCTGCCCTGGCCCCAGCCCCTCGGCTCGGCTGTGCTGTCCCGGCCCGGTGTTTGTCCGAGTTTCTCCGACCCCGGAGTTTCTCGGGTTTCAGGCCCTGGGCTTGCTCGCTCTCCAGGCCCGACCCGATCCCTACCTCTCCACTCGCCTCTTTGACTGGCTCAGGCCGCTCATCCCGGTCTGGGTCTACTCCTGTCTCTGCTCGCTCTCCTTCTCTCCGGTGCCTCGCTCGGCCCGGTTCCTCGGGCCTTTCTCCGGCTTCAGGCTCCGTGCTCCGGTTGCTGTTCGGGCTCTGCTCTCTCTCTCTCCCTGTTTTGGAGTTCTCTCTCTCTGTTCCCGGTTTCTCTCTCTCTGTTCCTGGGTTTTCCTGCGCTGTTCTGGCTCCGATCCCCCGGCCGCTGTTTTGCTTTGAACGGTCGGTTGCGCGGCGCCTCTCTCTCTCACTCCCAGTCTCTCTCTATCACACTCCCAATCTCTCTCACTCTCACACTCCTAATCTCTCTCTCGCTCACTCCCAGTCTCTCTCTCTCACACTCCCAATCTCTCTCTCTCTCACACTCCCAATCTCTGTCTCTCCCACTCCCAATCTCTCTCTCTCTCACTCCCAGTCTCTCTCTCTCACACTCCCAATCTCTCTCTCTCTCACACTCCCAATCTCTCTCTCTCTCACAGTCCCAATCTCTCCCTCTCACACTCCCAATCTCACTCTCTCTCACACTCACAATCTCTCTCTCTAACACTCCCAATCTCTCTATCTCACTCCCAGTCTCTCTGTCTCACACTCCCAATCTCTCTCTCTCACACCCATTCTCTCTCTCTCTCACACTCCCAAACTCTCTCTCTCACTCCCAGTCTCTCTCTCTCACACTCCCAATCTCTCTCTCACACTCCCAATCTCTCTCTCTCACACTCCCAATCTCTCTCTCTCGCTCCCAGTCTCTCTCTATCACACTCCCAGTCTCTCTCTCTCTCACACTCCCAATCTCTCTCTCTCACACTCTCAATCTCTCTCTCTCTCTCACTCCCAGTATCTCTCTCTCTCTCACATTCCCAGTCTCTCTCTCTCACACTCCCAATCTGTCTCACTCTCGCACTCCTAATCTCTCTCTCTCTCTCTCACTCCCAGTCTCTCTCTCTCACACTCCCAACCTCTCTCTCTCTCACAGTCCCAATCACTCTCTCTCACACTCCCAATCTCTCTCTCTCTCACTCCCAGTCTCTCTCTCTCTCACTCCCAATCTCTGTCTCTCTCACACTCCCAATATCTCTTTCGGACTCCCAGTCTCTCTCTCTCACACTCCCAATCTCTCTCTCTCTCACGCTCCTAATCTCTCTCTCTCTCTCACTCCCAGTCTCTCTCTCTCACACTCCCAATCTCTCTCTCTCTCACACTCCCAGTCTCTCTCTCTCTCACACTCCCAATCTCTCTCTCTCTCACACTCCTAATCTCTCTCTCTCTCACTCCCAGTCTCTCTCTCTCACACTCCCAATCTCTATCTCTCACTCCCAATCTCTCTCTCTCACACTCCCAATCTCTTTCTCTCTCTCACACTCCCAATCTCTCTCTCTCTCACACTCCCAATCTCTCTCTCTCACACTCCCAAACTCACTCTCTCTCGCACTCCCAATCTCTCTCTCTCTCACACTCCCAATCTCTCACTCTCTCTCACTCCAAGTCTCTCTCTCTCACACTCCCAATCTCACAATTCACAATTCAAATGCTTTATTGGCATGAAAGTTTACAGAGAACCATATTGCCAAAGCTTACACAACAAAAAAGTACAGTTTTCCAACATTCTGTAGGTGTCAAACAATTTTGACCCTTGTTGGGTACATACAATATTACTTTTAAACAATATTAATTTAAACAGTCTTTGTACATCATTGGGTACATTCAGTATTAATTTTAAACAGTCCTCACGTTGTGACATGTTGTTACATATTTGGCACCAAGCTATGGTCTGTCTCCTTCTCCCAGGACTAATCTTAATTTTGGCAGGTCATCCAAATCCTTGAAATCTGGGGTTGTTTGGCTGAGCTTGTTAAATAATATGTTTCTTGATGTGTTGAATTTTTTGCATTTTAGGAGGAAATTCATTTCTGTTTCAACCTCGCCTCTCTCTCTCTCTATTTCCCATTCTCTCTCTCTTTCTCTCTTTCCCATTCTCTCTCTCTCTATTTCCCATTCTCTCTCTCTCTATTTCCGATTCTCTCTCTCTCTATTTCCCATTCTCTCTCTCTCTCTATTTCCCATTCTCTCTCTCTCTCTCTCTATTTCCCATTCTCTCTCCCTCTCTTTCCCATTCTCTACTCTCTCTCTCTTTCCCATTCTCTCTCTCTCTATTTCCCATTCTCTCTCTCTCTCTTTCCCATTCTCTCTCTCTCTATTTCCCATTCCCTCTCTCTCTATTTCCCATTCTCTCTCTCTCTATTTCCCATTCTCTCTCTCTCTATTTCCCATTCTCTGTCTCTCTATTTCCCATTCTCTCTCTTTCTCTATTTCCCATTCTCTCTCTCTCTCTATTTCCCATTCTCTCTCTCTCTCGCTATTTCATATTCTCTCTCTCTCTATTTCCCATTCTCTCTCTCTCTCTATTTCCCATTCTCTCTCTCTATTTCCCATTCTCTCTCTCTCTCTATTTCCCATTCTCTCTCTCTCTATTTCCCATTCTCTCTCTCTCTCTATTTCCCATTCTCTCTCTCTCTATTTCCCATTCTCCCTCTCTCTATTTCCCATTCTCTCTCTCTCTATTTCCCATTCTCTCTCTCTCTCTATTTCCCACTCTCTCTCTCTCTATTTCCCATTCTCTCTCTCTCTCTATTTCCCATTCTCTCTCTATATATATCCCATTCTCTCTCTCTCTCTCTATATCCCATTCTCTCTCTATTTCCCATTCCCTCTCTCTCTATTTCCTATTCTCTCCCTCTTTCCCATTCTCTCTCTCTCTATTTCCCATTCTCTCTCTTTCTCTCTCTATTTCCCATTCTCTCTCTCTCTATTTCCCATTCTCTCTCTCTCTATTTCCCATTCTCTCTCTCTCTATTTCCCATTCTCTCTCTCTCTATTTCCCATTCTCTCTCTCTATTTTCCATTCTCTCTCTCTCTCTCTCTATTTCCCATTCTCTCTCTCTCTATTTCCCATTCTCTCTCTCTCTATTTCCCATTCTCTCTCTCTCTCTATTTCCCATTCTCTCTCTCTCTCTATTTCCCATTCTCTCTCTCTCTATTTCCCATTCTCTCTCTCTATTTCCCATTCTCTCTCTCTATTTCCCATTCTCTCTCTCTCTCTTTCCCATTCTCTCTCTCTCTCTCTCTTTCCCATTCTCTCTCTCTCTCTTTCCCATTCTCTCTCTCTCTCTTTCCCATTCTCTCTCTCTCACTCCCAATCTCTCTCTCTCACATTCCAAATCTCTCTCTCTCTCACACTCCCAATCTCTCTCTCTCATTCCCAGTCTCTCTCTCACACACACTCCTAGTCTCTCTCTCTCACACTCCCAATCTCTATCTCTCACTCCCAATCTCTCTCTCTCACACTCCCAATCTCTTTCTCTCTCTCACACTCCCAATCTCTCTCTCTCTCACACTCCCAATCTCTCTCTCTCACACTCCCAAACTCACTCTCTCTCGCACTCCCAATCTCTCTCTCTCTCACACTCCCAATCTCTCACTCTCTCTCACTCCAAGTCTCTCTCTCTCACACTCCCAATCTCACAATTCACAATTCAAATGCTTTATTGGCATGAAAGTTTACAGAGAACCATATTGCCAAAGCTTACACAACAAAAAAGTACAGTTTTCCAACATTCTGTAGGTGTCAAACAATTTTGACCCTTGTTGGGTACATACAATATTACTTTTAAACAATATTAATTTAAACAGTCTTTGTACATCATTGGGTACATTCAGTATTAATTTTAAACAGTCCTCACGTTGTGACATGTTGTTACATATTTGGCACCAAGCTATGGTCTGTCTCCTTCTCCCAGGACTAATCTTAATTTTGGCAGGTCATCCAAATCCTTGAAATCTGGGGTTGTTTGGCTGAGCTTGTTAAATAATATGTTTCTTGATGTGTTGAATTTTTCGCATTTTAGGAGGAAATTCATTTCTGTTTCAACCTCGCCTCTCTCTCTCTCTATTTCCCATTCTCTCTCTCTCTCTCACTCTTTCCCATTCTCTCTCTCTCTCTATTTCCCATTCTCTCTCTCTTTCTCTCTTTCCCATTCTCTCTCTCTCTATTTCCCATTCTCTCTCTCTATTTCCGATTCTCTCTCTCTCTATTTCCCATTCTCTCTCTCTCTCTATTTCCCATTCTCTCTCTCTCTCTCTCTATTTCCCATTCTCTCTCCCTCTCTTTCCCATTCTCTACTCTCTCTCTCTTTCCCATTCTCTCTCTCTCTATTTCCCATTCTCTCTCTCTCTCTTTCCCATTCTCTCTCTCTCTATTTCCCATTCTCTCTCTCTCTATTTCCCATTCTCTCTCTCTCTATTTCCCATTCTCTCTCTCTCTATTTCCCATTCTCTGTCTCTCTATTTCCCATTCTCTCTCTTTCTCTATTTCCCATTCTCTCTCTCTCTCTATTTCCCATTCTCTCTCTCTCTCTATTTCATATTCTCTCTCTCTCTATTTCCCATTCTCTCTCTCTCTCTATTTCCAATTCTCTCTCTCTCTATTTCCCATTCTCTCTCTCTCTCTAATTCCCATTCTCTCTCTCTCTATTTCCCATTCTCTCTCTCTCTATTTCCCATTCTCTCTCTCTATTTCCCATTCTCTCTCTCTCTATTTCCCATTCTCTCTCTCTCTATTTCCCATTCTCTCTCTCTCTCTATTTCCCATTCTCTCTCTCTCTATTTCCCATTCTCTCTCTCTCTATTTCCCATTCTCTCTCTCTCTATTTCCCATTCTCTCTCTCTCTATTTCCCATTCTCTCTCTCTCTCTATTTCCCATTCTCTCTCTCTCTATTTCCCATTCTCTCTCTCTCTCTTTCCCATTCTCTCTCTCTCTATTTCCCATTCTCTCTCTCTCTCTCTATTTCCCATTCTCTCTCTCTCTCTATTTCCCATTCTCTCTCTCTCTCTCTCTATTTCCCATTCTCCCTCTCTCTATTTCCCATTCTCTCTCTCTTTTTCCCATTCTCTCTCTCTCTATTTCCCATTCTCTCTCTCTCTCTTTCCCATTCTCTCTCTCTCTATTTCCCATTCTCTCTCTCTCTCTCTCTATTTCCCATTCTCTCTCTCTCTCTATTTCCCATTCTCTCTCTCTCTCTCTCTATTTCCCATTCTCCCTCTCTCTATTTCCCATTCTCTCTCTCTCTTTCCCATTCTCTCTCTCTCTATTTCCCATTCTCTCTCTCTCTCTTTCCCATTCTCTCTCTCTCTATTTCCCAATCTCTCTCTCTCTATTTCCCATTCTCTCTCTCTCTCTATTTCCCATTCTCTCTCTCTCTATTTCCCATTCTCTCTCTCTCTCTATTTCCCATTCTCTCTCTCTCTCTCTATTTCCCATTCTCCCTCTCTCTATTTCCCATTCTCTCTCTCTCTTTCCCATTCTCTCTCTCTCTATTTCCCATTCTCTCTCTCTCTATTTCCCATTCTCTCTCTCTCTCTCTCTATTTCCCATTCTCTCTCTCTCTATTTCCCATTCTCTCTCTCTCTATTTCCCATTCTCTCTCTCTCTCTTTCCCATTCTCTCTCTCTCTATTTCCCATTCTCTCTCTCTATTTCCCATTCTCTCTCTCTCTATTTCCCATTCTCTCTCTCTCTATTTTCCATTCTCTCTCTCTCTATTTCCCATTCTGTCTCTCTCTATTTCCCATTCTCTCTCTCTCTCTATTTCCCATTCTCGCTCTGTCTCTATTTCCCATTCTCTCTCTCTCTCTCTCTATTTCCCATTCTCTCTCTCTCTATTTCCCATTCTCTCTCTCTCTTTCCCATTCTCTCTCTCTCTATTTCCCATTCTCTCTCTCTCTATTTCCCATTCTCTCTCTCTCTATTTCCCATTCTCTCTCTCTCTATTTCCCATTCTCTCTCTCTCTCTATTTCCCATTCTCTCTCTCTCTATTTCCCATTCTCTCTCTCTCTATTTCCCATTCTCTCTCTCTCTATTTCCCATTCTCTCTCTCTCTATTTCCCATTCTCTCTCTCTATTTCCCATTCTCTCTCTCTCTATTTCCCATTCTCTCTATTTCCCATTCTCTCTCTCTATTTCCCATTCTCTCTCTCTCTCTTTCCCATTCTCTCTCTCTCTCTCTCTTTCCCATTCTCTCTCTCTCTCTTTCCCATTCTCTCTCTCTCACTCCCAATCTCTCTCTCTCACATTCCAAATCTCTCTCTCTCTCACACTCCCAATCTATCTCTCTCATTCCCAGTCTCTCTCTCACACACACTCCCAATCTCTCTCTCTCACACTCCCAATCCCTCTTTCTCACTCCCAATCTCTCTCTCTCTCACACTCCCAATCTCTCTCTCTCTCACACTCCCAGTCTCTCTCTCTCACACACTCCCAGTCTCTCTCTCTCACACTCCCAATCTCTCTCTCTCTCTCACACTCCCAATCTCTCTCTCTCTCTCACACTCCCAATCTCCCTCTCTCTCACTCCCAGTCTCTCTCTCTCTCAGTCCCAGTCTCTCTCTCTCTCACACTCCCAGCCTCTCTCTCTCTCACACTCCCAATCTCTCTGTCTCTCACACTCCCAGCCTTTCTCTCTCTCACACTCCCAGCCTTTCTCTCTCTCACACTCCCAGCCTCTCTCTCTCTCACACTCCCAATCTCTCTCTCTCACACTCCCAATCTCTCTCTCTCTCACTCCCAGTCTCTCTCTCTCACACTCCCAATCTCTCTCTCACACTCCCAATGTCTCTCTCTCACAGTCCCAATCTCTCTCTCTCACACTCCCAATCTCACTCTCTCTCACACTCACAATCTCTCTCTCTAACACTCCCAATCTCTCTCTCTCTCTCTCACTCCCAGTCTCTCTCTCTTACACTCCCAATCTCTCTCTCTCACTCCCAGTCTCTCTCTCTCACACACTCCCAGTCTCTCTCTGTCACACTCCCAATCTTTCTGCTCTCACACTCCCAATCGCTCTCTCTCTCTCTCACTCCCATTCTCTCTCTCTCTCACACTCCCAAACTCTCTCTATCACTCCCAGTCTCTCTCTCTCACACACTCCCAGTCTCTCTCTCTCACACTCCCAATCTCTCTCTCACACTCCCAATCTCTCTCTCTCACACTCCCAATCTCTCTCTCTCTCTCACTCCCAGTCTCTCTCTCTCTCTCACACTCCCAGTCTCTCTCTCTCACACTCCCAATCTCTCTCACTCTCGCTCACTCCCAGTCTCTCTCTCTCACACTCCCAATCTCTCTCTCTCTCACACTCCCAATCTCTGTCTCTCCCACTCCCAATCTCTCTCTCTCTCACTCCCAGTCTCTCTCTCTCACACTCCCAGTCTCTCTCTCTCACACTCCCAATCTCTCTCTCTCTCACACTCCCAATATCTCTCTCACACTCCCAGTCTCTCTCTCACACACTCCCAATCTCTCTCTCTCTCACGCTCCTAATCTCTCTCTCTCTCTCTCACTCCCAGTCTCTCTCTCTCACACTCCCAATCTCTCTCTCTCACACTCCCAGTCTCTCTCTCTCTCACACTCCCAATCTCTCTCTCTCTCACACTCCTAATCTCTCTCTCTCTCACCCCCAGTCTCTCTCTCTCACACTCCCAATCTCTCTCTCACACTCCCAGTCTCTCTCTCTCACACTCCCAATCTCTCTCTCACACTCCCAGTCTCTCTCTCTCACACTCCCAATCTCTATCTCTCACTCCCAATCTCTCTCTCTCACACTGCCAATCTCTTTCTCTCTCTCACACTCCCAATCTCTCTCTCTCTCACACTCCCAATCTCTCTCTCTCACTCCCAGTCTCTCTCTCTCACACTCCCAATCTCTCTCTCACACTCCCAGTCTCTCTCTCTCACACTCCCAATCTCTCTCACTCTCGCTCACTCCCAGTCTCTCTCTCTCACACTCCCAATCTCTCTCTCTCTCACACTCCCAATCTCTGTCTCTCCCACTCCCAATCTCTCTCTCTCTCACTCCCAGTCTCTCTCTCTCACACTCCCAGTCTCTCTCTCTCACACTCCCAATCTCTCTCTCTCTCACACTCCCAATATCTCTCTCACACTCCCAGTCTCTCTCTCTCACACTCCCAATCTCTCTCTCTCTCACGCTCCTAATCTCTCTCTCTCTCTCTCACTCCCAGTCTCTCTCTCTCACACTCCCAATCTCTCTCTCTCACACTCCCAGTCTCTCTCTCTCTCACACTCCCAATCTCTCTCTCTCTCACACTCCTAATCTCTCTCTCTCTCACCCCCAGTCTCTCTCTCTCACACTCCCAATCTCTCTCTCACACTCCCAGTCTCTCTCTCTCACACTCCCAATCTCTCTCTCACACTCCCAGTCTCTCTCTCTCACACTCCCAATCTCTATCTCTCACTCCCAATCTCTCTCTCTCACACTGCCAATCTCTTTCTCTCTCTCACACTCCCAATCTCTCTCTCTCTCACACTCCCAATCTCTCTCTCTCACTCCCAGTCTCTCTCTCTCACACTCCCAATCTCTCTCTCACACTCCCAGTCTCTCTCTCTCACACTCCCAATCTCTATCTCTCACTCCCAATCTCTCTCTCTCACACTCCCAATCTCTTTCTCTCTCTCACACTCCCAATCTCTCTCTCTCTCACACTCCCAACCTCTCTCTCTCACACTCCCAAACTCAATCTCTCTCACTCTCCCAATCCAATTCAATTCCAATTCAAATGCTTTATTGGCATGAAAGTTTACAGAGAACCATATTGCCAAAGCTTACATAGCAAAAAGGTACAGTTTTCCAACATTCTGTAGGTGTCAATCGATTTGACATTTGTTGGTTACATACAATATTACTTTTAAACAATATTAATTTTAAACAGTCTTTGTACTTCATTTGGTACGCTCAATATTAATTTTAAACAGTCTTAATTTTTAAACAGTCCTCAGGTTGTGACATGTTGTTAGATATTTGGCCCCAAGGTATGGTCTGTCTCCTTCTCCTAGGACTAATCTCAATTTTGACAGGTCATCCAATTCCTTGAAATCTGGGGTTGTTTGGCTTAGCTTGTTGAATAATATGTTTCTTGATGTGTTGAATTTTTCGCATTTTAGGAGGAAATGCATCTCTGTTTCAACCTCGCCGGCCAGACATTGATCGCATATTCTATTCTCTCTAGGCTGCCAGGATTTCTTGTATCTGCCTTTTTCAATTTCCAGTTGGTGGTCGCTTAGTCTGTACCTGGTGAGGGTCTGTCTCTGTTTTGTGTCCCTGATGGTCGTGAGGTAGTCTGCCAGTTTATATTCTCTTTTTAGGGCCCGGTAACATTCTAATCTGCTTTGGCTTTCAGTTATTTTGTTCCAATGTTCCAGGTAGGTTTCTTTGCATTTTTTAATGATTTGGTTCACTCGGATTGGTGTTTGGACGGCTGTGTTGGTCTGGGGCTGGTCAGGGTCCGGCTGAGTACTTAGTTTCAGTAGCAGCTGACTCAGGGGACTCTTTTCTGGGTTTAGCTCTTGGGTCTGAAAGGCTTTGAAATGAAGGGTGTCTGGGGAGCTAGATTTGAGGTGATTTAGGAAGTTTAGTGCTCGTTTTTGGATGTTTATTATCAGTGGGTATCTGCCTAGTTCGGCTCTGCATGCATTTGTTGGCGTTTTTCTTTGGGTGCGAAGGATGCTTCGGCAGAATTCTGCATGTAGGGCTTCTATTGTGTGTTTTTCCCATTTAGTGTAGCTTTGGTGATTTAGCGGGCCCCATACTTCACTACCGTACAGTGCAATGGGCAGGATTATGCTGTCAAATATTTTGAGCCAGATTTTGATTAGGATTTGGATGTTGTAGAATTTTCTTTTTATTGCATATAGGGCTCTTCGGGCTTTTTCTTTTAGTGCATTCACTGCTATGCTGAAGCTCCCTGATGCTGTAATAGTTAGACCAAGGTAGGTGTAGCTCATAGTGTGTCCTATAGTGATATCACTGAGGGTAAACTGGTATTTGTTTTCCTGACATCTGGGCCTTTTTTGAAAAATCATGATGTTGGTTTTCTTTAGATTTACTGTTAGAGCCCAATTTTGGCAGTATTTGTCGAGTAGGTCTAGTTGTTGCTGTAATCCCTGTTCTGTGGGAGACAGCAGAACCAGGTCGTCCGCATAGAACAGGGATTTCACTTCTCCATCCAGGAGACGGAGACCTGGTGACTCGCTTTGCTCCAGCATGTCTGCTAATTCATTTATGTATATGTTGAACAGGGTCGGGCTCAAATTGCAGCCCTGCCGGACGCCTCTTCTCTGGGTGAAGAAATCGGTGCGTTTGTCTCCAATTTTGACCCCGCATTTGTTTTTCAGATACATTGATTTAATAAGGTCATAGACTTTGCCCCCTATTCCACACTGAAGAAGTTTATAATAGAGCCCTTCGTGCCATATAGAGTCAAAGGCTTTCTTGAAGTCGATGAAACAGGCGAATATTTTCCCATTTTTTGTTTGGTGTATATGTTTTTCAATGAGGGTGTGAAGGGTATAGATATGGTCGGCGGTGCGGTGTTTTGGAAGAAAGCCTATTTGGTTTTTTCTGAGGATATTATGTTTGTTAAGAAAATCAAGTAATCTACTATTTAGAATACTGCAGAATAACTTCCCTAGACAACTGTTGACACAGATGCCGCGGTAGTTATTTGGGTCTGATTTGTTTCCACTTTTATATATGGGGGAGATTAGTCCTTGGCACCAGATATCGGGAAAACAGCCTGAACGTAATATGATGTTGAATAATTTGAGTACCGCACCCTGCATCTCCATATTGCTGAACTTGAGCATTTCATTTTTGATGTTGTCTGGGCCACAGGCTTTCTTTAGGTGGAGAGATTTTGTTTTTGTGGCCAGTTCTTTCCATGTGATTGGGGAGTCTAGAGGGTTTTGGTTGTCTTTAATTGTTGCTTCTAATGTGTGGAGTTTTTCTGTGACCTGATGTTGACTTGGGTTTGTTTCGTTTATTGGGATGTCTTTGTAGAGGTTTTCAAAATGTGTTCTCCAGATGTCGCCATCTTGGATTGGTAATGCTTGCAATTGTGTTGTACTCAGGTTATTCCACATTTCCCAGAATTGTTTTGGATTGGTGGAGTTTTCAATTTCTTCGAGTATTTTGTGGGTATAGTTTTGTGTTTTGTTCCTAATGGTGTGTTTATATCTTTTGAGGGTTTCATTGTATCTAGTACGTAGGTCCGGATTGTTTGGTTGGCGATGCTTTTGGTTTGATATTTTTCTCAGATCTTTTCTGGCATTTTTGCATTCGTGGTCAAACCATTTCTTATTTTTATTTTGTCTTTTGTGACGCTTCCTCTTCTGTTTCACAAGGTCGGCTTTTACAGCTGCCTCATGGAAGATCATATTTATATCCTCTATGGCCATGTTTACACCATCTCTGGTGATCTCGTATGGGTTTTCTTTAAATTTTGATATTTTACTTGTGAGATCAGGTGACTTTAGTGCTGTGATGAATTTATCTCCACTGTCTGGGGCCCATCTGTATGTCTGGTTTATTTTATGTAGCTTACTGGGTTCCTTTTTTGTGTCTGTAGTTTGGGCAGAAAGTTTAAGGTACACATTTATTTGGTTATGGTCTGAGAGGGGGGATTGCTGCCTGACAGTGAATGCGTTGATATCGCAGGGGTCCAGGTCAGTGATTGTATAGTCCACCACACTAGACCCAAGAGTTGAGGAGTATGTGAGTCTCCATAGGGAGTCCCCTCTGAACCTACCGTTAACTATGTACAGGCCTAAGGCTCGGCAGAGTTGCACTACCTCCCTACCGCTTTTATTTATTTCACGATCAAGGTTGTTCCGATTTGCGATGGCTGGTGTGACATCTAAAGGTGTCTGGCCAAACATATGGTTGTTTCCCTGTGGGTCTATGAAGTCAGGTTCACAGCCGGTCCTTGCATTTAGGTCCCCACATATTATCACCTTTCCTTGGGCCTGGAAATGGCTGATTTCCATGTGGAGAGTATCAAATAACTCCTCTTCGAAATATGGCGATTATATTGGAGGTATGTAGATCGCACATAAGTAAACATCTTTTTTTGCTATTCCTATATTTTTATCTAGTTTTAGCCATACGTGTGATTTCCCCTGTTTTACCGGTGAGATGTGTTTGTCCAGTTCTCCCTTATACCACACCAATATTTCCCCGGAGGTTCTGCCCTTGCGTGTTTTAGTGTTCTTTACTTAGGGCACAATGATTTCATGGTACATTGGAGGACATTGGGTCGGCACGTCCTTTTGGCACCATGTTTCTGTTAACACAATTATATCAATGTCTTTTATAGCTTTTAGGAATTCAGGGTCTGTACTCTTCATCCCAAAAGTTGAGGAGCGGAGGCCCTGGATATTCCAGCAGCTTATGTGGAAAGAACGCATTTATATAGTTCAATAAAACGAAATAAAATGGACCTATTTTGTGGGATGAGTGTGGAAACATTATTTTCTATAATGCTAAATGATGATTTAGTATAAATTTCATGAGGCATGCACATATATCTATCTAATAATAGTAATAATACTGATAAGATAACAATAATGATAATGATAAATAACAATATTAATAATTTCTCCGGCTTTCTATCAGGCTGTTCAGCATCGTCATGATCTTTCTCAGTTCTTGGTCTACAGTCTGTGGTCTAGAGGGGGGTCTTGGGTCAGGTATAAAAGCACGGTTCTGTTGTTGGTTTTGTAAAGGGGGGTGGGGGACATTGGTGGTCCTGTTTGGTCTCCCAATGGTAGAGGGGGTGGGAGGTCTGCGTCTTTTGGCAGTGTTTATGAGGTTTCTTGCGAAGACCCACATCCGCTGTTTGAGTAGATGTATTTCGTCATAGAGGTCCCTTGTGTTGATGTTTGGATGATGGGCCAGGGAGACGTTGGGGAGGACAGAACATCTCGTGTCGATCTCCCTGTTGGTGTTGTGGATTATATAGGCTGGGGTGTCCTTTCTGGGCAGTAGTGTGGAGATCACGATCCGCGCCTCGGGGACTTCCCTGCTGGCCTTTTCCGCCATCCTGCTCACCGCCCTAGCAGTGCCTTCCTGTAGGGTGCGTAGGTCGTTCGTGCCTGTGTGGATCACAATCCATTTGGGGCTTCCAAGGGATTCTTTGTTCAGGATCTTCATTGCTTGTTCTGTGTTGCTGCACCATTTTTTCAGGACTTGATGGTCTGGGAACAGCCTCTGGGGGTCCAGAAACTTTCCGTTGGAGTCGGTCAGCAGGACCGCCTGAGGGGCTGGTTTTTCAGACTGGGTAGCAGCAGTCTGGGTAGGACTCGCCTGGTGGCTGATTGTTGGCTGGGTTTCTGGGATATGTTGTGTGGCAGGAGCGGGGTTTGGGGCTTTCGGTGTGTCATCGTTTGGGGGGGTATCTGTCGGTTTTTTTGTTCCTGTGTGTGAGGACTGGGTAGCAGTAGTCTGGGCATGACTCGACTGAGGGCTGGTTGGAGCGGGGTTTGTGGCTTTCGGTGTGTCTTCGTGTGGGGTGGCATCCGGCGGGTTCTGTGTCCTTGTGTGTGTTTTTGTGTCCTCAGGTTTTTGGACCTTAAGAGGTTTGTGTTGCCTGCTGAGCCTTTCTACGGTCTCCTTCGTTTTGTTTTGTTGAGTACGGAGTTCTTTGATCTCATTTCTTTGCTCCTCTATGGTCTTTCTCAGTTTGTGGATGGTGGACTCGTGTTCCGTTTTTAGCTGTTTGAATTCCTCCTTCAAACTCTTGGCCAGTGTTTCTCTGTATTCGTTGAAATCAAGTTCTAGTTTGGCCAGATTCTCTTTCATCATTTTGTTTTCGTTGAGAGGTGTGGGGGGGGGTGGAGATGGACAGGGAGGTGTTTTCCTCTGCTGGTCTCTCTTCTTCTTCCTCCACTTGGCTCTCATCATCCTCTGTTCGACTCTCTTTTGTTTCCTGTCCATTGGTCCTCTTTGTGTCTGCCTTAGTTTTCAACTGGGGGAATTCCTTTTCGAAGGAGTCCAGATTTTCCACATTCCCCTGTGTCATGATCTTTCTATTTTTGTTGTAGTAGCTTATGGTTAGCAAGGGGTCATCTTTATCTAGGTTTCCATCTTTACATATTTTCAGTCTGCCTCCACTGCCAATACCTTCACTGGAGACGTATGTGTAGTGTTTTTGTAAAGTCTCCTTCCAGGAGGTGACGTATTCGGTGTAGAATATGAGGTTGTTCTTCAGCTTAGTCCCTTTGTGTGTGGTATAGTCAACGTAGAGGATCTCTGGGTTATTTTTTAGTGTTGTGTACTTGTATTTTTCCTTTGCTTTATTTTTTGTGCATTGCTCAGGATATATCATTTCCCTGCTCATTGTAGTCGTTTGTTTTTTGTCTCAGATAGATAACTTTTTTTTTTCTATTTTTTGTGTCGTGTTCCACCTTAGCCCACTTTTAGGTCCAAAATTGGGAGTTTTTCAGGGGTTCATCTTTGATATAGCTGCTCTTAAAGGTTTATCTTTCTCTTTCTCTCACAGGCTCTTGGTTCGGGTAGTTTATCATTTCTCTCGGGTTTCTATTCCTTTTCCTCGCGGGTTTGTTGTTCTTTTTTCAGGTTTTTTTTCGAACTAAATTTAAATAAAATTACACTTTTTCCGAACTAACTTTAACTAAAATGAAACTTAGGTAGAATTAGGTAAAACTTATTTCTCCGGCTTTATTTATTTTATTTTTTTTTCCTCTTCCGACTCTCTCACTCGCTCTCCGGGTCTCGGACTCGCTCTCTCTCTCCGTGTTCCAAACTCGTCCACTCTCCGTGCCCCGGACTCATTCGCTTTCCGCGCTCTGGGCGGATCTCTTTGCGTCGTCGTGTCGGTCTCAGGCCCCCGGTTTTTTGACTCACCAGGCTGTTTTCTGCCCTGGTCTCCCGGTCTCCGTTCCCGCGGTCTCTGGGCTTCGCGGTCTCGGGTTCACCCTCCCCAGGTCTCTTACTCGTTTTCCCGGTTCGGGCCGCTCCTCCCGTTCTCCGACCTTGCGGTCTCGGGTTCACCCTCCCCAGGCCTCTTACTCGTTTTCCTGGTTCGGGCCGCTCCTCCCGGTCTCCGATCCCGCGGTCTCTGGGCCTCGCGTTCTCGAGTTCACCCTCCCCAGTCCTCTTATTTACTGTCCTGGTTCGGGCTGCTCCTCCCGGTCTCCGGTCTCGTGGTTCAGGCCTCTGTCTCAGTGTGTATCTGTGATTCTCTCAGCGCTCTCTCTCGCTGTTTCTCTCTCGCTATTTCTCGCTGTTTCTCTCTCTCGCTGTTTCTCTCGCTGTTTCTCTCTCCCGAGTTACTCGGAGCAGCCGCGAACTCTGCCCAAGTTCGGAGTTGCCGTTCCCGGGACTTGTTGCTGATTTTCGGCTCTCACCTGCTCTCCGCTCGGGGTTTCTCTCTCGGGGTTTCTCTCTCTCTCGGGGTTTCTCTCTCAGGATTTTTTCTCACAGTATCTCTTCGCGCCGCCGCTCTCTCTCTCACACTCCCAATCTCTCTCTCTCTCTCACTCCCAGTCTCTCTCTCTCACACTCCCAATCTCACAATTCACAATTCAAATGCTTTATTGGCATGAAAGTTTACAGAGAACCATATTGCCAAAGCTTACACAACAAAAAAGTACAGTTTTCCAACATTCTGTAGGTGTCAAACAATTTTGACCCTTGTTGGGTACATACAATATTACTTTCAAACAATATTAATTTAAACAGTCTTTGTACATCATTGGGTACATTCAGTATTAATTTTAAACAGTCCTCAGGTTGTGACATGTTGTTACATATTTGGCACCAAGGTATGGTCTGTCTCCTTCTCCCAAGACTATTCTTAATTTTGACAGGTCATCCAAATCCTTGAAATCTGGGGTTGTTTGGCTGAGCTTGTTAAATAATATGTTTCTTGATGTGTTGAATTTTTCGCATTTTAGGAGGAAATGCATTTCTGTTTCAACCTCGCCTCACTCTCTCTCTATTTGCCATTCTCTCTCTCTCTCTCTCTTTCCCATTCTCTCTCCCTCTATTTTCCATTCTCTCTCTCTCTCTCTCTTTCCCATTCTCTCCCTCTCTATTTCCCATTCTCTCCAATTCCAATTCCAATTCAAATGCTTTATTGGCATGAAAGTTTACAGAGAACCATATTGCCAAAGCTTACATAGCAAAAAGGTACAGTTTTCCAACATTCTGTAGGTGTCAATCGATTTGACATTTGTTGGGTACATACAATATTACTTTTAAACAATATTAATTTTAAACAGTCTTTCTACTTCATTTGGTACGTTCAATATTATTTTTAAACAGTCTTAATTTTAAACAGTCCTCAGGTTGTGACATGTTGTTACATATTTGGCCCCAAGGTATGGTCTGTCTCCTTCTCCCAGGACTAATCTCAATTTTGACAGGTCATCCAATTCCTTGAAATCTGGGTTTGTTTGGCTTAGCTTGTTGAATAATATGTTTCTTGATGTGTTGAATTTTTTGCATTTTAGGAGGAAATGCATTTCTGTTTCAACCTCGCCGGCCAGACATTGATCGCATATTCTATTCTCTCTAGGCTGCCAGGATTTCTTGTATCTGCCTTTTTCAATTTCCAGTTGGTGGTCGCTTAGTCTGTACCTGGTGAGGGTCTGTCTCTGTTTTGTGTCCCTGATGGTCGTGAGGTAGTCTGCCAGTTTATATTCTCTTTTTAGGGCCCGGTAACATTCTAATCTGCTTTGGCTTTCAGTTATTTTGTTCCAATGTTCCAGGTAGGTTTCTTTGCATTTTTTAATGATTTGGTTCACTCGGATTGGTGTTTGGACGGCTGTGTTGGTCTGGGGCTGGTCAGGGTCCGGCTGAGTACTTAGTTTCAGTAGCAGCTGACTCAGGGGACTCTTTTCTGGGTTTAGCTCTTGGGTCTGAAAGGCTTTGAAATGAAGGGTGTCTGGGGAGCTAGATTTGAGGTGATTTAGGAAGTTTAGTGCTCGTTTTTGGATGTTTATTATCAGTGGGTATCTGCCTAGTTCGGCTCTGCATGCATTTGTTGGCGTTTTTCTTTGGGTGCGAAGGATGCTTCGGCAGAATTCTGCATGTAGGGCTTCTATTGTGTGTTTTTCCCATTTAGTGTAGCTTTGGTGATTTAGCGGGCCCCATACTTCACTACCGTACAGTGCAATGGGCAGGATTATGCTGTCAAATATTTTGAGCCAGATTTTGATTGGGATTTGGATGTTGTAGAATTTTCTTTTTATTGCATATAGGGCTCTTCGGGCTTTTTCTTTTAGTGCATTCACTGCTATGCTGAAGCTCCCTGATGCTGTAATAGTTAGACCAAGGTAGGTGTAGCTCATAGTGTGTCCTATAGTGATATCACTGAGGGTAAACTGGTATTTGTTTTCCTGACATCTGGGCCTTTTTTGAAAAATCATGATGTTGGTTTTCTTTAGATTTACTGTTAGAGCCCAATTTTGGCAGTATTTGTCGAGTAGGTCTAGTTGTTGCTGTAATCCCTGTTCTGTGGGAGACAGCAGAACCAGGTCGTCCGCATAGAACAGGGATTTCACTTCTCCATCCAGGAGACGGAGACCTGGTGACTCGCTTTGCTCCAGCATGTCTGCTAATTCATTTATGTATATGTTGAACAGGGTCGGGCTCAAATTGCAGCCCTGCCGGACGCCTCTTCTATGGGTGAAGAAATCGGTGCGTTTGTCTCCAATTTTGACCCCGCATTTGTTTTTCAGATACATTGATTTAATAAGGTCATAGACTTTGCCCCCTATTCCACACTGAAGAAGTTTATAATAGAGCCCTTCGTGCCATATAGAGTCAAAGGCTTTCTTGAAGTCGATGAAACAGGCGAATATTTTCCCATTTTTTGTTTGGTGTATATGTTTTTCAATGAGGGTGTGAAGGGTATAGATATGGTCGGCGGTGCGGTGTTTTGGAAGAAAGCCTATTTGGTTTTTTCTGAGGATATTATGTTTGTTAAGAAAATCAAGTAATCTACTATTTAGAATACTGCAGAATAACTTCCCTAGACAACTGTTGACACAGATGCCGCGGTAGTTATTTGGGTCTGATTTGTTTCCACTTTTATATATGGGGGAGATTAGTCCTTGGCACCAGATATCGGGAAAACAGCCTGAACGTAATATGATGTTGAATAATTTGAGTACCGCACCCTGCATCTCCATATTGCTGAACTTGAGCATTTCATTTTTGATGTTGTCTGGGCCACAGGCTTTCTTTAGGTGGAGAGATTTTGTTTTTGTGGCCAGTTCTTTCCATGTGATTGGGGAGTCTAGAGGGTTTTGGTTGTCTTTAATTGTTGCTTCTAATGTGTGGAGTTTTTCTGTGACCTGATGTTGACTTGGGTTTGTTTCGTTTATTGGGATGTCTTTGTAGAGGTTTTCAAAATGTGTTCTCCAGATGTCGCCATCTTGGATTGGTAATGCTTGCAATTGTGTTGTACTCAGGTTATTCCACATTTCCCAGAATTGTTTTGGATTGGTGGAGTTTTCAATTTCTTCGAGTATTTTGTGGGTATAGTTTTGTGTTTTGTTCCTAATGGTGTGTTTATATCTTTTGAGGGTTTCATTGTATCTAGTACGTAGGTCCGGATTGTTTGGTTGGCGATGCTTTTGGTTTGATATTTTTCTCAGATCTTTTCTGGCATTTTTGCATTCGTGGTCAAACCATTTCTTATTTTTATTTTGTCTTTTGTGACGCTTCCTCTTCTGTTTCACAAGGTCGGCTTTTACAGCTGCCTCATGGAAGATCATATTTATATCCTCTATGGCCATGTTTACACCATCTCTGGTGATCTCGTATGGGTTTTCTTTAAATTTTGATATTTTACTTGTGAGATCAGGTGACTTTAGTGCTGTGATGAATTTATCTCCACTGTCTGGGGCCCATCTGTATGTCTGGTTTATTTTATGTAGCTTACTGGGTTCCTTTTTTGTGTCTGTAGTTTGGGCAGAAAGTTTAAGGTACACATTTATTTGGTTATGGTCTGAGAGGGGGGATTGCTGCCTGACAGTGAATGCGTTGATATCGCAGGGGTCCAGGTCAGTGATTGTATAGTCCACCACACTAGACCCAAGAGTTGAGGAGTATGTGAGTCTCCATAGGGAGTCCCCTCTGAACCTACCGTTAACTATGTACAGGCCTAAGGCTCGGCAGAGTTGCACTACCTCCCTACCGCTTTTATTTATTTCACGATCAAGGTTGTTCCGATTTGCGATGGCTGGTGTGACATCTAAAGGTGTCTGGCCAAACATATGGTTGTTTCCCTGTGGGTCTATGAAGTCAGGTTCACAGCCGGTCCTTGCATTTAGGTCCCCACATATTATCACCTTTCCTTGGGCCTGGAAATGGCTGATTTCCATGTGGAGAGTATCAAATAACTCCTCTTCGAAATATGGCGATTATATTGGAGGTATGTAGATCGCACATAAGTAAACATCTTTTTTTGCTATTCCTATATTTTTATCTAGTTTTAGCCATACGTGTGATTTCCCCTGTTTTACCGGTGAGATGTGTTTGTCCAGTTCTCCCTTATACCACACCAATATTTCCCCGGAGGTTCTGCCCTTGCGTGTTTTAGTGTTCTTTACTTAGGGCACAATGATTTCATGGTACATTGGAGGACATTGGGTCGGCACGTCCTTTTGGCACCATGTTTCTGTTAACACAATTATATCAATGTCTTTTATAGCTTTTAGGAATTCAGGGTCTGTACTCTTCATCCCAAAAGTTGAGGAGCGGAGGCCCTGGATATTCCAGCAGCTTATGTGGAAAGAACGCATTTATATAGTTCAATAAAACGAAATAAAATGGACCTATTTTGTGGGATGAGTGTGGAAACATTATTTTCTATAATGCTAAATGATGATTTAGTATAAATTTCATGAGGCATGCACATATATCTATCTAATAATAGTAATAATACTGATAAGATAACAATAATGATAATGATAAATAACAATATTAATAATTTCTCCGGCTTTCTATCAGGCTGTTCAGCATCGTCATGATCTTTCTCAGTTCTTGGTCTACAGTCTGTGGTCTAGAGGGGGGTCTTGGGTCAGGTATAAAAGCACGGTTCTGTTGTTGGTTTTGTAAAGGGGGGTGGGGGACATTGGTGGTCCTGTTTGGTCTCCCAATGGTAGAGGGGGTGGGAGGTCTGCGTCTTTTGGCAGTGTTTATGAGGTTTCTTGCGAAGACCCACATCCGCTGTTTGAGTAGATGTATTTCGTCATAGAGGTCCCTTGTGTTGATGTTTGGATGATGGGCCAGGGAGACGTTGGGGAGGACAGAACATCTCGTGTCGATCTCCCTGTTGGTGTTGTGGATTATATAGGCTGGGGTGTCCTTTCTGGGCAGTAGTGTGGAGATCACGATCCGCGCCTCGGGGACTTCCCTGCTGGCCTTTTCCGCCATCCTGCTCACCGCCCTAGCAGTGCCTTCCTGTAGGGTGCGTAGGTCGTTCGTGCCTGTGTGGATCACAATCCATTTGGGGCTTCCAAGGGATTCTTTGTTCAGGATCTTCATTGCTTGTTCTGTGTTGCTGCACCATTTTTTCAGGACTTGATGGTCTGGGAACAGCCTCTGGGGGTCCAGAAACTTTCCGTTGGAGTCGGTCAGCAGGACCGCCTGAGGGGCTGGTTTTTCAGACTGGGTAGCAGCAGTCTGGGTAGGACTCGCCTGGTGGCTGATTGTTGGCTGGGTTTCTGGGATATGTTGTGTGGCAGGAGCGGGGTTTGGGGCTTTCGGTGTGTCATCGTTTGGGGGGGTATCTGTCGGTTTTTTTGTTCCTGTGTGTGAGGACTGGGTAGCAGTAGTCTGGGCATGACTCGACTGAGGGCTGGTTGGAGCGGGGTTTGTGGCTTTCGGTGTGTCTTCGTGTGGGGTGGCATCCGGCGGGTTCTGTGTCCTTGTGTGTGTTTTTGTGTCCTCAGGTTTTTGGACCTTAAGAGGTTTGTGTTGCCTGCTGAGCCTTTCTACGGTCTCCTTCGTTTTGTTTTGTTGAGTACGGAGTTCTTTGATCTCATTTCTTTGCTCCTCTATGGTCTTTCTCAGTTTGTGGATGGTGGACTCGTGTTCCGTTTTTAGCTGTTTGAATTCCTCCTTCAAACTCTTGGCCAGTGTTTCTCTGTATTCGTTGAAATCAAGTTCTAGTTTGGCCAGATTCTCTTTCATCATTTTGTTTTCGTTGAGAGGTGTGGGGGGGGGTGGAGATGGACAGGGAGGTGTTTTCCTCTGCTGGTCTCTCTTCTTCTTCCTCCACTTGGCTCTCATCATCCTCTGTTCGACTCTCTTTTGTTTCCTGTCCATTGGTCCTCTTTGTGTCTGCCTTAGTTTTCAACTGGGGGAATTCCTTTTCGAAGGAGTCCAGATTTTCCACATTCCCCTGTGTCATGATCTTTCTATTTTTGTTGTAGTAGCTTATGGTTAGCAAGGGGTCATCTTTATCTAGGTTTCCATCTTTACATATTTTCAGTCTGCCTCCACTGCCAATACCTTCACTGGAGACGTATGTGTAGTGTTTTTGTAAAGTCTCCTTCCAGGAGGTGACGTATTCGGTGTAGAATATGAGGTTGTTCTTCAGCTTAGTCCCTTTGTGTGTGGTATAGTCAACGTAGAGGATCTCTGGGTTATTTTTTAGTGTTGTGTACTTGTATTTTTCCTTTGCTTTATTTTTTGTGCATTGCTCAGGATATATCATTTCCCTGCTCATTGTAGTCGTTTGTTTTTTGTCTCAGATAGATAACTTTTTTTTTTCTATTTTTTGTGTCGTGTTCCACCTTAGCCCACTTTTAGGTCCAAAATTGGGAGTTTTTCAGGGGTTCATCTTTGATATAGCTGCTCTTAAAGGTTTATCTTTCTCTTTCTCTCACAGGCTCTTGGTTCGGGTAGTTTATCATTTCTCTCGGGTTTCTATTCCTTTTCCTCGCGGGTTTGTTGTTCTTTTTTCAGGTTTTTTTTCGAACTAAATTTAAATAAAATTACACTTTTTCCGAACTAACTTTAACTAAAATGAAACTTAGGTAGAATTAGGTAAAACTTATTTCTCCGGCTTTATTTATTTTATTTTTTTTTCCTCTTCCGACTCTCTCACTCGCTCTCCGGGTCTCGGACTCGCTCTCTCTCTCCGTGTTCCAAACTCGTCCACTCTCCGTGCCCCGGACTCATTCGCTTTCCGCGCTCTGGGCGGATCTCTTTGCGTCGTCGTGTCGGTCTCAGGCCCCCGGTTTTTTGACTCACCAGGCTGTTTTCTGCCCTGGTCTCCCGGTCTCCGTTCCCGCGGTCTCTGGGCTTCGCGGTCTCGGGTTCACCCTCCCCAGGTCTCTTACTCGTTTTCCCGGTTCGGGCCGCTCCTCCCGTTCTCCGACCTTGCGGTCTCGGGTTCACCCTCCCCAGGCCTCTTACTCGTTTTCCTGGTTCGGGCCGCTCCTCCCGGTCTCCGATCCCGCGGTCTCTGGGCCTCGCGTTCTCGAGTTCACCCTCCCCAGTCCTCTTATTTACTGTCCTGGTTCGGGCTGCTCCTCCCGGTCTCCGGTCTCGCGGTTCAGGCCTCTGTCTCAGTGTGTATCTGTGATTCTCTCAGCGCTCTCTCTCGCTGTTTCTCTCTCGCTATTTCTCGCTGTTTCTCTCTCTCGCTGTTTCTCTCGCTGTTTCTCTCTCCCGAGTTACTCGGAGCAGCCGCGAACTCTGCCCAAGTTCGGAGTTGCCGTTCCCGGGACTTGTTGCTGATTTTCGGCTCTCACCTGCTCTCCGCTCGGGGTTTCTCTCTCGGGGTTTCTCTCTCTCTCGGGGTTTCTCTCTCAGGATTTTTTCTCACAGTATCTCTTCGCGCCGCCGCTCTCTCTCTCACACTCCCAATCTCTCTCTCTCTCTCACTCCCAGTCTCTCTCTCTCACACTCCCAATCTCACAATTCACAATTCAAATGCTTTATTGGCATGAAAGTTTACAGAGAACCATATTGCCAAAGCTTACACAACAAAAAAGTACAGTTTTCCAACATTCTGTAGGTGTCAAACAATTTTGACCCTTGTTGGGTACATACAATATTACTTTCAAACAATATTAATTTAAACAGTCTTTGTACATCATTGGGTACATTCAGTATTAATTTTAAACAGTCCTCAGGTTGTGACATGTTGTTACATATTTGGCACCAAGGTATGGTCTGTCTCCTTCTCCCAAGACTATTCTTAATTTTGACAGGTCATCCAAATCCTTGAAATCTGGGGTTGTTTGGCTGAGCTTGTTAAATAATATGTTTCTTGATGTGTTGAATTTTTCGCATTTTAGGAGGAAATGCATTTCTGTTTCAACCTCGCCTCACTCTCTCTCTATTTGCCATTCTCTCTCTCTCTCTCTCTTTCCCATTCTCTCTCCCTCTATTTTCCATTCTCTCTCTCTCTCTCTCTTTCCCATTCTCTCCCTCTCTATTTCCCATTCTCTCCAATTCCAATTCCAATTCAAATGCTTTATTGGCATGAAAGTTTACAGAGAACCATATTGCCAAAGCTTACATAGCAAAAAGGTACAGTTTTCCAACATTCTGTAGGTGTCAATCGATTTGACATTTGTTGGGTACATACAATATTACTTTTAAACAATATTAATTTTAAACAGTCTTTCTACTTCATTTGGTACGTTCAATATTATTTTTAAACAGTCTTAATTTTAAACAGTCCTCAGGTTGTGACATGTTGTTACATATTTGGCCCCAAGGTATGGTCTGTCTCCTTCTCCCAGGACTAATCTCAATTTTGACAGGTCATCCAATTCCTTGAAATCTGGGTTTGTTTGGCTTAGCTTGTTGAATAATATGTTTCTTGATGTGTTGAATTTTTTGCATTTTAGGAGGAAATGCATTTCTGTTTCAACCTCGCCGGCCAGACATTGATCGCATATTCTATTCTCTCTAGGCTGCCAGGATTTCTTGTATCTGCCTTTTTCAATATCCAGTTGGTGGTCGCTTAGTCTGTACCTGGTGAGGGTCTGTCTCTGTTTTGTGTCTCTGATGGTCATGAGGTAGTCTGCCAGTTTATATTCTCTTTTTAGGGCCCGGTAACATTCTAATCTGCTTTGGCTTTCGGTTATTTTTTTCCAATGTTCCAGGTAGGTTTCTTTGCATTGTTTAATGATTTGGTTCACTCGGATTGGTGTTTGGACGGCTGTGTTGGTCTGGGGCTGGTCAGGGTCCGGCTGAGTACTTAGTTTCAGTAGCAGCTGACTCAGGGGACTCTTTTCTGGGTTTAGCTCTTGGGTCTGAAAGGCTTTGAAATGAAGGGTGTCTGGGGAGCTAGATTTGAGGCGATTTAGGAAGTTTAGTGCTCGTTTTTGGATGTTTATTATCAGTGGGTATCTGCCTAGTTCGGCTCTGCATGCATTTGTTGGCGTTTTTCTTTGGGTGCGAAGGATGCTTCGGCAGAATTCTGCATGTAGGGCTTCTATTGTGTGTTTTTCCCATTTAGTGTAGCTTTGGTGATTTAGCGGGCCCCATACTTCACTACCGTACAGTGCAATGGGCAGGATTATGCTGTCAAATATTTTGAGCCAGATTTTGATTGGGATTTGGATGTTGTAGAATTTTCTTTTTATTGCATATAGGGCTCTTCGGGCTTTTTCTTTTAGTGCATTCACTGCTATGCTGAAGCTCCCTGATGCTGTAATAGTTAGACCAAGGTAGGTGTAGCTCATAGTGTGTCCTATAGTGGTATCACTGAGGGTAAACTGGTATTTGTTTTCCTGACATCTGGGCGTTTTTTGAAAAATCATGATATTGGTTTTCTTTAGATTTACTGTTAGAGCCCAATTTTGGCAGTATTTGTTGAGTAGGTCTAGTTGTTGCTGTAATCCCTGTTCTGTGGGAGACAGCAGAGCCAGGTCGTCCGCATAGAACAGGGATTTCACTTCTCCATCCAGGAGACGGAGACCTGGTGACTCGCTTTGCTCCAGCATGTCTGCTAATTCATTTATGTATATGTTGAACAGGGTCGGGCTCAAATTGCAGCCCTGCCGGACGCCTCTTCTCTGGGTGAAGAAATCGGTGTGTTTGTCTCCAATTTTGACCCCGCATTTGTTTTTCAGATACATTGATTTAATAAGGTCATAGACTTTGCCCCCTATTCCACACTGAAGCAGTTTATAATAGAGCCCTTCGTGCCATATAGAGTCAAAGGCTTTCTTGAAGTCGATGAAACAGGCGAATATTTTCCCATTTTTTGTTTGGTGTATATGTTTTCCAATGAGGGTGTGAAGGGTATAGATATGGTCGGCGGTGTGGTGTTTTGGAAGAAAACCTATTTGGTTTTTTCTGAGGATATTATGTTTGTTAAGATTTCTCTATTTCCGATTCTCTCCCCCTCTATTTCCCATTCTCTCTCTCTCTCTATTTCCCATTCTCTCTCTCTCTCTCTCTATTTCCCATTCTCTCTCTCTCTCTCTTTCCCATTCTCTACTCTCTCTCTCTTTCCCATTCTCTCTCTCTCTATTTCCCATTCTCTCTCTCTCTCTTTCCCATTCTCTCTCTCTATTTCCCATTCTCTCTCTCTCTATTTCCCATTCTCACTCTCTGTTTCCCATTCTCTCTCTCTCTATTTCCCACTCACTCTCTCTCTCTATTTCCCATTCTCTCTCTCTCTCTATTTCCCATTCTCTCTCTCTCTCTCTCTATTTCCCATTCTCCCACTCTCTATTTCCCATTCTCTCTCTCTCTCTATTTCCCATTCTCTCTCTCTCTATTTCCCATTCTCTCTCTCTCTATTTCCCATTCTCTCTCTCTCTCTATTTCCCATTCTCTCTCTCTCTCTATTTCCCATTCTCTCTCTCTCTCTTTCCCATTGAAATTCAAATTCAAATTCAAATTCAAATGCTTTATTGGCATGAAAGTTTACAGAGAACCATATTGCCAAAGCTTACATAGCAAAAAGGTACATTTTCAAACATTCTGTAGGTGTCAATCGATTTGACATTTGTTGGGTACATACAATATTACTTTTAAACAATATTAATTTTAAACAGTCTTTGTACTTCATTTGGTACGTTCAATATTATTTTTAAACAGTCTTAATTTTAAACAGTCCTCAGGTTGTGACATGTTGTTACATATTTGGCCCCAAGGTATGGTCTGTCTCCTTCTCCCAGGACTAATCTCAATTTTGACAGGTCATCCAATTCCTTGAAATCTGGGGTTGTTTGGCTTAGCTTGTTGAATAATATGTTTCTTGATGTGTTGAATTTTTCGCATTTTAGGAGGAAATGCATTTCTGTTTCAACCTCGCCGGCCAGACATTGATCGCATATTCTATTCTCTCTAGGCTGCCAGAATTTCTTGTATCTGCCTTTTTCAATTTCCAGTTGGTGGTCGCTTAGTCTGTACCTGGTGAGGGTCTGTCTCTATTTTGTGTCTCTGATGGTTGTGAGGTAGTCTGCCAGTTTATATTCTCTTTTTAGGGCCCGGTAACATTCTAATCTGCTTTGGCTTTCGGTTATTTTGTTCCAATGTTCCAGGTAGGTTTCTTTGCATTGTTTAATGATTTGGTTCACTCGGATTGGTGTTTGGACGGCTGTGTTGGTCTGGGGCTGGTCAGGGTCCGGCTGAGTACTTAGTTTCAGTAGCAGCTGACTCAGGGGACTCTTTTCTGAGTTTAGCTCCTGGGTCTGAAAGGCTTTGAAATGAAGCGTGCCTGGGGAGCTAGATTTGAGGTGATTTAGGAAGTTTAGTGCTCGTTTTTGGATGTTTATTATCAGTGGGTATCTGCCTAGTTCGGCTCTGCATGCATTTGTTGGCGTTTTTCTTTGGATGCGAAGGATGCTTCGGCAGAATTCTGCATGTAGGGCTTCTATTGTGTGTTTTTCCCATTTAGTGCAGCTTTGGTGATTTAGCGGGCCCCATACTTCACTACCTCTCTCTCTCTTTCCATTCTCTCTCTCTCTATTTCCCATTCTCTCTCTCTCTCTAATTCCCATTCTCTCTCTCTCTATTTCCCATTCTCTCTCTCTCTTTCCCATTCTCTCTCTCTCTATTTCCCATTCTCTCTCTCTCTTTTCCCATTCTCTCTCTCTCTATTTCCCATTCTCTCTTTCTCTATTTCACATTCTCTCTCTCTCTATTTCCCATTCTCTCTCTCTCTATTTCCCATTCTCTCTCTCTCTCTATTTCCCATTCTCTCTCCCTCTCTCTCTATTTCCCATTCTCTCTCTCTCTATTTCCCATTCTCTCTCTCTCTTTCCCATTCTCTCTCTCTCTATTTCCCATTCTCTCTCTCTCTATTTCCCATTCTCTCTCTCTCTATTTCCCATTCTCTCTCTCTCTCTTTCTATTTCCCATTCTCTCTCTCTCTATTTCCCATTCTCTCTCTCTCTGTTTCCCATTCTCTTTCTCTCTATTTCCCATTCTCTCTCTCTCTATTTCCCATTCTCTCTCTCTCTATTTCCCATTCTCTCTCTCTCTCTTTCCCATTCTCTCTCTCTCTATTTCCCATTCTCTCTCTCTCTATTTCCCATTCTCTCTCTCTCTATTTCCCATTCTCTCTCTCTCTATTTCCCATTCTCTCTCTCTCTATTTCCCATTCTCTCTCTCTCTCTTTCTATTTCCCATTCTCTCTCTCTCTATTTCCCATTCTCTCTCTCTCTGTTTCCCATTCTCTTTCTCTCTATTTCCCATTCTCTCTCTCTCTATTTCCCATTCTCTCTCTCTCTATTTCCCATTCTCTCTCTCTCTATTTCCCATTCTCTCTCTCTCTATTTCCCATTCTCTCTCTCTCTATTTCCCATTCTCTCTCTCTCTATTTCCCATTCTCTCTCTCTCTATTTCCCATTCTCTCTCTCTCTATTTCCCATTCTCTCTCTCTCTCTATTTCCCATTCTCTCTCTCTCTCTCTCTATTTCCCATTCTCTCTCTCTCTATTTCCCATTCACTCTCTCTATTTCCCATTCTCTCTCTCTCTATTTCCCATTCTCTCTCTCTCTATTTCCCATTCTCTCTCTCTCTATTTCCCATTCTCTCTCTTTCTATTTCCCTTTCTCTCTCTCTCTCTATTTCCCATTCTCTCTCTCTATATATATCCCATTCTCTCTCTCTATATATATATCCCATTCTCTCTCTCTCTCTCTATTTCCCATTCCCTCTCTCTCTATTTCCCATTCTCTCTCTCTCTCTCTCTTTCCCATTCTCTCTCTCTCTATTTCCCATTCTCTCTCTCTCTCTCTATTTCACATTCTCTCTCTCTCTATTTCCCATTCTCTCTCTCTCTATTTCCCATTCTCTCTCTCTCTATTTCCCATTCTCTCTCTCTCTATTTCCCATTCTCTCTCTCTCTATTTCCCATTCTCTCTCTCTCTCTCTCTATTTCCCATTCTCTCTCTCTCTATTTCCCATTCTCTCTCTCTCTATTTCCCATTCTCTCTCTCTCTCTATTTCCCATTCTCTCTCTCTCTCTCTCTCTTTCCCATTCTCTCTCTCTCTCTCTCTTTCCCATTCTCTCTCTCTCTCTTTCCCATTCTCTCTCTCTCACTCCCAATCTCTCTCTCTCACATTCCCAATCTCTCTCTCTCTCACACTCCCAATCTGTCTCTCTCATTCCCAGTCTCTCTCACACACACTCCCACTCGCTCTCTCTCTCTCTCTCACTCCCAGTATTTCTCTCTCTCACATTCCCAATCTCTCTCTCTCTCACACTCCCAATATCTCTCTCACACTCCCAGTCTCTCTCTCTCACACACTCCCATTCTCTCTCTCTCTCTCCCAATCTCTCTCTCTCACTCCCAATCTCTCTCTTACACACTCCCAATCTCTCTCTCTCTCTCACACTCCCAATCTCTCGCTCTCTCACGCTCCCAATCTCTCTCTCTCACACTCTCAATCTCTCTCTCTCACACTCTCAACCTCTCTCTCTCACACTCCCAATCTCTCTCTCTCTCACACTCCCAGTCTCTCTCTCTCACACTCCCAATCTTTCTCTCTCTCACACTCCCAATCTCTCTCTCTCTCACACTCCCAGTCTCTGTCTCTCACACTCACAGTCTCCCTCTCTCACACTCCCAATCACTTTCTCTCTCACATTCCCAATCTCTCTCTCTCTCACACTCCCAATCTCTCGCTCTCACACTCCCAATCTCTCTCTCTCTCACACTCCCAACCCCTCTCTCTCTCACACTCCCAATCTCTCTCTCTCTCACACTCCCAATCTTTCTCTCACACTCCCAATCTCTCTCTCTCACACTCCCAATCTCTCTCTCAGTTCAGTTCAGTTCAGTTCAAATGCTTTATTGGCATGAAAGTTTACAGAGAACCATATTGCCAAAGCTTACATAGCAAAAAGGTACAGTTTTCCAACATTCTGTAGGTGTCAATCGATTTGACATTTGTTGGGTATATACAATATTACTTTTAAACAATATTAATTTTAAACAGTCTTTCTACTTCATTTGGTACGTTCAATATTAATTTTAAACAGTCTTACTTTTAAACAGTCCTCAGGTTGTGACATGTTGTTACATATTTAGCCCCAAGGTATGGTCTGTCTCCTTCTCCGAGGACTAGTCTCAATTTTGACAGATCATCCAATTCCTTGAAATCTGGGGTTGTTTGGCTTAGCTTGTTGAATAATATGTTTCTTGATGTGTTGAATTTTTCGCATTTTAGGAGGAAATGCATTTCTGTTTCAACCTCGCCAGCCAGACATTGATCTCTCTCTCTCTCACTCCCAATCTCTCTCTCTCTCTCATACTCCCAGTCTCTCTCTCTCTCACACTCCCAATCTTTCTCTCTCTCACACACCCAATCTCTCTCTCTCACACGACCAATCTCTCTCTCACACTCCCAATCTCTCTCTCTCTCACAGTCCCAATCTCTCTCTCTCACACACCCAATCTCACTCTCTCTCACACTCACAATCTCTCTCTCAAACACTCCCATCTCTCTCTCTCTCTCTCCCAGTATCTCTCTCTCTCACTCCCAAACTCTCTCTCTCACTCCCAGTCTCTCTCTCTCACACACTCCCAGTCTCTCTCTCTCACACTCCCAGTCTCTCTCTCACACTCCCAATCTCTCCCTCTCTCTCACTCCCAGTCTCTCTCTCTCTCTCACACTCCCAGTCTCTCTCTCTCTCACACTCCCAATCTCTCTCTCTCACACTCCCAATCTCTCTCTCTCTCTCACTCCCAGTCTCTCTCTCTCTCTCACACTCTCAGTCTCTCTCTCTCTCGCACTCCCAATCTCTCTCTCTCTCACACTCCTAATCTCTCTCTCTCTCTCTCACTCCCAGTCTCTCTCTCTCACACTCCCAATCTCTCTCTCTCTCACACTCCCAATCTCTCTCTCACACTGCCAAATTCTCTCTCTCACACTCCCAATCTCTCTCTCTCTCTCACTCCCAGTCTCTCTCTCTCTCACACTCCCAGTCTCTCTCTCTCACACTCCCAATCTCTCTCTCTCTCACACTCCTATTCTCTCTCTCTCTCTCTCACTCCCAGTCTCTCTCTCTCACAATCCCAATCTCTCTCTCTCTCACTCTCCCAAACTCTCTCTCTCTCACACTCCCAATCTCTCTCTCTCACACTCCCAATCTCACTCTCTCTCACACTCCCAATCTCTCTCTCTCTCACACTCCCAATCTTCCTCTCTCTCACTCCCAGTCTCTCTCTCACGCACTCCCAATCACTCTCTCTCTCACACTCCCAATCTCTCTCTCTCACACTCCCAATCTCTCTCTCACACTGCCAAACTCTCTCTCACACTCCCAATCTCTCTCTCTCTCTCACTCCCAGTCTCTCTCTCTCTCTCACACTCCCAATCTCTCTCTCTCACACTTCCAATCTCTCTCTCTCTCTCACTCCCAATCTCTCTCTCTCTCATACTCCCAGTCTCTCTCTCTCTCACACTCCCAATCTTTCTCTCTCTCACACTCCCAATCTCTCTCTCTCACATGACCAATCTCTCTCTCACACTCCCAATCTCTCTCTCTCTCACAGTCCCAATCTCTCTCTCTCACACACCCAATCTCACTCTCTCTCACACTCACAATCTCTCTCTCAAACACTCCCATCTCTCTCTCTCTCTCTCCCAGTATCTCTGTCTCACACTCCCAATCTCACTCTCACTCCCATTCTCTCTCTCTCTCACTCACAAACTCTCTCTCTCACTCCCAGTCTCTCTCTCTCACACACTCCCAGTCTCTCTCTCTCACACTCCCAGTCTCTCTCTCACACTCCCAATCTCTCCCTCTCTCTCACTCCCAGTCTCTCTCTCTCTCTCACACTCCCAGTCTCTCTCTCTCTCACACTCCCAATCTCTCTCTCTCACACTCCCAGTCTCTCTCTCTCTCACACTCCCAATCTCTCTCTCTCTCACTCCCAGTCTCTCTCTCTCTCACACTCTCAGTCTCTCTCTCTCTCGCACTCCCAATCTCTCTCTCTCTCACACTCCTAATCTCTCTCTCTCTCTCTCACTCCCAGTCTCTCTCTCTCACACTCCCAATCTCTCCCTCTCTCACACTCCCAATCTCTCTCTCACACTGCCAAACTCTCTCTCTCACACTCCCAATCTCTCTTCTCTCTCACTCCCAGTCTCTCTCTCTCTCTCACACTCCCAGTCTCTCTCTCTCGCACACTCCCAATCTCTCTCTCTCACACTCCCAGTTTCTCTCTCTCACACTCCCAGTCTCTCTCACTCTCACACTCCCAATCTCTCTCTCTCACACACTCCCAATTTCTCTCTCACACTCCCAATCTCTCTCTGTCTCACACTCCCAATCTCTCTCTCTCTCACACTCCCAGTCTCTCTCTCTCTCTCTCACGCTCCCAGTCTCTCTCTCTCTCACGCAGCCAGTCTCTCTCTCTCTCTCACTCCCTCACAGACTCCCACTCGCTGTCTACTACACTCTCTCACACACTCCCAGTCTCTCTCTCTCTCTCACTCCCAGTCTCTCTCTCTCACACTCCCAGTCTCTCTCTCTCTTTCACACTCCAAGTCACTCTCTCATACACTCCCAGTCTCTCTCTCTCTCACACAAACTCCAACTCTCTCTCTTTCTCTCTCTCACGCACACTCCCACTCTCTCTCTCTCTCTCTCTCACACACTCCCAGTCTCTCTCTCACTCACACACTCCCGCTCTCTCTCTATCATTCTCTCTCTCACTGCCAGTCTCTCTCTCTCTCACACCCCAATCTCTCTCTCTCTCTCACTCCCAGTCTCTCTCTCTCTCTCACAATCCCAGTCTCTCTCACTCTCACTCCCAATCTCTCTCTCTCTCTCACACTCCTAATCTCTCTCTCTCTCTCACACTCCCAATCTCTCTCTCACTCACACTCCTAATATCTCTCTCACACTCCCAGTCTCTCTCTCTAACACACTCCCAGTCCCTCTCTCTCTCACTCTCCCAATCTCACTCTCCCGCTCCCAATCTCTCTCTCTCACACTCCCAATCTCTCTCTCTCTCTCTCTCACTCCCAATCTCTCTATCTCACACTCCCAATCTCTCTCTCTCTCTCTCTCTCTCTCACACTCCCAAACTCTCTCTCTCACACTCCCAATCTCTCTCTCTCTCACTCCCAATCTCACTCTCTCTCACACTACTAATCTCTCTCCCTCTCACACTCCCAAACACTCTCTCTCACTCCCTGTCTCTCTCTCTCTCACACTCCCAATCTCTCTATCTCACTCCCAGTCTCTCTCTCTCACACACTCGCAATCTCTCTCTATCACACTCCCAATCTTTCTCTCTCACTCCCAATCTCTCTCTCTATCTCAGACTCCCAATCTCTCTCTCTCTCACACTCCCAGTCTCTCTCTCACACACACCCAGCCTCTCTCTCTCACACTCCCGATCTCTCTCTCTCTCACATTCCCAATCTCTCTCTCTCTCTCTCTCTCTCACTCCCAATCTCTCTCTCACTCCCAGTCTCTCTCTCTCACACTCCCAATCTCTCTCTCTCTCACACTCCCAATCTCTCTCTCACACTCCCAATCTCTCTCTCTCACACTCCCAATCTCTCTCTCTCTCTCACTCCCAGTCTCTCTCTCTCTCTCACACTCCCAGTCTCTCTCTCTCTCACACTCCCAATCTCTCTCTCTCTCACACTCCTAATCTCTCTCACACTCCCAGTCTCTCTCTCTCACAAACTCCCAGTCTCTCTCTCTCACACTCAATCTCTCTCTCTCACACTCCCAATCTCTCTCTCTCTCTCTCACACTCCCAATCTCTCTCTCTGTCACACTCCCAATCTCTCTCTCTCACACTCCCAAACTCACTCTCTCTCACACTCCCAATCTCTCTCTCTCTCACATTCCCAATCTCTCTCTCTCACTCCCAATCTCTCTCTCTCTCACACTCCCAGTCTCTCTCTCTCACACACTTCCAGTCTCTCTCTCTCACACTCGCAATCTCTCTCTTTCACTCCCAATCTCTCTCTCTCTCACACTCCCAATCTCTCTCTCTCTCACACTCCCAATCTCTCTCTCTCATTCCCAGTCTCTCTCTCACACACACTCCCAATCGCTCTCTCTCTCTCTCTCACTCCCAGTATTTCTCTCTCTCACATTCCCAATCTCTCTCTCTCTCACACTCCCAATATCTCTCTCACACTCCCAGTCTCTCTCTCTCACACACTCCCATTCTCTCTCTCTCACACTCCCAATCTCTCTCTCTCACTCCCAATCTCTCTCTTACACACTCCCAATCTCTCTCTCTCTCACACTCCCAATCTCTGTCTCTCTCACACTCCCAATCTCTCACTCTCTCTCACACTACCAATCTCTCTCTCTCTCACACTCCCAATCTCTCTCTCTCACACTCTCAATCTCTCTCTCTCACACTCTCAATCTCTCTCTCTCTCACACTCTCAATCTCTCTCTCTCTCACACTCTCAATCTCTCTCTCTCTCACACTCCCAATCTCTCTCTCTCTCACACTCCCAATCTTTCTCTCTCTCACTCTCCCAATCTCTCTCTCTCTCACACTCCCAGTCAGTTCAGTTCAGTTCAGTTCAGTTCAAATGCTTTATTGGCATGAAAGTTTACAGAGAACCATATTGCCAAAGCTTACATAGCAAAAAGGTACAGTTTTCCAACATTCTGTAGGTGTCAATCGATTTGACATTTGTTGGGTACATACAATATTACTTTTAAACAATATTAATTTTAAACAGTCTTTCTACTTCATTTGGTACGTTCAATATTAATTTTAAACAGTCTTAATTTTAAACAGTCCTCAGGTTGTGACATGTTGTTACATATTTGGCCCCAAGGTATGGTCTGTCTCCTTCTCCCAGGACTAATCTCAATTTTGACAGGTCATCCAATTCCTTGAAATCTGGGGTTGTTTGGCTTAGCTTGTTGAATAATATGTTTCTTGATGTGTTGAATTTTTCGCATTTTAGGAGGAAATGCATTTCTGTTTCAACCTCGCCAGCCAGACATTGATCGCATATTCTATTCTCTCTAGGCTGCCAGGATTTCTTGTATCTGCCTTTTTCAATTTCCAGTTGGTGGTCGCTTAGTCTGTACCTGGTGAGGGTCTGTCTCTGTTTTGTGTCTCTGATGGTCGTGAGGTAGTCTGCCAGTTTATATTCTCTTTTTAGGGCCCGGTAACATTCTAATCTGCTTTGGCTTTCGGTTATTTTGTTCCAATGTTCCAGGTAGGTTTCTTTGCATTTTTTAATGATTTGGTTCACTCGGATTGGTGTTTGGACGGCTGTGTTGGTCTGGGGCTGGTCAGGGTCCGGCTGAGTACTTAGTTTCAGTAGCAGCTGACTCAGGGGACACTTTTCTGGGTTTAGCTCTTGGGTCTGAAAGGCTTTGAAATGAAGGGTGTCTGGGGAGCTAGATTTGAGGTGATTTAGGAAGTTTAGTGCTCGTTTTTGGATGTTTATTATCAGTGGGTATCTGCCTAGTTCGGCTCTGCATGCATTTGTTGGCGTTTTTCTTTGGGTGCGAAGGTGCTTCGGCAGAATTCTGCATGTAGGGCTTCTATTGTGTGTTTTTCCCATTTAGTGTAGCTTTGGTGATTTAGCGGGCCCCATACTTCACTACCGTACAGTGCAATGGGCAGGATTATGCTGTCAAATATTTTGAGCCAGATTTTGATTGGGATTTGGATGTTGTAGAATTTTCTTTTTATTGCATATAGGGCTCTTCGGGCTTTTTCTTTTAGTGCATTCACTGCTATGCTGAAGCTTCCTGATGCTGTAATAGTTAGACCAAGGTAGGTGTAGCTCATACTGTGTCCTATAGTGGTATCACTGAGGGTAAACTGGTATTTGTTTTCCTGACATCTGGGTCTTTTCTGAAAAATCATGATGTTGGTTTTCTTTAGATTTACTGTTAGAGCCCAATTTTGGCAGTATTTGTCGAGTAGGTCTAGTTGTTGCTGTAATCCCTGTTCTGTGGGAGACAGCAGAACCAGGTCATCCGCATAGAACAGGGACTTCACTTCTCCATCCAGGAGACGGAGACCTGGTGACTCGCTTTGCTCCAGCATGTCTGCTAATTCATTTATGTATATGTTGAACAGGGTCGGGCTCAAATTTCAGCCCTGCTGGACGCCTCTTCTCTGGGTGAAGAAATCGGTGCGTTTGTCTCCAATTTTGACCCCGCATTTGTTTTTCAGATACATTGATTTAATAAGGTCATAGACTTTGCCCCCTATTCCACACTGAAGAAGTTTATAATAGAGCCCTTCGTGCCATATAGAGTCAAAGGCTTTCTTGAGGTCGATGAAACAGGCGAATATTTTCCCATTTTTTGTTTGGTGTTTATGTTTTTCAATGAGGGTGTGAAGGGTATAGATATGGTCGGCGGTGCGGTGTTTTGGAAGAAAGCCGATTTGGTTTTTTCTGAGGATATTATGTTTGTTAAGAAAATCAAGTAATCTACTATTTAGAATACTGCAGAATAACTTCCCTAGACAACTGTTGACACAGATGCCGCGGTAGTTATTTGGGTCTGATTTGTTTCCACTTTTATATATGGGGGAGATTAGTCCTTGGCACCAGATATCGGGAAAACAGCCTGAGCGTAATATGATGTTGAATAGTTTGAATATCGCACCCTGCATCTCCATATTGCTGAACTTTAGCATTTCATTTTTGATGTTGTCTGGGCCACAGGCTTTCTTTAGGTGGAGAGATTTTGTTTTTGTGGCCAGTTCTTTCCATGTGATTGGGGAGTCTAGAGGGTTTTGGTTGTCTTTAATTGTTGCTTCTAATGTGTGGAGTTTTTCTGTGACCTGATGTTGACTTGGGTTTGTTTTGTTTATTGGGATGTCTTTGTAGAGGTTTTCAAAATGTGTTCTCCAGATGTCGCCATCTTGGATTGGTAATGCTTGCAATTGTGTTGTACTCAGGTTATTCCACATTTCCCAGAATTGTTTTGGATTGGTGGAGTTTTCAATTTCTTCGAGTATTTTGTGGGTATAGTTTTGTGTTTTGTTCCTAATGGTGTGTTTATATCTTTTGAGGGTTTCATTGTATCTAGTACGTAGGTCCGGATTGTTTGGTTGCCGATGCTTTTGGTTTGATATTTTTCTCAGGTCTTTTCTGGCATTTTTGCATTCGTGGTCAAACCATTTCATATTTTTATTTTGTCTTTTGTGACGCTTCCTCTTCTGTTTCACGAGGTCGGCTTTTACAGCTGCCTCATGGAAGATCATATTTATATCCTCTATGGCCGTGTTTACACCATCTCTGGTGATCTCATATAGATTTTCTTTAAATTTTGAAATTTTACTTGTGAGATCAGGTGAATTTAGTGCTGTGATGAATTTATCTCCACTGTCTGGGGCCCATCTGTATGTCTGGTTTATTTTATGTAGCTTACTGTGTTCCTTTTTTGTGTCTGTAGTTTGGGCAGAAAGTTTAAGGTACACATTTATTTGGTTATGGTCTGAGAGGGGGGATTGCTGCCTGACAGTGAATGCGTTGATATCGCAGGGGTCCAGGTCAGTGATTGTATAGTCCACCACACTAGACCCAAGAGTTGAGGAGTATGTGAGTCTCCCTTGGGAGTCCCCTCTGAACCTACCATTAACTATGTACAGGCCTAAGGCTCGGCAGAGTTGCACTACCTCCCTACCGCTTTTATTTATTTCACGATCAAGGTTGTTCCGATTTGCGATGGCTGGTGTGACATCTAAAGAGGTCTGGCCAAACACATGGTTGTTTCCCTGTGGGTCTATGAAGTCAGGTTCACAACCGGTCCTTGCATTTAGGTCCCCACATATTATCACCTTTCCTTGGGCCTGGAAATGGCTGATTTCCATGTGGAGAGTATCAAATAACTCCTCTTCGAAATATGGCGAATCTATTGGAGGTACGTAGATCGCACATAAGTAAACATCTTTTTTTGCTATTCCTATATTTTTATCTAGTTTTAGCCATACGTGTGATTTCCCCTGTTTTACCGGTGAGATGTGTTTGTCCAGTTCTCCCTTATACCACACCAATATTCCCCCGGAGGTTCTGCCCTTGTGTGTTTTAGTGTTCTTTACTGAGGGCACAATGATTTCATGGTACATTGGAGGACAGTGGGTCGGCATGTCCTTTTGGCACCATGTTTCTGTTAACACAATTATATCAATGTCTTTTATAGCTTTTAGGAATTCAGGGTCTATACTCTTCATCCCAAAAGTTGAGGAGCGGAGGCCCTGGATATTCCAGCAGCTTATGTGGAAAGAACGCATTTATATAGTTCAATAAAACGAAATAAAATGGACCTATTTTGTGGGATGAGTGTGGAAACACTATTTTCTATAATGCTAAGTGATGATTTAGTATAAATTTCATGAGGCATGCACATATATCTATCTAATAATAGTAATAATACTGATAAGATAACAATAATGATAATGATAAATAACAATATTAATAATTTCTCCGGCTTTCTATCAGGCTGTTCAGCATCGTCATGATCTTTCTCAGTTCTTGGTCTACAGTCTGTGGTCTAGAGGGGGGTCTTGGGTCAGGTATAAAAGCACGGTTCTGTTGTTGGTTTTGTAAAGGGGGGTGGGGGACATTGGTGGTCCTGTTTGGGCTCCCAATGGTAGAGGGGGTGGGAGGGCTGCGTCTTTTGGCAGTGTTTATGAGGTTTCTTGCGAAGACCCACATCCGCTGTTTGAGTAGATGTATTTCGTCATAGAGGTCCCTTGTGTTGATGTTTGGATGATGGGCCAGGGAGACGTTGGGGAGGACAGAACATCTCGTGTCGATCTCCCTGTTGGTGTTGTGGATTATATAGGCTGGGGTGTCCTTTCTGGGCAGTAGTGTGGAGATCACGATCCACGCCTCGGTGAATTCCCTGCTGGCCTTTTCTGCCATCCTGCTCACCGCCCAAGCCGTGCCTTCCTGTAGGGTGCGTAGGTCGTTCGTGCCTGTGTGGATCACAATCCATTTGGGGCTTCCAAGGGATTCTTTGTTCAGGATCTTCATTGCTTGGCCTGTGTTACTGCACCATTTTTTCAGGACTTGATGGTCTGGGAACAGCCTCTGGGGGTCCAGAAACTTTCCGTTGGAGTCGGTCAGCAGGACCGCCTGAGGGGCTGGTTTTTCAGACTGGGTAGCAGTAGTCTGGGTAGGACTCGCCTGGTGGCTGGTTGTTGGCTGGGTTTCTGGGATATGTTGTGTGGCAGGAGCGGGGTTTGGGGCTTTCGGTGTGTCATCGTTTGGGGGGGTATCTGTCGGTTTTTGTGTTCCTGTGTGTGAGGACTGGGTAGCAGTAGTCTGGGCATGACTCGACTGAGGGCTGGTTGGAGCGGGGTTTGTGGCTTTCTGGGTATCTTCGTGTGGGGTGGCATCCGCCGGGTTCTGTGTCTTTGTGTGTGTTGTTTTTGTGTCCTCAGGTTTTTGGACCTTAAGAGGTTTGTGTTGCCTGCTGAGCCTTTCTACGGTCTCCTTCGTTTTGTTTTGTTGAGTACGGAGTTCTTTGATCTCATTTCTTTGCTCCTCTATGGTCTTTCTCATCTTGTGGATGGTGGACTCGTGTTCCGTTTTTAGCTGTTTGAATTCCTCCTTCAAATTCTTGGCCAGTGTTTCTCTGTATTCGTTGAAATCAAGTTCTAGTTTGGCCAGATTCTCTTTCATCATTTTGTTTTCGTTGAGAGGTGTGGGGGTGGTGGAGATGTACAGGGAGGTGTTTTCCTCTGCTGGTCTCTCTTCTTCTTCCTCCACTTGGCTCTCATCATCCTCTGTTCAACTTTCTTTTGCTTCCTGTCCATTGGTCCTCTTTGTGTCTGCCTTAGTTTTCAACTGGGGGAATTCCTTTTCGAAGGTGTCCAGATTTTCCACATTCCCCTGTATCATGATCTTTCTATTTTTGTTGTAGTAGCTTATGGTTAGCAGGGGGTCATCTTTATCTAGGTTTCCATCTTTACATATTTTCAGTCTGCCTCCACTGCCAATACCTTCACTGGAGACGTATGTGTAGTATTTTTGTAAAGTCTCCTTCCAGGAGGTGACGTATTCGGTGTAGAATATGAGGTTGTTCTTCAGCTTAGTCCCTTTGTGTGTGGTATAGTCAACGTAGAGGATTTCTGGGTTATTTTTTAGTGTTGTGTACTTGTATTTTTCCTTTGCTTTATTTTTTGTGCATTGCTCAGGATATAACATTTCCCTGCTCATTGTAGTCGTTTGTTTTTTGTCTCAGATAGATAACTTTTTTTTTCTCTTTTTTGTGTCGTGTTCCACCTTAGCCCACTTTTAGGTCCAAAATTGGGAGTTTTTCAGGGGTTCATCTTTGATATAGCTGCTCTTAAATGTTTATCTTTCTATTTTTCTCACAGGCTCTTGGTTCGGGTAGTTTATCGTTTCTCTCGGGTTTCTATTCCTTTTCCTCGCGGGTTTGTTGTTCTTTTTTCAGGTTTTATTTTTTTTTTTTTCGAGCTAAATTTAAATAAAATTAAACTTTTTCCGAACTAACTTTAACTAAAATGAAACTTAGGTAGAGTTAGGTAAAACTTATTTCTCCGGCTTTTTCTCTCCAGCTGGTGTTTCCTCTCCTCTCTCTCTCTCACGCTCTCTCGCTCCGTCTCTCTCTCTCTAGGTGCAGTTACCTCTCTTTGCTCCTTTTCTCCTTTCAGCCGTTTCCCTTCATTCAAATTTCGCGCTCTCAGCTCTCAGCTCCCAACGCTCTCTCCGGGCTTCTGCCCTGGCCCCAGCCTCTCGGCTCGGCTGTGCTGTCCCGGCCCGGTGTTTGTCCGAGTTTCTCCGACCCCGGAGTTTCTCGGGTTTCAGGCCCCGGGCTTGCTCGCTCTCCAGGCCCGACCCGATCCGGCACCCCTACCTCTCCACTCGCCTCTTTGACTGGCTCGGGCCGCTCCTCCCGGTCTGGGTCTACTCCTGTTGCTGCTCGCTCTCCTTCTCTCCGGTGCCTCGCTCGGCCCGGTTCCTCGGGCCTTTCTCCGGCTTCAGGCTCCGTGTCCGGTTGCTGCTCGGGCTCTGCTCTCTCTCTTTCTCTCTTTCTGTCTCTTTCTCTCTGTCTCTCTCTGTTTGTCTCTCTCTTTCTGTCTCTCTCTCTGTTTCTCTCTCTCTGTCTCTTTCTTTCTGTCTCTCTCTTTCTGTCTCACTCTCTAACAGAATTTTGATCTCCAAGTCTCTCTCTCTCTCTCTCTCTGTCTCTCACACTCACAGTCTCTCTCAGTTCAGTTCAGTTCAGTTCAAATGCTTTATTGGCATGAAAGTTTAAAGAGAACCATATTGCCAAAGCTTACATAGCAAAAAGGTACAGTTTTCCAACACTCCCAATCTCTCCCTCTCTCTCACTCCCAGTCTCTCTCTCTCTCTCACACTCCCAGTCTCTCTCTCTCTCACACTCCCAATCTCTCTCTCTCACACTCCCAATCTCTCTCTCTCTCTCACTCCCAGTCTCTCTCTCTCTCTCACACTCTCAGTCTCTCTCTCTCTCTCTCACTCCCAATCACTTTCTCTCTCACATTCCCAATCTCTCTCTCTCTCACACTCCCAATCTCTCGCTCTCACACTCCCAATCGCTCTCTCTCTCACACTCCCAACCTCTCTCTCTCTCACACTCCCAATCTCTCTCTCTGTGACACTCCCAATCTCTCTCTCACACTCCCAATCTCTCTCTCTCACACTCCCAACCACTCTCTCTCTCACTCCCAATCTCTCTCTCTCTCACACTCCCAATCTCTCTCTCACACTCCCAATCTCTCTCTCTCACACTCCCAGTCTTTCTCTCTCTCACACTCCCAATCTCTCTCTCTCACACGACCAATCTCTCTCTCACACTCCCAATCTCTCTCTCTCTCACAGTCCCAATCTCTCTCTCTCACACACCCAATCTCACTCTCTCTCACACTCACAATCTCTCTCTCTAACACTCCCATCTCTCTCTCTCTCTCTCTCCCAGTATCTCTGTCTCACACTCCCAATCTCTCTCTCACTCCCATTCTCTCTCTCTCTCACACTCCCAAATTCTCTCTCTCACTCCCAGTCTCTCTCTCTCACACACTCCCAGTCTCTCTCTCTCACACTCCCAGTCTCTCTCTCACACTCCCAATCTCTCCCTCTCTCTCACTCCCAGTCTCTCTCTCTCTCTCACACTCCCAGTCTCTCTCTCTCTCACACTCCCAATCTCTCTCTCTCACACTCCCAATCTCTCTCTCTCTCTCACTCCCAGTCTCTCTCTCTCTCTCACACTCTCAGTCTCTCTCTCTCTCGCACTCCCAATCTCTCTCTCTCTCACACTCCTAATCTCTCTCTCTCTCTCTCACTCCCAGTCTCTCTCTCTCACACTCCCAATCTCTCTCTCTCTCACACTCCCAATCTCTCTCTCACACTGCCAAACTCTCTCTCTCACACTCCCACTCTCTCTCTCTCTCTCACTCCCAGTCTCTCTCTCTCTCTCACACTCCCAGTCTCTCTCTCTCACACTCCCAATCTCTCTCTCTCTCACACTCCTATTCTCTCTCTCTCTCTCTCACTCCCAGTCTCTCTCTCTCACACTCCCAATCTCTCTCTCTCTCACTCTCCCGATCTCTCTCTCTCTCACACTCCCAGTCTCTGTCTCTCACACTCTCAATCTCTCTCTCTCTCTTACACTCTCAATCTCTCTCTCTCTCTCACACTACCAATCACTTTCTCTCTCACACTCCCAATCTCTCTCTCTCTCACACTCCCAATCTCTCTCTCTCACACTCCCAATCTCTCTCTCTCTCACACTCCCAATCTCTCTCTCTCTCACACTCCCAACCTCTCTCTCTCTCACACTCCCAATCTTCCTCTCTCTCACTCCCAGTCTCTCTCTCTCACGCACTCCCAATCTCTCTCTCTCACACTCCCAATCTCTCTCTCTCTCACACTCCCAATCTCTCTCTCTCACACTCCCAATCTCTCACTCTCTCACACTCCCAATCTCTCTCTCTCACACTCCCAGTTTCTCTCTCTCACACTCCCAGTCTCTCTCACTCTCACACTCCCAATCTCTCTCACTCTCACACTCCCAGTCTCTCTCACTCTCTCACTCCCAATCTCTCTCTCTCGCACACTCCCAATTTCTCTCTCACACTCCCAATCTCTCTCTGTCTCACACTCCCAATCTCTCTCTCTCTCACACTCCCAGTCTCTCTCTCTCTCTCTCACGCTCCCAGTCTCTCTCTCTCTCACGCAGCCAGTCTCTCTCTCTCTCTCTCTCCCTCACACACTCCCACTCGCTCTCTCCTACTCTCTTATGCTCTTTACCCGCTGTCCACTTGATGGCTGCGTCTAGCGGGCGCCTATCCCTTAATAGGTCAGATATCCAATGTTTTGTGAGGTTGACTTTTCCAAAAACATAATCTGCTATTCTTTCATCCATCACATTTTGTTTATTCAGACCTTGATCTAACACACTACTTTCCTGCTGCCAAAGTCCTGCCGTGGGCGCCATTTCTGTAGGGGGTTTCTCTTGCTCGTTCTGGTCTCCTGCCAGGCTTCGTGCAATAATTACCCTTGAGTGGTTCGACCCACTCCCCCTACGGTTCTAGACCTTGGACTTAGGTGCAGAGAACAGTAGTGCAGAGAAAGGACTCAATAGACCAGGTTGAATAGCACGAAATGGATGCTTTTGTTTTTAAACAGTTTGAAGCATTACAAAATACATGTCATAGGCACAGATTAAAGTAACTACAATCCTGCACAAATTTATGAACTTGACTCTATGGAAATGGGGAACACACGGCACATCGAAAAAGGGAAAACACATTACGATTACCCTTAACTCCCTCCCCTATACCTAAACTAAGTTTTGACCTGGGGAACTTGGGATCATGCACACCACTCTCAAAATCGCGAAAAAGGGGGGTTCGCTGCCTTTTGGCACCGCTTTCCATCATCACGTGGATTTGGAAACTTCTGGCGCAGTCGATATTCTCTCTCTCTCTCTCTCTCTCTCGAGGCGGTGGGGTAGACACAGCCTCGATGAGCGCTCATCAAGGTTGAAGATCAGCTACAGGCTGTTGAAGAGCTGCATGCAAATGGGAAAATCTGAAGGTCTCTGGCCGAATGGTATGCCGAGGACTTTTCTCGCTCACGCCTTTCTCGGTGGCTTTCCAGAGGGTTTCTTCTCCTTCGGCCTGGGTCGTCGATGATCTCCCGACCCCAGTACCAGGGCCACCCTCGTCATCTTCTCGTCGTGGCCGAGCCTTGTCCGGCTGAACACCGACCACGTTGTCTTTTCACCGAAATTGTCCGTCCGAAGCGTCTTTAAAAAGACGAAGCGTCTTCATCGATTCCAAATCTACCGAGGTGGAAGAGGCGCCGATTCCGGCACCGTCCGTCCTTCGTTCGTCCGTTCGTTCCTTGTAGAAGAAGCTGTTGAAGAAGTCGTCCAAGAAGTGGAAGTAGAAGTAACTTAGATGGACTTTCAATCCATAGTTATACTCTTTTGGGACAGTCTTATCTCCCGCCAAATCATAGTCCTGTCTTTGTATTAATTTTGGCGGGCAGAAATCTCTGCAGGGGCGCTTTGTCTTGTAACAGGAGCCGGTGATAACTTAACTGGCCTTCCTGGCCGATAATGTCTTTTAATGTCTTTTACATTGTCATCGCGACTCGGTACGCATATTGATCGTTCCGGAGATTTTCCTTGATGGCTGTTAAACAGTTTCTCCTTTGTACAATAAATGGGTATAAGTGTTTTTACATTGTCCGCCCATATCTTGATGGGCCCCATCCTGCACTTAGAATCCATTGAATATGTATGCTGTTTCCCTGAGTTTCGGTTCCCAGATACTGGCTTTCGCGGGCTTACTGTCTTCAATCCACAAGCCTGTCTGGCTTGCAGTAACAGAAATAAAATGGTCCAGAAAACTGATCACGAGGCCCGTCGGCCATTTTGTTTGCCCTTTTATCAAAGGTTTTTCTGTGCAAGCTTACTTTGGTCAATAAACAGTCTTATTTTCTCCGGTTTTCTTGCGTGATTATTGTTGAAAATTTCGAAACTTACAACATCTTCACAATAATTGTAGCCGTCCTGAACTGGATCTCTCCACACTGAATGTAACCCTGCTGACCTGGACATGTCCTCACTGAATGTAACTGCGCTGAACTGGAACTGTCCACTCTGAATATAACATTGCTTAACTGGACCTGACCACACTGACTGCAATTCTGCAGAACAGGTCCTCTCCAAACTTATTGTAACTGTGCTGAAATGGACCTGTCCAAACTGAATGTATCTGTGCTGAACTTAACCTGTCCACACTGAATGTAACTGTGCTGAAATGGACATGTCCACGCTGAATGTAACTGTGCTGTGCTGGTCTTGTCAACACTGAATGTAACTGTGCTGAACTGGACATGTACACAATGAATGTAACTTTGCTGAACTGGAACTGACCACACTGACTGCAACTCTTCTGAACAGGTCAAATCCACACTTAATGTAACTGTGCTGAAATGGACCTTTCCAAACTGAATGTAACTGTGGTTAACTGGACCTGTCTACACTGAATGCAACTGTGCTGAAATGGATATGTCCAATCTGATAGCAAATGTGCAGTACTGGACCTGTCTACTCTGAATGTAACCATGCTGAAATTTACCTCTCCATGCTGAATGTTACTGTGCTGAACTGGACCTGTCCACACTGAATGTGTCTATGCTCAACTGGACATGTTCACCCTGAATGTAACTGAGCTGCTTTGGACCTGTCCACACTGAATGTATCTGTGCAGAACTGGACCTCTCTACACTGAATGTAATGGTGCTGAACTGTACCTGGCCAAAATGAATGTAACTGTGCTGAACTACACATGTCCACACTGAATGTAACTGTGCTGAACTGGACCTCTCCAGACTGAAGTGGTTAGCACTGTTGCCTCACAGCGCCAGGGACCCGGGTTCGAATCCGGCCTCGGGTGACTGTCTGTGTGGAGTTTGCACATTCTCCCCGTGTTTGCGACGGTTTCCTCCGGGTGCACCGGTTTCCTCCCACAGTCCAAAGATGTGCGGGTTAGGTTGATTAGCTATGATAAATTAACCCTTAGTGCTAGGGGGATTAAATACGTGGGGTTACGGGGATAGGGTGGGATATGTGTTGGTGTCGGGGTTACGTGGATCGGGTGGGATATGTGTCGTTGCAGGCTCGATGGGCCGAAATGTCCTCTATCTGCACTGTGGGGTTTCTGTGATTTCTGTGATTTCTGTGAATGTATCGGTGCTGAAGCGAACATGTCCATACTGAAAGAAACTGTGCTGAACTGGATCTGTCCACACTGAATGTAAATGTGCTGACCTGGACATGTCCATATTGAATGTAACAGTGCTGAAGTCTACCTGTCCACACTGAATGTAACTGTTCTGTATTGGACATGTCCACATTGAATGTAACTCTGCTGAATTGGAACTGTGCACATTGAATGTTAAAATAATGAACTGGACCTGTCCACACAGAATGCAACTCTGCTGAGATGCACCTGACCAAACTGAGAGTAACTGTGCTTAGCTGGACCTCTCCACACTAAATGTAGCTTTGCTGAACAAAACCTGACGACACTGAATGTAACTGTGCTGAACTGGACATGTCCACAATAAATGTAACCGTGCAGAGCTGGAACTGTCCAGTCTGAATGTTACTATGCTGAACTGGACCAGTCTACTCTGAAAGTAAATGTGCAGAACTGCACATGTCCACACTGAATGTAAATGTGCTGAACTGGTCTTGTCCACACTGAATGTAACTGTGATGAACTGGACCTGACCACACTGGCTGCAACTCTGCTGAACTGGTCCTCTCCACACTTAATGTAACTCTGCTGAAACGGACCTGGCCACACTGAGAGTAACTGTGCTGAACTGCACCTCTGCACACTAAATGTAACTGTGCTGAACTGGACCTGTCCACACTGAATGTAACTCTGCTGAACTGGACATGTAAAAACTGAATGTAACCGTGCTGAATTGGACCTGTCCAATCTGAATGTTACTATGCTTAACTGGACCTGTCCACACTGAATGTAACTGTGCTTAGCTGCACCTGTCCAAACTGATTGTAACTGTGCTGAACTGGAGCTATCACACTTTATGAAACTGTGCTGAACTGGACATATCCAACGGAAATAGCCGTGCTGAAATGGACCTGTCCCCAATTAATGTAACTGCGCTGAACTGGAACTGTCCATTCTGCGTGTAACAATGCTGAAATTGACCTGTCAACACTGAAAGTAACTGTGCTGAACTGGACATATCCTCAGTGAACGTAACTGTGCTGAACTGGACCTGTCCTCACTTAATGTAACTGTGCTGATATGGACCTGTCCACACTGACTGCAACTGTGATGAACTGGACCTCTACACACTAAATGTAACTGTGCTGAAATGGAACTGTCCAGACTGAATATAACTTTGCTGAACTGGACATGTCAACACAGAATGTAAGCGTGCTGAACTGTACCTGACCACACTGAATGTAACTGTGCTGAACTGGACCTGTCCACACTGAATGTAACTGGGCTGAACTCGACCTGTCCAAACTGAATATGACTGTGCTGAACAGGACCTGTCCACACTGAATCTAACTGTGCTAAACTGGACATGTCCACAATTAGAGCAACTGTGCAGAACTGGACATCTACACAGTGAATGTAACTGTGCTGAACTGAACATCTTCACAATGATTGTAACGGTGCTGAACTGGATCTCTCCACACTGAATGTAACTGTGCTGACCTGAACATGTCCTCACTGAATGTAACTGCGCTGAACTGGACTTGCCCACACTGAATATAACTTTGCTGAACAGGACCTGACCGCACTGACTGCAACTCTGCTGACCATGTCCTCTCCACCCTTATTGTAACTGAGCTGAATGGGCCTGTCCAAACTGAATGTATCTGTGCTGAACTAGACCTGTCCAGACCGAATGTAACTTTGCTGAAATGGACATGTCCACACAGTATGTAACTGTGCTGTACTGGACATCTCAACGCTGAATGTAACTGTGCTGAACTGGACATGCCCACACTGAATGTAACTTTGCTGAACTGGACCTGACCACACTGACTGCAACTCTGCTGAACAGGTCCTCTCCACACTTAATGTAACTGTGCTGAAATGGACCTGTCCAAATTGAATGCAATTGTGCTTAACAGGACCTGTCCACACTGAATTCAACTGTGCTGAAATGGACATGTCCACACTGAATGCAACTGTTCTGTACTGGACCTGTCTAATCTGAATGTAACCGTGCTGAACTGTACCTCTCCACACTGAATGTTACTGTGCTGAACTGGACCTGTCCACACTGAATGTAACTGTGCTGAACTGGACATGTTCACACTGAATGTAACCGTGCAGTACTGGACCTGTCCAGTCTGAATGTTTCTATGCTGACCTGGTCCAGTCTACTCTGAAAGTAACTATGCAGAACTGCACATGTCCACACTGAATGTAAATGTGCTGAACTGGTCTTGTCCACACTGAATGTAACTGTGATGAACTCGACCTGTGCACAAATAATATAACATTGCTGAACTGGACATGTGCACACTGAATGTAATTGCACTGAACTGGACCTGTGCACACTGAATGTAACAGTGCTGAATTGGACATGTCCACACTGAATGTAACTGTGCTGAACTGGAACTGTCCACACTGAAAGTAACTGTGCTGAACTGGACCTGTCATCACTGACTGTGACTGTGCTGTACTGGACTTATCCACACTGATTGTAAATATACTGAACTGGACATGTCCACCCTAAATATAACAATGCTGAACTGGACCTGACGTCACTGAATGTAACAGTGCTGATCTGGAACTGTCCACACAGAATGTATCTCTGCTGAACTGGTCCTGCCCACACTGAATGTAACTGTGCTGAACTGGACAAATACACACTGAATGAAACCGTGCTGTAATTGACCTGTCACCACTGAAATTAAATTTGCTGAACTGGAAATCTCCACGCTGAATTTAACTGTGCTGAAGTGGAATTGTCCAATATTAATGCAACTGTGCTGAACTGGACATGTCCACACTGAATGTAAATTTGCTGAAATGATCATCTCCACACTGAATGTAAGTCTGATGAACTGGAACTGTCCACACTGAATTTAACTTTGCTGAACTGGACATGTCCTCAGTGAACGTAACTGTGCTAAACTGGACCTGTCCTCACTGAATGTAACTGTGCTGATATGGACCTGTCCACACTGACTGCAACTGTGATGAACTGGACCTCTACACACTAAATGTAACTGTGCTGAAATGGAACTGTCCAGACTGAATATAACTTTTCTGAACTGGACTTGTCAACACTGAATGTAACTGTGCTGAACTGGTCCTGTCCACACTGAATGTAACTGGGCTGAACTCGACCTGTCCAAACTGAATATGACTGTGCTGAGCAGGACCTGTCCACATTGAATCTAACTGTGCTAAACTGGACATGTCCACAATTAGAGCAACTGTGCAGAACTGGACATCACCACAGTGAATGTAACTGTGCTGAACTGGACATCTTCACAATGATTGTAACGGTGCTGAACTGGATCTCTCCACACTGAATGTAACTGTGATGACTTGGACATGTCCTCACTGAATGTAACTCTGCTGTATTGGAACTGTGCACACTGAATGTTAATGTGCTGAACTGGACCTGTCCACACTGAATGCAACTGTGCTGAAATCGACCTGACCAAACTGAGAGTAACTGTACTTAGCTGGACCTCTCCAAACTAAATGTAACTTTGCTGAACTGGATCTGTCCACACAGAATGTAACCGTGCAGAGCTGGTCCCGTTACTATGCTGACCTGGACCAGTCTACTCTGAAAGTAACTGTGCAGAACTGCACATGTCCACACTGAATGTAAATGTGCTGACCTGGACATGTACTCACTGAATGTAACTGCGCTGAACTGGACTTGTCCACACTGAATGTACCTTTGCTGAACTGGACTGACCACACTGACTGCAACTCTGCTGAACAGTTTCGCTCCACACTTATTGTAACTGTGCTGAAATGGACCTGTCCAAACTGAATGTATCTGTGCTGAACTAGACCTGTCCACACTGAATGTAACAATGCTGAACTGGAAATGTCCACACTGAATGTAAATTTGCTGAAATGGACCTGACCACAGTGACTGCAACTCTGCTGAACAGGTCCTCTCCACACTTCATGTAATTGTGCTGAGATGGACCTGAACACACTGAGATTAACTGTGCTGAAATGGACCTCTCCACACTAAATGTAACTGTGCTGAACTGGACATATCCACACTGAATGTAAATGTACTGAACTGGTCCTGACCACACTGAATGTAACTCTGCTGAACTGGACCTGTGCACAACTAATGTAACATTGCTGAACTGGACATGTGCACACTGAATGTAATTTTGCTGAACTTGACCCATCCACACTGAATGCAACAGTGCTGACCTGGACCTATCCAAACTGAATGTAACTGTGCTGAACTGGACTTGTCCACACTGAATGTCCCTGTGTTGAACTGGATCTGTCCACACTGAATGTAATTGGGCTGAAGTGGATGTGTCCATATTGAATGTAACTGTGCTGAACTCTACCTGTCCACATTGAATGTAACTGTGCTCTACTGGTCATGTCCTCACTGAATGTAACTGTGCTGTACTGGACATGTCCACACTGAATGTAACATTGCTGAACTGGAAGTGTCCACACTGAAAGTAACTGTGCTGAGATGGACCTGACCACACTGCGAGTAACTTTGCTGAACTGGACCGCTCCACACTAAATGTAACTGTGCTGAACTGGACCTCTCCACACTGAATGTATCTGTGCTAATCTGGACATGTACACACTGAATGTAACCTTGCTGAACTGGACATGTCCAATCTGAATGTTACTTTGCTGAACTGGACCTGTCCAATCTGACTGTGTCTGTGCTGCACTGGATATATCCACACCGAATGTAAATGTACTGAATGAGTCCACACCACACTGAATATAACTGGGCTGAACTGGACCTGTGCACAATTATTGGAATTGTGCTGAACTGGACATGTCCACAATTAGAGGAACTGTGCAGAACTGGAAATCTCCACAGTGAATGTAACTGTGCTGAACTGGACATCTTTACAATGATTGTAACGGTGCTGAACTGGATCTCTCCACACTGAATGTAACTGCGCTGACTTGGACATGTCATCAATGAATGTAACTCTGCAGAATTGGAACAGTGCACACTGAATGTTAATGTGCTGAACTGGACCTCTCCAAACTAAATGTAACTGTGCTGAACTGGACCTGTCCACACTGAATGTAACCGTACAGAGCTGGACCCGTTGCTATGCTGACCTGGACCAGTCTTCTCTGAAAGTAACTGTGCAGAACTGCACATGTCTACACTGAATGTAAATATGCTGAACTGGTCTTGTCCACACTGAATGTAACGGTGATGAACTGGACCTGTCCAGTCTGAATGTTACTATGCTGAACTGGACTAGTCTACTCTGAACGTAACTGTGCAGAACTGGACATGTCCACACTGAATGTAAATGTGCTGAACTGGTCTTGTCCACACTGAATGTAACTGTGATGAACTGGAACTGTGCACAATTAATATAACATTGCTAAACTGGACATGTGCACACTGAATGTAATTGCACTGAACTGGACCTGTGCAGACTGAATGTAACAGTGCTGAACTGGGCATGTCCACACTGAATCTAACTGTGCTAAACTTGACATGTCCACAATTAGAGCAAATGTGCAGAACTGGACATCTCCACAGTGAATTTAACTCTGCTGAACTGGACATCTTCACGATGATTGTAACGGTGCTGAGCTGGATCTCTCCTCACTGAATGTAACTGTGCTGACCTGGACATGTCCTCACTGAATGTAACTGCGCTGAACTGGACTTGACCACACTGAATATAACTTTGCTGAACTTGACCTGACCGCACTGACTGCAACTCTGCTGAACAGGTCCTCTCCACACTTATTGTAACTTTGCTGAAATGCACCTGTCCAAACTGAATGTATCTGTGTTGAACTAGACCTGTCCAGACTGAATGTAACTTTGCTGAAATGGGCATGTCCACACTGAATGCAACTGTGCTGTACTGGACGTGTCAATGCTGAATGTAACTGTGCTGAACTGGACATGCCCACACTGAATGTAACTTTGCTGAACTGGACCTGACCACACTGACTGCAACTCTGCTGAACTGGTCCTCTCCACAAATAATGTAACTGTGCTGAAATGGACCTGTACAAATTGAATGCAAATGTGCTTAACTGGACCTTTCCACACTGAATTCAACTGCTGAAATGGACATGTCCACACTGAATGCAACTGTTCTGTACTGGACCTGTCTAATCTGAATGTAACTGTGCTGAACTGTACCTCTCCACACTGAATGTTACTGTGCCGAACTGGACCTGTCCACACGGAATGTAACTGCGCTCAACTGGACATGTTCACACTGAATGTAACCATGCTGATTTGGACCTGTCCACACTGAATGTTTCTGTGCAGAACTGGACCTTTCTATTCTGTATGTAACCGTGCTGAAATGTACCTGGCCACAATGAATGTAACTGTGCTGAACTGCACATGTCCACACTGAATGTAACTGAGCTAAACTGGACCTGTCCAGACTGAATGTATCTGTGCTGAAATGGACATGTCCACACTGAATGTAACTTTTCTGTACTGGACAGGTCCACACTGAATGTTACTCTGCTGGATTGGAAATCTACACACTGAATGTTAATGTGTTGAACTGGACCTGTCGACACTGAATGCAACTGTGATGAGATGGACCTGACCACACTGAGAGTAAATTTGATTAGCTGGACCTCTCTACACTAAATGTAACTGTGCTGTACTGGACCTGTACACACTGAATGTAACTGTGCTGAACTGGACATGTCCACACTTAATGTAACCGTGCAGAACTGGACTTGTCCAGTCTGAATGTTACTATGCTGACCTGGTCCATTGTACTCTGAAAGTAATTGTGCAGAACTGCACATGTCCACACTGAATGTTAATGTGCTGAGCTGGTCTTGTCCACACTGAATGTAACTGTGAACTGGACCTGTGCACAATTAATGTAACATTGCTGAACTGGACATGTGCACACTGAATGTAATTGCATTGAACTGGACCTGTGCATGCTGACTGTAACAGTGCTGAACTTGACATGTCCACACTGAATGTAACTGTGCTGAACTGGAACTGTCCACACTGAAAGTAACAGTGCTGAACAGGACCGGTCATCACTGACTGTGACTGTGCTGTACTAGAATTGCCGCACTGAATGTAAATGTACTGAACTGGACATGTCCACCCTAAATATAACAGTGCTGAACTGGACCTGACCTCACTGAATGTACCTGTGCTGCACTGAAACGATCCACACAGAATGTATCTCTGCTGAACTGGACCTGTCCACACTGAATGTAACTGTGCTGAACTGCACAAATACACACTGAATGAAACCGTGCTGTAATTGACCTGTCACCACTGAAATTAAATTTGCTGAACTGGCCTTGTCCATGCTGAATTTACCCGTGCTGTACTGGAATTGTCCACAATTAATGCAACTGTGTTGAACTGGACATGTCCACACTGAATGTAAATTTGCTGAACTAGACATCTCCACGCTGAATGTAACTCTGATGTACTGGAACTGTCCACACTGGAAGTAACTTTGCTGAACTGGACATGTCCTCAGTGAAAGTAACAGTGCTGAACTGGACCTGTCCAGTCTGAATGTAACTGTGCTGATATGGACCTGTCCACACTGACTGCAACTGTGATCAACTGGACATCTACACACTAAATGTAACTGTGCTGAACTGGAACTGTCCACACTGAAAATAACTTTGCATAACTTGACATGGCAACACTGAATGTAAGCCTGCTGAACTGTACCTGACCACACTGAATGTAACTGTGCTTAGCTGCACCTGTCCAAACTGATTGTAACTGTGCTGAACTGGAGCTATCACACTTTATGAAACTGTGCTGAACTGGACATATCCAACGGAAATAGTCGTGCTGAAATGGACCTGTCCCCAATTAATGTAACTGTGCTGAACTGGAACTGTCCATTCTGCGTGTAACAATGCTGAAATTGACCTGTCAACACTGAATGTAACTGTGATGAACTGGACCTCTACACACTAAATGTAACTGTGCTGAACTGGAACTGTCCACACTGAAAATAACTTTGCATAACTTGACATGGCAACACAGAATGTAAGCCTGCTGAACTGTACCTGACCACACTGAATGTAACTGTGCTGAACTGGACCTGTCCACACTGAATGTAATTGTGCTGAACTCGACCACCCAAACTGAATATGACTGTGCTGAACAGGACCTGTCCACACTGAATGTAAATGTGCTAAACTGGACATGTCCACAATTAGAGCAACTGTGCAGAACTGGACATCTCCACGGAATGTAACTGTGGTGAACTGGACAGCTTCACAATGACTGTAACGGTGCTGAACTGGATCTCTCCACACTGAATGTAACTGCGCTGAACTGGACTTGTCCTCACTGAATGTAACTGTGCTGAACTGCACCTGACCGCACTGACTGCAACACTGCTGAACAGGTCCTCACGACACTTATTGTAACTGTGCTGAAATGGATCTGTCCAAACTGAATGTGTCTGTGCTGAACTACACCTGTCCACTCTGAATGTAACTGTGCTAAAATGGACATCTCCACACTGAATGTAACTGTGCTGTACTGGACATGTCAACACTGACTGCAACTCTGCTGAACATGACCTCTCCACACTTAATGTAACTGTGCTGAAATTGACCTGACCACACTGAGAGTAACTGTGCTGAACTGGACCTCTGCAAACTAAATGTAACTGTGCTGAACTTGACCTGTCCACACTGAATGTAACAGTGCAGAACTGGACATGTCCACACTGAATGTAATTGTGCTAAACTGGACATGTCCACAATTAGAGCAACTGTGCAGAACTCGACATCTCCACAGTGAATGTAACTGTGCTGAACTGGACGTCTTCACAATGATTGTAACGGTGCTGAACTGGTTCTCTCCACACTGAATGTAACTGTGCTGAACTGGACTTGTCCACACTGAATATAACTTTGCTGAACTGGACCTGACCGCACTGACTGCAACCCTGCTGAACAGGTCCTCTCCACACTTATTGTAACTGTGCTGAAATGGACCTGTCCACACTGAATGTAACTCTGCTGAACTGGACATGTACAAACTGAATGTAACCGTGCTGAACTGGACCTGTCCAATCTGAATGTTATTATGCTGAACTGGACCTGTCCATTCTGAATGTATCTGTGCTGAACTGGACATGTCCACACTGAATGTAAATGTACTGAACTGGTCCGGATCACACTGAATGTAACTCTGCTGAACTGGACCTGCGCACAATTAATGTAACATTGCTGAACTGGGCATGTGCACACTGACAGTAATTGCACTGAACTTGACCTATCCACACTGAATGTAACAGTGCTGAACTGGACTTGTGCACATTGAATGTACCTGTGCTGAACTGGATCTGTCCACACTGAATGTAACTGTGCTGAAGTGGACGTATCCATATTGATTGTACCTGTGCTGAACTCTACCTGTCCACACTGAATGTAACTGTGCTGCACTGGACATGTCCACTCTGAATGTACCTGTGCTGAATTCTACCTGTCCACACTGAACGTAGCTGTGCTCTACTGGACATGTCCACACTGAATGTAACCTGCTGCAATTGACCTATCACCACTGAAATTAACTTTGGTGAGCTGGACCTGTCCACACTGAATGTCAGTGTGCTGAACTGGACCGTTCCACACTTAATGAATCTTTGCTGAACAGGATATGTCCACACTGAATGTAACTGTGCTGAACTGGACCTGTCCACACTGAATGTAAATGTACTGAACTGGATATGTCCAGCCTGAATGTAACTGTGCTGAACTGGACCTGACCACGCTAACTGCACCTCTGCTGAACAGGTCCTCTCCACAATTAATGTAACTGTGCTGAAATGGACCTGTCCACACTGAATGCAACTGTGCTGAACTGGACATCTCCACACTGAATGTAACCGTGCTGAACTGTACCTGTCCATGCTGAATGTAAGTTTGCTGATCTGGTCCTGTCCACAATGAATGTAACTGTGCTTCTCTGGACCTGTCCACACTGAATGTAACAGTTCTTAGCTGGACCTGTCCAAGCTGAATGTAACTGTGCTGAACTGGACCTGTCCACATTGTATTTAACTGTGCTGAACTGGACATGTCCACACAGAATGCTACCTTGCTGAACTGGACCAGTCCACACTGAATGTAACACTACTTAACTGGACCTGCCCACAATGAATGTAACTGTGCTTAACTGAACATGTCAACACTGATTATCAACCATGCTGAGCTGGGCATGTCTATACTGAATGTAACTGTGCTGAACTGGACATGTCCACACTGAATGCAACCGTGCCGAACGGGACCTGTCCACAACGACTGTAACAGTGCTGAAAGTGACCTGTCCACAATGAATGTAACTGTGCTGAACTGGACCTGGCACACGGAATGTAACTGTGCTGAACTCGACCTGTCCAAACTGAATAAGACTATGCTGAACAGGACCTGTCCACACTGAATGTAACTGTGCTAAACTGGACATGTCCACAATTAGAGCAACTGTGCAGAACAGGACTTCTCCACACTGAATGTAACTGCGCTGAACTGGACATCTTCACAATGATCATAACGGTGCTGAATTGGATCTCTCCACACTGAATGCAACTGTGCTGACCTGGACTTGTCCACAATGAATGTAACTTTGCTGAACTGGACTGACCACACTGAATGCAATTCTGCTGAACAGGTCCTCTCCACACTTATTGTAAATGTGCTGAAATGGACCTGTCCAAACTGAATGTATCTGTGCTGAACTAGACCTGTCCACACTGAATGTAACTGTGCTGAAATGGACATATCAACACTGAATGTAACTGTGCTGTACTGGACATGTCAACACTGAATGTAACATTGCTGAATGGACATGTCCACACTGAATGTTACTATGCTGAAATGGACCTGACCACAGTGACTGCAACTCTGCTGAACAGGTCCTCTCCACACTTAATGGAATTGTGCTGAAATGGACCTGACCACACTGAATGTAACTGTGCTGAAATAGACCTGTCCACACTGAATGTAACTCTGCTGAACTGGACATGTACAAACTGAATGTAACCGTGCTGAAATGGACCTGTCCAATCTGAATGTTACTGTGCTAAACTGGAGCTGTCCACTCTGAATGTATCTGTGCTGAACTGGACATGTCCACACTTAAATTAAATATACTGAACTGGTCCTGACCACACTGAATGTAACTCTGCTGAACTGGACCTGTGCACAATTAATGTAACATTGCTGAACTGGGCATGTGCATACTGAATGTAATTGCGCTGAACTTGACCTATCCACACTGAATGTAACAGTGCTTACCTGGACATATCCATACTGAATGTAACTGTGCTGAACTGGACTTGTCCACACTGAATGTACCTGTGCTGAGCTGGATCAGTCCACACTGAATGTAACCATGCTGAAGTGGACGTGTCCATAGTGAATATACCTGTGCTGAACTCTACCTGTCCACACTGAATGTAACTCTGCTGTAATTGACATGTCCATACTGAATGTAACCGTGCTGCAATTGACCTATCACCACTGAAATTAACTTTGATGAGCTGGACCTGTCCACACTGAATGTATCTTTGCTGAACAGGATATGTCGACACTGAATGTAACTGTGCTGAACTGGACTTGTCCACACTGAATGTCAGTGTGCTGAACTGGACCTTTCCACACTGAATGTATCGTTGCTGAACAGGATATGACCACACTGAATGCAACTGTGCTGACCTGGACATGTCCTCACTGAAAGTAACTGCGCTGAACTGGACTTGTCCAGACTGAATGTAACTTTGCTGAACTGGACTGACCACACTGACTGCAACTCTGCTGAATAGGTCCTCTCCACACTTATTGTAACTGTGCTGAAATGGACCTGTCCCAACTGAATGTATCTGTGCTGAACTAGACCTAACCACACTGAATGTTACTGTGCTGAAATGGACATGTCCACACTGAAGGTAACTGTGCTGTACTGGACAAGTCAACACTAAATGTAACATTGCTGAACCTGACATGTCCACACAGAATGTAACTTTGCTGAAATGGGCCTGACCACAGTGACTGCAACTCTGCTGAACAGGCCCTCTCCACACTTAATGTAATTGTGCTGAAATGGATCTGACCACACTGAGAGAAACTGTGCTGAAATGGACCTCTCCACACTAAATGTAACTGTGCTGAACTGGACCTGTCCACACTGAATGTAACTCTGCTGAACTGGACGTGTACAAACTGAATGTAACCGTGCTGAACTGGACCTGTCCAATCTGAATGTTACTATGCTGAACTGGACCTGTCCACTCTGAATGTATCTGTGCTGAACTGGGCAGGTCCACACTGAATGTAAATGTACTGAACTGGTCCTGACCACACTGAATGTAACTCTGCTGAACTGGAACTGTGCACAATTAATGTAACATTGCTGAACTGGACATGTGCACACTGAATGTAATTGCGCTGAACTTGACCTATCCACAATGAATGTAACAGTGCTGACCTGTACATATCCATACTGAATGTAACTTTGCTGAACTGGACTTGTCCACACTGAATGTACCTGTGCTGAACTGTATCTGTCCACACTGAATGTTACTGTGCTGAAGTGGACCTGTCCATATTGAATGTACCTGTGCTGAACTCTACCTGTCCACACTGAATGTAACTGTGCTGTACTGGATATGTCCTCACTGAATGTAACCCTGCTGTACTGGACATGTCCACGCAGAATGTAACATTGCTGAACTGGAAGTGTCCACACTGAAATTAACTGACCGGAACTGGAATTGTCCACACTGACTGTAACTGTGCTGAGATGGACCTGACCACGCTGCGAGGAGCTTTGCAGAACTGGACTGCTCCACACTAAATGTAACTGTGCTGAACTGGACCTGACCACACTGAATGTATCTGTGCTAAGCTGGACATGTACACACTGAATGTAACCTTGCTGAACTGGACCTGTCCAATCTGAATGTTAATTACCTGAACTGGACCTGTCCAATCTGACTGTATCTGTGCTGAACTGGCTATGTCCACACTGAATGTAAATGTACTGAACTAGTCCTGACCACACTGAATATAACCGTGCTGCAATTGACCCATCACCACTGAAATTAAGTTTGCTGAACTGGATCTGTCCACACTGAATGTCAGTGTGCTGAACTGGATCTGTCCTCACTGAATGTATCTGTGCTGAACTGGACGTGACCACACTAAAGGTAACTTTGCTGACCTGGACCCTGCCTCACTTAATGAAACTGTGCTGAACTGGTCTTATCCACACTGAATTTAAAAGTGCTGAACTGTACCTGTCCACACTGTATATAACTGTGATGTACTGGACATGTCCTCACTGAAATTAACTCTGCTGAACTAGATCTCCCCACACTAAATGTAACCATGCTGAACTGGAGCTATCCAGTCCAAACATAACTTTGCAGATCTGGATATCTCCTCACTGAATGTAACTGTGCTGAACTGGACATTTCCACCCTGCATGTAACTGTGCTGAAATGGACCTGACAACACGAACTGCAACTCTGCTGAACAGGACCTCTCCACACTTTATGCAATTGTGCTAAAATGGACCTGCCCACACTGAATGTAACTGTGCTGAACTGGACATGTCCACACTGAATGTAACCCTGCTGAACTGTACCTTTCCATGCTGAATGTAAGTGTGCTGAACTGGACCTGTCCACAATGAATGTAACGTTGCTTCCCTGGACCTGTCCACACTGAATGTAACTGTGTTAGCTGGACCTGTCCACACTGAATGTAACTGTGCTGAACTAGACCTGCCTTCACTGTATTTAATTATGCTGAACTAGACATGTCCACACTGAATGGTACCGTGCTGAACTGGACCTGTCCCAACTGAAATTTACTGTGCTGAACTGGACTTGTCCACACTGAATGTAACTGCTGAAATGGACCTGTACAAACTGAATGTAACATTGCTGAAATTGACCTGTCCGCACTGAATGTAACTGTGCTGAACTGGAACTGTCCAAACTGAATGTTACAATGCAGAACTGGACCTGTCCACACTGACATTAACTGTGCTGGACTGGACTTCTCCACACTGAATGAAAATGTGCTGAACTGGACATGTCCAAACTGAATGTAACTGTGCTGAACTGGACCTGTGCTCACTGAATGTAACTGTGCTGAACTGGACCTGTGCACAATTAATGTAACATTGCTGAATAGGGCATGTGCACACTGAATGTAATTGCGCTGAACTTGACCTATCCACACTGAATGTAACTGTGCTGAACTGGACTTGTCCACACTGAATGTACCTGTGCTGAACTGGATCTGTCCACACTGAATGTAACTGTGCTGAATTGGACGTGTCCACACTGAATGTAACTGTGCTGTACTGGACATGCCCACACTGAATGTAACATTGCTGAACTGGAATTGTCCACACTGAAAGTAACTGAGTGGAACTGGACCTGTCCACACTGAACGTAACAGTGCTGAGATGGACCTGACCACACTGCGAGTAACTATTCTGAACTGGACCGCTCCACACTAAATGTAACTTTGCTGAACTGGACCTGTCCTTACTGAATGCATCTGTGCTAATCTGGACATGTGCACACTGAATGTAACCGTGCTGAACTGGACCTGTCCAATCTGAATATTACTTTGCTGAACTGGACCTGTCCAAACTGACTGTATCTGTGCTGAACTGGATATGTCCACACTGAATGTAAATGTACTGAACTGGTCCTGACCACACTGAATGTAACTGTACTGAACTGGACCTGTGCACAATTAATGTAACATTGCTGAACTGGACATGTGCACACTGAATTTAATTGCGCTGATCTGGACCTGTCCACACTGAATGTAACAGTGCTGAACTGGACATATCCATACTGAATGCACCTGTGCTAAACTGGAACTGTCCACTCTGAGTGTAACATTGCTGAAATTGACCTGTAAACACTGAATGTAACTGTTCTGAACTGGACCAGTCCACACTAAATGTAACTGTGCTGAAATGGACCTGTCCACACTGACTGTAACTGTGCTGAACTGGAATTATGCAGACTGAAATGAAAAGTGCTGAACTGGACATGTCCACACTGAATATAGCCATGCTGGACTGGACTTGGCCTCACTGAATGTAAATCTGCTGAACTGGACCTGTCCACACTGAATGTAACTCTGCTGAACTGGATCTGTCCACAGTGAATGTAACTGTGCTGAACTGGACATGACCACAATGAATGTAACATTGCTGAACTGGATCTGTCCACACTGAAAGTAACTGTGCGGAACTGGACTTATCCACACTGAATGTAACTGTGCTGAGATGGACCTGTACACACTGAATGTATCTGTGCTAATCTGGACACGTACACACTGAATGTAACCGTGCTGAACTGGAACTGTCCAATCTGAATGTATCTGTGCTGAACTGGATATGTCCATACTGAATGTAGATGTGCTGAACTGGTCCTGACCACACTGAATATAACTGTGCTGAACTGGACCTGTGCACATTTAATATAACATTGCTGAACTGGACATGTGCAGATTGAATGTAATTGCACCGAACTGGATCTGTCCACGCTGAATGTAACAGTGCTGAACTGGACATATCCATACTGAATGTAACTGTGATGAACTTGACTTGTCCACACTCAGTGTACCTGTGCTGAACTGGAATTGTCCACTCTCAGTGTAACATTGCTGAAATTGACCTGTCAACATTGAATGTAACTGTGCTGAACTGGACCTGTCCACACTGAAACTAATTGTGATGAACTGGACCCGCCCACACTGACTGTAACTTTGCTGAACTGGACTTATCCACATTGAATTTAATAGTGCTGAACTGGACATATCCACTCTGAATATAACCGTGCTGAACTGGACCTGACCTCACTGAATGTAACTGTGCTGAACTGGACCTGTGCACGCTGAAGGTAACTCTGCTGATCTGGACCTCTCCACAGTGAATGTAACTGTGCTGAACTGGTCATCTCCACACTGAATGTAACCGTGCTGCAATTGACCTCTCACCACTGAAATTAAGTTTGTTGAACTGGACTTGTCCATACTGAATGTCAGTGTGCAGAACTGGACCTGTCAACACTGAATGTAACTCTGCTGAACTGCATATGTCCACACTGAATGCAACTGTGCTGAACTGGACCTGTCTACACTGAATATAACTGTGCTGAACTGAACCTGTCCACATTGAATGCAATCATGCTGAGCTGGATCTGTCCTCACTGAATGTATCTGTGCTGAACTGGACGTGACCACACTGAAGGTAACTTTGCTGACCTGGACCGGCCTAACATAATGAAACTGTGCTGAACTGGACATGTCCATATTGAATGTAACAGTGCTGAACTGTACCTGTCCACACTGAATATAACTGTGATGTACTGGACATGTCCGCACTGAATTTAACTCTGCTGAACTAGATCTCCCCACACTAAATGTAACCTTGCTGAACTGGAGCTGTCCAGTCTGAATGTTACTATGCTGAACTGGACCTGTCCACACTAAACATAACTTTGCTGATCTGGATATCCCCTCACTGAATGTAACTGTGCTGAACTGGACATGTCCACCCTGCATGTAAATGTGCTGAGCTGGACCTGACCACATTAAAAGCAACTCTGCTGACCATGTCCTCTCCACACTTTATATAACTGTGCTAAAATGGACCTGTCCACATTGAATGTAACGGTGCTGAACTGGACGTGACCACACTGAAGGTAACTTTGCTGACCTGGACCCGGCCCCACTTAATGAAACTGTGCTGAACTGGATCTGTCCTCACTGAATATATCTGTGCTGAACTGGACGTGACCACACTGAAGGTAACTTTGCTGACCTGGACCCGGCCTCACTTAATGAAACTGTGCTGAACTGGATCTGTCCTCACTGAATATATCTGTGCTGAACTGGACGTGACCACACTGAAGGTAACTTTGCTGACCTGGACCCGGCCTCACTTAATGAAACTGTGCTGAACCGGACATGTCCATATTGAATGTAACAGTGCTGAACTATACCTGTGCAAACTGAATATAACTGTGATGTACTGGACATGTCTGCACTGAATTTAACTCTGCTGAACTAGATCTCCCCACACTAAATGTAATCTTGCTGAACTGGAGCTGTCCAGTCTGAATGTTACTATGCTGAACTGGACCTGTCCACACTAAACATAACTTTGCTGATCTGGATATCTCCTCACTGAATGTAACTGTGCTGAACTGGACATGTCCACCCTGCATGTAACTGTGCTGAACTGGACCTGACCACACTAACAGCAACTCTGCTGACCATGTCCTCTCCACACTTTATATAACTGTGCTAAAATGGACCTTTCCACACTGAATGTAGCTGTGCTGAACTGGACATGTGCACACTGAATTTAACCCTGCTGAACTGTACCTGTCCATGCTGAATGTAAGTGTGCTGAACTGGACCTGTCCACAATGAATGTAACTTTGCTTTCCTGGACCTGTCCACACTGAATGTAACTGTGTTAGCTGGACCTGTGCACATTGAATGTAACTGTGCTGAACTGGACCTTTCCCCACTGAAATTAACTGTGCTGAACTGGACTTGTCCACACTGAATGTAACTGCTGAAATGGACCAGTACAAACTGAATGTAACATTGCTGCAATTGACCTGTCCACACTGAATGTAACTGTGCTGAACTGAAACTGTCCTAACTGAATGTTACTTTGCAGAACTGGACCTTTCCACAATGACTTTAACAGTGCTGGGCTGGACTTCTCCACACTGAATGATAATGTACTGAACTGGACATGTCCAAACTGAATGTAACTGTGCTGAAATGGACCTGTGCTCACTGAGTGGGAGGATGGAAGATTGGGAAGTCTTTAAAAGACAGCAAAAAATAACAAAAAGATTGATTAAGAAAGGGAAGATAGATTATGAAAGTAAATTAGCAAAAAATATAAAAACAGACAGTAAAAGTTTCTATAGTTATATAAAAAGAAAAAGGGTGGCTAAAGTAAATGTTGGTCCCTTAGAGGATGAGACCGGGAAATTAATGGTGGGAAACATGGAGATGGCAAAAACACTGAACAATTATTTTGTATCAGTCTTTACAGTAGAGGACACTAAGAATATCCCAACACTGGACAAACAGGGGGCTCTAGGGGGGGAGGAACTAAATACAATTAAAATCACAAAGGAAGTGGTACTTGGTAAAATAATGGGACTCAAGGCGGATAAATCCCCTGGACCTGATGGCTTGCATCCCAGGGTCTTGAGGGAAGTAGCGGTAGGGATTGTGGATGCATTGGTAATAATTTTCCAAAACTCACTGGACTCAGCAAAGGTCCCGGCAGATTGGAAAACTGCTAATGTAACACCCTTATTTAAAAAGGGTAGTAGGCAGAAGGCTGGAAACTATAGACCTGTTAGCCTAACATCTGTGGTTGGTAAAATGTTAGAGTCCATTATTAAGGAGACAGTAATGGGACATTTGGATAAACATAATTTAATAGGACAAACTCAGCATGGTTTCATGAAGGGGAAGTCATGTTTAACAAATTTGCTTGAGTTTTTTGAGGAAGTAACATACAGGGTGGATAAAGGGGAACCAGTGGACGTAGTGTATTTAGGCTTCCAAAAGGCATTTGACAAGGTGCCACACAAAAGATTATTGCTCAAGATAAAAAATCACGGGATTGGGGGTAATATTCTGGCGTGGGTGGAGGATTGGCTCTCTAACAGAAAGCAGAGAGTTGGGATAAATGGTTCATTCTCAGATTGGCAACCAGTAACTAGTGGTGTTCCGCAGGGGTCAGTGCTGGGTCCCCAACTCTTTACAATCTATATTAACGATTTGGAGGAGGGGACCGAGTGTAACATATCAAAGTTTGCAGATGATACAAAGATGGGACGGAAAGTAGTGAGTGAGGAGGACATAAAAAACATGCAAAGGGACATAGACAGGCTAAGTAAGTAGGCAGAGATTTGGCAGATGGAATACAATACTGGAAAGTGTGAGGTTATGCACTTTGGCAGGAAAAATCATAGAGCAAGTTATTATCTTAATGGCAAGAAACTGGAAAGTACTGTAGTACAAAGGGATCTGGGGGTCCTGGTGCACAAAACTCAAAAAGTTAGTATGCAGGTGCAGCAAGTGATTAAGAAGGCCAATGGAATGTTGGCTTTTATTGCTAAGGGGTTGGAATATAAAAACAGGGAGGTATTGCTGCAGTTGTACAAGGTATTGGTGAGGCCGCACCTGGAATACTGCATACAGTTTTGGTGTCCATACTTAAGAAAAGACATACTTGCTCTCGAGTCAGTACAAAGAAGGTTCACTCGATTAATCCCGGGGATGAGGGGGTGGTCATATGAGGAGAGGTTGAGTAGATTGGGACTCTACTCATTGGAGTTCAGAAGAATGAGAGGCGATCTTATTGAAACATATAAGATTGTGAAGGGGCTTGATCGGGTGGATGCGGTGAGGATGTTCCCAATGATGGGTGAAACTAGAACTAGGGGGCATAATCTTAAAATAAGGGGCTGCTCATTAAAAACTGAGATGAGGAGAAACTTCTTCACTCAGAAGGTGGTAGGTTTGTGGAATTTGCTGCCCCAGAAAGCTGTGGAAGCTACATCATTAAATAAATTTAAAACAGAAATAGATAGTTTCCTAGCAGTAAAGGGAATTAAGGGTTACGGGGAGCGGGCAGGAAATTGGACATGAGTCTGGGTTCGGAATGGTCATGGCCCTGTGGGTAGTGGAGTGGGCCCAGGGGCCGTGTAGCCTTCACAGAATCACAGAATCACAGAAACCCCACAGTGCAGATAGAGGCCATTTCAGCCCATCGAGCCTGCACCGACACATATCCCACCCGATCCCCGTAACCCCATGTATTTAATCCCCCTAACACTACGGGTCAATTTATCACAGCCAATCAACCTAACCCGCACATCTTTGGACTGTGGGAGGAAACCGGAGCACCCGGAGGAAACCCACGCAAACACGGGGAGAATGTGCAAACACAGCCTTGTTCTGCTCCTACTGTGTTCTAATTCTGTTAGATTTCAGGAGATGGTTTTATTCCTGTTCCTGGCTGGGGTGGAGATCGCCTTTACAGAAGGTAAGTACTGTAGAAAATATAGGGACAGAGTGATCTCCTGGAAGAATTTCGATCGCCTAGATGGGTCGGAGAGGAATTTCCCAGGTTTTTTTCTCCCAAATTGGCCATTGGGTCTTTATCTGGTTTTTCGCCTCTCCCGGGAGATCACATGGGTTCGGGTGGATGCAGAGTGATAGAAGATTTGAGGTTAGGATCAGATCAGCCATGATCTTATTGAATGGTGGAGCAGGCTCGAGGGGCCGATTGGCCTACTCCTGCTCCTATTTCTTATGTTCTTATGTTCTTATGAATGTAACTGTGCTGAACTGGACATGTCCACACTGAATGTATCTGTGCTGAACTGGATATATCCACACTGAATGTAACTGTGCTGAACTGGACATGCACATGCTGAATGTAACCTTGCTGGCCTTCACCTGTCCCCACTGAAATTATCTTTGCTTCACTGGACCAGTCCACACTGAATGTTACTGTGCTGGACTTTACCTGGCCACACTGAATGCAAGTCTGCTGAACTGGACATGTCCTCACTGAATGTAACTCTGCTGAACTGAATGTCTTGACACTGAATGTAACTGTGCTGGACTGGACATGTCCGCACTGAATTTAACCGTGCTGAACTGGGCATGTCCACAATTAATGCAACTGTTATGAACTGGTTATGTCCACGCTGAATGTAACTGTGCTGTACTGGGCATGTTCACACTGAATGTAAATCTGCTGAACTGGAACTGTCCCTACTGAATGTAACTGTGCTGAGCTGGACCTGACAACACTGACAGTAACTGTGCTTAACTGGAGCTCTCCACATAAATGTAACTGTGCTAAACTGGACCTGTCCAGTCTGAATGCTACTATGCTGAACTGGACATGTCCACACTGAATGTAACGGTGCTGACCTGGACCTGTCCACACTGAATGTAACTCTGCTGCACTGGACATGTCCACACTGAATGTACCTGTGCTGAACTGGGCATGTCCACATTGAATGGAAATGTGCTGAACTGGACATGTCCTCACTGAATGTAACTGTGCTGAACTGGACCTGTCCACAACTAATTTAACTGTGCTGATCTGGATCTGTCCACACTGAATGTAACTGGGCTTAGCTAGACCTGTCCACACTGAATCTAACTGTGCTGAACTGGAAATCCCCACATTGAATGGTACTGTGCAGAACCTGACATCTCCTCACTGAAATTAACTGTGCTGAACTGGACTTGCCCACACTGAATGTAACTTTGCTGAACTGGACATCTCCACATGAATGTAACTCTGCTGAACTGGATCTCTCCACACTGAATGTAACTGTCCTGATCAGGGTAGGTCCACCCTGAATGTAACTGTGCTGAACTGGACCTGACAACACTGACAGTAACTGTGCTTAACTGGACCTCTCCACATAAATGTAACCGTGCTAAACTGGACCTGTCCAGTCTGAATGCTACTATGTTGAACTGGACATGTCCACACTGAATGTAACTGTGCTGAACTGGACCTGTCCACACTGAATGTAACGGTGCTGACCTGGACCTGTCCACACTGAATGTAACTCTGCTGAAGTGGACATGTCCACACTGAATGTACCTGTGCTGACCTGGGCATGTCCACATTGAATGGCAATGTGCTGAACTGGACATGTCCTCACTGAATGTAACTGTGCTGAACTGGACCTGTCCACAACGAATTTAACCGTGCTGTTTTGGACCTGTCCACACTGAATGTAACTGTGCTGAACTGGAAATCCCCACATTGAATGGTACTGTGCTGAACCTGACATCTCCTCACTGAAATTAACTGTGCTGAACTGGACGTGCCCACACTGAATGTAACTGTGCTGAACTGGACATCTCCACATGAATGTAACTCTGCTGAACTGGATCTCTCCACACTGAATGTAACTCCTGATCTGGATAGGTCCACCCTGAATGTAACTGTGCTGAACTGGACCTGTCCACACTGTATTTAACTGTGCTGAACTGGACATGTCCACACTGAATGCTACCGTGCTGAACTGGACCTGTCCCCACTGAATGTAACTGTGCTGAACTGGACTTTCCAAACTGAATGTAACTGTGCTGCACTGGACCTGTCCACACCGACTGTAACTGTGCTGGACTGGACATGTCCACACTGAATGTAACTGTGCTGATCTGGACATGTCCACACTGAATGTAACTGTGCTGAACTGGACATGTCAACACTGAATGTCAACCATGCTGAACTGGGCAGGGCCACACTGAATGTAACCGTGCTTAACTGGACATGTCCACACTGAATGTATCTGTGCTGAACTGGACTGTTCCACACTGTATGTAACTGTGCTGAACGGGACCTGTCCACACTGAATGTAACTGTGCTGAACGTGACGTGTCCACACTGAATGTAACCGTGCTGATCTGGAGCTGCCCACATGAATGTAACTCTGCTGTACAGAGCCTGTCCAAACTGAATGTAACCTTTCTGAACTGGACCTGTCCACACTGATTGTAACCATTCTGAACTGATGTTGTACACACTGAATTTAACTCTCCTGTACTTAAGTTGTCCACACTGACTACTCAGACAATTGGTTAAAGTGGGTGTTCACTCTCTGTGGATTATTAAGATAGTTGCATGTGACCGGATGGAGCTGGATAATGAACAGGAGCCAGAACCTGGCTGTATTTTCCGGCTGCAGGACTAGAGTTTCTCTGGTCAAATATAGATTGTGCTGAGATCATTTAACTCAACATTAAGGGAGAAAACCCGTGAAGTCCTCCTGTACAAGGCTCATTCTCACCATGACAACCATTGATTCAGCGGTTATTTTACTTCTGAAGAAATTTAACAGGGATCATACTGTAATCTCTGGATACTTCAGTTCAGAGCCGGGTCAGAGTTATTTAAAGATATTCCATTCCGTCAAAACATAAACACCATCCTGGCAATGGTTGCACTAATCTGTTTGTTTCAATTAGTGTAATTAATATAAAAGATGAAGCCATCTAATTATCTCCCTGGAGCCTGACATCAGGTATTAATGTGACAATCTCTGAGTGTAGTGCAGAGCGCGCTCAGAGCTTCTGACAGAAATGCACGCGATACCAAAAGGTCTGGTGTTTGCCCTTTATTATCCCGTCATTGCAGCTATCGGCGTTCCAGGTAAAGTAACTAATTATGGGTATTATTGGTTAACTGTATCACTGCTCCGATTTACCAGGAATGTTTCTCCCCTTTAACTGTATAATTTCCGCTGATTCATGGTATATTTTATCCCCTTTAATGGAACCATTGCTCCCCTTTGAGGGTATAATTCCTCCCACTTTACCGCAATCATTTCTTCCCTTTCTCGGCATCATTTCTCCCCTTTAATTTAATCAGTATCTAATTTGAGTGCCTGATTCGGCAACATGTGTTTTAATGTGTTTTCCACAGAGCCGCCTCTTCAGCGGTACCAGTCTATTTGCTCCGAGTGATGTTGTAATGAAATTCAACAGTATATGTCGCTGCACTGTGAGTGTTATCACTCTGTTATATCTGTGTACATGTATTTCCTATTGTGTTATTGGTATAGATTCCCGTAAAGGTCAAGGGTGGGACGAACAAGCCCAGGGACTCTTGGATGTCAAGGGATATACGAGAATGGATTAGGAAAAAAAGGGGGGCTTTTGGCAGGTACAAAGAACTAAAGACAGAGGAAGCCCCAGAGCAGTATAAAAAGTGCAGGGGGATATTTAAAAAAGAAATTAGGAGAGCGAGGAGGGGCCATGAAATAATGCTAGCGAGCAAAATAAAGGAAAATCCTAAGGTGTTTTATAAGGATATTAAGGGCAAGAGGATAACTAGGGAAAGAGTAGGGCCCATTAGGGACCAAAGTGGCAAAATGTGTGTAGAGCCACAGGATGTAGGTGGGGTTTGAAATGATTTTTTGCATCTGTGTTCACTATGGAGAAGGACGATGTGGACATAGAAATCTGGCAGGGGGACTGTGATATACTTGAACATATTAGCATCGAGAGGGAGGAGGTACTAGCGGTTTTAGCAGGCTTAAAAGTGGATAAAGCCCCAGGCCCGAACGAGATGCATCCCTGGCTACTGTGTGAGGCAAAGGAGGAGATTGCATGGGCTCTGACACAAATTTTCATAACATCTCTGGCCACAGGGGATGTGCCAGATGTCTGGAGAACAGCTAACTTAGTACCATTATTCAAGAAGGGTAGTAGCGATAAACCAGGGAATTACAGGCCAGTGAGCCTAACATCAGTGGTAGGGAAATTATTGGAAAAATTCTAAGTGACAGAATTAGCCTCCACTTGGAGAGGCAGGGATTAAGTAAGGATAGCCAGCATGGCTTTGTCAAGGGAAGATCATGTCTGACCAATTTGATTGAATTTTTCGAGGGGGTGACTAGGTGTGTGTATGAGGGTAGTGCAGTGGATGTGGTTTACATGGATTTCAGTAAGGCTTTTGATAAAGTTCCGCATAAGAGACTGGTCAGGAAGGTAAGAGCCCATTGGATCCAGGGTGCCTTGGCACATTGGATCCAAAACTGGCTTAGTGGCAGAAGGCAGAGGGTGATGGTGGAAGGTTGTTTTTGTGACTGGAAGCCTGTGTCCAGTGGGGTACCACAGGGATCGGTGCTGGGTCACTTGCTGTTTGTGGTCTACATTAATGATTTGGATGTGAATGTAAAAGGTATGATCAGTAAGTTCGAAGATGACACGATAATTGGTAGGGTGGTCAATAGCGAGGCGGGAAGCCTCAGGCTACAGGACGATATAGATGGGTTGGTCAGATGGGCGGAAGAGTGGCAAATGGAATTTAACCCTGAAAAGTGTGAGGTGATGCATTTTGGACGGACTAACAAGGCAAGGGAATACACAATGAATGGTAAGACCCTAGGAAAGACAGAGGATCAGAGGGACCTTGGTGTGCATGTACATAGATCCCTGAAGTCAGCTGAACAGGTGGATAAGATGGTTAAAAAGACATATGGGACACTTGCCTTCATTAGCCGATGCATAGAATATAAGAGCAGGGAGGTTTTGATGGAGCTATACAAAACGCCGGTAAGGCCACAGCTGGAGTACTGTGTGCAGTTCTGGTCACCACACAATAGGAAGGATGTGATTGCTTTGTAGAGGGTGCAGAGGAGATTTACCAGGATATTACCTGGGCTGGAGCGCTTCAGCTATGAAGAAAGACTGGACAGGCTGGGGTTGTTTTCCTTGGAACAGAGAAGGCTGAGGGGGGACCTGATTGAGGTATACAAAATTATGAGGGGCATAGATAGGGTGGATAGAAAGGAACGTTTCCCCTTAGTAGAGGGGTCAATAACAAGGGGGCATAGATTCAAGGTAAGGGGCAGGAGGTTTACAGGGGATTTGAGGAAAAACTTTTTCACCCAGGGGGTGGTTGGAATCTGCAACTCACTGCCTGAAAGGGTGGTAGAGGCAGGAAACCTCACAACATTCAAGAAGCATTTGGATGAGCACTTGAAATGCCATAGCATACAAGGCTACCGACCAAATGCTGGAAAATGGGATTAGATTAGACAGGGCTTGATGGCTGGCATGGACACGATGTGCCGAAGGGCCTCTTCTGTGCTGTATAACTCTATCGGCTGAAAATTCAGTAGCCTTAGCGCCTCATTTGTGGCGCTAGAGGGCCTTGCACCGGAGTTATGGCCAGTAGTGAAATTCCCTGGGGCCCTAAATTGGCGTTGCTCCGGTAGCGCTGCGCCGGCACCGATGACATCATCAGTGTGCGCAGCGTCCCGGTTGCCGTGGTGACCCGCCCGAACTCCGAAATTGAGTTGCGGCCGCCTCGCCCGTGGCAGCCGCAGCCAGCGTTTTGTCAGATGTGCCTTACTGCAGTTAGTGCCGGCGCATTAAAGGCCCCGTGGCGGCCGGCCGCTTTCCCGCCGGCCGCCTGCCCGCAGCTCCCTCCCCGGACTTCTCTCCCCCCCACCCCTGGAACAGATGCAAGCCCGGCACTTGTCCGAGGTGCCGGGCTCATTTTTAAGCAGATTTGCGCGGGCCGCGGCCGGGTGCAGGCAGCTCCTCCTTAACGGAAGGAGGAGGCCTGCACTTCCCCAGCCTGCCGCACCGCATCGGGTGCCGTAGCGCCGGAATTGCGGCGCGAAACAGCAGTTAGCGCCCTTTTCCAGGCGCTAAGACCCTTCAGTAGCGCCGGCAGCCGTTTGGGCGCGGCGCCACTGAATTTTTGGCGCGCGCAGGGGACTTAGCGCCGGCACTAATTTCCGGCACTAAAGCCCTGGCTAAGCCAAAACTCAATTTCTAGGCCTATGACTCTATGACTCTATTTCACTGTGAGTGGTATCACACCACTATAACTGTGTACATGTATTTACTATTGTGTTATTGGTATTTATCTGAGAGTGGTATTATGACACTGTTATAACTGTGTGCATGTATTTCCTATTGTATTATTGGTATTTCTCTGTGAGTGGTAATATCATCACTATTATAACTCTGTACATATATTTCCTATTGTGTTACTGGTCTTTCACTGTGTGTGTTATTATCACACTATTGCAACTGTGTGCATATATTTCCTATTCTGTTATTAGTATTTCACACTGAATGGTATTATCACACTGTTATAAAGTTGTGGATACATGTACTTCTACTTCTTGCAATTTAGTATACTGTATTCGCTGGTCACGATGCGGTCTCCTCTACATTGGACAGATGAAATGCAGATCGGGTGTACGCTTTGCTGAACACCTCCGTTCAATCCGAAAGCTTGACCCTGAGCTTCCGGTCGCTTGTCAGTTTAATTCTCCATTCCTCTCCAGCTCTGACCTCTCTGTCCTCGGACTCTTACACGGTGCTAATAATGCTCAATGGAAACTCAAGAAACAACACCTCAGCTTTCGAATAGGCATTTTCCAGACTCAAAATCGAGTTCAACGATTTCAGATCATAACAACTGCTCCCATTTTTCTGACAGCAGGTGTTGGTAATGAGTCTGCCATTGCCATTTACACCTCCTCTAGACCCATCTTTGGTTTCATCACTTGTCCCATTAACACCACCTTTTTGTTTTGCACCATCATCAATTTTTTCATTTACCCACTCCTGTCTTCTATCAATTCACTGACCTTCCCTTCAGTTCTTTCCTCCCCCGCCCCCTTTCCCTGCCTTTGTACTTGCATCTCTAACTTTATCCAGTTCCGACAAAAGTCCATCGACCTGAAATTTAATTCTGTTTCTCTGTCCACAGAGGCTGCCTAACCTGCTGAGTATTTCCAGCACTTTCAGTTTTTATTTCAGATTTCCAGCATCCTCAGTATTTTGCTTTTGTACATATATTTCCGATTGTGTTATTGGTGCTGTACTGGGAGCCGTATTATCAACAACAACAACCTGCATTTATATAGCGCCTTTAGCGCAGTAAAATGTGTCACAGCAGCGTTATCAAACAAAATTTCACACTGATCCACATAAGGAGATACTCGCACAGCAAAAGCTTGGGAAATAGGTAAGTTTTAAGGATCATTTTAAAGAAGGAGATAGAGGGAAATCCCTGAGAGTGATGTAGGGTTGTGAGATTACAGAGATAGGGAGGAGCGAAGCTCTGGAGACATTTGCAAATGAGGATGAGAATTTTAAAATCGAGGTGTTGCTGGACCGGGAGCCAATGGAGGTCAGCGAGCACAGGGGTGATTGGCGATTGGTTGGTGCGAGTTAGGATGTGGGCAGTGGAGAATTGGATGAGCTCAAGTTTATGGAGGGTGGAAGGTGGGATGTCGGCCAGGAGAGCATTGGAATAGTCAACTCTAGAAGTAACAAAGGCATGGATGAGGGTTTCAACACGTTATGAGCTGAGGCAGGGGTGGAGACGGTTATGTTATGGAGGTGGAAATAGTCGGCCTTGGTTTTGGAGTGAATATGTGTTTGGATGCGCAACTTTTGTCAAATAGGATGCCAATGTTGCGAACTGTTTGGTTCAGCTTCAGCCTATTGCCAGCGAGAGGGATGGAGTTGGTGGCTCGTGATTCGATTTGTGCTGATGACCAAAGGCAAGGGGGGAGAAATTGGGTTGAGCCGCAAACGGGGTCCAAGCTCACCTGGGCACCAGATTTTGCGCTGCGATCAGAGCAGCAGCGATTGTCAGAAATTCAGCTTGAGCACCCCAAGAGGGACACGGGGCGAGGCTCGAGGTGCTCTGCCTCCCTCTTAGGGCGCTGAAACTGAATATCGCAGCGCAATGTGCCACAGCACCACACACTGCGGCACGGTGTGCTGCGGTACTGCAGGCCTTCCTCCCATTCTTAAGGGGAAGGGGCCTGCACCAGCGCGATGAGCTATCACGAGTGCCGGCAAAAGAGCCCAGCACCGAGGAGAAGTGCCGGGCTCTCGGAAAACAGCTGGCAATGCCGCAGGGGGAGAATGGAAGGCTGGGGACGGAGGTGCTGGCAGGCGGCCGCTGAATAAAACGGCCGCCCCGCAGCTCCACCTTAATTTGCGCCACTGCCACCACAGGTAGGCCCCGTGAACTGGGCGTGATTAGTGAGCGGCGCTACAGAGGCGGTCGCTGCCAAATATCGTGATCGGGGCGGTAGCGGAGCGCTGCGCACACCGATGATATCATCGGTGGTGGCGCAGCGCAAGAGGCTAACGCCGCCATTAGTGCCCCAGCTAAATATCGCGGGAGGCATGGCCAGTGGCGCTAAAGCCACTGAGTGCCATCTTTAGGCGCTAACTGCTGGCGCAGCCCACCAAATTTCTCCCCCAATGGCTTTATTCTACCCAATATTTAGTTGGAGGAAGTTTCTGCTCATTCAGTACTGGATGTAGGACAAACAGTGTGACAAATCAGCGACAGTGGAGGGTTCGAGAAAGTTCATGGTGTGGTAGAGCTGAGTGTCGACCACATGGACGTGGAACCTGATGCTGTATTTTCCAATGATACCACAGAGGGGCAGCATGTCGATGAGAAATAGGAGGGTGCAAGGATAGATCCATCAGGAATTCCAGGAGGTAATGTTGCCGAGTGGCAAGAAAAGCCATTGCAGGTGGTTCTCTGTCTACACGAGAAGTCTCACCCAGCTGGACTATGGAGGAGAGGCGTCAGAGAGAGTAGTGTGGTCAACTGTGTCAAAGGCTGCAGATATTTCGAGAAGGATGAGGAAGGATTGTTTACCACGGCCACAGACACATAGGCCTAGAAATTCAGTTAGGGGCGCCCAGCTCGCCTGGGCGCCGGAATTACCGCTGCGCGTGGAGCCACTTACGCCAGCGGGATATTCAGTTGCAGCGCCCCAAGTGGAAGCCGGCCGCTAAACAAGGGTTTCGGCGCCCCGCTTGGGGCGCTGAAACTGAATATCGGCGTGCAAAGTGCCGCAGCGCCACCCGCTGCGGCACGGCAGCCTGCGGTACTGCAGGCCTTCCTCTCACTCTTAAGGGGGAGGTGCCTGCAACAGCACGATCCCCGCTCGCGAGTGCCGGCAAATGAGCCCGGCACCAAGGAGAAGTGCCGGGCTCTCTGGAAACAGCTGGCAATGCCGCGGAGGGGGGGTGTAGGAGGCCGGGGATGGAGGTGCGGGCAGGCGGCCGCCGAAAAAGCAGCCAGCCGCACCTCCACCTTAACTCGCCCCACTACCGGCACAGGTAGGCCCCTGTGTACCGGTCGCTGTTTGCGGCTGGCGCGGAGGAGGCGGCAGCAACCAAATATGGCCAGCGGGGCGATAGCGGGGCGCTGCGCACACCGATGACGTCATCGGTGGCGGCGCAGCGCTATAGGCTAACGCCGCCATTAGCGCCCAGCTAAATATCGCGGTAGGTTTGGACAGTGGCGCAAAAGCCCTCTTTGGGCACAAACTGGTGGCGCAGGCCACTGAATTTCTCGGCCATAATATATAATTTGTGAATCTGATAAGAGCTGTTTCAGCGCCATTATAATGGTGTGCATATAATTCCTATAGTATTATTTTTATTTTACTGTAGGCACCAATCACCGGGAGCAGGGGTCTGAGTCATCACTTGTAAATTGGGTGAGGCTCCTAGTGTATAAAAGTAAACATTTCTGCAGAGCACTGAGCGGGTTAAATGGAGTGGACTTGAACAGAGTGATTTTTGGGGGAATTTGGAAAGAGTGCGAATTTGGAGGAGAGGGGGAAGGTGATTGTTTGCCTACAATATTTGGAGTGCTTTGTGTGAAATGTTGATACTTAATTTCAGCACCCAAAATTTCATATAGATCAAGTAATTGTCAATAAACTACACTGTAAACTAAGTTACCTAAATAAAAATGTAATTACATTTAACTGAGTAAAACAATGTCATATAGGGATGGCAGTGCAGGTAGTGTGCCGCAACTGAAGCATGTGGGAGTTTGCAGTGAGCATTGTGCTCCCAGACAAACAGATTTACAATAAGTGCCTTCATCTTGAGGAACTTCAGCTCAGAGATTTTGAGCTGGTGTCTCAGGTGCAGACATTGTGGGGCATCAGGGATGGGTAGAGATACCTGGACACTTTGATCCAGGAGGCAGTCACAAACCTTAAACCTGGCTGGGAGCAGTGTCCTGGTGAACTGAATAACTCGGGCAGTAGACAGGGCTTTAGAATAATGTAGTGGTACAGGTCTGGTTAGTGGTCAGGGACAGGAGGGTGTACCTGCAACAAAGGCAGGTAAGAGGACCCTAGGTGCAGTGCAGGATGAGCCTCAGCCTTTGCCCTTGGCCAACAGTTATGAGGTCCATGCTGCCTGTGTGGTTGAGGGAAAAACCTGAAGGATGGATAAATAAGCTAACCGTGACAACATGGTGCAGGGGGCCATTCAAGTCGGTGGAGTAAAATGGAATGTAGTTGTGGTAGGCAATGGTAGAGCCAAGTGGTTAGATACTGTTCTCTGCAGCCACGACCAAGAGTTTCGATGGTTCTGTTGGGTTAATGACATCTCCTCACGGCTGGAAAATAACCTGGAGTGGGAGGGGGAGGATCCAGTTGTCGTGGTCCACGTAGGAAACAATGACATATGTAGAACTAGAAATTAGTTTCTGCTGAGAGTGTTTGAGGAGCTAGGATTCAAGTTACAAAGCAGCATCTCAAAGATAATAATCTCTAGAATGTTTCCTGAACCACGTGCAAATTGGCATAGGGAAAAACAGATTAGAGGTTTAAATGCATGGCTCAAAGAATGGTGTGGGAGGTAGGGGTTTCGGTTCATTGGGCACTGGCACCAGTACTGGGGAAAGTGGGAGCTGTTCCGTTGGGACAGGCTCTCTTTAAACCTGGCTGGGAGCAGTGTCCCGGTGAACTGAATAACTCGGGCAGTAGACAGGGCTTTAGAATAATGAAGTGGGGGGTGGAGGATTCAGGAAGGAGTAAATTTAAAAGCAACGAGATAAATATCACGTTTCTAGAACAGAGGAGAGATCTGTGTAAAAATAAGCAGCAAGTGTCAGGAAGGGACAGAGAGAGTAACAAAGGAGATGGGGCAACAGTGATTAAAGTGACATCAGGGAACAATAGAAATAAATCGAAGCTAAAGGCACTACATCTGAAGGTGCAAAGCATTTACAACAAAATAAATGAATTAATAGTGCCGACAGAAATTGACAGGTTTGATCTAATAGCCATTACAGAGACGTTGTTGCAAAGTGGCCAAGGTTGGGAACTTAACATTTAGGAGAGATGGGCAAAATGTAAAAGGAGGAGGGGTAGCCCTGATAATAAAGGATGGGTTAAAGACAGTAGAGCAAAAGCAGCTTAGCTCTGAAAATCGAGAAGTATAATTAGTTTGGCTGGTGCTAAGAAACAGCAAGGAGCAGAAAACAGTGGTGGGAGATGTTTATAGGCCCCCAAACACTAGTTGTAGGGCAGAGTGTAAATACAGAAATTAGTAGCGCGTGTACCAAGGGTAAGACAGTGATCATGGGGGACTTTAATCTACATATAGACTGGGCAAACCAAGTTTGCAATAATAGTGTGGAGGACGAATTCATGCAATGTATGCAAGATAGATTTCTAGATCAGTATGTTGAGAAACCAACTAGGGAACAGGTTATTTTAGATCTAGTAATGAGAAAGGGTTAATTAATAACTTTGCAGTAAAGGGAGCTTTAGGGAAGAGTGACTATAATATGATAGAATTTTATATTGAGTTTGAAAGTGATTTAGTTCAATCCGAAACTAGGGTCTTAAATCTAAACAAAGGAAACTATGTAGGCATGAGGGGCGAGTTGGCTAAGTTAGATTGGGAAACTGTATTAAAAGATATGGCGATAGATATGCAATGGTTAGCATTTTTTTTAAATTACAAAAGTTACAACAAATATACATTACTTTAAGGCACAAAAACCCCAAAGGAAAAGTGGTCCAACCGTGGCAAAGAAGAGAAGTTAAAGATAGCATTAGATCAAAGGAAGAGGTTTATAATGTTGCCAAAAGAACAGCAAGCCTGAGGATTGAGAGGATTTTAGAATTCAGCAAAGGAGCAGCAAAAAATTGATAAAGAAATGGAAAATAGAATATGAGAGTTAACTAGCAAGACACATAAAAACAGACTGTGAAAGCTTCTATGGGTATGGAAAAGGAAAAGATTAGTGAAAATAAATGTGGGTCCTTTACATGCTGCGACAGGAAAAATTATAATGGGAAATAAGGAAATGGCAGAAAAAGTAAACAAATACTTTGGATCTGTCTTCACGGAAGAAGACACAAAAAACTTCCCGGAAACAGTGGAGACCAAGGATCTAGTGAGAATGAGGAACTGAAACAAATTAGTATCAGTAAAAAAAATGATACTGGAGAAATTAATGAGACTGAAAGCCAACAAATCCCTTCGACCTGATGGCATACGTCCTACGATTTTGAAAGATTTGGCTTTAGAGATAGTGGATGCATTGGTTGTCATTTTCCAAACTTCCGTTGATTCTAGAGCGGCTGCTGCGGATTGGAAGGTGGGAAATGTAACAGCACTATTTAAGAAAGGAGGGAGAGAGAAAACGGGGAACTACAGACCAGTTAGCCTGACATCAGTAGTAGGGAAAATGATAGAATCTATTATTAAGGACGTGGTAACAGGGCAGTTGGAAAATAATAGGATTGGACAGAGTCAACACGGATTTAGGAAAGGGAAATCGGTTTTGACAAATCTGTTAGAGTTTTTTGAGGTTGTATCTAGCAGAATAGATAAGGGGATAAGTGGATGTGATGTATTTGTATTTTCAGAAGGCTTTCGAAAAGATGCCACACAAGAGATTATTAAACAAAATTAGGGCTCATGGGATTGGGGTAATATAATAGCATGGATTGAGAAATGGTTGACGGACAGAAAACAGAGAGTAGGAATAAATGGGTCATTTTCGGGTAGGCAGTGTAACGATCAAAAACATGTCATTCTATAGTGGACACTAGGTGGAGCCGTAGAGCTGTGTAGAGCTGTATATAGCTGTATGTGTTAAGACTACACTACCCAGCTGTATATATATTAAGACTACATTACCCATGAGGCTAGGCTACCCACAAGGCAGCAGTCAAGATGGAAGCCTCTACAAGGTGCTGTGCATGTCCACATGTGCTCAATAAAAGTAGCTAGCAAAAGCTAGCTGTGTTCATAATAAGAATGTCTATTTATTAATGAACATAACAGACAGGTTGTAACTAGTGGGGTACAGCAATGATCAGTGCTTGGGACTCAGTTATTCACAATCTACATCAATGATTTGGATGAAGGGACCAAATGTAATATATCCAGGTTTGCTGATTATACAATGCTGGGTGGGAATGTAAGTTGTGAGGAGGATGCAAGGAGGCATAAAGGGGATATAGACAGGCTAAGTGAGAGGGCAAGGACATGCCAAATGCAATATATTGTGGAGAAATGTGAAGTTATCCATTTTGGTAGGAAAAATAGAAAAGCAGAGTATCTTTTATTGGTTAGACATTTCCAAATGGTGGTGCTCAGAGGAACATGAGTGTCTTTGTACAGGAATCACTGAAAGTTAACATGCTGGTACAGCAAGCAATTAGGGAAGCAAATGGTGTGTTGGCCTTTATTACAAGAGGATTTGAGTATAAGAGTAACGATGTCTTATTGAAATTAAACAGGGCCCGATAAGACCACACCTGGAGTATTGTGTAAAGTTTTGGTCTCCTTACCTAAGGAAGGATATACTTACCATAGAGGCAGTGCAACGAAGGTTCACCAGACTGATTCCTGGGATAGGGGGATTGTCCTATGATGAGAGATTTAGTAGACTAGGCCTATATTCTCTAGAGTTTAGAAGAATGAGAGGTGAACTCATTGAAACATACAAAATCCTACAGGATATGACAGGGTAGATGCAGGGAGGATGATTCACCTGGCTGGGGAGTTTAGAACCAGAGGGCACAGTCTCAGAATAAGGGATCGGCCATTTAGGACTGAGAGGAGGAGACATTTCTTCACTCAATGGGTGGTGAATCTTTGGAATTCTCTACCCCGGAGGGCTGTGGAGGCTCAGTCCTTGAGTACATTCAAGATCGAGATCGATAGATTTTTGAATATTAAGGGATATGGGGATAGTGCAGGAAAGTGCAGATGAAGTAGAAGATCACCCATGATTTATCTGAATGGTGGAGCAGGCTCAAAGGGCTAAATGGCCTATTCCTGCGCCTTGTTATTATTTTTATGTTAATGGCACAGAAATTCGTGTCGGAGGCTTCCAACCAGCACTTAACTAGCACGCCGGCCGTTCAGCTGTGGGATCGCGTGGTATTCCGATCCTGGGCCTGCTCCAACTGCCAGCGCACAGTGCTTTCATATCCCAGGGGCGCAGTTAGATCGATGCGTCCCCTGGGATCACATGGGCCATGGAGAGCCAATGGTAGCAGGGAATGCCCATTCATAAAATTGACAGGAAGAGCTGTCAAAACTATTAATACTATAAGCCTTAAAACATCACTAAAACTTCAAAGACATATTTTTTTTAATCACATTTTTAAAGTAACTATAAATTACATAAAAAACTAATTTTAAACAATAATTTAAATTTTTGAAAACATTATTTACATTTTCTAACTTACCTTTCTTTAAAGTATTTAAAAATAATAAACCTGTGGAAATTTTTTTTTAATTTTAATTAATTCACCACTTAACTTGTTAAAAGCAGGCCTTGCATCTGCTTTTTACATATGTAACTCCTGGGGACTTACCCTCCATGAGAAACCGGGAAAAAAAATGTAAGTTCCAAGTGCACGCGCTGCCTCTCCGGTGCACGCATTCGACCTCTGAACCCCTTACTTTAAGGGAACGGAAGTTCCAGTTTCCCGCGCATGCGCAGTGCATGCACAAAACTGTCACTTCCATTGGGCCTGTGGGTGAGTACCCCAAGCTTACTCACCCATGGAGACCCGAATTTCTGGGACATTATGTTCTGACAGTTCGACAATGACCACTGCTGAGCCCGGGAGTTCCTTCTGCTCCTAACACCTGGCAATGTTCCGGACTGTTCACGTCTTCATGAATTGAGTGAAGCTGCATAACTGATGGCATGTCTCGTAACTGATTCTCAAAGTTTTAAGTTCAACATCCACTCTAAACCTTATTTTATTCGTTCATGGGATGTGGGCGTCGCTGTTATGCCAGAATTTATTGCCCATCCCTAATTGCCCTCGAGAAGGTGGTGGTGAGCCACCTTCTTGAACCGCTGCAGTTGTGTGGTGAAGGTGCTCCCACAGTACTGTTAGGGAGGGAGTTCCAGGATTTTGACCCAGCAACGATGCTGTGTGACTTGGAGGGGAACTTGGAGCTGGTGGTGTTCCCATGTGTCTGTGGCACTTGTCCTTCTAGGTGATAGAGTTTGTGGGTTTAGAAGCTTTGGCGAGTTTCTACATTGCATCTTGTAGATGGTACTCACTGCAGCCATCGTACGCTGATGCTGGAGGGAGTGAATTTTCAAGGTGATGGATGGGGTGCTAATTAAGCGGGCTGCTTTGTCCTGGATGGTGTCGAGCTTCTTGAGTCTTGTTGGAGCTGCATACATCCTGGCAAGTGGAGAGCATTTGATCACACTCCTGACTTGTGCCTTGTAGATTGTGGAAAGGCTTTGGGGAGTCACTTGCCGCAGAATACCTAGCCTCTGACCTGCTCTGTTGCCACAGTATTTATGTGACTGTTCTAGCTAAGTTTTTGGTCAATGGTGACCCCCAGGGTATTGATGGTGGCGGATTCGGCGATGGTAATGCCATTGAATGTCAAGGAGCGGTGGTTAGGCTCTCTCTTGTTGGCGATTGTCATTGCCTGGTGCTTGTGTGATGTAAATTTTATTTACCACTTATCAGCCCAATCCTGAATGTCGTCCAGGCCTTGCTGTGTGCGGGCTTGGGCTGCTTCATTATCTGAGGAGTTGCGAATGGCACTGAACTCTGTGCAGTCAAAAGCGAACATCTCCATTTCTGATCTTATGTTGGAGGGAAGGCCATTGATGAAGCAGCTGAAGATGGTTGGGCCTAGGAAACTGCCATGAGGAACTCCTGCAGCGATGTGCTGGGACATTCAACCACCACAACCATCTTCCTTTGTGCTAGGTATGACTCCAGCCAGTGGAGAGTCCCCCAACGATTTCCATTGACTTCAGTTTTACTAGGTCTCCTTGATGCCACACTCGGTCAAATGCTGCCTTGATTTCAAGGGCAGTCACTCTTACCTCACCTCTGGAATTCAGCTCCTTTGTCAATGTTTGGACCACAGCTGTAAGGAGGTCTGGAGCCGAATGGTTCTGGTGGAACCCAAACTGGGCATCAGTGAGCAGGTTATTGGTGAGTAAGTGCTGCTTGATTGCAGTGTCAATGACACAATCCATCACTGTGCTGATGATTGAGTGTAGAATGATGGGGTGGTAATTGGCCGGATTGCATTGTCCTGCTTTTTTGTGGACAGGACATACCTGGGCAGTTTTCCATATTGTCAGATAGGTGCCAGTGTTGTAGCATTAGTGATACAGCTTTGCCAGGGGCGTGGCTAGATCTGGAGCACATGTCTTCAGCACGATAGCCGGGATGCTTTTGGGGCCCATAGCGTTTGCTGTATCCAGTGCGCTCAGCTGTTTCTTGATATTACGTGGAGTCAATCGAATTGGCTGAAAACTGGCTTTTGTGATGGTGGGGACCTCAGGAGTAGGCCGATATGAATCATCCACGTGGCACATCTGAAGGTGGTGGCAAACATTTCAGATTTGTCTTTTGCACTCACATGCTGGGCTCCACCATCATTGAGGATGGGGATATTTATCCAGCCTCCTGCTCCCATTATTTGTTTAATGGCCCACTACCATTCACGACTGCATGTGACAGGACTGCAGAGCTTTGATCTGATCCGTTGATTGTGGGAGCTCTGTCTATAGCATGCTGCTTTCACTTTTCAGCATGCATGTAGTCCTGCATTGCAGCTTCCCCAGGTTGGCATTGCATTATAGGTACCCCTGGTGCTGTTCCTGGCATGCTCTTCTGCACCCCTTATTGAACCAGGGTTGGTCCCCTGACTTGATGGTAATGGTAGAGTGAGGATTATGCCAGGCCATGTGGTGGAATACAATTCTGCTGCTGATGGCCCACAGTGCCTCATGGATGCCCAGTTTTGATCTGCTAGATCTGTTCTGAATCTATCCCATTTAGCACTGTGGTAGTGCCACGCAACACGATGGAGGGTGTCTTCAGTGTGAAGGCGGGATTCGTTTCCGCAATGACTGTACAGTGGTCCCTGCTACCAATGCTGCCGTGGATAGTGGCATCTGCGACAGGTAAATTGGTGAGGACGAGGTCAAGAAATTATTTCCCTCATGTTGTTTCTCCCACCACCTATCGCAGGCCCAGACTGGCAGCTATATCCTTCAGGACTCGGCCAGCTCGGCCATTAGTGATGCTACCGAGCCATTCTTGGTGATGGACTTTGAAGTCCCCCACCTTTGCTACTCTTAGTGCTTCTTCCAAGTGGTGTTTAACATGGAGGAGTACTGATTCATCAGCTGACGGAGTGTGGTAGATGGTAATCAGCAGGAGGTGTCCATGCCCATGCTTGACCTGAATCCATGACCATGAGACTTCATGGGGTCCAGAGTCAATCTTGAGGACTCCCAGGACCAATCCTTAGCAACTGCATAACACTGTGCCGCCACCCCTGGTGGGTCTGTCCAGCTGGTGGGACAGGACATACCCAGGGATAATGATGAGGAGTTTGGGATATTGACTGAAAAGTGTGATTCTGTGAGTATGACTTGGTTAGATTAGTCTGCGGGACAGCTCTCCTAAGTTTGGCATAAGTATCCAGATGTTGCAGGGTCGACTGGGCTGGATTTGTCATTGTCATGTCCGTAGCAGGTGCTGCGACCGCTTTTATTCTTATTATTTTGTTTCGTAGCGGTTTGTTTACAACTGAGGGACTTGCTAGGCCATTTCAGGGGGCAGTTAAGAGTCAATCACATTGCTTTGTGTCTCGAGCCACATATAGGCCAGACAAGGTAATAACAGCAAATTTCCTTCCCTAAAGGAAATTACAAAATTCCTGCCATTTTATTGTCACCTTTACTGATATTAGCTTTCTATTCCAGATTTATTTAATTAACTGAATTTGAATTCCCCAGCTGCCGTGCTGGGATTGGAACATTCTCTGGATTATTAGTCCAGGTCTCTGGATTATTAGTCCAGTACCATTACCACTACGCTTCCAGTCCCTTTCATTTATCCCGACAGTGCTGTGCAGTACTGAGCAAGTGCTGCATTGTAGGATGAGCCTGTCAATGAATGAGTCCTCATCCTCTACCAGTTCGAATGGTTCCAATGGACACCGAAGATCTCAGGTGATTATCAGAAGAAGAGCTCGGAGTTTTCACTGTGTTCTCACAACATCCCCTCCGCAAAGACAAAAACGCAACTTGTCCGTCCGCCCCTCGCTGTTTTGGAATCTTCTGGCACAAGGTGACTTCCAAAAGTGAATAATTTTACAGTAATTCGTCGGATGATGGCGTATTGGATCCTCCACAGAACCTAATCCATTTAAAATGTACTTTTTCCCATTTTCTTTTTACTTTCCACTTTCATTGTCGGTTTCATATTTACCCTCGAAAATATCTTCTAATGCATTACTGATATGATACTTTGTCTATTTAATGATCCCGCTTTGGTTTCAAGGTGTTTCCGATGCTCTCTTGTTCTCCATTAGGATTCATTATATTATTTTACATTCTGCTGTCATTGGCCTGGCTTATTTTAACCTGAAGAATTAATTTAAACACAGAAGCGATCTGTTTCCAACTCAGGATCACTTGTCAAAGCTGTAAATTTCACACAGATCCTGTCAAATGGATGATTTTGCTGCGAGTTGGGCCAGTAATTTTCCTGTTCTCGCTCTCACACACATTCACTTGCTCTCCCTCTATCTGACTCACATTCACTCTCTCTACCTCTCCCTCGCACACATTCACTCTCTCCTCTTCTCTCTCACATGCATTCATTATCTCTGCCTCTCTCAGACACATTCACGCTCTCTCACTGTCTCACACACATTCACTCTCTCTCACTCTCCCTCTCTCACTCTCTCTTTCTGCCTCTCTCACACATTAGCACTCTCTCCCTCTCTCTCTCACACTCAATCACTCTCTCTCCCTCTCTCTCAAACTCATTCACTCTCTTTCCCTCTCTCTCAATTTCTCTCTCTCTCTCTGTTACAGCTAACTTGGCAGTGATTGTGATCCTGTCCCGAGGAAGGTGCGGTCTCTCCAGATGTGTCACTTACTACCTGGTGTCCATGGCGGGGACGGATCTCCTGGTCATTATCATCGCTGTGATATTAAACCGGATTGCTGTTATTTTTTTCCCATTCAGTTTCCTGTCCCTCACTCCGGTCTGTAGTCTCCGTGTTGCTCTAGTCCATGCAATCATAGACAGTGCTGTCTGGTTAACAGTCGCTTTCACCTTTGATCGATTTGTGGCCATTTGTTGCCAGAAGCTGAAAACAAAATATTGCACCGAGAAAACGGTGACGGTGGTTATAGGAACGGTCTGTGCCATAAGCTGCTTCAAAAATACCTGCTTATATTTTATATTTGAACCTTTGTACACAATTAACAAAATACCCTGGTTCTGCAGCATAAAATTAATATATTATACCTCATCTGCATGGATCGCATTTGACTGGATTCACATCATGTTAACCCCGTGTCTCCCATTCATTCTGATTTTGCTGCTCAATGCTCTGACCGTCAGACACATTCTAGCGGCCAATAGATCCCGCAGGAGACTCCAGGCCCACAGCAATGCAGAGAATCAGAGTGACCCAGAGATGGAGAGCCGGAGAAAGTCCATTGTTTTACTCTTCGCCATCTCGGGTAATTTCATCCTGTTACATGTGTTATTACTGAGAACTTTCCTCACTGTCCAGATTGTGAATGTTACTTATAATAACTCAGGTTCCAATTTCAATGAATCAACTTTTATTCTGGAGGAAATCGGAAATATGCTCCAGTTTTTGAGTTCCTGCATCAACCCATTTATTTATGCAGGGACCCAGAGTAAATTCAGAGAGGAGTTAAAGAATGGGGTGAAATATCCACTGAGTCTAATTGTAAAATTATTTAAATGATGAAAATAGTAGTAAAGTATAGCATGAATTGTAACTAATATTCCATGCTGTGCTATTCTTGTCCGTGTCAGACACGACCTCCCCTCCCAGATACACAGTCACTCACTCTAAGATCCTTATCCAATGTGAATTTAAGAATGTATGAGAAACACTGCATCAGCGCACAAAGCAGTGTTGTAACCTATTCTCAGTTAGTTTCCAGTTCTATTGTCGGTGCTGACTCAGGCCTGGTACATTCCCACCAGCCCGAGGGCCCGGGACTATCTGTACATTCATGTGGAGTCCGACCTCTGATCTGTGATTGGATATCAAGTTTAACTATTTATTGAAGGGACCCAATATCCCTCCCGGGAATGGTTTGGATCTTAAGGGTCGGATACGCTCTGAAATGGAAGCACGCGCTGTCCCCACGCATTGTTCTCCGCTCACTGGGCCCCGCCACACAGCTGCACTCCTGTGTCCATAAACGCAGGAACAGAGGAATTGCTGGAGGATAAAGTCAACCGATCATTCAGGTCACTTTCTGCTATTGTCAGTGGCCAATTGAGACATCACCCCCATTGTCAGTAAACAGAAGAAAATTAAGCTAACGAACTTTGTAAAGGGGCACAAACAATAATCATAAAAATCATACAAATAGTAAAGTTATCAAATTAAATGAGAATGTTATCTTCACTTTCGTTTATGCACCCCAGTCTAATTCACTTCCTACCATCCTGGTAGACCCCCGATACAATGATAATGGAGTTTTTTGACTAATCACAGCGATCAATCTCTATCGATTAGTTTACAACAGATCCAGACATGAGGCGAGGAAAACCCCAGTGGTGGAGAGCTTTAGGAACCATAGGACCACAGTCACCTGTTCCTCCCGAGCACACTGCACTTACCACATGTCATGCCTCTAATTACTCACATACTGTGTCCCCAAGTGTTAAACTAGGAATGATATCTATTTAATTTGCATTTGAGTGAATCGACACTAACTGCTTCCACGATCTCCCTAGGGAGCCTGTTCCATAGATTGACCACTCACTCACTGAAATACTGTTTCAGCAGATTGGGTCTGCATTGACCCCCTTCAAGCGCAGGCCGTGTCCTTTGGTTCTACTGTCTGGACAAGGTGAAATAACTTGTCGTGCTCGACATTATCTGGTCCATTTAGAATCCTTAAAACAGCAAGCATATCACCTCTTGACATTCTCTTTTCCAGTGAGAACTTGCTCAATGCACAGTATCTCTCCTCACAATCCAATCCCTCCATCCGCCAGTAATTCTGGTCACTCACTTCCGTGTCCATTCAATAGCTGCAATACCCTGTGGTGTCCAGAGCGGTACACAATAGTCTGAGCCCATTTGCACCATTAATTTATAAAATGGGATAGGATTGCCTCGCTATCTCGGCTCAATATTGACCTTTTATTACAACCGAATGTCTGATTTGCTTTACTCATTGTTGCTATAGTTTCAATTTATCATCAATAAGACTCCCAGATCTCTTTCATTTTCTATGGAGATTAATTTATTTTCATTTAAGTTTTAGTCCCTTCCTGCATTTCTTGTCTCCATGTGATGCACTTTGCCTTTCTCTACATTGAATGACATCTGTTGCCTGTCTGCCCAATACCCAGTATTTAAATCCTCCTGTAGCTTATAGTCTTCAGCTTTGCAGTGTGCCACCTTCACCAGCTTTGTTTCATCTGAAAACGATGTGACTCCCAGTTCCAGATGAATTATAAAGATATTAAGCAAAAGAAGTCCAAAAAGTTCTCTGTGTGACCCCACTGGTAACATTCCCCTAGTCTGATGACAATCCCCGTATCACCACTCTCTGGGTTCTCTCGGTGTGCTAATTACACACCCCTTGTAAAATACTCCCACTGATTCTCACGATCTTTCTTTTGAGTACCAAACTTTCCACAGGAAGTGTATAAAAGGCCTGAGTGAAGCCAAGTACACCTCACACACTTCTTAGGCAGTCGCTCGGAACCGAGTATGATTTGCTTCCACATTAACAATAAGTTCTCAGGTGGCTGATGAGTCCAATGCGGGTCCGACAGTCTCTGTCACAAGTGGGGCAGATGGTTGTTGAAGGGGCGGGACTGCTTTGCCCCTGTCCAGCTCCTTTTTCACACTCTCACAGAGATCTAGTGAACGAGATTGGCAACGCCTCCCTGTCACGAACAGATACTGGTTATATTTTAAGTTGATATTTCTATCCAGATGTTCCATGATCTTATCTTTAATTAGGGTGTCAATGGCTTTACCCACAATGAACCTCTAACTCACTGGTCTGTGGTTTACTGGGCCACATTTGCCACCTTTTTAGAATATAGGTTTAGCATCTGCCTTTCTCCAGCCCAAGGCACCTCTGCAGTATTCAATCATTTCTCCCAGATTTACGTCTGAGTTCCTGCAGTTTTCCCCCTTATCTCCACAAGCATCCATGGATGAATCTTCCCCGGCCCCTGAGATTGATTTATCTTACGTTCGTCAACCATGCTGGTGGTAATGTGAATAGTGTCACAAATTTCCTCTGAAACACCTTCTAGTTCCCATTTCCAGATCTAATAAATTACCTGACTACTTTTTCGTAAAAATTGATGCAAAAAACGTAATTAGACCCTTTTCAGCCCGTGTAGAATCAGTTATCATGTATATGTAGCATCAGTTATCAGGCCCTCACCCGATCACACTTCCAGTGGCCCCACTTCATCCATCGTTTCACTTTTTCCCTTAATGCAGCTAAAAACAAATTACTGACCTTCCCTTCTGTTGCCATATTCAACTCGAAATTTTTCTTTGTCACCTTTATACCCTTTTTACACTCCAGCCATGCGTGTAGTTTTGAATCCATCTACATTACTTACTGTGGCACCTAACACCACTGTCATCAGTAATCTTGGATATCCGACACCCTATTCCTTCATCTGCAGGGATGCCTTTTGTTATTGAATCAATCTTAATTAATTCTGTGCTATTTTCTTTCATGACATTAAATGCTTTATTTTTTTTGTTGTACTCGTGGCTGCATAGCTTTCAGGGTCAGGGTAGCACGCAATCCCTCCCAGCACATCTAGGTGCAGTCACTAGGGAGGTGTGTATATTTGTTAGTGGAAACACACATTCATTAATAATACCAGACAATTATATAATTGAATATATTTTGTTGTCAAACACTCATTGACTTATAATGTAAATTAATTAAATGCTTACGTTAATTTCAGACAATATGTCATCACAAAAGAGGAGAAACCTGCCAATGTCACGGGTGAGGATGGAACAATTGTACAGGATAAAAATAGATGATTAATTTGGCAGTGATCAAAGTAGAAATGTCACCCGGTCCGGAGATGCATCCCAGGTTATTGAGGGGAGGAAGGGTGGAAATAGCGGAGGCCCTGGCCACAATTTTGAAACCTTCGTTGGATACAGGAGAGTTGCTAGCAGAATGGATGTTTGCAAATATTCCACCCCGTTCAAAAAAGGGGATTGGTTTATTCGTTAACTGCAGGCCAGTCAGCCTAACATCGGTGGCAGGAAAAGTTCGAGTGAGCAAAATCCGGGACAACATTAGTTGTCACTTGGAAGACCATGGGTTACACACGGATTTGTTAATGGCAAATCGTGTCAAACACACATGATTGAGAATGTGAATGATAAACGGAGAGGGTTGATCAAGGTAGTGCGGTTGATGTGTCTATGAACATTCAAATGGGGATTAAAGAGGCAGTGGCAGAATAGACACAGACTTGGCTCACAGACAGGAAGCAGAGAGTAGTGGTGAACGCTTATTTTCAGACAGGAGGGACGTGTACGTTGGTGTCCCACAGGGGTCGGTATTAGGGCCACTGCTCCTTTTGATCTATATTAATAATCTGTACTTAGGTGTAGGGGCCATAATTTCACAGGTTCTGGCTGACACACAACTTGGAAATGTACTAAAATGTGAGGAGCATCGTAGCAGAATTCAGGAGGTCATCGACAGACTAGTGAAATGGGCAGACACATGGCAAATGCAATTGAATGCAGAGCAGCGCAGAGTGATGCATCTTCGCAGAGAGAATTAGGAGAGACAGTATTATCTAAATGGTACCATTTAAAGGGATTGTCGGGACAGAGAGACCTGAGGGTGAATGGACGCACATCTTTGAAGGAGACTGGACGAGTTGAAAAGGCTGTTAAAAAGCAGACCGAAATCTGGGTTTATATATAGACAAAAACAAGGAAGTTATGAAAACATTATAAATGACTGGTCAGGCCTTTCAATGCCAAGGTTGAACCTATCCCATTACCATTTGGTTTATGTGAAGTTTGTCCAGAATATTAAAAAATACTGGATAGGATTAATAACAGCGGAACCCAACCCCTGCAGTCACATATAAACTTGCTGGTGTGTCACAAATTGGCACGATGATTAAATCTCTCTCCAGCTATGGGAAATTTCAATGGTTTCTGTACCTTGTGAAGATACTGGTGTGTGAGCGATGGGAGGACTGGCTCTATACATTCCCACACATGGAGCAGGTGATCTGCCTCTTCCCGGTGTGAGTTTCAAGCTGGGATGGATAATTGAGACCCTTCCCACAGTCCTCACATTTCCACGGTTTCTCCGTGGTGCGGGTGTCCTTGTGTCTCTCCAGGTTGGATAATTGGTTGAAGCCTCGTCCAAACAGAACACGTGTACGGCTTCTCCCCGCTTGAATGGTGTGATTTTTTTACACTGTGTAACTGGTTAAAGCTCTTTCCACAGGCAGGGCACTTGAACACTTTCACTCAGGTGTGTTACTCGGTGATTTTTCCATTCACACTGATATTCCCCTCCCTCTCCTTCCCTGAAGGTGCTGAATCTGGCTGAGTTCAGTTCTACACTCATTGGTTCCCCTCCCTCTCCTCTCCTGAAAGTGCTAACTGGCTGGATTCAGTTCTACACTCACTGCTTCCCCTCCTTCACCTCTCCTGAAAGTGCTGACTCTAGCTGGGTTCATTTCTACATTCACTGTTTCCCCTCCGTCTCCTCCACTTAAAGTGCTGACTATGGCTGGTTTCAGTCCTACACTCACTGGTTCCACTCCCTCTACTCCCCTGAAGGTGCTGAATCTGGCTGAGTTCAGTTCTACACTCACTGGTTCCCCTCCCTCTCCTCCCCTGAAGGTGCTGAATCTGGCTGGATTCAGTTCTACACTAACTGGCTCCCCTCCTTCTCCTCTCCTGAAGGTGCTGACTCTGGCTGGGTTCAGTTCTACTCTCACTGTTTCCACTCCGTCTCCTCCCCTGAAGTTGCTGACTGTGGCTGGGTTCAGTTCTACACTCACTGGCTCCCCTCCCTCTCCTTCACCTGTAGGTGCTGACTCTGACTGGGTTCTGTTCTACACTCACTGCTTCCACTCACTCTCCTCCCCTGAAGGTGCTGACTCTGGCGTTTTCAGTTCTAAATTCACAAAATAGAACTCCATGTACAGAGTGATAACAGTGTGATAATTCGGACATGAAAGAGACATGTGAAGTGAAAAAGATTGGTAAAGACAAGCGTAGGCCCCTTGCAGTCAGAATCAGGTGAATTTATAATGGGGAACAAAGAAATGGGTTACCAATTAAATACATACTTTGGTTCTATCTTCACAAAGGAGGACACAAATAACCTCCCAGAGACGTCGGGGAACATAGGGTCTGATGTAAGGGAGGAACTGAAAGCAATCAGTATTCATAGGGAAATGGTGTTAAGGAAATTGATGGGATGGAAGGCCGATAAATCCCCAGGGCCTGATAATCTTCATCCTAGGGTACTTAAGGAAGTGGCCCTAGAAGTACTAGATGCATTGCTGATCATCTTCCAACATTCGATGGAATCTGGAACAGTACCCATGGATTGGAGGGTAGCTAATGTTACCCCACTATTCAAAAAAGGTGGTAGAGAGAAAACGGGGAATTACAGACCGGTAAGCCTGACATCGGTAGCGGGGAAAATGCTAGAGTCCATTATAAAAGTGCACTTGGAAAACAGTGACAGGATCGGTCAAAGCCAACATGGATTTACAAAGGATAAATCATGCTCGACTAATCTTCTGAAATTTTGTGAGGATGTAACTGGTAAAATAGATAAGGGTGAACCAGTGAATGTGGTGTATTTGGACTTTCAAAAGTCTTTTGATGAGGTCCCGCATAAGAGATTAGCGTGTATAGTTAAGGCACATGGGATTGGGGGCAAGGTACTGACTTGGATAGAGAACTGGTTGGCAGGCAGAAACAAAGAGTTGGAATAAATGGGTCTTTTTCCGAGTGGCAGGCAGTGACTAGTGGGGTACCGCAGGGATCGGTCCTTGGACCCCAGCTATTCACAATATATATTAATGAACTAGACAAGGGAACTAGATGTAATATCTCCAAATTTGCAGACGACACAAAGCTATGTGGGCGTGTGTGCTATGAGGAGGATGCCAAGAAATTCCAGGATGATTTGGACAGGTTGGGTGATTGGGCAGAAGAATGGCAGATGCAATATAACGTGGATGAATGTGAGGTTATCCACTTTGGTAGCAAAAACAGGAAGGCAGATTATTATCTGAATGGCAATAGATTGAGAGAAGGGGAAGTGCAACGAGACCTGGGTGTCCTTGTGCACCAGTCACTGAAGGTAAGCATGCAGATGCAGCAGGCAGTTAAGAAGGCAAATGGTATTTTGGCCTTCGTAGCGAGAGGGTTTGAGTACAGGAACAAGGATGTTTAGCTGCAGTTGTACAAGGTCTTGGTGAGACCACATATTGAGTATTGTGTGCAGTTTTGGTCGCCTTATCTGAGGAAGGATGTTCTTGCCATGGAAGGCGTTTAGCGAAGATTCACCAGGCTGATACTTGGGATGGCAGGAATGATGTATGAGGAGAGATTGGATCGATTGGGCTTGTACTCGCTGGAGTTTAGAAGAACGAGAGGGGATCTCATCGAAACTCATAAACTTCTAACAGGACTAGACAGACTAGATGCTGGAAGGATATTCCCGATGGTCGGGGAGTGCAGAACCAGAGGTCACAGTCTAAGGATAAGGGGTAGGCCACTTAGGACAGAAATGAGGAGGAATTTCTTCACCCAGAGAGTCATGAACCTGTGGAATTCTCTACCGCAGAAGGCAGTAGAGGCCAATTCATTAAATATATTCAAGAAGGTGTTGGATATATTTCTCAAGGCTAAAGGGATCAAGGGGTATGGGGAGGAAGCAGGGACTGGGTACTGAATTTGGATGATCAGCCATGATCGCATTGAATGGCGGAGCAGGCTCGAGGGGCCGAATGGCCTACTCCGCTCCTATCTTCTATGTTTCTATGTTTCTATGTTACAAGCAGGCAGAATGCATATGGAGCAAGGATAATAACATAGCCTGCAACTCCAGCGCTTGACGTCATTAATAACCATCACACACACTCAGCTCCCCGTAAGAGAAACAGTTTTGGAAACCCCTGATTAAAATAACATACTGCTTCATATGTACACTGCTGGATTTATCAAGTGCTGGACCAATTCCAAGTTATTCTTGTATCCACCATATCTGTAGTAAACTCTGCTAATTCAGTGTGTAAATATCTGGCAAGACTGTAACATTATTTGATCTGACAGGAGAATCTCTAGACTAGTTGCAGTGGGGCTGTTTGTATTACAGCAATCCCAAGCCAGCCCTGCAGTGGAAGTATGATCTGTGCTTGGGTATAAAAGAACGATTTGCATTTATATCGCACCTTTCACGACCACTGGACGTCTCAAAGCACATTACAATCAATGTAGTCATTTTTTGAAGTGAAGTCACTGCTGTAATGTGGTAAACACAGCAGCCAATTTGCACACAGCAAGCTCCCACAAACAGCAATGTGATAGAAACATAGAAGACAGGAGCAGCAGTAGGCCATTCGGCCCCTCGAGCCTGCTCTGCCATTCAATGAGATCATGGCTGATCATCCAAATTCAGTATCCTGTCCCTGCCTTCTCGCCATATCCCTTGATCCCTTTAGCCTTTAGAAATATATCCAACTCCTTCCTGAATATATTTAATGAATTGGCCTCAACTGCCTTCTGTGGTAGAGAATTCCACAGGTTCACCACTCTCTGGGTGAAGAAATTCCTCCGCATCTCTGCCCTAAATGGGTTATCCCTTATCATTAGACTGTGACCCCTGGTTCTGGACTCCCCGACCATCGGGAACATCCTTGCTGCATCTAGTCTGTCCAGTCCTGTCAGAATTTTATAAGTTTCAATGAGATCCCCTATCATTCGTCTAAACTCCAATGAGTATAAGCCCAATCGACCCAATCTCTCCTGATACATCATTCCTGCCATCTCAGGTATCAGCCTGGTGAATCTTCACTGCACTCCTTCCATGGCAAGAACATCCTTCCTCAGATAAGGCGACCAAAACTGCACACAATACTCAATATGTGGTCTCACCAAGGCCTTGTACAACTGCAGCTAAACATCCACTAATTGCAGCAGGACTTGAGGCCATACTCTCCCTCCGGGGAGAAGGTCCCCGAACTACGCTACTCCCCTCGCATTGCTGCAGCCTGCTGGATACTAGAGCTTCACCCTCATCAGACTATTCCCCCCCACTCACCTCCAGGGAAGGCGTGTCCCCAGTAATGCCATGGGCTGCCTCGGCAGAGGGTTGCGCTGATGGTCCGGCTTCCTCTTCCTCCTCGCCTTCAGATTCACTTCCAGTGGCAGCTTGAGGGTCGGTCTCCTCACCTGGTGAATCAGCATCTAAAAGGAGGGAGGTACAAGAGTGGCTTTAGCGTGAGGACAGGGTGGCAGCAAGGGAGGCATGAGTGCAGCGATGTACTGATTTGGATCAAAAGTGTCAAAGGATGCTGTTGTGAGGAACAAGTGGAAGGAGAGATCTCAAAAAGGTGATGTCCTTACCATTGCTGTCCATAACGGTGTCTGCATCTCCAGTGGTGATGGAGCCAAGGAACCAGCTTGCCATAATCCGGTGGGCTCGCTGCTCCAGTTTGGTCAGGGCCTGAAGGTGAGGCCGGCCCCCGCTGGTCCATTGCTGCTGCCTCCTATTATGCGCCAGCTTGCCCTGCAAGAAAATGGATGGGGCCTGAGTAAAGATGCAGCCATGATCTTGGCTGAAATGCCTCCCCTGTTCGAATAGCCCTTACTGTGTGCAGCCATGCTCTTTGCTGGAAAGCCTTCCTGGTCGAATAGCACTTACTGTGTGCAGCCATGCTCCTGGCTGAAATGCCTCCCAAGGTCGAATAGCCCTTACTGTGTGCAGCCATGCTCCTGGCTGAAATGACACCCATGGTCGAATAGCCCTTACTGCGTGCAGCCATGCTCCTGGCTGAAATGCCTCCCATCATTGAATAGCCCTTACTGTATGCAAAGTGCTGAATGTGCGTGTGATTTTTCTGAAAGGGCCATAGGTGTTGGATGAGTGCTGGGCATTAGGGCTTTCAAGACCCTTTGGCCATAAAGTGAGATCGAGATGGAGGGATGAAGAGCTTTCTCAAAAAGGCCCTCACGCTGACGACCCGAGTGAGGTCATTGAACTTCTTCCTGCATTGCACAGGGGTCCTAGGCACCATGCTGCTGGAGGTCACTCTGTGAGCCAACTCCCTCCAAGCTTTTCGGTACTCGCTGGGCAGAGGCCTCCTGCAACTCTCCGGGTGCAGGAGAGATCGCCTGCGCTCCACCGCGCCAACCAGAGCCTGCAAGTCCCCCTTGCTGAAGCACTGCGCTCGCTCTCTGGCCCTCGCCATGGTCCTTGGCTTCAGGATTTGGCAACAGGTCTGTCCTGGCCGAGATTCAGGGCTCCGAAGCGCAGGGTGCGGCTGCAATTCAAGATCGACCCTTTAAGAGCTGACCGGCGCCAGCGTGTCTGTCTGCAATCGCTAACTGACAGCACCTGCGCTGCGCCCGCCCTCTGAGGTAGCATCTCGCTCCTCCGGCTTAGCGCCTTAAGAGAGTCATGCAGCGCGTGATTTAGCGCTGCAATCACATCCAGGGGCAAAAGAGAACAATTTAGCAGTAGGTGGCGATAATTTGCGCTTTGCGCCCGGCCGATAATTGCGCCCCAAATGGGGCGATACCGAATTTCTCCCCCAAAGCCTTCAGGCTTGTTTTTTTAACGCTCTTAAACCTTTTAGAATTATAATTTACTGTGGCCATGTTTGATTTAAACTGTTGATTTCTCTGGCTGCCACTTTTGTTTTTCTCCTTCCTATCTTTTGCTTTTATCCTTGTTTCCGTTTCCTCTGTCTCCCTGCTCAGTTTCCCAACCCCCTGCCATTTTAGTTTAAACCCTCCCCCAGAGCACTAGCAAACACTCCCCCTAGGACATCGGTCCCAGCCCTGCCCAGGTGCAAACCTTCCGGTTTGTACTGGTCCCACCTCCCCCAGATCCGGTTCCAATGTCCCAGGAATTTGAATCCCTTCCCCTTGCACCATTCCTCTAGCCATGTATTCATCTTAAATATCCTTCGATTTCTACTCTGACTAGCACGTGGCATTATTAGCAATCCTGAGATTACTACCTCTGAGGTCCTATTTTTTAATTTACCTCCTAACTCCCTATATTCAGCTTTTAGGACCTCGTCCCGTTTTTTACCTATATCGTTGGTACTTATATGCACCACGACAACTGGCTGTTCACCCTCCCCTTCCATAATGTTCTGCAGCCACTCTGAGACATCCTTGACCCTTGCACCAGGGAGGCAACACACCATCCTGGAGTCTCGTTTGCGGCCACAGAAACGCCTATCTCTTCCCCTTACAATAGAATCTCCTATTACTATAGCAATACCCCTCTTTTTCCTCCCGTCATGTGCAGCAGAACCACCCCTGTTGCCAGGAAGTCAGCTGCTGCTGCCTTCCCCTGTTAAGCCATCACCCTCAACAGTATTCAAAGTGGTATATCTGTTTGAGAGGGGGATGTCCACAGGGGCCTCCTGCACTACCTGCCTGCGCCGACTACTCTGCCTGTTGGTTAACCATTCCCTGTCTGCCTGTGCAACCTTTACCTGCGGTGTGACCAACTGATCAAACATGATATCCACGACGTCCTCAGCACCGCAGATTGTCCAGTATGTATCCAATCGCAGCTCCAGCGCCACAATGCGGTCTGCCAATAGCTGCAGCTGGATACACTTCCTGCACACATGGTTGTCAGGGACACTGGAAGTGTCCCTGAATTCCCACATAGTGCAGGAGGTGCATTCCACGGGGCCGAGCTGTCCTGCCATGAATTACCCTTTAATTAATTCAAATTAAATTAAACAAATCAATCCCACCAATTACACTACAGTTAAATGATATACTTAAGGGCCCTGGTTTACCAACAGGCCCCGCTAAACCGCAGAAACCCTAGAAACTATAAACCACAGAGTTTAAGTTTAAAAAAGAGAGAAATAATCACCAACCAATCAGTTACCTGGTTTCTGGTGATGCCACACTTCGATTACTTTTTACTTCTCTCCCTCCCTCTGAGCTCGGAGATTGGAGATTGGTAAGCCTACTTGCGTTCTGCCGCCGCCTTTGTAGTTGCACCTCTGCTGCCGCCGCCTCACCCATTTCTGCCGCTGCTGTGGGGCCTACCTGTGCTCGGCCGCCGCTTTTGTAGTTGCTCCTCTGCCGCCGCCGCCTCACCTAGGTCTGCCGCTGCTGTGGGGCCTACCTGCGCTCTGCCGCTGCCTTTGTAGTCGCTCATCTGCCACCGCCGCCTCACCCATTTCTGCCGCCGCTGTGGGGCCTACCTGCGCCTGCTGCTGCTTTTGTAGTCGCTCCTCTGCCACCGCCGCCTCACCCAGGTCCACCGCCGACTAGATAATCTGTTTTTGTTATGTTTGTTGAGGATTGAATATTGACCAGGACAATAGGGATAACTCCCCTACTGCTCTTTGAAATAGTGCCATAGAATCTTTTACCTTCATCCAAAAGACGGCACCACCGACAGTGCAGCACTCACTCAGCACTGCACTGGAGTGACAGCCTAGCTTTATGTGTTCAAGTCCCTGGAGTGGGATTTAGAACCCACAACCTTTTGATTCAGAGCTGAGTGCGCTACAAACCGAGCCACAGCTGACACTTGGGGCACAAGATCAAAATCTCCAGATGAGACCAAAATAGGCAGCGTGGGAACTGTGAAGCGGACTTTAAGTGACATCTGTGTGAACACGCAGGTTACTAAATGGTGCGGTAGATGATAGATGAACATTTATCGCAGGGAAATGTGAGGATATACATTTTGGGATGAAGCAAAGGGAGATGAAATGTACACTAAAGGCTAAACCTTTAAAAGGAGTAGAGCAGCAAAGAGACTTAGGTGTAGAAGATTCTAACTCATGCCTTGCCTTATTAATTGGCAGGATCGAAAGTCCAGTTTCAGCAACTTTACGACCTTATTAGAAATATAAGATGAGCAGATGCTCTGATCTCTACCGTACCTTACATTGATCCATCAATCAGAGTAAACTTGCAAGTCCCGCGTGTCCACAGTAACTTGCACGAGGTCAGCCCGCTGGATGGAACCTCAGGCACCCTGAGCTTGATCTCCGGTGTCTCCAGTCCCGACTGCCCCCTTACATCAGGATCCCCTCACTTTTATACCCTGTAGTGATCCATCTCTGGCACCTGACGCTTCTTTGTTTTCTCTGCTGGGTCTTGGCAAGAAGTGAGGAAAAGACAGCTGGAACTTCTCTAATCTGTGATTTACACGGACACTTTCCTTGGTTCCCGGCAGTTACTTTTCTTCAGTAATTTTCTCATTACTGCTAAATTACCCTGCCTACAATTAATGATGTTGTTTCTTATAGTTTAATAATTATAGGTATAAATATGACATATTATAATCTAATGTATTCTACTACTCACTGTGGTTTAATCTTACATTGTGGTTACTAAAAGACAAACCCTGTTCTTTCCCCTGATCTGATTAGAGTTTCCAACCAGTGGATTCAGTGGAATGGAATGTCTTATCAGTGTTGCCATGGCGACCTGTCTGCAGTGAAGCTCCTGTTCGAGTTTCTAACTCAGAATAAACTTCACTCTCCCATAATACACATTGGCCCTGAAATTAGGATCGGGAGCTTGCCGCGCGTGCAAGCCCCCGATGTGCACTCACCCTGCGCGCCGACATCTGAAGCCCGGGCCTGCTTGCATTTCCTGTCACTGGCCCGGTTCAGATGCCGGCGCGCTCTGCTTACCTGATCCAGCGGCGTAGTTAGTGTGATGTACCGGCTGGGATCAGGTGAGCACTGTGCAGCCAATCAGGGGAGGGGAAAGTCATTCATGAGTTTGACAGTAAGAACTGTCAAACTCATGAAAAGCATGGGCTGCCAAAACACTACTTAAATTTAAATAAAATTTTAAAAAACATCCCACTGATTATATTAACGATAAATAATTATAAAAAAAATGTTTTAAACAATTAATCAATTTTTTGAAAAAAATAAATTTTTAAAAAATAGGGTCTAAAACTAAACTTACCTTACTGTAAATTCTTTAAAAATAATAAACCTGTGGAAAAAAAATGTCTAAATTGTACTAAAAGCCCACTTACCTGTAAAAATAAGTACTTACCTCTGCTTTTTCCACACGTAAAAAACGGAGGCCTTTAGAATCGGGCAACTCTGAAAAAAAAAGGAATTTCACTGCGCACGCGCTGCCTGCGCAGTAGCACACGTTCTGCCTCTTAACCCCTTGGGTCAGAGGACAGGAAATGCCGGTTTTCAGTGCATGCGCTGTGCATGCTGAAAACCGGCAATTCCTCTGGTCACACGCGCGAGTACCCCGTCTGTACTCACGCGTTTTGACAGGAATTACTGGGCCATTATATCAGCTATTTAATGGCAGTGCATTTTAGCCGTGTTGTTAATATCTCTAAAACCTACAAGGGGTTCAGATACACAAACCTTTAAAAGTGGGAGGACGAGTTGAGAATTCTGTTCCTAATGGAGACAGAGGCCTAGAAATTCAGTTGCTTGCGCCAGCCGGTAGCGCCTTAGGGGGAGGAGATGTTGGGCGATAGGCGGCTAGCGGCCGGGCGCAGCGCGATCTGCGCCTCTCCCCAACTTCACTAGAGATTTAGCGTCGGCGCAAAGTCTTTGCGCGCGCTCAGCTGCGCGCGCAGATCCTGACATCATTTCATCATGTAACGCCCTTTGTGCACCCCAAACCAGAACTTCAGTGGCGCCGCCCTTCTTTGCGCCTGGCGCCCCCAGCGACTGGTAGAGGGGAACGGTTCCTGCTGCGGGGTGCGGGGGGCGCTATTTAAAGGGGACTCCTCCTGCATTATAAGTGACAGCCATTTTGTGCCAATCCTTCTGTGTGAGAGACAAAGGCAGAGAGCTTTCTGCTTTGACTCAGCGCTCGCACAGGTACTTCTGGCTTCAGGCCAGAGCTTTGCACTTGGATTTCACTTTCAGTGCCATAGCCTTGAGTCGCCACATATACTGTAATGGGGGCTACAATTGGTGGAAACGTTGGCTTTCTGCATTGCATTCAAAGGGATCATAGACGCCGTGAGAGAGTGCCAGTCATGGCCAGATGGAGAAGGGCCAACAGGTGTCGGCACAGGAGGCCTTACCCACCCAGGGTATACCGCCAGCAGTTCTTGTAGTGTATGTAACTGTTCTACCTTTAAGAGAACTATTGTATGTAACCGTCCACCTTTAAGAGAACTATTTTAGGTGTGGCACTACTTTATCTTGGCTGCTGTATACTGTAATACCGACGGTGACCACACCGGTATATAAGTGCTGTGTCAGGATTTATTGGGCAGATTCGCCCTGACCTTCGAATAGTAAAGTCCTGTTAAAGTTACTCTTGTAGTCTGTGTATTAATTCGCCATAATACCTACAGACTTTACAGTTCTCATATCTGAAAATGTCTGAGGAGCAGTGTGTTCGGAGGCTGCGATTCAGAAGGGAGGTGGTCACTGAGATCTGCCACCTGCTTCGCAGAGATTTGCAGCCACAGCTGAGGAGCAGGACATCTCTGTCGGTGTCAGTGAAGGTGACGGTGGCTCTCAACTTCTATGCCACCGGCTCCTTCCAATCTGCTACTGGGGACATTGCCAACATTTCCCAGTTCGTGGTACATTGCTGCATCTGACAGGTGAACAATGCCCTTTTCAGAAGGAGACGTCAGTACATCTCCTTCCCCATGACCCTGGACAAGCAGCAAGAGCGTGCAATGGGATTTGGAAGAATAGCAGGCTTCCCCATGGTCCAGGGTGTAGAACTGATGAACCAGCATTGCTCAGGCCTTGCTTCAGGGCTGCAGTGCGCAGGGCTTGTCAGCCAGACAAGTCCACCCTGCCCCTTTAAGAGCTGACCAGCGCCAGAGTGTCTGCCGTCAATCAGCAACTCGCCGCACCTGCGCTGCGCCCGCCCTCGGGGGTAACGCCCCGGACCGCCGGCTTAGCGCCTAATGATAGTCGTGCATCACCTGTTTTAACGCAGTAGCAATCTCTTGGGGTGATGTGACTGAATATCGGTGAAGGTGGCGCGAACTTGTGCCTGGCGCAAACTTTAGCGGCCGCCCGACTGTAGCGCCCCGAACGTGGCTATACTGAATTTCTAGGCCAGAACCTTTGGCGGAGAAATTCAGTTATTAGCACCACCCATTAGTGCCTTAAGAGGGCGATAAGTGGGGCGCTAACCAACTAGCGCCCGGGTGTGGCAATACCTGCGCCTCTCACAAAATTGACCGGACAGTTAGCGGCGGCACTAATCCATACTGCCCGCTCTCCTGCGCACGCAGATCTTGATGTCATTCCAGAGTGCAATGCACTTGGGGCGCCCCGGACCGGAAATTCAGTGGCACCCCCCTCCTTTCCGCCTGTCGCTACCAACAACAGGTTGGCCTAGAAATTCAGTCTGGACACTTTTGGGGCGCTAAAGTCGGGCGCTCGCTAAAGTTAGCGCCCGCCGGAAAGTGTAGGCCACATCGCCGAAGTTCAGTAGAGTTGGCCCTAAGTTTGGCCGAGCGCTGAAACTGGCGTTGAAATGCTGTGTTCCGGCGCTAAGCCGGCGATGCGGCCTAATAACGCCGAAGCCGGGGGCAGCGCAGGTGCGGTCGTGTTTTGATTGACAGCAGACACCCTGACGCCGGCCAGCTCTTAAAGGGGGAAGGGTCAACTTTGACTGCTGCCACGCCCTGCATACTGGAGCCCTGCAGCTAGGCCTCAGCACTACTGGTGTGCCAAAATAGCGCCTGGAGCAATGGAGAGGGCCCGTGAGTGAGCGCAGCGCTTCTCAGAGCATGCTCTGAGTGTGCTCATTCATGGTGTGGAGAAGAGAAGAGAGATCCTGTGCCCGGACAGTGGCAGGAAGGCTCCCAGGAGCCAGTACAGGAGAGCCTGGGGCAAAATCGCCCGCAGGGTGTCATCCACCTGTGATGTCCCCAGGAGTGCGGACCAATGCCGCAAGAAGTTCAACGACCTCACTCGGATGGTGAAGGTGAGTACCCTTTCCAGTGTCCCCCTCATCCTTGCATGTGCACCTCACATTATGGGCAAAGGGACCTCAAAGGCCTAATGGGCAGCCCTCCTCCCGCAGTAATGGCACTTGCATGTTCATCAATAGCACTTTCTGCACTTAACACACTGGCCAAGCTATTCGACCATGGGAGGCAGTGCACACAGCGACAGGGCACCACACTGTACTTAGAGGCCGTCCTTTCTCTTGCAGGCCAAGCTGGCGAGCAATGTAAGGAGCCAGGCTGTCACTGGTGGAGGCCGTCCCGAGTACCGGGCGCTCACTGATCTGGAGGAGAGCGTGGCGCGACTCATGCGTGGCCGGGTGACTGGCCCTGTCGCGATCGGCGAGGCGGACCCTGTACTGGTACCCACTGGTAAGGACATGACCGGTTGCACCTCTCTCATTGCCCTCGCGCTTCAGATCTACATCCTTTCCCACTGACCGACAAATGCGCATAATGCACCACTCAGGCCTCCCTCGCTGACGGCCTGTCCTCACTCTAAAGCTACTTTTGTGCCTTCCTGCTTTCAGCTGGTGAGGAGGAGGTGGTCCCTGGAGCGCAGAGAGCCAGGCCCTTGGAGGAGGAGGACGTCGAGGACCAGGAGGAAGGCGGCACATCGGGGGAACCCTCCTCCGCGCCAGGGGATGGCAATGGAGGGGAGACGTCTGGCCTGCAGGAGAGCCAGGGGGAGGTGTTGGAGGGGAGGGCCGAAGCTGGTCCCAGTAGGGTGGACGTACGCGGGATGGGTCCGGCAGCATGCCGGCCTTCTCCCCAGAGGGGGGAGGTGTTGGAGGGGAGAGCAGAACCTGGCCCAAGTGGGGCCGACGCACGCGGGAAGGGTCGGCCAGCACGGCGGCCTTCTCCCCGGAAGGAGAGTCCGCCCTCCAGTCCGGACATGGTCCTCGCCCAGGAGGTGCGCGTCCTCGATGAGATGTCGGTGGCGTCTGTGCGGCGCCACCAAGAGTTCATGGGGGTGGTCGAACAGATGCCTCACGTCATTGAGTCCCTGGCTCAGAGTGTGGTAGCTTTCGGGGAATCAAAGGCCAGGGGGTTCGAACAACTCACGGCAGCGCACGACAGGGGTGTGCAGCAACTCGCGGCAGCGCAGGACGTGGGTGTGCAGCAACTCGCGGCAGCGCAGGACGTGGGTGTGCAGCAACTGGCGGCAGCGCAGGACGCGACTCGCGAGATGAGTGGTGCCGTCCACACACTGGCAGAGCTGATGCGGGCACATACCAGGGCAGTTCGGGCACTCACTTCTGCCACACTCGCTGTGGCACAGAGGCATCGCCATGGCACCCGCCGCCCTGCTGCAGCACAGCGGTCTGGCCTCCCCCAGATTGCAGCGCTTGCTACACTGCCAGCCCGGCCGAGTGCCAGTGTCTCTGGCGAGCAGCGCGCACCTGCCATCAGCCAGCTTGCCTCCAATGGTGCTGCCAACACTGCCACTCCCCCAGCCAAGGTGCGACGAGCTGCTGGTAAGACTGATGCTGCCCAGCCACAGCTGCAGAAGTCAGCAGGCGGCCCCTCCCGGGCCAGGCCTCGTCTAGGCCGACCCCCAAGGGCATCTGCCGACATGCTTTGTGGCCCTCATGAGCCTTCCCCCAGCCTCACCACACCCGCAGGGCCCAGGTTGAGGCGGAGCAGCAGGTCGGCCAGGGGCCGGAGAAGCCTGTCCAAGGACTCGCCCTCTCGGCACACCCATTAGAGTGTGGTGAGAGCGGTTTCTTTTATATTGGGGGGCTTGTGTTGTGGGAGGCATTATTTTGTTAAGGCCGAGGATCAAGGCATTTTTTGTTTTCATGGGGGTGTCTCTGTTGTGGGGGGGGGGCTTATTTTTGTAAGGCCGCTGTTGAAGGCCTTTTGGATGGGTAAGTTTTGTTAGTCCTCCCCAGGTTTTGGGAGTGACAGATGTTTTTGACTGTTTTTTGGGGGTCTTGTCTGTTTTTCTGTTTCATGTGGGAAGGGCCCTGAGTTTGTGAAATAAAGCTTTTGATTTATTCAGCATGTCCAGGTGTCATGTTTGAAGTGGTTGTTGCGTTAACCGGCTGAGGGCTTGCGGAGCGGCTGCCTCAGGTGCGTTCATTGCCACAGGCCATTCCCTGACAGGGGGCCTAGAAGTGTCGATCAATAAGCCCCCGGCAGATGGCCCTTGGCCCTTGTCGCTCCCTCCTGGACTGGTCCTCCTCCTCCTCCTCCTCCTGCTCCTCCTGCTCGTCCTCCTGAGGTGGTGGTGCAATGCCAGGTGGCAGTGCCTGAGTCCTGCGGATAGCCAGGTTGTGCAGCATGCAGCACACGACAACGAACTGGGAGACTCTATCCGGCGAATACTGAAGAGATCCTCCGGAACGATCCAGGCAGCGGAACCGTTGTTTGAGGACGCCTATCGTTTGCTCGATGATGTTCCTTGTGGCTTGATGGCTTTCGTTGTATGCCTCCTCCGCTGGGGTCCTGGGCGCGTGGAGCGGGGTCATGAGCCATGTACACAAAGGGTAGCCCTTGTCCCCGATAAGCCATCCCCTTGGTGGAGGCTGTGCCTCGAACATGTCAGCCACAGTAGTCTGGCGCAGGATAAATGCATCGTGGCTGCTTCCTGGGAAGCGGGCATTGACAGCTAGGATGCGCTGCCTGTGGTCACACACCAGCTGTACATTTAGGGAATGGTAGCCCTTCCGGTTGCGGTAATCCTCGGCATTGTGGATGGGTGCCCGCATAGCCACATGCGTGCAGTCAATGGCGCCCTGCACCATGGGGAAGCCCGCGATCCTGCCAAATCCGACTGCACGCTGCTCCTGCCTCTGTCGGGTCATGGGGAAGGAGATGAATTGGTGTCTCCTCGCGTAAAGTGCATCGGTGACCTGCCGGATGCAGCGATGCGCGGTGAACTGGGAGATGTTCGCTATGTTCGCAGCAGCGGCTTGGAAGGAGCCGCTTGCATAAAAGTTCAGAGCCACCTTGACCTTCACTTCCTCCGAGAGAGACGTCCTGCACATCAGCTGTGGACGCAGATCTGTGTGAAGCAGCTGGCAGATCTCTGCAACCACCTCCCTTCTGAAGCGCAGCCTCTTCACACAATGCGCCGCAGTCATGGTGAGATAGGACACCTGCTGCCGGTATTGCCTGAGTGGGTAAGGCCTACGTTGCCAACGCCTGATGGCCCCTCTGCGTCTAGGCATGGCTGGCCCTCTCTCACAGCGTCTGCGAGCCCTTCGCACATAATGCTGCAACTGAGGGTTGGCCCCCCATACAGCCCCCATAATAAAGTTGAGAACAGATAAATCACAATGTCAAAGCACTGGCCAGAAGCCAAAAATACCTCTCCTATGTTGTCCCAAATCTGTAAACTCTGTCCCTTGGTCTCTGTCCAGAAATCCAAAGCAGTTAAGTCATTGCAGCAAAATGGCTCGGCTTTATAGGTCAGTGTAAGTGCCCTTTAATTAGCGCTCCCCGAGGCCCACAGGGCCTCTTTTGCGTTCCACCTCACAGTTCTTAGCAGCGCCACGCCCACATTGGGCGGGCGCCACTGAATTTCCGGTTTGGGGTGCACAAACAGCGTTGCATGACGATATGATGTCATAAGCTGCGCGCGCACCTGAGCGGGCGCAAACACTTTGCGCCGGCGCTAAATGTCAACTGAATTTGGGCGTCGGCGCAGGTTGGACTGCGTTCAGGTGCTAAGTGTCTAGCACCGGAAATATAGCCCTTTTATGGCGTTAGCGGCTGGCGCAACCCACTGAATTTCTCCCCCGTTGACTGGAATGCTTCCCAGTCGCTGTGGGGCTGGGTGGGCGCTATTGAAAGGGGGCTCTTCCTGTCTTCTATGTGGTAGCAATATTTGGACCACTCGTTCTGAGAGAGAGAGAGAGATTTGCAGAGAGACAAAGGGAGAAAGAGAGATTTCTGCATTGTGTCAACGCTGTCTGAGGTAGTTTTGGCTTCTGACCATAGGGCAGCACGGTGGCATAGTGGTTAGCACTGTTGTCTCACAGCGCTAGGGACCCGGGTTCGAATCTGGCCTCGGGTGACTGTCTGTGTGGAGTTTGCACATTCTCCCTGTGTTTGCGTGGGTTTCCTCCGGGTGCTCCGGTTTCCTCCCACAGTCCAAAAATATGCGGGTTAGGTTGATTGGCTATGATAAATTGACCCTTAGTGTTAGGGGGATTAAATATGTGGGGTTACGGGAATCGGGTGAGATGTGTGTCGGTGCAGGCTCGATGGGCCGAAATGGCCTCTATCTGCACTGTGGGGTTTCTGTGATTCTGTGATAACTTTGTATTTGCTTTGCTTTTTCACCGGCATAACATTGATTGCCCACATACTATGTGGGCTGCAATGGATGGGAACATCGTGCTTCTCCATCACATTGAGAGGGCACCGAGACGCAGAGAGAGAGTGGCAATCATGGTCAGACGGAGGAAGGCCAACAGGCATCGGTACAGGAGACCTTACTCTCCCAGGGTTTTTCGCCAACAGTTTTCATACATCAATGTGTCTGAGGAGCAGTGTTTGTAAAGTCTGCGATTCAGCAAGGAGGTGGTCACTGAGCTCTGCCACCTGCTTCAGCCAGATCTGCAGCCTCAACTGAGGAGAAGGACGTCTCTGTCGGTGGCAGTGAAGATAACAGTGGCTCTCAACTTTTATGCCACTGGCTCCTTTCAATCGGTTACTGGGGACAGTGCCAATGTCTCCCAGTTGCCGCTGCATTGCTGCATCCATCAAGTCACAAATGCCCTCTTTAAAAGGAGACGAGAGTACATCTCTTTCCCCATGACCCCGGACAAGCAGCAATAGTGTGCCACGGGCTATGCAAGAATACCGGGCTTCCCCATGGTGCAGGGCGCCATTGACTGCACCCATGTGGCTTTGCGGGTGCCGCAAGAGAATACCGAGGATTTCCACAAACAAAAGGGCTTCCATTCCTTGAATGTCCAGTTGGTCTGTGACCACAGACAGCTGATACTCGCTGTCAATGCCCACTTTCCAGGCAGCAGCCATGATGCCTTCATCCTGCTCCACACTTCTGTGGCAGACCTTTTTGAGGCACCGGCTCACCCAGGAGGCTGGCTTCTCAGGGACAAGGGCAATCCCCTGTGCACCTGGCTGATGACCCCGCTCCGTTTGTCCAGTACCCCTGCAGAAAACGATACAACGAGAGCCATCAAGCTACCAGTAACATCATTGAGCACACATTCGGCGTGCTCAAGCAACGGTTCCGCTGTCTGGACCACTCTGGAGGAGCCCTGCAGTACTCGCCTGACCGAGCCTCCCACTTCGTTGTTGTGTGCTGCATGCTGCATAACCTGGCAATCCTAAGGACCCAGCCAATGCCACCGGGCCTTGGAGCACCAGCAGAGGAGGAGGAGGAGGAGGAGGAGGAGGAGGAGCAGCACCAAGATGGGAGGGAGGCACAAAGTGCAAGGGCCGTCCATCAAAGGCTTATAGAAATTCGCTTCTAGGCCTCCCCTGAGGGAATGACTTCTGCAATTCAAAGAACCTGAATGGAACCATGCCACAACCCCTAAGACGATCAAGGCAACAATGAGTACAAAGAGCAAACATGCACATTCTGAATAAAGACAATTCTTTATTTACCAAACTGTGTATCCATCCCGCATGACAAAGTAATAGAAAGAAATACAAAAAAAAAAGCAGTCAATCACATAACTGGCTCTGACAACCTGGAGCCAATGTCCAAAACAATAACAAAAATATGACCACGATACTCGGCCTTCAATAAAACAATGAACAACATTTGGCCACACCTCCTACTTCTTGCCCTTCGAGGGTGACCTGCTTCCCTTGCGAAATTGCCCCCTTCCCACCCTGCAGCTCCTCCTTAATGGGACCCCAGTGGCGGCAGCAAGGCTGGGGGGAGGCTGCTGAGTGTCAGAAACTGTGACTGCAGATGCCCTTGAGGGACGGCCTAGACCAGCTCTGGGCCTGGAGGGCCCGGCTGCTGACTGCTCCAACTCTGCATGGGTGGCAGCAGTCTATCCTACAGGTGGTGGCAACTGCAGTGGAGAAGTGACAGTGCTCGCAGCAGGAATGCTGTCATCCTGAGAGAGGACAGGAACTCCCTGCTCGACCGACACACTGGCACTCCAACCTGGCAGCACTTCAGCATCCAGAGCAATCTGCTGGAGCACAAATTGCTGGCCTGGTGCAGCGTGGTGAGGGCCCCGGGGAAACCTGCCCGATCCAGTGATAGTGGCAGCAGTTAGTACTCGCGTGGCGTCAATCTGCGTCTGCATGAGACCAGCCACTGACTGCATTGCAGCAATTAGCATTTGTGTGGCAGCCGCCTGTGGTGCACCAAAGTCCTGGAGACTCCTTGCCAGTGACTCAATGGATTTGGGCATCTTTGCCACTGCAACCATGAGCTCAGTGTGCCTTTGCTCTGCCTGGGTGCTCATTTCAGCGAGGACCTGCACCTCTAATGCACTCACTGCAGCAGCACTCGAGGGCATACTCTCCCTCCGGGGAGAAGTTGCCCCCGAGCTTTCCTAACCCCCTCGCATTGCTGCAGCCCGCTGGGTCCTGGAGCTTCACCCTCCTCAGACTATTCCCCCCTGCTCCCCTTCAGGGAAGGCGTGTCCCCAGTATGGCTATGGGCTGCCTCAGTTGAGGGTGGCACTGATGGTCCGGATTCCTCCTCCTCATCGCCTTCAGATTCACTGCCAGTGGCAGCTTGAGTGCCCGTCTCCTCACCTGGTGAACCAGCATCTGAAAGCAGGGAGGTACAAGAGTGGTGTTAGCGTGAGGACAGGGTGGCATCAAGGGAGGCAGGAGTGCAGCAATGTACTGATTTGGATCGAAAGTGTCAAAGGATGCTGTTGTGAGGAACAAGTGGAAGGAGAGAGGTCAAAAATGTGATGACCTTACCATTGCTGTCCATAGCGGGGTCGGGGTCTCCTGTGGCGATGGGGCCAAGCATCCGGCTTGCCACAATCCGATGGACTCGCTGCTCCAGATCGGTCAGGGCTTGAAGGTGAGGCCGGCCACCCCCGGTCTATTGCTGCTGTCCCCTTTTATGTGCCAGCTTGACCTGCAAGAAAAAGGACGGGGTCTGAGTAAAGATGCAGCCATGCTCTTACTTTATGCAAAGTGCTGAATGTGCGTGTGAGTTTCCTGAAAGGGCCATAGGTTTTGTAGGAGTGCTGGGCATTTGGGCTTTCAAGACCCTTTGGCCATAAAGCGAGGTCGAGATGGAGGGATGAAGAGGTTTCTGAAAAAGCCACTCACCCTGACGACACGAGTGAGTTGTTTGAACTTCTTCCTGCATTGCACAGGGGTCCTAGGCACCATGCTGCTGGAGGTCACTCTGTGAGTTACCTCACTCCAAGCTTTTCGGTGCTCGCTGGGCAGAGGCCTCCTGTCACTCTCCAGGTACAGGAGAGATCGCCTGCACTCCACCACGCTGAAACGCTGCACTCGCTCCCTGGCCCTCTCCATGGTACTTGGCTTCAGGATTTGGCAACAGGACTGTTCAGGCCGAGATTCAGGGCTCCGATGCGCAGGGTACAGATACAATTCAAGATCGACCCTCCCTTTTAAGAGCTGATCGGTGCCAGCGTGTCTGTGTGCTATTGCTAACTGACAGCACCTGCGCTGCACCCGCCCTCTGAGCTAGCGCCTCGCTCCTCCAACTTAGCGCCTTAAGAGAGTCGTGCAGCGGCTGATTTAGCGCTGCAATCCCCTCCAGGGGCGAAGAGACCAATTTAGCAGTAGGCGGCATTAATTTGCGCCGGGCACTAAACTTTGCGCCCGGCCGATAATTGCACCCCAAATGGGGCGATACCGAACTTCTCCCCCAATGGGATAACAGTCCAGCGCTTTTACACCTGTCACCTATGGACCATAAAACCAATGAAACACCAGCCCAGCACTGTTACACCACACACCTATGGACCATAAACACAATGTGACACCAGCCCAGCACTGTTACACCACATACCTATGGACCATAAACACAATGTGACACCAGCCCAGCGGTGTCTGACCCGGCAACAATGCACCATTAACCCAATGGGGCACCAGCCCAGCGCTGTTACACCCGGCACCTATGGACCATGAACCCAATGGGACACCAGCCCAGCGCTGTTACACCCGGCAACTATGGACCATTAAGCCAATGGGATACCAGCTCAGCACTGGTATACCCGGCACCTATGGACGATAAATCCAATGGGACACCAGCCCAGCGCTGTCCAAACCTGGTATCTATATAACATAAACCCAATGGGACACCAGCCAAGCGCTGTCCACACCCGGCACATATGGACCATAAACCCAATGGCCTAGAAATTCATTAAGGCGCTGCCAGCTTTGCGCCCAGTTAACACCTAAAGGGTGATTTTGCGCCAAAAATGAGTTTGCGCAGATATTCAGCGCAGCGATATTGGCGGCGGTAGCCGTTAGCGCTGCGCCGGCACCGATGACGTCATCGGTGTGCGCAGTGCCCCAGTTCCGCCCCGAAACCGCGCTGATCCCCATATTTAGTTGCGGCCGCCTCCTCCGAAGCGGCCGCAAACAGCGACTAGAAAACGGGGCCGTCCTGCTGCCATAGTGGGGCGCTTTAAAGCGGAAGGTGCGGCCGGTCGCTTTTGCGGCGGCCGCCTGCCCGCACCTCCTTCCCCGGCCTCCTCCACCCCCCCCCGCGGCATTGCCTGCTGCTTTCCGCGAGCCCGGCACTTCTCCGTGGTGCCGGGCTCATTTGCCGGCACTATCCAGCGGCGATCTCACCGTTGCAGGCAGCTCCCCCTTAAGAGAAGGAGGAGGCCTGCAGTACCACAGCCTGCCGCTGCGCAGCGCCTGGCGCAGCGGCGCCAAGAGCGCTGATATTCAGTGTCAGCGCACCAAGCGGAGGCGGGCACACCCTGGTATAGCGCCCGCTTCCGAATTGGGGCGCTAACAATGAATATATGATGTTCGCTATAGGCTTCCCGCCCAGCGCTAACTTTTGGGCGCTAGGCAGCTGCCGGGGCCATAGTGAATTTCTAGGCCAATGGGACACCAGCCCAGCGCTGTCACACCCGGTACCTATGGATCATAAAACCAATGGGACACCAGCCCAGCACTGTTAATCCCGGCACATATGGATCATAAAACCAATGGGACACCAGCCCATCTCTATCCACACCTGCCAAATATGTACCATAATAATACCAATGGGACACCAGCCCAGCGCTGTTACACATTGCAACCATGAACCATAAACCCAATGGGACACCAGCACAGCGCAGTCCACACCTGCCAAATATGTACCAAAATACCAATGGGACACCAGCCCAGCGCTGTTACACATTGCAACCATGAACCATAAACCCAATGGGACACCAGCACAGCGCAGTCCACACCTGCCAACTATGTACCATAAACCTAATGGGACACCAGCCCAGCGCTGTTACACATTGCAAACATGAACCATAAAACTAATGGGACACCAGCCCAGCGCTGCTCACACCAGGTATCTATGGAACATAAACCCAATGGGACACCAGCCCAGTGCTGTTACACATTGCAACCATGAACCATAAACCCAAAGGGACACCAGCCCAGCTCTGCCCACACCTGGTATCTATAGAACATAAACCCAATGGGACACCAGCCCAGCACTGCCCACACCCGGTATCTATAGAACATAAACACAAATGGGACACCAGACCAGCGCTGTTACACCCGGTACCTATGGCTCATAAACCGAATGGGACACCAGCCCAGCTCTGTCCACACCTGCCAACTATGTACCATAATCCCAATGCGACACCAGCCCAGCGCTGTTATACATTGCACCTATGGACCACAAACACAAAGGGACACCAGCCCAGCGCTGTGACACCCGGCAAATATGGACAATAAACCAAATGGGACACCAGCCCCGTGCTGTTACACACGGCACCTATGGACCACAGGCACAAAGGGACACCAGCCCCGTGCTGTTACACACGGCACCTATGGACCACAGGCACAAAGGGACACCAGCCCCGTGCTGTTACACACAGCACCTATGGACCACAAACACAATGGGACACCAGCCCAGCGCTGTGACACCCGGCAAATATGGACAATAAACCAATGGGACACCAGCCCAGCGCTGTTACACACGGCACCTATAGACAATAAATTAAATGAAACACCAGCCCAATTTTGTTACACCCGGCACCTATGGACTATAATCCCAATGGGACACCAGCGCTGTCTACACCGGGCACCAATTGACCGAGTGTAACATATCAAAGTTTGCAGATGATACTAAGATGGGAGAGAATGTAGTGAGTGAGGAGGACATAAAAAACCTGCAAGGGGTCATAGACAGGCTAAGTAAGTGGGCAGAGATTTGGCAGATGGAATACAATACTGGAAAGTGTGAGGTTATGCACTTTGGCAGGAAAAATCGTAGAGCAAGTTATTCTCTTAATGGCAAGAAACTGGAAAGTACTGAAGTACAAAGGGACCTGGGGGTCCTGGTGCACGAAACTCAAAAGGTTAGTATGCAGGTGCAGCAAGTGATTAAGAAGGCCAATGGAATGTTGGCTTTCATTGCTAGGGGGATAGAATATAAAAATAGGTATGTATTGCTTCAGTTGTACAAGGTATTGGTGAGACCGCACCTGGAATACTGCATTCCGTTTTGGTGTCCATACTTAAGAAAAGACATACTTGGTCTCGAGTCAGTACAAAGAAGGTTCACTCGGTTAATCCCGGGGATGAGGGGATGGACATATGAGGAGAGGTTGAGTAGATTGGGACTCTATTCATTGGAGATCAGAAGAATGAGAGGCGATCTTATTGAAACATATAAGGTTGTGAAGGGTTTGGATCGGGTGGATGCGGGGAGGATGTTCCCGATGATGGGTGAAACTAGAACTAGGGGGCATAGTTTTAGAAAAAGGGGCTGCTCTTTCAAAACTGAGATGAGGAGAAACTACTTCACTCAGAGGGTGGTAGGTCCATGGAATATGTTGCCCCAAAAAGCTGTAGGAGCTACATCATTACATAATTTTAAAACATAAATAGACAGTTTCCTAGAAGTAAAGGGAATTAAGGGTTACGGGGAGCTGGCAGGAATTTGGACATGAGTCTAGGATCGGATCGGACATGGCCCTGTGGGTAGCGGAGCGGGCCCAGGGGCCGTGTAGACTGATCCTGCTGCTATTTCGTGTATCTAATTCTGTTAGATTCAGGAGATGGTTATGTGATAGTAGATTGGCGGTTAGGATCAGATCAGCCAATGATCTTATTGAATGGCGGAGCAGGCTCGAGGGGCCAATTGGCCTACTCCTGCTCCTATTTCTTATGTTCTTATGTTGTTATGTTCTTCTAAACTTAATGGACATCAGCCCAGCGCTGTTACACCCGAAACCTATGCAACATAAAACCAATTGGACAGCAGCCCAGCGCTGTTACACCCGATACCTATGCATCATAAACCCAATGAGACACCAGCCCAGCACTGTCCACACCCGGCACATATATGGATCATAAAACCAATGGGACACCAGCCCATCTCTGTCCAGACCTGCCAACTATGTACTATAAACCCAATGGGACACCAGCGCAGCGCTGCCCACACCCGGTATCTATAAAACATAAACCCAATGGGACACCAGCCCAGCGCTGTTACTCGTTGCAATCATGAACCATAAACCCAATGGGACACCAGCCCAACGCTGTTAAACCCGGCATCTATAGACCATAAAATCAAAGGGTCACCTGCCCAGCGCTGTCCACACCCAGAACTTATACACAATAATAGCAATCGGACACCAGCCCAGTGCTGTCCACACCTGGCACCTATGGACCAAAACCCAATGGGACACCAGCACAGCGTGACCCACACGCGACACCTACAGACTTCAAACCCAATGGGACACCAGCCCAGCGTTGTTTTACCCGGCATCTATGGACCATAAACCCAATGGGACACCAGCCCAGTGCTGACAACGCCCGGCACCTATGGACCATAAACTCAATGGGACACCAGCCCAGTGCTGACAACACCCACCATCTATGGACCATAAACCCAATGGGACATCAGCCCAGTGCTGATACACCCGGCACCTATGGACCACAAACCATTGGGACACCAGCCCAGCGCCGTCCACATCCTGCACCTATGCACTATAAAGCCAAAGGGACACCAGCCCAGCGCTGTCCACACCCATCACCTATGGACCATAAATGCAATTGGACACCAGCCCAGCAATGTCCACAACTGGCACCTATGCATCATATACCCAATGGGACACCAGCGCACTTACACCCAGCACCTACAGACCATAAACCCAATGGGACACCAGGCCAGCGCTGTCCACATCCGGCACATATGGACCATAACCTCTATGGGACACCAGCGCAGCTCTGTCAACACCCGGCACCTTTGAACCATAAACCCAATGGGACATCAGCCCAGCGCTGCTACACCCGTAACCTATGCACCATAAAACCAATGGGTCACCAGCCTAGCGCTGTCCACAGCCAGCACGTCTGGACCATAAACCCAATGGAACACCAGCCCAGCGCATTTACACCTGGCACCTATGGACCATAAACCCAATGGGTCACCAGCACAGCGCTGTTAAACCCGGCATCTATAGACCATAAAACCAATGGGACACCTGCCCAGAGCTGTCCACACGCGGCACCTATGGACTTTAAACACAATGGGACACTAGCCCAACGTTGTTTCACCCAGCACCTATGGATCATAAACCCAATGGGCCACCAGCCCAGTGCTGACAACACCCGGCATCTATGGACCATAAACCCAATGGGATATCAGCCAAGCACTGATAAACCCAGCACCTATGGACCACAAATCCATTGGGACACCAGCCCAGCGCCGTCCACATCCTGCAACTATGCACTATAAACCCAATGGGACACCAGCTCAGCGATGTTACGTCCGGCACCTCTGGACCATTAAACCAATGGGACACCAGCCCAGCGCACTTACACCCAGCACCAATGGACCATAAACCAATTGGGGCACCGGCCCAGCGCTGTTACACCCAGAACCTGAGGACCATGGCCTAGAAATTCAGTATAGCCACTTTTGGGGTGGTAAAGTCGGGCGGCCGCTGAAGTATGCGCCCAGCGCAAAGTCGAGCCCACTTCGCCGATATTCAGTAGCATCGCCCTAAGAGGTAGCTGCAGCACTAAAACTGGCGATGCACGACTATCTTTAGGCACTAAGCCGGCGGTGCTGAGCGATACCGCCGAGGCCGGGCGCAGCGCAGGTGCGGTGATTTTTTGATTGACGGCAGACATGCTGCCAGCTCTTAAAGGGGGAAGGGTCGATTTGTTTGCCTGCAACGCCCTGGACACTGCAGCCCTCCACCTAGGCCTGAGCACTACTGCTGCAATTCTTTAACGCCCAGGACGATGCAGAAGGCCCAGGAGAGAGCGCAGCGCTTTAGTGAAGGTGACCTGAGGCTGCTGGTTAGCTCAGTGGAGCGAAGACGCCATGTTTTGTTTCCTGACAGTGGCAAGAAGCCGCTGCCCAGCGTCTACCGCAAAGCCTGGAGGGAGGTCTCCAACAGGGTGACATCCAACAGCGTGGTTGCCAGGAATCCTGTACAATGCAGGAAGAAGTTCAACGACCTCACTCGGATTGTCAGGGTGAGTACCCTTTCCAGTGTCCTCCTCATCCTTGCATGTGCACCTCACATTATGGACAAAGGGACCTGAAAGCCCTAATGGCCAGCTCTCATCCAGCAGCTATGGGCCTGGCATGACCATCAATTGCACATTCTGCACTTTACACACTGTCCAAGCTATTCGATCATGGGAGGCAGTGCAGGCAAGATCAGGGCTACACATTGTCCAAGCTATTCGACCATGGGAGGCAGTGCAGACAAGATCAGGGCTACACACCGTACTTAGAGGCCGTCCTTTCTCTTGCAGGCCAAGCTGGCTAACAACAAGCGTAGCCAGATTGCGACTGGGGGAGGCCGACCTCAGCTCCAAGAGCTCACCGACCTCGACCAGAGCGTGGAGCACATTATGGGAGTCCGGCTGATTGGCCCCGTTGCCACTGGAGATGCCGACCCTGTTCTGGGCACCAATGGTAAGGACATGACCTTTTGGACCTCTCTCGTTCCACTTGCGCACCAGATCAACATCCTTTGCCACTGTCCGACCAATGCGGTGAATGGTACCACTCATGCCTCCCTCGCTGATGCCCTGTCCTCACTCTAAAGCTACTCTTGTGCCTTCCTGCTTTCAGATGGTGACTCGCCAGGTGAGGAGGAGGTCCCTCAATCTGCCAGTGTCAGCCCCTCAGAAGAGGAGGAGGAGGAAGAGGAAGCCGGCCCATCTGTGGCACCCTCAGCCGCGCCAGCCCATGGCAATGTAGGGGACACGTCTTCCCTCGAGGGGAGCCTGGGGGAAGGGTCGGAGGAGAGTCAAGTTCCGGGGCCCAGCAGCCTGCATCAACGCGGGAGGGGTGGGGAAGCTCGGCGACCTTCTCCCCAGAGGGTGAGTGCGGCCTCCAGTCCTGCGATGGTCAGCGCAGAGGAGGTGCGCCTCCTAGAGGAGATGGCCATCAACTCTGAGGGCAGGCACACTGAGCTCATGGTGGTAGTGGCACGGATGCCTGACTCCATACAGTCACTGGCTAAGAGTGTCCAGGAATTCGGGGCAGCACAGGCCAGGAGTCTGCAGGTATTCGGGGCAGCACAGGCAGCTAGTACCCAAATGTTCAGTCGTGCCGTCCAGCCCCTGGCTGGTCTCATGCGGTCACAGACCAGGGCAACACGGGCACTATCTGCTGCCACACTCACTGCGTCAGCCAGGCATCGCCAGGGCACCCGCCACGCTGCAGCAGCACAGCGGTCTGTCCTTCAGCAGATTGCTGCACATGCTGCAGTGCTGGCCCGGGTGAGTGCCACTGTATCAGGTGACCAGTGAGCGCCTGCGATCAGCCAGCTTGCCCCCATTCCTGCAACTGCCACTGTCACTCCACCAGTGCAGCTGCCACGAGCTGCTGGACAGACTGATGCCGCCCAGCCAGAGCTGCATCAGTCACCAGCCGGCCCCTCGAGGGCCAGAGCTCATGCAGGCCGACCCCCAAGGGCATCTGCCGTCACGCCATGTGCCCCTCAGGAGCCTTCCCCCAGCCTTGCTGCAGCCACTGGGCTCACATTGAGGAGGAGCAGCAGGGCGGCCAGGGGCCACACAAAGATATGCAAGGCATCGCCCTCGCAGGGCAAAAAGTAGAATGTGTGGGCAGTTGTGTTTGTTTGTTATGAAGGCCGAGGATGTTGTGTTTGGTTTTTATGAAGGCCGAAAATGTTATGTTTGTTTCTTATGAAGGCCGAGGATCACGGTCATTTTTGTTTCACTGTTTTGATCATCCTCTCCAGGTTGTGGGAGCCATTTATGTGTCTGACTGTTTTTTTGGGGGGTTTTCTGTTGTTGTTTGTCATGCGGGAAGGGCACAGAGTTTGTGAAATAAACAATTTTCTTTATTCAGATTGTCCATGTTTGAACTTTGAAATCTTTGTTGCCTTGACCGGCTGAGGGCTAGCGGAGCGGCTCCATTCCTCTTCTTTCATTGGCACAAGCCATTCCCTGAGAGGGGGCCGAGAACCTACGTTCAATAAGCCGCCGACGGGCGGCCCTTGGACCTTGTGCCTCCCTCCTGTGCTGGTCCTCCTCCTCCTGCTCCTCCTGCTCCTCCTCCTGAGGTGGTGCTCCAATCTGTGGTGGCAGTGCCTGAGTCCTGCGGATAGCCAGGTTGTGCAGCATGCAGCAAACGACCATGAAATGGGAGACCCATTCCGGAGAATACTGCAGGGCTCCGCCGGAACGATCCAGGCAGTGGAACCGTTGCTTCAGGACGCCGATTGTTTGTTCGATGATGTTCCTGATCGCTTGATGGCTCTCGTTGTATGCCTCTTCAGCAGGGGTCCTGGGCGCGCGGAGCGGGGTCATGAGCCAGGTACACAAAGGATAGCCTTTGTCCCCGATAAGCCATCCTCGTGGCTGAGGCTGTGCCTGGAACATGTCAGCCACAGTAGTCTGTCGCAGGATGAAGGCATCGTGGCTGCTGCCTGGAAAGCGGGCATTGACAGCTAGGATGAGCTGCCTGTGGTCTCACACCAGCTGGACGTTGAGGGAATGGTAGCCCTTCCGGTTGCGGTAATCCTCGGCATTCTCCACAGGTGCCCGCAAAGCCACATGCATGCAGTCAATGGCGCCCTGCACCATGGGGAAGCCCGCTATTCTTCCAAATCCCATTGCACGCTGTTGCTGCTTGTCCAGGGTCATGGGGAAGGAGATGAACTGACGTCTCCTTCTGAAAAGGGCATTGATCACCTGGTGGATGCAGCAATGCACGGCAAACTGGGAGATGTTGGCAATGTCCCCAGCAGCGGATTGGAAGGAGCCGGTGGCATAGAAGTTGAGAGCCACCGTCACCTTCACTGCCACCGACAGAGACATCCTGCACCTCAGCTGTGGCTGCAGATCTCTCTGAAGCAGCTGGCAGATCTCTGTGACCAACTCCCTTCGGAATCGCAGCCTCCTGTTGAGATAGGAGAACTGCTGGCGGTGTACCCTGGGTGGGTAAGGCCTCCCTTGCCGACGCCTGTTGCCCCCTCTCCATCTAGCCAGGGCTGCCACTCTCTCACGGTGTCTGTGAGCCCTTTGGATGTAATGCAGAAAGCCAGCGTTGACACCCATTGCAGCCCCCATAATATGCTGGCAAACAATGAGATATCAATGAAGGCAAAGACAATTGCAAAGCTGTGGCCTGAAGCCAGAAGTACCTGTCCTAGTGTTGGGCCAAAGCAGTAAGCTCTCTACCTTGGTCTCTCTCCAAAGATCCGTTTCACAAGAATGAGTGCTGCAAAATGGCAGCCTTTTATAGTGCAGGGGAAATGCCCTTTAATTTGCGCTCCCCGCGGCCCGCATCGGCTGAGCACCGTTCCACTCAACAGTCGCTAGGGCCGCCAGGCGCACAATGGGGTGGCGCGACTGAAGATCCGGTTGGGGGCGCACAAAGGGCGTTGCACGAGGAAATTACGTCATAATCTGCGCGCGCAGCAGGGCGCGTGCAAAGACTTTGTGCCGGCGCTAAATGTCTACTGAAGTTGGGGCGAGGTGCAGATCGCGCTGCGCCCGGGCGCTAAGCGCCTAGCGCACGAGATCTACTCCTCCTAAGGCGCTAATGGCTGGCGCACGCAACTGAATTTCTAGGCCATAATCCCAATGTGACACCAGCCAAGCGCTGTTACACCCATCACCTACGGACCATAAACCCAATGGGACACCAGCCAAGCACTGATAAACCCGGCACCTGTGAAACATAAAACCAATGGGACATCAGCCCAGCGCTGTCCACACTGGGTACCGATGGAGGATAAACCCAATGGGACATCATCCAAGCACTGGTACACCTGGCACTTATGGACCATAAACTCAATGATACACCAGCCCAACGCTGTCCACACCCGGCAAATATGGATCATAAACCCAATGGGACACCAGTCCAGCGCTCTCCACACCCGGCACATATGGACAATAAACCCAATGGGACACCAGCCCAGTGCTGACAACACCCGGCACCTATGGACCATAAACCAAATGGGACATCAGCCCAGCGCTGATACACCCGTCACCTATGGACCACAAATCCATTGGGACACCAGCCCAGCGCCATCCACATCCTGCAACTATGCAATATAAAGCCAATGGGACACCAGCCCAGAGCTGTCCACACGCGGCACCTATGGACTTTAAACACAATGGGACACTAGCCCAACGTTGTTTCACCCAGCACCTATGGATCATAAACCCAATGGGCCACCAGCCCAGTGCTGACAACACCCGGCATCTATGGACCATAAACCCAATGGGATATCAGCCAAGCACTGATAAACCCAGCACCTATGGACCACAAATCCATTGGGACACCAGCCCAGCGCCGTCCACATCCTGCAACTATGCACTATAAACCCAATGGGACACCAGCTCAACGATGTTACGTCCGGCACCTCTGGACCATTAAACCAATGGAACACCAGCCCAGCGCACTTACACCCAGCACCAATGGACCATAAACCAATTGGGGCACCGGCCCAGCGCTGTTACACCCAGAACCTGAGGACCATGGCCTAGAAATTCAGTATAGCCACTTTTGGGGTGGTAAAGTCGGGCGGCCGCTGAAGTATGCGCCCGGCGCAAAGTCGAGCCCACTTCGCCGATATTCTGTAGCATCACCCTAAGAGGTAGCTGCAGCACTAAAACTGGCGATGCACGACTATCTTTAGGCGCTAAGCCGGCGGTGCTGAGCGATACCGCCGAGGCCGGGCGCAGCGCAGGTGCGGTGATTTTTTGATTGACGGCAGACATGCTGCCAGCTCTTAAAGGGGGAAGGGTCGATTTGTTTGCCTGCAACGCCCTGGACACTGCAGCCCTCCACCTAGGCCTGAGCACTGCTGCTGCAACTCTTTAACGCCCAGGACGATGCAGAAGGCCCGGGAGAGAGCGCAGCGCTTTAGCGAAGGTGACCTGAGGCTGCTGGTTAGCTCAGTGGAGCGAAGACGCCATGTTTTGTTTCCTGACAGTGGCAAGAAGCCGCTGCCCAGCGTCTACCGCAAAGCCTGGAGGGAGGTCTCCAACAGGGTGACATCCAACAGCGTGGTTGCCAGGAATCCTGTACAATGCAGGAAGAAGTTCAACGACCTCACTCGGATTGTCAGGGTGAGTACCCTTTCCAGTGTCCTCCTCATCCTTGCATGTGCACCTCACATTATGGACAAAGGGACCTGAAAGCCCAAATGGCCAGCCCTCATCCAGCAGCTATGGGCCTGGCATGACCATCAATTGCACATTCTGCACTTTACACACTGTCCAAGCTATTCGATCATGGGAGGCAGTGCAGGCAAGATCAGGGCTACACATTGTCCAAGCTATTCGACCATGGGAGGCAGTGCAGACAAGATCAGGGCTACACACCGTACTTAGAGGCCGTCCTTTCTCTTGCAGGCCAAGCTGGCTAACAACAAGCGTAGCCAGATTGCGACTGGGGGAGGCCGACCTCAGCTCCAAGAGCTCACATACCTCGACCAGAGCGTGGAGCACATTATGGGAGTCCGGCTGATTGGCCCCGTTGCCACTGGAGATGCCGACCCTGTTCTGGGCACCAATGGTAAGGACATGACCTTTTGGACCTCTCTCATTCCACTTGTGCACCAGATCAACATCCTTTGCCACTGTCCGACCAATGCGGTGAATGGCACCACTCATGCCTCCCTCGCTGATGCCCTGTCCTCACTCTAAAGCTACTCTTGTGCCTTCCTGCTTTCAGATGGTGACTCGCCAGGTGAGGAGGAGGTCCCTCAATCTGCCAGTGTCAGCCCCTCAGAAGAGGAGGAGGAGGAAGAGGAAGCTGGCCCATCTGTGGCACCCTCAGCCGCGCCAGCCCATGGCAATGTAGGGGACACGTCTTCCCTCGAGGGGAGCCTGGGGGAAGGGTCGGAGGAGAGTCAAGTTCCGGGGCCCAGCAGCCTGCATCAATGCGGGAGGGGTGGGGAAGCTCGGCGGCCTTCTCCCCAGAAGGTGAGTGCGGCCTCCAGTCCTGCGACGGTCAGCGCAGAGGAGGTGCGCCTCCTAGAGGAGATGGCCATCAACTCTGAGCGCAGGCACACTGAGCTCATGGTGGTAGTGGCACGGATGCCTGACTCCATAGAGTCACTGGCTAAGAGTGTCCAGGAATTCGGGGCAGCACAGGCCAGGAGTCTGCAGCTATTCGGGGCAGCACAGGCAGCTAGTACCCAAATGTTCAGTCGTGCCGTCCAGCCACTGGCTGGTCTCATGCGGTCTCAGACCAGGGCAACACGGGCACTAACTGCTGCCACACTCACTGCATCAGCCAGGCATCGCCAGGGCACCCGCCGCGCTGCAGCAGCACAGCGGTCTGTCCTTCAGCAGATTGCTGCACATGCTGCAGTGCTGGCCCGGGTGAGTGCCACTGTATCAGGTGACCAGTGAGCGCCTGCGATCAGCCAGCTTGCCCCCATTCCTGCAAATGCCACTGCCCTTCCACCAGTGCAGCTGCCACGAGCTGCTGGACAGACTGATGCCGCCTGGCCAGAGCTGCATCAGTCACCAGCCGGCCCCTCGAGGGCCAGAGCTCGTGCAGTCCGACCCCCAAGGGCTTCAGCCGTCACGCCATGTGCCCCTCAGGAGCCTTCCCCCAGCCTTGCTGCAGCCACTGGGCTCACATTGAGGAGGAGCAGCAGGGCGGCCAGGGGCCACACAAAGATACGCAAGGCATCGCCCTCGCGGGGCAAAAAGAAGAATGCGTGGCCAGTTGTGTTTGTTTGTTATGAAGGCCGAGGATGTTGTGTTTGGTTTTTATGAAGGCCGAAAATGTTATGTTTGTTTCTTATGAAGGCCGAGGATCACGGTCATTTTTGTTTCACTGTTTTGATCATCATCTCCAGGTTGTGGGAACCATTTATGTGTCTGACTGTTTTTTTGGGGGTTTTTCTGTTGTTGTTTGTCATGCGGGAAGGGCACAGAGTTTGTGAAATAAACAATTTTCTTTATTCAGATTGTCCATGTTTGAACTTTGAAATCTTTGTTGCCTTGACCGGCTGAGGGCTTGCGGAGCGGCTCCATTCATCTTCTTTCATTGGCACAAGCCATTCCCTGAGAGGGTGCCGAGAACCTACGTTCAATAAGCCGCCGACGGGCGGCCCTTGGACCTTGTGCATCCCTCCTGTGCTGGTCCTCCTCCTCCTGCTCCTCCTGCTCCTCCTCCTGAGGTGGTGCTCCAATCTGTGGTGGCAGTGCCTGAGTCCTGCGGATAGCCATGTTGTGCAGCATGCAGCAAACGACCATGAAATGGGAGACTCATTCCGGAGAATACTGCAGGGCTCCGCCGGAACGATCCAGGCAGCGGAACCATTGCTTCAGGACGCCGATTGTTTGTTCGATGATGTTCCTGATCGCTTGATGGCTCTCGTTGTATGCCTCTTCAGCAGGGGTCCTGGGCGCGCGGAGCGGGGTCATGAGCCAGGTACACAAAGGATAGCCTTTGTCCCCGATAAGCCATCCTCGTGGCTGAGGCTGTGCCTGGAACATGTCAGCCACAGTAGTCTGTCGCAGGATGAAGGCATCGTGGCTGCTGCCTGGAAAGCGGGCATTGACAGCTAGGATGAGCTGCCTGTGGTCTCACACCAGATGGACGTTGAGGGAATGGTAGCCCTTCCGGTTGCGGTAATCCTCGGCATTCTCCACAGGTGCCCGCAAAGCCACATGCGTGCAGTCAATGGCGCCCTGCACCATGGGGAAGCCCGCTATTCTTCCAAATCCCATTGTATGCTGTTGCTGCTTGTCCAGGGTCATGGGGAAGGAGATGAACTGACGTCTCCTTCTGAAAAGGGCATTGGTCACCTGGTGGATGCAGCAATGCACGGCAAACTGGGAGATGTTGGCAATGTCCCCAGCAGCGGATTGGAAGGAGCCGGTGGCATAGAAGTTGAGAGCCACCGTCACCTTCACTGCCACCGACAGAGACATCCTGCACCTCAGCTGTGGCTGCAGATCTCTCTGAAGCAGCTGGCAGATCTCTGTGACCAACTCCCTTCGGAATCGCAGCCTCCTGTTGAGATAGGAGAACTGCTGGCGGTGTACCCTGGGTGGGTAAGGCCTCCCTTGCCGACGCCTGTTGCCCCCTCTCCATCTAGCCAGGGCTGCCACTCTCTCACGGTGTCTGTGAGCCCTTTGGATGTAATGCAGAAAGCCAGCGTTGACACCCATTGCAGCCCCCATAATATGCTGGCAAACAATGAGATATCAATGAAGGCAAAGACAATTGCAAAGCTGTGGCCTGAAGCCAGAAGTACCTGTCCTAGTGTTGGGCCAAAGCAGTAAGCTCTCTACCTTGGTCTCTCTCCAAAGATCCGTTTCACAAGAATGAGTGCTGCAAAATGGCAGCCTTTTATAGTGCAGGGGAAATGCCCTTTAATTTACGCTCCCCGTGGCCCGCATCGGCTGAGCACCGTTCCACTCAACAGTCGCTAGGGCCGCCAGGCGCACAATGGGGTGGCGCGACTGAAGATCCGGTTGGGGGCGCACAAAGGGCGTTGCACGAGGAAATTACGTCATAATCTGCGCGCGCAGCAGGGCGCGTGCAAAGACTTTGTGCCGGCGCTAAATGTCTACTGAAGTTGGGGCGAGGTGCAGATCGCGCTGCGCCCGGGCGCTAAGCGCCTAGCGCACGAGATCTACTCCTCCTAAGGCGCTAATGGCTGGCGCACGCAACTGAATTTCTAGGCCATAATCCCAATGTGACACCAGCCAAGCGCTGTTACACCCATCACCTACGGACCATAAACCCAATGGGACACCAGCCAAGCACTGATAAACCCGGCACCTGTGAAACATAAAACCAATGGGACATCAGCCCAGCGCTGTCCACACTGGGTACCGATGGAGCATACACCCAATGGGACATCATCCAAGCACTGGTACACCTGGCACTTATGGACCATAAACTCAATGATACACCAGCCCAACGCTGTCCACACCCGGCAAATATGGATCATAAACCCAATGGGACACCAGTCCAGCGCTCTCCACACCCGGCACATATGGACAATAAACCCAATGGGACACCAGCCCAGTGCTGACAACACCCGGCACCTATGGACCATAAACCAAATGGGACATCAGCCCAGCGCTGATACACCCGGCACCTATGGACCACAAATCCATTGGGACACCAGCCCAGCGCCGTCCACATCCTGCAACTATGCAATATAAAGCCAATGGGACACCAGCCCAGCGCTGTCCACACCCATCACCTAGAGACCATAAAACCAATAGGACACCAGCCCAGCGCTGTTACGTCCGGCACCTATTGACCATAAACCCAATAGGACACCAGTGTAGCACTGTCCACACCTGGCAACTATGCATCATATAACCAATGGGCCACCAGCGCACTTACACCCATCACCTACGGACCGTAAACCAAATGGGGCACCAGCCCAGAGCTGCCCACACCAAGCACTTACAGACCATAAACCCAATGGGACACCAGACCAGCGCTGTCCACATCTGACAGATATGGACGATAAACTCTATGGGACACCACAGCAGCTCTGTCAACACCCAGCACCTATGATCCATAAACCCAATGGGTCATCAGCCCAGCGCTGTTACACCCAATACCTATGCACCATAAACCCAATGGGTCACCAGCCTAGCGCTGTCGACAGCCAGCACGTCTGGACCATAAACCCAATGGAACACCAGCCCAGCGCGTTTACACCTGGCATCTATAGACCATAAACCCAATGGGTCACCAGCCCAGCGCTGCTAAACCCGGCATCTATAGACCATAAAACCAATGGGTCACCTGCCCAGCGCTATCCACACGCGGAACCTATGGACTTTAAACCCAATGGGACACCAGCCCAGCGTTGTTTCACCCAGCACCTATGGATCATAAACCCAATGGGACACCAGCCCAGTGCTGACAACACCTGACATCTATGGACCATAAACCCAATGGTTGGAATCCCCACGTACAGTCCCAGGGTTGGAATCCCCATGAACATTCACAGGGCTGGAATTCCCATGTACAGTCCCAGAGTTAGAATCCCCATGTACAGTCTCAGGGTTAGAATCCCCACATACAGTCCCAGGGTTGGAATCCCCATGTACAGTCCCAGGGTTGGAATCCCCATGTACAGTCCAAGGGCTGGAATCCCAATGTACAGTCTCATGGCTGGAACCCCCATGTACTGTCCCAGGGGTTGGAATCCCCATGTACAGTCCCAGGGTTGGAATCCCCAGTTACGGTCCCAGAGTACAAATTCCCATGTACAGTCCCAGCATTGGAATCCCCAATATAGTCCCAGGTTTAGAATCCCCAAGTGCAGTCCCAGGGCTGGAATCCCCATGTACAGTCCCAGGTCTGGAATCCCCATGTACAGTCGCAGGGCTGTAATCCCCATGTACAGTCCTAGGTTTCGAATCCCCATGTACAGTCCCAGGGTTGGAAACCCCATGTACAATTCCAGGGTTGGAATCCCCATGTGCAGTCCCAGGGTAGGTATCCCCATGTGCAGTGTCAGGGTTAGAATCCCCATGTGCAGTCCCAGGGTTAGAATCTCCATATGCAGTCCTAGGGTTGGAAGCTCCATTTACAATCCCAGGGTTGGAATCTCCATTTACATTCCCAAGTTTGGAATCCCCATGTACGGTCCCAGGGTTGAAATCCACATGTGCGGTCCCAGGGTTGAAAACCCCACGTACAGTCCCAGGGTTGGAATCCGCTTATAAACTCCCAGGGTTAGAAACCCCATGTAGTGTCCCAGGGCTGGAATCTCCATGTACAGTGCCAGGGTTAAAATCCCCAGGTACAGTCCCAGGTCTGGAATCCCCAGGTTCAGTCCCAGGGTTAGAATCCCCATGTACATTCCCAGCATTGGAATACCCATGTACAGTCCCAGGGTTGGAATCCCAATGTGCAGTCCCAGGGTTGCAATCCCCATGTACAGTTCCAGGGTTGGAATCCCCACGTAAAGTCCCCGGGCTGGAATCCCCATGTGCAATCCCAGGCAAAAATCTCCATGTACAGTCCCAGGGTTGGAACAGCATTAACATTTCCAGGGTTAGTATTCCCATGTACAGTCCCAGGGTTAGAATCCCCATGTACAGTCCTAGGGTTAGAAACCCCAAGTACAGTCCCAGGGTTTAAATCCCCATATACAGTTCCAGGGCTGGAATCCCCATGTACAGTCACAGTGATGGAATCCCCAGGGACAGTCCCAGGGTTCGAATCCCTATATACACTCCCAGCGTTGGAAACCCCATGCAGAGTCCCAGGGTTAGAATCCCTATGTACAGTCCCAGGGTTGGTATCCCCAATTACAGTCCCAGGGTTGAAATCCTCATGTACAGTTCCAGGCTTGGAATCCTCATGTACAGTCACAGGGCTGGATTACACATGCACAGTCCCAGGGTTGTAATCCCCATTTACTCTACAAGTGTTGGAATCCCCATGTACAGTCCCAGGGTTTGAATCCCCAGGAACAGCCCCAGGGTTGGAATCACCAGGTGCAATCCCAGGGTTTGAATCCCCATGTACAGTCCCAGTGTTGAAATCCGCTTATGGAGTCCCAGGGTTAGAATCCCCATGTACAGTCCCAGGGTTGGAATCCGCTTATGGAGTCCCAGGGTTAGAATCCCCATGTACAGTCCCAGGGCTGGATTCCGATGTACAGTCCCAGAGTTGGAATCCCCAGGTACAGTCCCAGGGCTGGAATCCCCAGGTACAGTCCCAGAGCTGGAATCCCCATGTACAGTCCCAGGTTTGGAATCCTCTGGTACAGTCCCAGGGCTGGAATCCTCATGTACAGTTCCAGGGCTGAAATCCCCATGTACAGCCTCAGGTTTGGAATCTCCATGTGCAGTCTCAGGGTTGGAATCCCCAGATGCAGTTCCGGCATTGTTTTCCACATGTACAGTCCCAGGGTTGGTATCCGCATGTACAGTCCCAGAGTTAGAATACCCAGGGCTGGTAACCCCATGTACAGTCCCAGGGCTGTAATCCCCATGTACAGTCCCATCGCTGTAATCCCCATGTACAGTCCCAGGGTTGGAATATTAATGTAGTCCCAGGGTTGGATTCACTAGGTGCTGTCCAAGGGTTAGAATCCCCATGTTCAGTCCCAGGGTTGGAATCCCCATGTACAGTCCCTGGGTTGGAATCCCTATTTACAGTCACAGTGTTGGAATCCCCATGTACAGTCTCAGGGTTTGAATCCCCAGGTACAGCCCCAGGGTTGGAATCATATCTAGCACAAAGGAAGTTGGCTGTGGTTGTTGGAGATCATTCATCTCAATCACATGACATCACTGCAGGAGTTCCTCAGGGCAGTGTCCTCGGCACAACCATCTTCAGCTGTCTCAACAATCACCTTCCCTCCAGCATGAGGTCAGAAGTGGGGATGTTCACTGATGATTGCACACTGTTCAGCCCCATTCGAGACTCGTCAGATACTGACGCAGTCCGTGTCCATATGCAGCAAGACCTGGACAACATTCAGACTTCGGCTGACAAATGGCAAGTAACATTCGCACCACACAAGTGCCAGGCAATGACCATCTCCAACAAGCGAGACTCTAACCATCTCCCCTTGACATTCAATGGCATTAGCATCACTGAATCCCCCACTATCAACATCCTGGGGTTTACCATTGATCAGAAACTGAACTGGACCAGCCATATAAATACTGTGGCTACAAGAGCAGGCCAGAGGGTGGGCATTCTGCGGCGAGCGTCTCACCTCCTGACTCCCCAAAGCTTTTCCACCATCTACAAGGCACAAGTCAGCAGTATGATGGAATACTCTCCACTTGCCTGTATGAGTGCAGCTCCAACAACACTCAAGAAGCTCGACACCATTCAGGATAAAGCAGCCCGCTTGATTGGCACTCCATCCACCACCTTCAACATTCACTCCCTCCACCACCGGCGCGCTGTGGCTGCAGTGTGTACCATCTACAAGTTGCACTGCAGCAACTCGCCAAAGCTCCTTCAACAGCACCTTCCAAACCCGCGAACACTACCACTTAGAAGGACAAGGGCAGCAGACGCATGGGAACATCACCACCTACAACTTCCCCTCCAAGCCACACACCATCCTGACTTGGACCTGTATCACCGTTCCTTCACTGTCGCTGGGCCAAAATCCTGGAACTCCCTTCCTAACAGCATTGTGGGTGTAACTGCACCATATGGACAGCAGCAGTTCAAGAAAACGGCTCATGACCATCTACTCAAGGGCAATTAGGGATGGGCACTAAATGCAGGCCTAGCCAGCCAGCGACGCCCACATCCCATCAATGAATTAAAAAAAAAAGCCCCAAGGCTGGAATCCCCATGTACAATCCCAGGGTTGGTATCCGCATGTACTGTCCCAGAGTTAGAATACCTATGTACGGTCCCAGGGTCGAAATCCCCACGTATAGTCCCAGGGTTGGAAACTGCTTGTACAGTCCCAGGGTTAGAATCCCCATGTAGAGTCCCAGGGCTGGAATCCACATGTACAGTGCCAGGGTTAGAATCCCCAGGTACAGTCCCAGGTCAGGAATCCCCAGGTACAGTCCCAGGGTTGGAATATCAATGTACAGTCCCAGGGTTGGAATCCCCATGTACAGTCACTGGTCTTGAAACACCATATACGTCCCAGCATTGGAATACCCATGTACAATCCCAGGGTTGGAATCCCCATGTACAGTCCCAGGGTTGGAAACCCCATGTATTGTCCCAGGTTTAGAACCCCCATGTACAGTCCCAGGGTTGGAAACCCCATGTACAGTCCCAGGGTTGGAAAATTCCATGTACAGTCCCAGGGTTAGAATCCCCATGTACAGTCCTAGGATTCTAATCCCAATGTACAATCCCAGGGTTGGAATCCCCATGTACAGTCCCAGCATTAGAATCCCCATGTACAGTACCAGAGTTAGATGCCCATGTACAGTCCCAGTGTTAGAATCCCCATCTACAGTCTCAGGGTTGGAGTACCTATGTACAGACCCAGGGCTGCTATCCCCATGTACAGTCCCAGGGTTGGAATCCCCATGTCCAGTCTTAGGGTTGGAATACCCACGTACAGACCCAGGGTTGGAATCCCAATGTACAGTCCCATGGCTGGAATCCCCATGTACAGTCTCAGAGTAAGAATCCCCCTGTACAGTCTCAGGGTTAGAATCCTCACGTACAGTCCCAGGTTTGGAATGCCCATGTACATTCCCAGGGCTGGAATCCCCATGTACAGTCCCAGGACTGGAATCCCAATGTACAGTCTCATGGATTGAACCTCCATGTACAGTCCCAGGACTGGAATCCCAATTTACAGTCTCATGGATTGAACCCCCATGTACAGTCCCAGCGGTTGGAATCCCCATGTACAGTCCCAGGGTTGGAATCCCCAATTACAATCCCAGGTTTGGAATCCCCATTTACAGTCCCAGGGTTGGTATCCCCATGTACGGTCCCAGGAATGAAATCCCCATGTAAGTTCCCAGGGTTGAAATCCCCATGTACAGTCCCAGTGTTGGAATCCGCTGATACAGTCCCAGGGTTAGAATCCCAATGTATAGTCCCAGGCTTAGAATCCCCATGTACAGTCCCAGGGTTAGTATCCCCAAGTACAGTCCCAGGATTGAAATCCCCATATACAGTTCCAGTGCTGGAATCCCCATGTAAAGCCCCAGGTTTGGAATGCCCATGTAAAGCCCGAGGTTTGGAATCCCCATGTACAGTCACAGGGCTGGAAACCCCAGGAGCAGTCCCAGGGATCGAATCCCTATGTACACTCCCAGCTTTGGAATCCACATTCACAGTCCCAGGGTTAGATTCCCCATGTACAGTCTCAGGGTTAGAATCCACAATTTCAGTCCCAGGGTTGAAATCCTCATGTACAGTCTCAGGCTTGGAACCCTCATATACAGTCACAGGGCTGGAGTCCGCATGCACATTTCCAGGGTTGGAATCCCCATTTCCACTACAAGTGCTGGAATCCCCATGTACAGTCCTAGGGTTGGTATCCCCATGTGCAGTCCCAGGGTTAGAGTCCCCATGTGCAGTCCCAGGGCTAGAATATCCATGTGCATTCCCAGGGTTGGAATACCCATTTACAGTCCCAGGTTTGGAATCCCCTTATACGGTCCCAGGGTTGAAATCCCCATGTACAGTCCCAGGGTTGAAATCCCCACGTACAGTCCCAGGGTTGGAATCCGCTTATACAGTCCCAGTGTTAGAATCCCCATGTACAGCCCCAGCATTGGAATCCCCATGTTCAGTCCCAGGGTTGGAATCCCAATGTACAGTCACAGGTTTGGAATCCCCATGTACAGTCCCAGGGTTGAAATCCCCATGTACAGTCCCTGAGCTGGAATCCCCATGTACAGTCCCAGGGTTAGCATCTCCATGTACAGTCCCAGGGTTGGAACACAATTAACAGTCCCAGGGTTGGTATCCCCATGTATAGTCCCAGGGTTAGTATCCCTATGTACAGTCCCAGGGTTAGAATCCCCAAGTACAGCCCCAGGGATGAAATCCCCATATACAGTCACAGGGCTGGAATCCCCAGGGACAGTCCCAGGGTTCGAATCCCTATTTACACTCCCAGCGTTGGAAACCCCGTGCACAGTCCCAGGGTTAGAATCCCCATGTGCAGTCCCAGGGTTAGAATCCCCAAGTACAGTCCCAGGGTTGAAATCCTCTTGTACAGTCCCAGGCTTGGAATTCTCATGTACAGTCACAGGGCTGGAGTCCGCATGCACTGTCCCAGGGTTGGAATACCCATTTACACTACAAGTGTTGGAATCCCCATGTACAGTCCCAGGGTTTGAAACCCCAGGTACAGCCCCAGGGTTGGAATCATCTTGTGCAATCCCAGGGTTTGAATCCCCATGTACAGTCCCAAGGTTGAAATCCCCACGTATGGTCCCAGGTTTGAAATCTCCACGCACAGTCCCAGGGTTGCAATCCGCTTATGCAGTCCCAGGGTTAGAATCCCCATGTACAGTCCCAGGGCTGGATTCCCCATGTACAGTCCCAGAGTTGGAATCCCCAGGCACAGTCCCAGGGCTGGAATCCCCAGGTACAGTCCCAGGGCTGGAATCCCCATGTACAGTCCCAGGTTTGGAATCCTCAGGTACAGTCCCAGGGCTGAAATCCCCATGTACAGTCCCAGCATTGGAAGCCCCATGTACAGCCTCAGGTTTGGAATCTCCATGTGAAGTCTCAGGGATGGAATCCCCATGTACAGTCCCAGGGTTGGAAACCCCAGGTACAGTCCCTGGGTTAGAATGCCCTTGTACAGTCCCAGCATTGGAAGCCCCATGTACAGTCCCATGTTTGGTATCCACATGTACAGTCCCAGTGTTAGAATACCCATGTACGGTCCCAGGGTTGAAATCCCCACGTATAGTCCCAGGGATGGAATCTGCTTGTACAGTCCCAGGGTTTGAATCCCCATGTACAGTCCCAGGGCTGGTAACGCCATGTACAGTCCCAGGGCTGGAAACCCCATGTACAGTCCCAGTGCTGGAATCCCCATGTACAGTCCCAGGGTTGGAATATCAATGTACAGTCCCAGGTTTGGAACCCCCAGGTGCATTCCCAGGGTTAGAATCCCCATGTGCAGTCCCAGGGTTGGAATTCCCAAGAACAGGCCCAGTGCTGGAACCTGCTATTACAGTCCCAGGGTTTGGAACTCCATGTACATTTCCATGGCTGAAATCCCCATGTCCAGTCCCAGGGTTGATATCCCCATGTACAGTCCCAGGGTTGGAACCCCCATTTACATTTCCATGGCTGGAATCCCCATGTACAGTCCCAGGGTTGGAATCCCCATGTACACTACAAGTGTTGGAATCCCCATGTACATTCACAGGGTTTGAATCCCCTGGTACATCCCCAGGGTTGAAACCTTACCTAGCACAAAGGAAGTTGCTTGTGGTTGTTGGAGGTCATTCATCTCAATCACATGAAATCACTGTAGGAGTTCCTCAGGGCAGTGTCCTAGGCCCAACCATCTTCAGCTGTTTCATCAATGACCTTCCCTCCATCATAAGGTCAGAAGTGGGGATGTTCGCTGATGATTGCACACTGTTCAGCACCATTCGAGGCTCGTCAGATACTGACACAGTCCGTGTCCATATGCAGCAAGACCTGGGCAACATTTAGACTTGTACTGACAAGTGGCAAGTAATATTCGCACCACACAAGTGCCAGGTAATGACCATTTGCAACAAGCGAGACTCTAACCATCTCCCCTTGACATTCAATGGCATTACCATCGCTGAATCCCCCACTATCAACATCCTGGGAGTTACAATTGATCAGAAACTGAACTGGACCAGCCATATAAATACTGTGGCTACAAGAGTAGGCCAGAGGGTGGGAATTCTGCGGCGAGTGTCTCACCCCCTGACTCCCCAAAGCATTTCCACCAACTACAAGGCACAAGTCAGGAGTGTGATGGAATACTCTCCACTTGCCTGGATGAGTGCAGCTCCAACAACACTCAAGAAGCTCGACACCATTCAGGATAAAGCAGCCCGCTTGATTGGCACTCCATCCACCACCTTCAACATTCATTCCCTCCACCACCGGCGCACTGTGGCTGCAGTGTGTACCATCTACAAGTTGCTCTGCAGCAACTCGCCAAAGCTCCTTCAACAGCACCTTCCAAGCCGGCGACCTCTACCACTTAGAAGGACAAGGGCAGCAGACACATGGGAACATCACCACCTACAGGTTCCCTCCAAGCCACACACCATCCTGACTTGGACCTGTATCGCTGTTCCCTCACTGTCGCTGGGCCAAAATCCTGGAACTCACTTCCTAACATCATTGTGGGTGTACCTACAACATATGGACAGCAGCGGTTCAAGAAGGCGGCTCACCGCCATCTACTCAAGGGCAATTAGGGATGGGCTCTAAATGCAGTCCTAACCAGCCAGAGACGCCCACATCCCATCAATGAATAATTAAAAAAAAAGCCCAAGGCTGGAATCCCCATGTACAATCCCAGGGTTGGAATCCCTATGTACAGACCCAGGGTTGGAATACCCATGTACAGTCCTAGGGTTCGAATCCCCATGTACAGTCCCAGGGTTGGAGCCCCATGTACAGTCCCTGGGTTAGAATCCCCTTGTACAGTCCCGGCATTGGAATCCCCATGTACAGTCCTAGGGTTGGTATCCGCATGTACAGTCCCAGTGTTATAATACCCATGTATGGTCCCAGGGTTGAAATCCCCACGTATAGTCCCAGGGTTGGAATCAGCTTGTACAGTCACAGGGTTAGAATCCCCAGGTACAGTCCCAGGTCGGGAATCCCCAGGTACAGTCCCAGGGTTGGAATATTAATGTACAGTCCCAGAGTTGGAATCCCCATGTACAGTCCCAGGTCTGGAATCCCCATATACAGTCCCAGCATTGGAATACCCATGTACAGTCCCAGGGTTGTAATCCCCATGTACAGTCCCAGGGTTGGAATCCCCATGTACAGTCCCAGGGTTGGAAACCCCATGTACAGTCTCAGGTTTGGAAACTCCATGTGCAGTCCCAGGGTTGGAAACTCCATGTACAGTCCCAGGGTTGGAAACCCCATGTACAGTCCCAGGGTTGGAAACTCCATGTACAGTCCCAGGGTTAGAATCCCCATGTAAAGTCCCAGGGTAAGAATCACCATGTACAGTCCCAGGGTTATAATCCCAATGTACAATCCCAGGTTTGGATTCCCCATGTACAGTCCCAGTGTTAGAATCCCCATATACAGTTCTAGGGCTGGAATCCCCATGTACGGTCCCAGGGTTAGAATCTTCATCTACTGCCGCAAGGTTGGAATCCACATGAACAGTCACAGGGCTGGAATCCCCAGGGAGAGTCCCAGTGTCAGATACCCCATGTGCAGTCCCAGGGTTGGAATTGCCTTGTACAGTCCCAGTGCTGGAATCTGCTTTTACAATCCCAGACTTTGAATCCCCATGTACAGTCCCAGGGTTGGAATCCCCATTTACAATCCCAGGGTTGGAATCCCCAATTACAGTCCCAGGGTTGGAATCCCAATGTACGGTCCCAGGGTTAGAATACCCACATACAGTCCCAGGGTTGGAATCCCCATGTACAGTCCCAGGGTTGGAATCCCCATGTACAGTCCCAGGGCTGGAATCCCCATGTACAGTCCCAGGGTTAGAATTCCCAAGTACAGTCCCAGGGTTGAAATCGCCATATACAGTTCCAGGGCTGGAATCCCCATGTACAGTGCCAGGGTTGGTGTGGAGATGCCGGAGTTGGACTGGGGTGGACAAATGTAGGAAGTCACACAACACCAGGTTATAGTCCAACAGCTATATTTAAAATCACAAGCTTTCGGAGCGCTGCTCCTTCGTCAGGTGAAGTGGAGAAATGCATAAAGACACAGCTTATATAGTCAGAGAATAATGTCAGATGGTTACAGGTAATCTTTCCAACTTCCATTTATCACACCTCGGGAGAGAGATAATCACAGCAATCAAAGGTGTGAATGGTGTCCAAACAGGTCAGTCAGGAAAACATTACATCAAAGATGTAATTTTTGTAATGTTTTCCTGACTGACCTGTTGGACACCATTCACACCTTTGATTGCTGTGATTATCTCTCTGCCGAGGAGTGATAAATGGCAGTTGGAAAGATTACCTGTAAACATCTGACATTATTCTCTGACTATATAAGCTGTGTCTTTATGCATTTCTCCACTTCACCTGACGAAGGAGCAGCGCTCCGAAAGCTTGTGATTTCAAATCAAGCTGTTGGACTATAACCTGGTGCTGTGTGACTTCTTACATTAGTCCCAGGGTTAAAACCTCATGTACAGTCCCAGGGTTTGAATCCCCAGGTACAGTCCCAGGCTGGAATCCCCAGGTACAGTCCCAGGGCTGGAAACCCCATGAACAGCTTCTGCATTTGGAATCTCCAAGTGCAGTCTCAGTGTTGGAATCCCGATGTACAGTCCCTGTGTTGGAATCCCCAGGTACAGTCCTTGGGTTAGAAACCCCTTGTACAGTCCCGGCATTGGAATCCCCATGTACAGTCCCAGGTTTGGTATCCGCATGTACAGTCCCAGTGTTAGAATCCCCATGTACAGTCTCAGGGTTGGAATCCTCATGTACAGTCCCAGGTTTGCAATCCCCATGTACAGTCCCAGGGTTAGTATCCCCGTGTACATTCTCAGGGTTTGAATACCCATGTACATTCCCAGGGTTGGAATCACCATGTACCGCCACAGGGTTGGAATCCCCATGTACATTCACAGGGCTGGATTCCCCAGGGAGAGACCCAGGGTTCGAAACCCCATGTACACTCCCAGTTTTGGAATCCCCATGCACAATCCCAGGGTTGGAATCCTCATGTACAGACACAGGGTTGGAATCCCCATGCACAGTCCCAGGGTTGGAACCCCCATTTTACACTCCCAGTGTTCGAATCCTCATGTACACTCCCAGGGTTTAAAACCCCATGTACATCCACAGGGTTGGAATCACCATGTACAGTCCCAGGGTTAGAATCCCCATGTGCAGTCCCAGGGTTGGAATATCAATGTACAGTCCCAGGGTTGGAATACCCAGGTACAGTCCCTGGGTTAGAATCCCCTTCTGCAGTCGCAGCATTGGAATCCCAATGTACAGTCCCAGGGTTGGAATCCCCATGTAGTGTCCCAGGGTTAGAATCCCCATGTACAGTCCCAGGGTTGCTATCTGCATGTACATTCCCAGGGTTAGAATCCCCATGTATGGAACCATGATTGAATTCCCCTTGTACATTCTCAGTGTTGGACTCCGCTTGTACAGTCCCAGGGTTAGAATCCCCATGTACAGTCCCATGGGCTGGAATCCCCATGTACAGTCCCAGGGCTGGAATCTGCTTTTACATTCCCAGCGTTTGAATTCCCATGTACAGTCACAGGGTAGGAATCCCCAAGTGCAGTCCCATGGATAGAATCCCCATTTACAGTCCCAGGGTTGGAATCCCCATTTAGTCCCAGGGTTGGAATCCCCGTTTACAGTCCCAGGGTTGGACTTACCATTAACAGTCCCTGGGTTGGATCCACATTTACAGTCACAGGGTTAGATTATCCATGAACAGTCCCAGGTTTGGAATCCCCATTTACAGTCCCAGGGCTGCAATCCCCATGTACAGTCAATGGGCATGAATCCCCAGGAACAGTCCCACAGTTCGAATCCTTAGGTACACTCCCAGCGTTGGAATTCCCATGCACAGTTGCAGGGTTAGAATTCCCATGCACAGTGGCAGGGTTAGAATACCCATGTACAGTCCCAGCATTGGAATACCCATGTACAGTCCCAGGGTTGTACTCCCCATGTACAGTCCCAGGGTTGGAATCCCCATGTACAGTCCCAGGGTTGGAAACCCCATGTACAGTCTCAGGTTTGGAAACTCCATGTGCAGTCCCAGGGTTGGAAACTCCATGTACAGTCCCAGGGTTAGAACCCCCATGTACAGCCCCAGGGTAAGAATCCCCATGTACAGTCCCAGGGTTATAATCCCAATGTACAATCCCAGGGTTGGAATCCCCATGTACAGTCACAGCATTAGAATCCCCATGTACAGTCCCAGGGTTGGAAACCCCATGTACAGTTCCAGGGTTGGAAACTCCATGTACAGTCCCAGGGTTAGAATCCCCATGTAAAGTCCCAGGGTAAGAATCACCATGTACAGTCCCAGGGTTATAATCCCAATGTACAATCCCAGGTTTGGAATCCCCATGTACAGTCCCAGTGTTAGAATCCCCATATACAGTTCTAGGGCTGGAATCCCCATGTACGGTCCCAGGGTTAGAATCTTCATGTACTGCCGCAAGGTTGGAATCCACATGAACAGTCACAGGGCTGGAATCCCCAGGGAGAGTCCCAGTGTCAGATACCCCATGTGCAGTCCCAGGGTTGGAATTGCCTTGTACAGTCCCAGTGCTGGAATCTGCTTTTACAATCCCAGACTTTGAATCCCCATGTACAGTCCCAGGGTTGGAATCCCCATTTACAATCCCAGGGTTGGAATCCCCAATTACAGTCCCAGGGTTGGAATCCCAATGTACGGTCCCAGGGTTAGAATACCCACATACAGTCCCAGGGTTGGAATCCCCATGTACAGTCCCAGGGTTGGAATCCCCATGTACAGTCCCAGGGCTGGAATCCCCATGTACAGTCCCAGGGTTAGAATTCCCAAGTACAGTCCCAGGGTTGAAGTCACCATATACAGTTCCAGGGCTGGAATCCCCATGTACAGTCCCAGGGTTGGTGTGGAGATGCCGGAGTTGGACTGGGGTGGACAAATGTAGGAAGTCACACAACACCAGATTATAGTCCAACAGCTATATTTAAAATCACAAGCTTTCGGAGCGCTGCTCCTTCGTCAGGTGAAGTGGAGAAATGCATAAAGACACAGCTTATATTGTCAGAGAATAATGTCAGATGGTTACAGGTAATCTTTCCAACTTCCATTTATCACACCTCGGGAGAGAGATAATCACAGCAATCAAAGGTGTGAATGGTGTCCAAACAGGTCAGTCAGGAAAACATTACATCAAAGATGTAATTTTTGTAATGTTTTCCTGACTGACCTGTTGGACACCATTCACACCTTTGATTGCTGTGATTATCTCTCTGCCGAGGAGTGATAAATGGCAGTTGGAAAGATTACCTGTAAACATCTGACATTATTCTCTGACTATATAAGCTGTGTCTTTATGCATTTCTCCACTTCACCTGACGAAGGAGCAGCGCTCCGAAGGCTTGTGATTTCAAATCAAGCTGTTGGACTATAACCTGGTGCTGTGTGACTTCTTACATTAGTCCCAGGGTTAAAACCTCATGTACAGTCCCAGGGTTTGAATCCCCAGGTACAGTCCCAGGCTGGAATCCCCAGGTACAGTCCCAGGGCTGGAAACCCCATGTACAGCTTCTGCATTTGGAATCTCCAAGTGCAGTCTCAGTGTTGGAATCCCGATGTACAGTCCCTGTGTTGGAATCCCCAGGTACAGTCCTTGGGTTAGAAACCCCTTGTACAGTCCCGGCATTGGAATCCCCATGTACAGTCCCAGGTTTGGTATCCGCATGTACAGTCCCAGTGTTAGAATCCCCATGTACAGTCTCAGGGTTGGAATCCTCATGTACAGTCCCAGGTTTGCAATCCCCATGTACAGTCCCAGGGTTAGTATCCCCGTGTACATTCTCAGGGTTTGAATACCCATGTACATTCCCAGGGTTGGAATCACCATGTACCGCCACAGGGTTGGAATCCCCATGTACATTCACAGGGCTGGATTCCCCAGGGAGAGACCCAGGGTTCGAAACCCCATGTACACTCCCAGTTTTGGAATCCCCATGCACAATCCCAGGGTTGGAATCCTCATGTACAGACACAGGGTTGGAATCCCCATGCACAGTCCCAGGGTTGGAACCCCCATTTTACACTCCCAGTGTTCGAATCCTCATGTACACTCCCAGGGTTTAAAACCCCATGTACATCCACAGGGTTGGAATCACCATGTACAGTCCCAGGGTTAGAATCCCCATGTGCAGTCCCAGGGTTGGAATATCAATGTACAGTCCCAGGGTTGGAATACCCAGGTACAGTCCCTGGGTTAGAATCCCCTTCTGCAGTCGCAGCATTGGAATCCCAATGTACAGTCCCAGGGTTGGAATCCCCATGTAGTGTCCCAGGGTTAGAATCCCCATGTACAGTCCCAGGGTTGCTATCTGCATGTACATTCCCAGGGTTAGAATCCCCATGTATGGAACCATGATTGAATTCCCCTTGTACATTCTCAGTGTTGGACTCCGCTTGTACAGTCCCAGGGTTAGAATCCCCATGTACAGTCCCATGGGCTGGAATCCCCATGTACAGTCCCAGGGCTGGAATCTGCTTTTACATTCCCAGCGTTTGAATTCCCATGTACAGTCACAGGGTAGGAATCCCCAAGTGCAGTCCCATGGATAGAATCCCCATTTACAGTCCCAGGGTTGGAATCCCCATTTAGTCCCAGGGTTGGAATCCCCGTTTACAGTCCCAGGGTTGGACTTACCATTAACAGTCCCTGGGTTGGATCCACATTTACAGTCACAGGGTTAGATTATCCATGAACAGTCCCAGGTTTGGAATCCCCATTTACAGTCCCAGGGCTGCAATCCCCATGTACAGTCAATGGGCATGAATCCCCAGGAACAGTCCCACAGTTCGAATCCTTAGGTACACTCCCAGCGTTGGAATTCCCATGCACAGTTGCAGGGTTAGAATTCCCATGCACAGTGGCAGGGTTAGAATACCCATGTACAGTCCCAGCATTGGAATACCCATGTACAGTCCCAGGGTTGTACTCCCCATGTACAGTCCCAGGGTTGGAATCCCCATGTACAGTCCCAGGGTTGGAAACCCCATGTACAGTCTCAGGTTTGGAAACTCCATGTGCAGTCCCAGGGTTGGAAACTCCATGTACAGTCCCAGGGTTAGAACCCCCATGTACAGCCCCAGGGTAAGAATCCCCATGTACAGTCCCAGGGTTATAATCCCAATGTACAATCCCAGGGTTGGAATCCCCATGTACAGTCACAGCATTAGAATCCCCATGTACAGTCCCAGGGTTGGAAACCCCATGTACAGTCCCAGGGTTGGAAACTCCATGTACAGTCCCAGGGTTAGAATCCCCATGTAAAGTCCCAGGGTAAGAATCACCATGTACAGTCCCAGGCTGGAATCCCCAGGTACAGTCCCAGGGCTGGAAACCCCATGAACAGCTTCTGCATTTGGAATCTCCAAGTGCAGTCTCAGTGTTGGAATCCCGATGTACAGTCCCTGTGTTGGAATCCCCAGGTACAGTCCTTGGGTTAGAAACCCCTTGTACAGTCCCGGCATTGGAATCCCCATGTACAGTCCCAGGTTTGGTATCCGCATGTACAGTCCCAGTGTTAGAATCCCCATGTACAGTCTCAGGGTTGGAATCCTCATGTACAGTCCCAGGTTTGCAATCCCCATGTACAGTCCCAGGGTTAGTATCCCCGTGTACATTCTCAGGGTTTGAATACCCATGTACATTCCCAGGGTTGGAATCACCATGTACCGCCACAGGGTTGGAATCCCCATGTACATTCACAGGGCTGGATTCCCCAGGGAGAGACCCAGGGTTCGAAACCCCATGTACACTCCCAGTTTTGGAATCCCCATGCACAATCCCAGGGTTGGAATCCTCATGTACAGACACAGGGTTGGAATCCCCATGCACAGTCCCAGGGTTGGAACCCCCATTTTACACTCCCAGTGTTCGAATCCTCATGTACACTCCCAGGGTTTAAAACCCCATGTACATCCACAGGGTTGGAATCACCATGTACAGTCCCAGGGGCTGGAATCCCCATGTACAGTCCCATGGGCTGGAATCCCCATGTACAGTCCCAGGGCTGGAATCTGCTTTTACATTCCCAGCGTTTGAATTCCCATGTACAGTCCCAGGGTAGGAATCCCCAAGTGCAGTCCCATGGATAGAATCCCCATTTACAGTCCCAGGGTTGGAATCCCCATTTAGTCCCAGGGTTGGAATCCCCGTTTACAGTCCCAGGGTTGGACTTACCATTAACAGTCCCTGGGTTGGATCCACATTTACAGTCACAGGGTTAGATTATCCATGAACAGTCCCAGGTTTGGAATCCCCATTTACAGTCCCAGGGCTGCAATCCCCATGTACAGTCAATGGGCATGAATCCCCAGGAACAGTCCCACAGTTCGAATCCTTAGGTACACTCCCAGCGTTGGAATTCCCATGCACAGTTGCAGGGTTAGAATTCCCATGCACAGTGGCAGGGTTAGAATACCCATGTACAGTCTCAGGCTCTGAATCCCCAAGTACAGCCCCAGGGTTGGAATCACCATGTACAGTCCCAGGGTTTGAATCCACATGTACAGTCCCAGGGATATAATCCCCACGTACGGTCCCAGGGTTGAAATGTCCACGTACAGGCCCAGGGTTGGAATCACCAGGTACAGTCCCAGGGCTGGAATCCCCATGTACAGTCCCAGGGTTGGAATCCTCAGGTATAGTCACAGTGCTGGAATCCCCATGTACAGTCCCAGGGCTGGAATCCCCATGTACAGTCACAGGGCTGCAATTCCCATGTACAGTCACAGGGTTGGAATATCAATGCACAGTCACAGGGTTGGAATCCCCATGTGCAGTCCCAGGTTAGAATCCCCATGTACATTCCCAGGGCTGGAATCAACATGTACAGTCCCAGGGCTGGAATCCCCATGTACAATCCCAGGGCTGGAATCCCCATGTACAGTCACAGGGCTGCAATTCCCATGTACAGTCACAGGGTTGGAATATCAATGCACAGTCACAGGGTTGGAATCCCCATGTGCAGTCCCAGGGTTAGAATCCCCATGTGCAGTCCCAGGGTTAGAATCCCCATTTACAGTCCCTGGGTTGGAATCCCCATTTGCAGTCTCAGGGTTGGAATCCCCATGTAAAGTCCGAGGGTTGAAATCCCCATGTACAGCCACAAGGGTGGAATCCACATGTAAAATCCCAGGTTTGGAATCCCCATGTACAGTCCCAGGGTTGGAAACCCCATGTACAGCCCCAGGTTTGAAATCACCATGTACAATCCCAGGGTTGGAATCCCTATGTACAGTCCCAGGGTTGGAATACCCATTTACGGTCCCAGCGTTCAAATCCCTACATACGGTCCCAGAGTTGTAATCCCCAAGGCTGGAATTCCCATGTACTGTCCCAGGGCTGGAATATCAATGTACAGTCCCAGGGTTGGAATCCCCATGTGCAGTCTCAGGGGTGGAATCCCCATGTGCAGTCCCAGGGTTAGAATCCCCATTTACAGTCCCTGGGTTGGAATCCCCATTTACAGTCCCAGGGTTGGAATCCCCATGTGCAGTCTCAGGGGTGGAATCCCCATGTGCAGTCCCAGGGTTAGAATCCCCATTTACAGTCCCTGGGTTGGAATCCCCATTTACAGTCCCAGGGTTGGAATCCCCATGTAAAGTCCGAGGGTTGAAATCCCCATGTACAGCCACAAGGGTGGAATCCACATGTAAAATCCCAGGTTTGGAATCCCCATGTACAGTCCCAGGGTTGGAAACCCCATGTACAGCCCCAGGGTTGAAATCACCATGTACAATCCCAGGGTTGGAATCCCTATGTACAGTCCCAGGGTTGGAATACCCATTTACGGTCCCGGCGTTCAAATCCCTACATACGGTCCCAGAGTTGTAATCCCCAAGGCTGGAATTCCCATGTACTGTCCCAGGGCTGGAATATCAATGTACAGTCCCAGGGTTGGAATCCCCATGTGCAGTCTCAGGGGTGGAATCCCCATGTGCAGTCCCAGGGTTGGAATTCCCAGGTATAGTCCCAGTGCTGGATTCTGCTTTTACATTCCCAGGAATTGAATTCCCATGTACAGTCCCAGGGTTGGAATCCCCATGTGCAGTCCCACGGTTGGAATCCCCATGTGCAGTCCCACGGTTGGAATCCCCATTTACAGTCCCAGGGTTGGAATCCCCATTTACGGTCCCATGGTTGGAATACCCATTTACGGTCCCGGCGTTCAAATCCCTACATACGGTCCCAGAGTTGTAATCCCCAAGGCTGGAATTCCCATGTACTGTCCCAGGGTGGGAATATCAATGTACAGTCTCAGGGTTAGAATCCCCATGTGCAGTCCCAGGGTTGGAATTCCCAGGTATAGTCCCAGTGCTGGATTCTGCTTTTACATTCCCAGGAATTGAATTCCCATTTACAGTCCCAGGGTTGGAATCCCCATTTAGAGTCCCAGGGTTGGAATCCCCATTTACAGTCACAGGGTTAGATTATTCGTGACCAGTCCAAGGCTTGGAATCCACATTTAAAGTCCCAGGGTTGGAATCCCCATGTACATTCTCAGGGTTGGAATCACCATGTACAGCCCCAAGGGTGGAATCCCCATGTAAAATCCCAGGTTTGGAATCCCCATGTACAGTCCCAGGTTTGGAATCCCCATGTACAGTCCTAGGGCTTGAATCCCCATGTACAGTCCTAGGGTTGGAAACCCCATTTAAAGCCCCAGGGTTGGAATCACCATGTACAATCCCAGGGTTGGTATCCCTATGTACAGTCCCATGGTTGGTATCCCCATGTGGAATGCCAGGGTTGGAATCCCCATTTACAATCCCAGAGTTGGAATCCCCATTTACAGTCCCATGGTTGGAATACCCATTTACGGTCCCTGCGTTCAAATCACTACATACGGTCCCAGAGTTGTAATCCCCATGTACAGTCCCAGGGTTGGAATCCCCATGTAGTGTCCCAGGGTTAGAATCCCCATGTACAGTCCCAGGGTTGCTATCTGCATGTACATTCCACGGGTTAGAATCCCCATGTATGGACCCATGATTGAAATCCCCTTGTACATTCTCAGTGTTGGACTCCGCTTGTACAGTCCCAGGGTTAGAATCCCCATGTGCAGTCCCATGGGCTGGAATCCCCATGTACAGTCCCAGGGCTGGAATCCCCATATACAGTCCCAGGGCAGGAATCTGCTTTTACATTCCCAGGGTTTGAATTCCCATGTACAGTCCCAGGGTATGAATCCCCAAGTGCAGTCCCACGGATAGAATCCCCATTTACAGTCCCAGGGTTGGAATCCCCATTTAGTCCCAGGGTTGGAATCCCCGTTGACAGTCCCAGGGTTAGAATTACCATTAACAGTGTGGTAAACCACGTTCACTATCGTATCACTGTTAGTAGTTAGCACTGTTCACCACTGTTCGTTATAACTGTATCACTGACCACTATTGTATCACGGTACGAGGTCGCCTCTTGCCACACTGCTATACCTGGGATGACCACTGCCGACTCCGCCTTGGCTCCACCCACCAGGCCAGGTATAAAGGTGAGCGACTGGCTGGTATTCCTCCTGCTTGGATCGGATCACCCACGAGAGTGGGCTCTGTTATTTAGTCAATAAAAACCTTTAGTCACCTTCGTAACTCTTCGCCTTTTATTGGAGGAATTGATAGGTATATCAATTTTATTGACTAAATTTAATGATGTCCGACAACGAGTCACAACCGGCGGAGGAGCCACCAGCGCAGCTCCCAGGAGCACAGCCACACCAGCCAGCTTGGCTGCGAGCCCTCAGACCGCCGTACCTGGACCTGAACCCACGAGCAGCAAACTCAGCCGCAGACTTTAAACACTGGCTGGTCTGCTTCGAATCATACCTGAGAGAATCCAGCGTCCCTCAGGCATCCAAACTAAGTGTCCTGCAGGCACAACTGAGCCCGAGAGTATACACTCTCATCGAGGACATGACTACCTATGAGACCGCCATCAACCTGCTGAAACAGAAGTACCGGACCCCGGTAAACTACATGTACGCTAGGCACCTCCTAAGATCACGGCCGCAACAGCCAGGAGAATCAGTAGCCGAATTTTCACAGGCGCTATATGCACTCGCCAGGAACTGTGACTTTAAATCGGTGTCGGCAGCCGAAAATACTGAAGATAATATCCGCGACGCATTCCTGAAAGGCCTACGGTCCGAGTACTCACGGCAAAGACTGCTGGAAGCTAAAGACCTCAGCATGGAAAAAGCTGAAGCCCTCGCTATCTCCCTGGAAGTGGCCCACCAAGATCAGGAAGCATTCACCAGGTACTGCTCGCGACCCTGGGACTCGGGCCCGACCCCTACCACAGCACCCTTCCCAGCGCCGCCCCCGGGACCTACCTCTGCGTCGGCGTCCCAGACCCGACCGGCCCCGCCACCCCCGGCACCGGCCCCGACATCGGGCATCCGCGATCGGGCTGCCGGCTGTTTTTTTTGTGGCCAGGAGAAGCACCCGAGGTCGCGCTGCCCAGCCAAGAACTCCATATGTAAAACCTGCCTGAAGAAAGGCCACTTCTCCAAGGCCTGCAGGAGCGGATCCTCAGAGGCCAGCAGTGCCGCATGCGAACTATGGGGGCGGCCATCTTCGTTTAGGGCAACTGAGGCCAGCATCCCCACACATGAGTCATGGGGGCGGCCATCTTTGTTTAGGGCAACTGAGGCCAGCATCCCCACACATGAGTCATGGGGGCGGCCATCTTTGATTAAGGCAACCAACCCCAATAGTGCCTCATGGGGCCCTACCTCGTGGGAGACGCCATTTTACTCACCACGCCCGACCGCCTCGCCCGCAGATGACAACGACTCGCTCAGCTACACACTAGCTTCCGTCACCCTGGACCAAGCCCGCCCGCACCATCTGTCCAAGTCAATGATGGACATCAAAGTGAACGGCCACGCCACGACCTGCCTGTTCGACAGCGGAAGCACGGAGAGCTTCATCCACCCAGACACGGTGAGCCACTACTCCCTCTCTGTCCTACCAACGCGCAGCCGAATCTCGATGGCATCGAGGTCCCACGCCACGGACATCAGCGGCTACTGTGTCGTGACCCTGTCGGTTAAGGGCACGGAGTATAAAAACTTTAAACTCCTCGTCCTCCCCCATCTCTGCGCTGCCGTCCTACTAGGGCTGGACTTCCAATCCCACCTCCAAAGCGTAACCCTAGCATACGGTGGACCCCTCCCCCCACTCACAGTCAACAACCAGCAAACGTTAAACCGCCCACCGCGTAACACCTGCAGCCTCTCCACCCTCAAGGTCCCGCCACCCTCTCTGTTTGCTAACCTTACCCCTGACTGCAAACCCGTCGCTACCAAGAGCAGGCGGTATAGCGCCGGGGACAGAGCCTTCATTAGCTCTGAGGTGCGGCGCCTCCTGAAAGAGGGCATTATCGAGGGGAGCAGCAGCCCCTGGCGTGCCCAGGTCGTAGTCGTAAAGACCGGCGATAAAAACCGCCTGGTCATCGACTACAGCCAGACCATAAACAGATATACCCAGCTGGACGCATACCCCCTCCCCCGCATATCTGACATGGTCAATCAGATTGCACAGTATAAAGTATTCTCGACCATCGACCTGAAGTCGGCCTACCACCAACTCCCTATCCACCCTGAGGACCGCCAGTATACCGCCTTTGAGGCGAATGGGCGCCTATACCACTTCCTTAGGGTCCCCTTCGGTGTCACTAATGGGGTCTCGGTCTTCCAAAGGGAGATGGACCAGATGGTTGACCAGAACGAACTGCAGGCTACATTCCCCTACCTAGATAACGTCACTATCTGCGGCCGCGACCGGCAGGAACATGACGCGAATCTGGAGAAATTCCTCCGTACGGCCCAACGGCTGAACCTCACCTACAATAAGGAGAAATGCGTGTTTAACACCACGCGCCTTGCCATCCTCGGCTGCGTAGTGGAGAACGGAATCATCGGCCCCGACCCAGAAAGAATGCGCCCCCTCATGGAGCTACCCCTCCCCCACTGCCCTAAAGCACTTAGGAGAACCCTGGGGCTTTTCGCCTACTATGCCCAATGGGTACCCAATTACGCGGACAAAGCCAGACCCCTCCTGAAAGCCACTTCCTTCCCCCTCACGGAGGAGGCGTGCGCGGCCTTCTCCCTCATTAAGGGAGACATAGCCAAGGCCACGATGCACGCAGTGGACGAGTCCATCCCCTTTCAGGTGGAGAGCGACGCATCCGACTTCGCCTTAGCCGCCACCCTAAACCAGGAGGGGAGGCCAGTGGCCTTCTTCTCAAGGACCCTACAGGGCCCCGAGATCCGACATTCGTCGGTCGAGAAAGAGGCCCAGGCGATTGTGGAGGCAGTACGGCGCTGGAGGCACTACCTGGCAGGCAAACGATTTACCCTCCTCACCGACCAGCGTTCGGTGGCTTTCATGTTTAATAACAAGCTGAAGGGCAAAATCAAGAATGACAAGATTTTGAGATGGAGAATCGAGCTCTCCACCTACGATTATGAGATCTTGTACCGGCCAGGCAAGCTGAACGAATCCCCTGATGCCCTTTCACGAATGACATGCGCCAGCGCGCATATCGATAGGCTTCAGACCCTCCACGACCAGCTCTGCCACCCCGGAGTCACCAGACTCTACCATTTCATTAAGGCCCGCAACCTGACCTACTCCATCGAGGAGGTCAGGACCATGACCAGGAACTGCCAGACCTGTGCGGAGTGCAAACCGCACTTCTATAGGCCGGACCGAGCAAGCCTGATCAAGGCCACCCGCCCCTTCGAGCGCCTGAGCATCGAATTTAAGGGGCCCCTCCCGTCCTCTGACCGTAATCTGTACTTCCTCAACATCGTTGATGAGTACTCCCGTTTCCCCTTTGCCTTCCCCTGCCCCGACATGACCAGTAGCACGGTCATTAAGTGCCTGAATGCCCTCTTCGCCTTGTTCGGGTTCCCGAACTATATACACAGCGACCGGGGCTCCTCCTTCATGAGCGAGGAACTCCGGCAATTCCTCCTAGAGAGAGGTATTGCAGCAAGCAGGACCACCAGCTACAACCCCAGAGGTAACGGTCAGGTGGAAAGAGAGAACGCGACGGTATGGAAGGCCGTCCTCTTAGCCTTAAAGTCTAAGGGCCTCCCAACCTCCCGCTGGCAAGAAGTCCTCCCGACAGCGCTGCACTCCATCCGGTCATTACTTTGCACGGCCACTAACACCACCCCCCATGAACGAATGTTCGTTTTCCCCAGGAAGTCGACTACGGGAACCACTCTACCAACCTGGCTGACCGCCCCGGGGCCGGTCTGGCTGCGGAAACACGTGAGGACCCATAAAACGGACCCCCTGGTCGAGAGGGTGAACCTCCTGCACGCCAACCCCCAGTACGCCTACGTGGCGTACCCAGACGGGCGGGAGGACACTGTCTCCCTACGAGACCTCGCACCCTCAGCCGATCCGGAAACACCGCCACCACCCCCCCCAACCTCAGTCCAGGTAGACGGCATGCCAGAACCCCATGAGCCCTCGCCGACCACGCAAACACCAGCATCAACACCGGATAAGGCACCAGCACCGGATAAGGCAACACCACCGCTGCGGCGATCGGAGAGGCTTACGAAGCCTCCGGACAGACTGACCTACCAGAATTGGTAGTACACTTCACCCCGCCGGACTTAATTCTAAACAAGGGGTGAATGTGGTAAACCACATTCACTATCGTATCACTGTTAGTAGTTAGCACTGTTCACCACTGTTCGTTATAACTGTATCACTGACCACTATTGTATCACAGTACGAGGTCGCCTCTTGCCACACTGCTATACCTGGGATGACCACTGCCGACTCCGCCTTGGCTCCACCCACCAGGCCAGGTATAAAGGTGAGCGACTGGCTGGTATTCCTCCTGCTTGGATCGGATCACCCACGAGAGTGGGCTCTGTTATTTAGTCAATAAAAACCTTTAGTCACCTTCGTAACTCTTCGCCTTTTATTGGAGGAATTGATAGGTATATCAAACAGTCCCTGGGTTGGATCGACATTTACAGTCACAGGGTTAGATTATCCATGAACAGTCCCAGGCTTGGAATCCCCATTTACAGTCCCAGGGTTGCAATCCCCATGTACAGTCCCAGGGTTGGAATCCCCATGTACATTCCTAGGCCTAGAAATTCAGTATAGCCACTTTTGGGGCGGAAAAGCCGGGCGGCCGCTAAAGTTTGCGCCCGGCGCAAAGTCGAGGCCACTTCGCCGATATTCAGTAGCTTCGCCCTAAGAGTTTGCTCGAGCGCTAAAACTGGCATTACACAACTATCTTTAGGCGCAAAGCCGGCGGTGCTGAGCTAAACCGCCGAGGCCGGGTGCAGCGCAGGTGCGGTCATTTCTTGATTGACAGCAGACACCCTGGCGCCGGCCAGCTCTTAAAGGGGGAAGGGTCGAGTTCATCTGCTGCCATGCCCTGGACACTGCAGCCCTCCAGCTAGGCCTATACACTGCTGCTGAACAGAAATAGCGCCTGGAAAGATGCAGAAGGCCCGTGAACGAGTGCAGCGCTTCACTGGCCATGATTTGAGGGTGCTGGTTAGGACTTTGGAGAGGAGACGCAAACACCTGTTCCCGGACAGTGGGAAGAAGCCTGCGACCAGCATCTACAGGAAAGCCTGGAGGGAGGTCGCCATCAGGGTGACAGCCAACAGCGAGGTCCCCAGGAACTGTATCCAATGCAGAAAAAAGTTCAATGTCCTCACAAGGATTGTCACGGTGAGTAGCCTTTCCAGTGTCCTCCTCATCCTTGCATGTGCACCTCACATTATGGGCAAAGGGACCTGAAAGCCCTAATGGCCAGCCCTCATCCAGCAGCTTTGGGACTGGCATGAACATCAATTACACATTCTGCACTTGACACACTGGCCAAGCTATTCAACCATGGGAGGCAGTGCACACCAGGTCAGGGCTCCACACTGGCCAAGCTATTCGACCATGGGAGGCAGTGCACACCAGATCAGGGCTCCACACTGGCCAAGCTATTCGACCATGGGAGGCAGTGCACACCAGATCAGGGCTCCACACTGTACTTAGAGGCCGTCCTTTCTCTTGCAGGCCAAGCTGGCCCACAATCAGAAGAGCCGGACTGAGACAGGGGGAGGCGGTCCCCAGATCCGGCAGCTCACTGACCTGGAAGAGCGCGTGGGTCGCCTCATGGGAGGCCCCGTTGCCAGTGGAGATGCTGACCCTGTTCTGGGCACCAATGGTAAGGACATCACCTTTTGGACCTCTCTCGACCCACTTGTGCATCAGATCTACATCCTTTGCCACTGTCCGACCAATGCGCTGAATGCCACAACTCATGCCTCCCTCGCTGATGCCCTCTCCTCAATCTAAAGCTATTCTTGTCCCTTCCTGCTTTCAGATGGTGAGGAGGAGGTCCCTGAAGCTGCCACTGACAGCCCCTCGGAAGAGGAGGAGGAGGAGGAGGAGGAAGAGGAAGAGGAAGGCGGCCCATCAGGGGAACCCTCACCCGCGCCAGGGGATGCCAATGTAGGGGACACGTCTTCCCTGGAGGAGAGCGTGGGGGAAGTGTCGGAGGGGAGTGTCGCTCCTGGGACCAGTGGCGTGCAGCAACGCAGGGGGTGTGCGGTTGCTCAGCGGCCTTCTTCCCAGAGGGGTGTAGTTGCTGGGCCCAGTGGCATCCAGCAACGCGGGAAGGGTCGGCCAGCTCGGCGGCCTTCTCCCCAGAGGGAGAGTCCGGCCTCCAGTCCGCTGACGGTCAACTCCGAGGAGCTGCGCCTCCTCGATCAAATGTCCGTGGACTCGGAGCGCCGACACACCGAGCTCATGGGGGTTGTGGCACGGATGCCTGAGGCCATCGAGTCCCTGGCTCATAGTGTGGCCGAGTTCAGGGCCTCACAGGCCAGGAGTTTGGAGCTATTCGGGGCAGCACAGGACGCGAGTCGTGCCGAATTCGTGGCAGCACAGGCAGCGAGTGGGCAGCTGATCAGTGGTGCCGTGCAGTCACTGGCTGGTCTGATGCCATCACAGACCAGGGCAGCACGGGCACTCACTGCTGCCACACTCGCTGCGTCAGCCAGGCATCGCCAGGACACCTGCCGCGCTGTAGCAGCACAGCGGTCTGTCGTTCGGCACATGGCAGCGCATGCTGCAGTGCGGGCCCGGGCGAGTGCCAGTGTGTCACTTGAGCAGCGACGGCCTGCCAGACGCCAGCTTGCCCCCATTCCTCCAGCCGCCACTGTCACTCCCCCAGTGGAGCTGCCACGAGATGCTGGTCCAGCTGATGCTGGCCAGCCACAGCTGCAGCATTCACCAGCCGGCCCCTCGAGGCCCAGACCTCGTCTAGGCCGACCCCCAAGGGCATCTGCCGTGACAACATGTGCCTCTCAGGAGCCTTCCCCCAGCCTTGCAGCAGCCACTGGCCACGGTTTGAGGAGGAGCAGCAGGGCGGCCAGGGGCCGCCAAAGGCTGGACAAGGAATCGCCCTCGCGGGCCACAAAGTAGAGGGTGTGGACAAATGTTTGTTTATATTGGGATGGTTGTTTTGTTTCTGGGGATGGTTGTTTTGTTTCTGGGGATGGTTGTCTTGTTTCTGGGGATGGTTGTTTTGTTTCTGGGGATGGTTGTTCTGTTAAGGCCGAGGATGAAGGCCATTTTTGTTCAAATGTTTTGTTATTCCTCCACAGGTTGTGGGAGTGAGTCATGTTTGTGACTGTTTTTTGGGGGGTCTTGTCTGTTTTTGGGTTTCATGTGGGAAGGGCCCTGAGTTTGTTCAATAAAGCATTTTATTTATTCATATTGTCCATGTTTGATCTTTGAAGTGTTTGTTGCCTTAAGTGGCTGAGGGCTTGCGGAGCGGCTGAATTCATGTTCTTTCATTGGCACAAGCCATGCCCTGACAGGGGGCCTAGAAGTGACGTTCAATAAGCCGCCGACGGGCGGCCCTTGGACCTTGTGCCTCCCACCTGGCCTGGTGCTCCTCCTCCTCCTCCTCCTCCTCCTCATGCTCCTCCTGCTCCTCCTCCTGAGGTGGTGCTCCAGCGTGAGGTGGCAGTGCCTGAGTCCTGCGGATAGCCAGGTTGTGCAGCATGCAGCAAACGACCACGAACTGGGAGACTCGCTCCGGCGAATACTGCAGAGATCCGCCAGAATGATCCAGGCAGCGGAACCATTGTTTGAGGATGTCAATTGTTTGTTCTATGATGTTCCTAGTCACTTGATGGCTCTCGTTGTATGCCTCTTCAGCAGGGGTCCTGGGCACGTGGAGCGGGGTCATGAGCCAGGTGCACAAAGGATAGCCTTTGTCCCCGATAAGCCATCTTCTTGGGTGAGGCTGTGCCTGGAACATGTCAGCCACAGTAGTCTGTCGCAGGATAAAGGCATCGTGGCTGCTGCCTGGAAAGCGGGCATTGATGGCTAGGATGCGCTGCCTGTGGTCACACACCAGCTGTACATTGAGGGAATGGTAGCCCTTCCGGTTGCGGTAATCCTCGGGATGGTCCACAGGTGCCCGCAAAGCCACATGCGTGCAATCAATGGCGCCCTGCACCATGGGGATGTCCGCGATTCTTGCAAATCCCACTGCACGCTGCTGCTGCCTCTCCAGGGTCATGGGGAAGGAGATGAATTGGCGTCTCCTTCTGAAAAGGGCATTGGTGACCTGGTGGATGCAGCAATGCACGGCGAACTGGGATATGTTAGCAATGTCCCCAGCAGCTGATTGGAAGGAGCCGGTGGCATAGAAGTTCAGAGCCACCGTCACCTTCATTTCCACCGACAGAGACGTCCTGCAACTCAGCTGTGGACGCAGATCTCTGTGAAGCAGATGGCAGATCTCTGCAACCACCTCCCTTCTGAATCGCAGCCTCCTAACACGTCGCGCGCCAGTTATGTTGAGATACGAGACCTGCTGGCGGTATTGCCTGAGTGGGTAAGGCCCATGTTGCCGACGCCTGTTGCCCCCTCTGCGTCTAGCCAGGGCTGCCCCTCTAACCCAGCGTCTGTGAGCCCTTCCGACATAATCCTGAAACTCAGCATTGGCACCCCATGCAGCCCCCATAATATGCTGGCAAACAATGAGATATCAGTGAAGGCGAATTGCCAAGCTCTGGCCTGAAGCCAAAAATACCTGTCCTAGTGTTCGCCCAAAGCAGTAAGCTCCCTTCCTTGGTCTTTTTCAAAAAAATCCGTTGCACAAGAGTGATTGCTGCAAAATGGCAGCCCTTTATAGTGCAGGGGAAGTGCCCTTTAAATTGCACTCCCCATCGCCCGCTTCGGCTGTGTACCATTCCACTCCACAGTCGTTAGGGCCGCCCGGCGCACAATGGCCCGGCGCGACTGAAGTTCCGGTTTGGGGCACACAAAGGGCGTTGCACGAGGAAATGACGTCATAATCTGCGCGCGCAGCAGGGCGCGCGCAAAGACTTTGCGCCGGCGCTAAATGTCTACTGAAGTTGGGGCGAGGCACAGATCGCACTGCGCCCGGGCGCTAAGCACCTAGCGCTCGAGATCTACCCCTCCTAAAGCACTAACGGCTGGCGCACGCTACTGAATTTCCAGGCCCTAGTGTTTGAATCCCCATGTACAGTCCCAGTGCTGGAATCTGCTTTTACAGTCCCAGTGTTAGAATCTTCATGTACCGCCCGAAGGTTGGAATCCCCATGTGCAGTCACAGGGCTGGAATCCCCAGGCAGAGTCCCAGGGTTAGAATCCCCATGTGCAGTCCCAGGGCTGGAATTCCCATGTACAGTCCCAGAGTTGGAAACTGCTTTTACAGTCCGAGGCTTAGAATCCCAATGTCCAGTCCCAGGGTTGGAATCCCCATTAACAATCCCAGGGTTGGAATCCCCAATTACAGTCCCAAGGCTGGAATCCCCATGTACAGTCCCAGTGTTGAAATCCCCACCTACTGTCCCAGTGTTGAAATCCCCACATACAGTCCCAGGGTTGGAATCCACGTATACAGTCCCAGGGTTAGAATTCCCATGTAGAGTCCCAGGGCTGGAGTCAACATGTACAGTGCCAGGGTTAGAATCCCCAGGTGCAGTCTCAGGTCTGGAATCCCCAGGTACAGTCCCAGTATTAGAAACCCCATGTATAGTCCGAGCATTGGAATACCCATGTACAATCCCAGGGTTGGAATCCCCATGTACAGTCCCAGGGTTGGAATCTCCATGTACAGTTCCAGGGCTGGAATCCCCATGTACAGTCCCAGGGTTAGAATCCCCATGTACAGTCCCAGGGTTGGAATCCCCATGGACAGCCCCAGGGTTGGAATCCCCATGTACAGTCAATGGGCTGGAATTCCCAGGAACAGTCCCAGTGTTCGAATCCCTATGTACACTCCCAGCATTGGAATTCCCATGCACAGTCGCAGGGTTAGAATACCCATGTACCATCCCAGGGTTAGAATTCCCAAATACAGTCCCAGGGTTGAATTCCCCATATACAGTTACAGGGCTGGAATCCCCATGTACAGTCCCAGGGTTTGAATCCCCAAGTACAGCCCCAGGGTTGGAATCACCATGTACAGTCCCAGGGTTTGAATCCCCATGTACAGACCGAGGGTTCAAATCCCCATATTCGGTCCCAGGGTTGAAATGTCCACATACAGGCCCAGGGATGGAATCCGCTTATGCAGTCCCAGGGTTAGAATTCCCATGTACAGTCACAGGGCTGGATTCCCCATGTGCAGTCCCAGGGTTGGAATCCCCAGGTACATTCCCAGGGTTGCATTCCGCAGGTACAGTCCCAGGGCTCGAATCCCCATGTACAGTCCCAGGGTTGGAATCCTCAGGTACATTCCCAGTGCTGGAATCCCCATTTACAGTCCCAGGGCTGGACACCCCATGCACAGCCTCAGGTTTGGAATCTCCATGTGCAGTCTCAGTATTGGAATCCCCATGTGCAGTCCCAGGTTTGGAATCCCCAGGTACAGTCCTTGGGTTAGAATCCCCTTGTACAGATCCGGCGTTGGAATCCCCATGTACAGTCCCAGGGTTGGTATCCGCATGTACAGTCCCAGTGTTAGAATACCCATGTACAGTCCCAGGGTTGGAATCCCCAGGTACAGTCCCAGGGTTAGAATCCCCATGTACAGTCCCAGTATTAGAATCCCCATGTACAGTCCCAGTATTGAAATCCCCATATACAGCCCCAGAGTTGGAATCCCCATTTACCACCCCAGGATTGGAATCCCCATGTACAGTCACAGGACTGGAGTCCCCACAGAGAGACCCGGGGTTTGAAACCCCATGTACACTCCCAGTGTTGGAATCCCCAAGCACAGTCCCTGGGTTAGAATCCTCATGTACAGTCCCAGGGTTGGAATCCCCATGCACAATCCCAGGGTTGGAGTCCCCATGTACAGTCACAGGGTTGGAATCCCCAAGTACAGCCCCAGGGTTGGAATCACCATGTACAGTCCCAGGGTTAGAATCCCCATGTGCAGTCCCAGGGTTGATATCCCCACGTACATTCCCAGGGTTGAAATCCCCACGGACAGTCCCAGGATTGGAATCCGCTTATGCAGTCCCAGGGTTAGAATCCCCATGTACAGTCACAGGGCTGGATTCCCCATGAACAGTCCCAGGGTTGGAATCCCCATGTGCAGTCTCAGGGTTAGAATCCACATGTGCAGTCCCAGGGTTGGAATACCCACGTACAGTCCCTGTGCTGGAATCTGCTTTTACATTCCCAGGGTTTGAATTCCCATGTGCAGTCCCAGGGTTGGAATCCCCTAGTGCAGTCCCACGGTTGGATTCCCCATTTGCAGTCCCAGGGTTGGAATCCCCATTTACAGTCCCATGGTTGGAATCCCCATGTACATTCCCAGGGTTGGAATCTCCATGTTCAGCCCCAAGGGTGGAAACCCAATGTAAAATCTGAGGTATGGATCCCCATGTATAGTCCCAGGGTTGGAATCCCCCTGTACAGTCCTAGGGTTTGAATCCCCAGGTACAGTCCCAGTGCTGGAATCTGCTTTTACAGTCCCAGGGTTAGAATCTTCATGTACCGGCTGAAGGTTGGAATCCCCATGTACAGTCCCAGGGTTGGAATTCCCATGTACAGTCACAGTGCCGAAATCTGCTTTTACATTCCCAGGCTTTGAATCCCCATGTACAGTCCCTGGGTTGGAATCCCCATTTACAATCCCAGGGTTGGAATCCCCATGTACAGTCCCAGGGTTGAAATCCCCACGTACAGTCCCAGGGTTGGAATCTGCTTATACAGTCCCAGGGTTAGAATCCCTGTGTAGAGTCCCAGGGCTGGAATCCACATGTTCAATGCCAGGGTTACAATCACCAGGTACAGTCCCAGGTCTGGAATCCCCAGGTACAATCCCAGGGTTGGAATATCAATGTACTGTCTCAGGGTTAGAAACCCCATGTACAGTCTGAATGTTGGAATACCCATGTACAGTCCCAGGGAGGGAATCTCCAAGTGCAGTCGTACGGTTGGAATCCCTATTTGCAGTCCCAGGGTTGGAATCCCCATTTACAGTCCCAGGGTTGGAATCCCCATTTTCAGTCCCAGGGTTGGAATTACCATGAAAAGTCCCTGGGTTGGAATCCCCATTTACATTCACAGGGTTAGATTATCCATGAACAGTCCCAGGCTTGTAATCCCCATTTAAAGTCCCAGGGTTGGAATCCTCATGTACATTCCCAGGGTTGGAATCCCCATGTTCAGCCCCAAGGGTGGAATCCCCATGTAAAGTCCCAGGGTTGGATCCCCATGTACAGTCCCAGGGTTGGAATCCCCATGTACAGTCCTAGGGTTTGAATCCCCATGGACTGTCCCAGTGCTGGAATCTGTTTTTGCAGTCCCAGGGTTAGAATCTTCATGTACCGCCTGAAGGTTGGAATCCCCATGTACAGTCACAGGGCTGGAATCCCCAGGGAGAGTCCCAGGGTTAGAATCCCCATGTGCAGTCCCAGTGTTGGAATTCCCACGTACACTCCCAGTGCTGGAATCTGCTTTTACAGTCCCAGGCTTTGAAACCCCATGTACAGCCCCTGAGTTGGAATCCCCATTTACAATCCCAGGGTTGGAATCCCCAATTACAGTCCCAGGGTTAGAATCCCCATGAATGGTCCCAGTGTTGAAATCCCCACGTACTGTCCCAGGGTTGAAATCCCCACGTACAGTCCCAGGGTTGGAATCCGCTTATACAGTCCCAGGGTTAGAATCCCCATGTAGAGTACCAGGGCTGGAATCCACATGTTCAGTGCCAGGTACAGCCCCAGGTCTGGAATCCCCAGGTACAGTGCCAGGGTTGGAATATCAATGTACAGTCTCAGGGTTAGAATCCCCATGTACAGTCCGTACGTTGGAATACCCATGTACAGTCCCAGGGTTAGAAGTCCCAAGTACAGTCCCAGGGTTGAAATCCCCATATACAGTTCCAGGGCTGGATACCCCATGTACATTCCCAGGGTTAGAATACTCATGTGCAGTCCCAGGTTTGGAATACCCAATTACAGCCCCAGGGTTGCAATCCCCATGTACAGTCAATGGGCTTGAATCCCCAGGAACAGTCGCACGGTTCGAATCCCTAGGTACACTCCCAGCATTGGAATTCCCATGCACAGTTGCAGGGTTAGAATACCCATGTACAGTCCCAGGGTTAGAATCCCAAGTACAGTCCCAGGGTTGAAATCCCCATATCCAGTTCCAGGGCTGGAATCCCCATGTAGAGTCTCAGGCTCTGAATCCCCAAGTACAGCCCCAGGGTTGCAATCACCATGTACAGTCCCAGGGTTTGAATCCACATGTACAGTCCCAGGGATATAATCCCCACGTACGGTCCCAGGGTTGAAATGTCCACGTACAGGCCCAGGGTTGGAATCACCAGGTACAGTCCCAGGGCTGGAATCCCCATGTACAGTCCCAGGGTTGGAACCCTCAGGTATAGTCATAGTGCTGGAATCCCCATGTACAGTCCCAGGGCTGGAAACCCCATGTACAGCCACAGGTTTGGAATCTCCATGTGCAGTCTCAGGGTTGGAATGCCCATGTACAGTCCCAGGGTTGGAATACCCAAGTACAGTCCTTGGGTTAGAATCCCCTTGTACAGTTGGTATCCGCATGTACAGTCCCAGTTATAGAATACCCATGTAGAGTCCCAGGGATGGAATCCCCATGTACAGTCCCAGGGTTAGAATCCCCATGTACAGTCCCAATGTTAGAATCCCCAATACAGTCCCAGGGTTGAAATCCCCATATACAGCCCCAGAGTTGGAATCCCCATGTACCGCCCCAGGATTGGAATCCCCATGTACAGTCACAGGGCTGGAATCCCCAGGGACATACCCAGGGATCGAAATCCCATTTACTCTCCCAGTGTTGGAATCGCCATGCACAGTCCCAGGGTTGGAATATTCATATACAGTCATAGGGTTGGAATGCCCATGCACAGTCCCAGGGTTGGAATCCCCATGTACAGTCACAGGTTTGGAATCCCCATGTACAGCCCCAGGGTTGGAATCACCATGTACAGTCCCAGGGTTAGAATCCCCATGTACAGTCCCAGGGTTGATATCCCCACGTACGTTCCCAGGGTTGAAATCCCCACGTACAGTCCCAGGTTTGGAATCCGCATATGCAGTCCCAGGGTTAGAATTCCCATGTACAGTCCCAGGGCTGGATTCTCCATGTAAAGTTCCAGGGTTGGAATCTTCAGGTACAGTCCCAGGTTCGCAATCCCCATGTACAGTCCCAGGGTTGGAATCTCCATGCGCAGTCCCAGGGTTGGAATTGCCATTTTCAGTCCCAGGGCTGGAATCCCCACGAACAGTCCTTGGGTTAGATTCCCCTGGCACAGTCCCAGCGTTGGAATCCCCAGGTACAGTCCCAGTGCTGGAATCTGCTTTTACAGTCCCAGGATTAGAATCTTCATGTATCGGCTGAAGGTTGGAATCCCCATGTACAGTCACAGGGCTGGAATTCCCAGGGAGAGTCCCAGGGTTAGAATCCCCATGTGCAGTCCCAGGGTTGGAATTCCCATGTACAGCCACAGTGCTGGAATCTGCTTTTACATTCCCAGGCTTTGAATCCCCATGTACAGTCCCTGGGTTGGAATCCCCATTTACAATCCCAGGGTTGGAATCCCCAATTACAGTCCCAGGGTTGGAATCCCCATGTTCGGTCACAGTGTTGAAATCCCCATGTACTGTCCCAGGGTTGGAATCCGCTTATACAGTCCCAGGGTTAGAATCCCCATGTAGAGTCCCAGGGCTGGAATCCTCAGGTACAATCCCAGGGTTGGAATATCAATGTACAGTCTCAGGGTTAGAATCCCCATGTACAGTCTGAACGTTCGAATACCCATGTACAGTCCCAGGGTCGCTATCTGCATGTACAATCCCAGGGTTAGAATCCCCATGTATGGACCCATGTTTGAAATCTACTTGTACATTCTCTAGGTTGCACTCTGCTTGTACAGTCCCAGGGTTAGAATCCCCATGTACATTCCCAGGGTTAGAATCCCCATGTACAGTCCCAGGGTTGCTATCTGCATGTACAATCCCAGGGTTAGAATCCCCATGTATGGACCCATGTTTGAAATCTACTTGTACATTCTCAGGGTTGCACTCCGCTTGTACAGTCCCAGGGTTAGAATCCCCATGTACATTCCCAGGGCTGGAATCCCCATATACAGTCCCAGGGCTGGAATCCCCATGTACAATCCCAGGGCTGGAATCCCCATGTACAGTCACAGGGCTGCAATTCCCATGTACAGTCACAGGGTTGGAATATCAATGCACAGTCACAGGGTTGGAACCCCCATGTGCAGTCCCAGGGTTAGAATCCCCATGTGCAGTCCCAGGTTTGGAATTCCCCTGTACAGTCCCAGTGCTGGAATCTGCTTTCACATTCCCAGGGTTTGAATTCCCATGTACAGACCCAGGGTTGGAACCCCCATGTGCTGTCCCACGGTAGGAATCCCCATTTACAGTCCCAGGGTTTGAATTACCATTAACAGTCCCTGGGTTGGAATCCCCATTTGCAGTCTCAGGGTTAGATTATCCATGAACATTCTAAGGCTTGGAATCCCCATTTACAGTCCCAGGGTTGGAATCCCCATGTAAAGTCCGAGGGTTGAAATCCCCATGTACAGCCACAAGGGTGGAATCCACATGTATAATCCCAGTGTTGGAATCCCCATGTACATTCCCAGGTTTGGAACCCCCATGTACAGTCCTAGGGTTTGAATCCCCATGTACAGTCCTAGGGTTGGAAACACCATGTACAGACCCAGGTTTGAAATCACCATGTACAATCCCAGGGTTGGAATCCCTATGTACAGTCCCAGGTTTGGAATACCCATTTACGGTCCTGGCATTCAAATCCCTACATATGGTCCCAGAGTTGTAATACCCATGTACAGTCCCAGAGTTGGTATCCCCATGTGCAGTCCCAGGGTTAGAATCCCCATTTAGAGACCAAGGCTGGAATTCCCATGTACTGTCCCAGGGCTGGAATATCAATGTACAGTCCCAGGTGTGGATTCCCCATGTGCAGTCCCAGGGTTAGAATCCCCATGTGCAGTCCCAGGGTTGGAATTCCCAGGTATAGTCCCAGTGCAGGATTCTGCTTTTACATTCCCAGGATTTGAATTCCCATGTACAGTCCCAGGGTTGGAATCCCCATGTGCAGTCCCACAGTTGGAATCCCCATTCACAGTCCCAGGGTTGGAATCCCCATTAAGAGTCCCAGTGTTGGAATCCCCATTTACAGACCCAGGGTTGGAATCCCCATTTACAGTCACAGGGTTAGATTATCCAAGACCAGTCCAAGGCTTGGAATCCACATTTAAAGTCCCAGGGTTGGAATCCCCATGTACATTCTCAGGGTTGGAATCACCATGTACAGCCCCAAGGGTGGAATCCCCATGTAAAATCCCAGGTTTGGAATCCCCATGTACAGTCCCAGGGTTGGAATCCCCATGTACATTCCTAGGGCTTGAATCCCCATGTACAGTCCTAGGGTTGGAAACCCCATTTAGAGCCCCAGGGTTGGAATCACCATGTACAATCCCAGGATTGGTATCCCTATGTACAATACCAGGGTTGGTATCCCCATGTGGAATGCCAGGGTTGGAATCCCCATTTACAATCCCAGAGTTGGAATCCCCATTTACAGTCTCAGGTTGGAATACCCATTTACGGTCCCGGCGTTCAAATCACTACATACGGTCCCAGAGTTGTAATCCCCATGTACAGTCCCAGGGTTGGTATCCCCATGTGCATTCCCAGGGTTAGAATCCCCATTTAGAGTCACAGGGCTGGAATCCCCATGTACAGTCCCAGGGTTGGAATCCCCATGTGCAGTCCCGGGGTTGGAATCACCATGTACAGTGCCAGGTCTGGAATTCCCAGGTACAGTCCCAGGTCTGGAATCCACAGGCACATTCCCAGGGTTAGAACCCCCATGTAAAGACCCAGCTTTAAAATCCCCATGTGCAGTCCCAGCATTAGATTCATCATGAACATTCCCAGCGCTAGAATCCCCATGTACAGTCCCATGTTTAGAATCTCCAGCTACAGTCCCAGGCTTGGAATCCCCATGGAGCATCCCAGGGCTTGAATCACCATGTACAATCCCAGGGTACGAATCCCCATATACAGTCCCAGGGTTGGAATCCCCATGTACAATCCCAGGGTTGGAATACCCATGTACAGTCCCAGGGTTAGAATCCCTATGTACAGTCCCAGGTTTGGAAACCCCATGTACAGTCCCAGGGTTATAATCCCCATGTTCAGCCCCAAGGCTGGAATCCCCATGTAAAATCCCAGGTTTGTTCTCCCCATGTACAGCCCCAGGGTTGGAATTCCCCATGTACAGTTACAGCGCTGGAATCCCCAGGGACAGTCCCAGGGTTCGAATCCATATGTACACTCCCAGCATTGGATTCCCCATGCACAGTCCCAGGGTTAGAATACTCATGTACAGTCCCAGGGTTGGAATACTCATGTACAGTGCCAGGGTTGGAATCCCCATGTACAGCCCCAGGATTGGAATCCCCATGTACAGTTACAGGGCTGGAATCCCCAGGGACAGTCCCAGGGTTGGAATCCCTATGTACACTCCCAGCGTTGGAATCCCCATGCACAGTCCCAGGGTAAGAATACTCATGTACAGTCCCAGGGTTAGAATACTCATGTACAGTGCCAGGGTTGGAATCCCCAAGTACAGTCCATGGGTTGAAATGCCCATATACAGTTCCAGGGCTGGAATCCCCATGAACATTCCCAGGGTTTGAACTCCAGGTACAGCCCCAGGGTTGGAATCACCATGTACAGTCCCAGGGTTTGAAACCCCATGTACAGTCCCAGGGTTGAAATCCCCATGTACGGTCCCAGGGATGAAACATCCACGTACAGGCCCAGGGTTGGAATCCCCATGTACAGTCCCAGGGCTGGCTTCCCCATGTACAGTCACAGGGCTGTATTCCCCATATACAGTCCCAGGGTTGGAATCCCCAGGTACAGTCCCAGAGCTGGAATCCCCAGGTACATTCCCAGGGCTGGAATCCCCAGGTACATTCCCAGGGTTAGAATCCTCAGTTACAGTCCCAGGGCTGGAATCCCCATGTACAGATTCAAGTTTGGAATTTCCATGTGCAATCTCAGGGTTGGAACCCCCATGCACAGTCCTAGATTTGGAATCCCCATGTACAATCCCGGCGTTGGAATCACCATGTACAGTCCCAGGGTTGGAATCCCCAGGTACAGTCCCTGTGTTAGAATCTCCTTGTACAGTCCCGGCGTTGGAATCCACATGTACAGTCCCAGGGTGGTATCCGCATGTACTGTCCCAGTGATAGGATACCCATGTACAGTCCCAGGGTTGGAATCCCCCTGTAAAGTCTCAGGGTTACAATCCCCATTTACATTCCCAGGGATAGAATCCCCTTGTACAGTCCCAGTGTTAGAATCCCCAAATACAGCCCCAGGGTTGAAACCCCCATATACAGCTCCAGGGCTGGAATCGCCATGTACGGTCCCAGGGTTAAAATCGTCATGTACCGCCCAAGGATGGAATCCCCATGTACAGTCACAGGGCTGGAATCCCCAGGGAGAGTCCAAGGGTTAGAATCCCCATTTGCAGTCCCAGGGTTGGAATTCCCATGTACAGTCCCAGTGATTGAACGTGCTTTTACAGTCCCAGGATTTCAATCCCTATCTACAGTCCCAGGGCTGGAATCCCCATGTACAGTCCCAGGGTTGGAAACCCTATGTACAGTCCCAGGCTTGGAATCCCCATGTACAGTCCCAGGGTTGGAATCCCCATGTACAGTCCCAGGTTTGGAATCGCCCTGTACAGTCCCAGGGTTGGAATCACCATGTTCAGCCCCAAGGCTGGAATCCCCATGTACTGTCCCAGGGATGGATTCCCCATGTACTTTCCTAGGGTTCGAATCCCCTTGTACAGTCCCAGGGTTGAAAATACCCATGTACAATTCCAGAGTTCGAAACCCCCTGTATAGTCCCAGGGTTGATATCCCCATGTGCAGTGCAATGGTTAGAATCCCCACGTACAGTCCCAGGGTTGGAATCTCCTCACACAGTCACAGGTTTAGAATCCCCAGGTACAGTCCCAGGTCTGGAATCCCCAGGTACAGTCCCAGGGTTAGAATCCCCATGTACAGTCCCAGCTTTGGAATTCCCATGTACAGCCCCCAGGTTGGAATCCCCATATACAGTCCCAGGGTTGGAAACCCCATGTACAGTCCCAGGGTTGGAATCCCCATGTACAGTCCCAGTGCTGGAATCCCCATGTACATTTCCAGGGTTAGAATCACCATGTGCAGTCCCAGGGTTGGAACACCATTAACAGTCCCAGGGTTGGAATCCCCATGCACAGTCCCATGGTTATAATCCCCATGTACAGTCCCAGGGTTAAAATCCCCACGTACAGTCCCAGGGATGAAATCTCCATGTACAGGCCCAGGGTTGGAATGCACTTATGCAGACCCAGGGTTAGAATCCCCATGTACAGTCCCAGGCCTGGATTCCCCATGTGCAGTCCCAGGGTTGGAATTCTCTTGTACTATCCCAGGGCTGGAATCCCTGTGTATAGTCCCAGGGCTGGAATCCCCATGTACAGACTCAGGATTGGAATCTCCATGTGCAGTCTCAGGGTTGGAATCCCCATGTACGGTCCCAGGGTTGGAATCCCCAGGTACAGTCCCTTGGTTAGAATCCCCTGGTACAGTCCCGGCATTGGAATCCCCATGTGCAGTCCCAGGGTTGGTATCCGCATGTACAGTCCCAGTGATAGAATCCCCATGTACTGTCTCAGGGTTGGATTCCCCATGTGAGGTCCCAGGGTTAGAATCCCCATGTACAATCTCAGGGTTGGAATCCACATGTACAGTCCCAGGGTTGAAATCCCCATGAACAGACCCAGGGTTGGCATCCCCATGTACCGCCCCAGGGTTGTAATCCCCATGTACAGTCACAATGCTGGAATCACCAGGGAGAGTCCCAGGGTTCGAATCCCCATGTACATTCCCAGTGTTGTAATCCCCATGTACAGTCACAGGGTTGGAATCCCAATGCACAGTCCCAGTGTTGGAAGCCACATGTACAGTCACAGCGTTGGAATCCCAATGCACATTCCCAGGGCTGGAATCCCACGTATAGCCCCAGGGTTGGAATCCGCTTATGCAGTCCCAGGGTTAGAATCCCCATGTACAGTTCCAGGGTTGCTATCTGCATGTACAATCCCAGGGTTAGAATCCCCATGTATGGACCCATGTTTGAAATCTACTTGTACATTCTCAGGGTTGCACTCCGCTTGTACAGTCCCAGGGTTAGAATCCCCATGTACATTCCCAGGGCTGGAATCCCCATATACAGTCCCAGGGCTGGAATCCCCATGTACAATCCCAGGGCTGGAATCCCCATGTACAGTCACAGGGCTGCAATTCCCAAGTACAGTCACAGGGTTGGAATATTAATGCACAGTCACAGGGTTGGAACCCCCATGTGCAGTCCCAGGGTTAGAATCCCCATGTGCAGTCCCAGGTTTGGAATTCCCCTGTACAGTCCCAGTGCTGGAATCTGCTTTTACATTCCCAGGGTTTGAATTCCCATGTACAGACCCAGGGTTGGAACCCCCATGTGCTGTCCCACGGTAGGAATCCCCATTTACAGTCCCAGGGTTTGAATTACCATTAACAGTCCCTGGGTTGGAATCCCCATTTGCAGTCTCAGGGTTAGATTATGCATGAACATTCCAAGGCTTGGAATCCCCATTTACAGTCCCAGGGTTGGAATCCCCATGTAAAGTCCGAGGGTTGAAATCCCCATGTACAGCCACAAGGGTGGAATCCACATGTATAATCCCAGTGTTGGAATCCCCATGTACATTCCCAGGGTTGGAACCCCCATGTACAGTCCTAGGGTTTGAATCCCCATGTACAGTCCTAGAGTTGGAATCCCCATGTACCACCCCAGGATTGGAATCCCCATGTACAGTCACAGGGCTGGAATCCCCAGGGACATACCCAGGGATCGAAATCCCATTTACTCTCCCAGTGTTGGAATCGCCATGCACAGTCCCAGGGTTGGAATTTTCATATACAGTCACAGGGTTGGAATGCCCATGCACAGTCCCAGGGTTGGAATCCCCATGTACAGTCACAGGTTTGGAATCCCCATGTACAGCCCCAGGGTTGGAACCACCATGTACAGTCCCAGGGTTAGAATCCCCATGTACAGTCCCAGGGTTGATATCCCCACGTACGTTCCCAGGGTTGAAATCCCCACGTACAGTCCCAGGTTTGGAATCCGCATATGCAGTCCCAGGGTTAGAATTCCCATGTACAGTCCCAGGGCTGGATTCTCCATGTAAAGTTCCAGGGTTGGAATCTTCAGGTACAGTCCCAGGTTCGCAATCCCCATGTACAGTCCCAGGGTTGGAATCTCCATGCGCAGTCCCAGGGTTGGAATTGCCATTTTCAGTCCCAGGGCTGGAATCCCCACGAACAGTCCTTGGGTTAGATTCCCCTGGCACAGTCCCAGCGTTGGAATCCCCAGGTGCAGTCCCAGTGCTGGAATCTGCTTTTACAGCCCCAGGATTAGAATCTTCATGTATCGGCTGAAGGTTGGAATCCCCATGTACAGTCACAGGGCTGGAATTCCCATGTACAGCCACAGTGCTGGAATCTGCTTTTACATTCCCAGGCTTTGAATCCCCATGTACAGTCCCTGGGTTGGAATCCCCATTTACAATCCGAGGGTTGGAATCCCCAATTACAGTCCCAGGGTTGGAATCCCCATGTACGGTCACAGTGTTGAAATCCCCATGTATTGTCCCAGGGTTGGAATCCGCTTATACAGTCCCAGGGTTAGAATCCCCATGTAGAGTCCCAGGGCTGGAATCCACATATTCAATGCCAGGGTTAGAATCGCCAGGTACAGTCCCATGTCTGGAATCCTCAGGTACAATCCCAGGGTTGGAATATCAATGTACAGTCTCAGGGTTAGAATCCCTATGTACAGTCTGAACGTTCGAATACCCATGTACAGTCCCAGGGTTGCTATCTGCATGTACAATCCCAGGGTTAGAATCCCCATGTATGGACCCATGTTTGAAATCTACTTGTACATTCTCAGGGTTGCACTCCGCTTGTACAGTCCCAGGGTTAGAATCCCCATGTACATTCCCAGGGCTGGAATCCCCATATACAGTCCCAGGGCTGGAATCCCCATGTACAATCCCAGGGCTGGATTCCCCGTGTACAGTCACAGGGCTGCAATTCCCATGTACAGTCACAGGGTTGGAATATCAATGCACAGTCACAGGGTTGGAACCCCCATTTGCAGTCCCAGGGTTAGAATCCCCATGTGCAGTCCCAGGTTTGGAATTCCCCTGTACAGTCCCAGTGCTGGAATCTGCTTTTACATTCCCAGGGTTTGAATTCCCATGTACAGACCCAGGGTTGGAACCCCCATGTGCTGTCCCACGGTAGGAATCCCCATTTACAGTCCCAGGGTTTGAATTACCATTAACAGTCCCTGGGTTGGAATCCCCATTTGCAGTCTCAGGGTTAGATTATCCATGAACATTCCAAGGCATGGAATCCCCATTTACAGTCCCAGGGTTGGAATCCCCATGTAAAGTCCGAGGGTTGAAATCCCCATGTACAGCCACAAGGGTGGAATCCACATGTATAATCCCAGTGTTGGAATCCCCATGTACATTCCCAGGGTTGGAACCCCCATGTACAGTCCTAGGGTTTGAAACCCCATGTACAGTCCTAGGGTTGGAAACACCATGTACAGACCCAGGTTTGAAATCACCATGTACAATCCCAGGGTTGGAATCCCTATGTACAGTCCCAGGTTTGGAATACCCATTTACGGTCCTGGCGTTCAAATCCCTACATATGGTCCCAGAGTTGTAATACCCATGTACAGTCCCAGAGTTGGTATCCCCATGTGCAGTCCCAGGGTTAGAATCCCCATGTGCAGTCCCAGGGTTGGAATTCCCAGGTATAGTCCCAGTGCAGGATTCTGCTTTTACATTCCCAGGATTTGAATTCCCATGTACAGTCCCAGGGTTGGAATCCCCATGTGCAGTCCCACAGTTGGAATCCCCATTCACAGTCCCAGGTTTGGAATCCCCATTAAGAGTCCCAGTGTTGGAATCCCCATTTACAGACCCAGGGTTGGAATCCCCATTTACAGTCACAGGGTTAGATTATCCATGACCAGTCCAAGGCTTGGAATCCACATTTAAAGTCCCAGGGTTGGAATCCCCATGTACATTCTCAGGGTTGGAATCACCATGTACAGCCCCAAGGGTGGAATCCCCATGTAAAATCCCAGGTTTGGAATCCCCATGTACAGTCCCAGGGTTGGAATCCCCATGTACAGTCCTAGGGCTTGAATCCCCATGTACAGTCCTAGGGTTGGAAACCCCATTTAGAGCCCCAGGGTTGGAATCACCATGTACAATCCCAGGATTGGTATCCCTATGTACAGTCCCGGGGTTGGTATCCCCATGTGGAATGCCAGGGTTGGAATCCCCATTTACAATCCCAGAGTTGGAATCCCCATTTACAGTCCCATGGTTGGAATACCCATTTACGGTCCCGGCGTTCAAATCACTACATACGGTCCCAGAGTTGTAATCCCCATGTACAGTCCCAGGGTTGGTATCCCCATGTGCAGTCCCAGGGTTAGAATCCCCATTTAGAGTCACAGGGCTGGAATCCCCATGTACAGTCCCAGGGTTGGAATCCCCATGTGCAGTCCCGGGGTTGGAATCCCCATGTGGAATGCCAGGGTTGGAATCCCCATTTACAATCCCAGAGTTGGAATCCCCATTTACAGTCCCATGGTTGGAATACCCATTTACGGTCCCGGCGTTCAAATCACTACATACTGTCCCAGAGTTGTAATCCCCATGTACAGTCCCAGGGTTGGTATCCCCATGTGCAGTCCCAGGGTTAGAATCCCCATTTAGAGTCACAGGGCTGGAATCCCCATGTACAGTCCCAGGGTTGGAATCCCCATGTGCAGTCCCGGGGTTGGAATCACCATGTACAGTGCCAGGTCTGGAATTCCCAGGTACAGTCCCAGGTCTGGAATCCACAGGTACATTCCCAGGGTTAGAATCCCCATGTAAAGACCCAGCTTTAGAATCCCCATGTGCAGTCCCAGCATTAGATTCATCATGAACATTCCCAGCGCTAGAATCCCCATGTACAGTCCCATGTTTAGAATCTCCAGGTACAGTCCCAGGCTTGGAATCCCCATGGAGCATCCCAGGGCTTGAATCACCATGTACAATCCCAGGGTACGAAACCCCATATACAGTCCCAGGGTTGGAATCCCCATGTACAATCTCAGGGTTGGAATACCCATGTACAATCCCAGGGTTAGAATCCCTATGTACAGTCCCTGGTTTGGAAACCCCATTTACAGTCCCAGGGTTATAATCCCCATGTTCCCAATTTACTGACAGTTCACCTTACCGTCCAAAGGCTCAAACAACCCAATTTACTGAAAGATAACCTTCCTGTACCAGAGACACAAACATCCAAATTTACTGACAGGTGACGTTCCTGTACCTGAGACACAAACATCACAATTTACTGACAGGTGACCTTCCTGTACCAGAGACTCAAACATCCCAATTTACAGAAAGGTGACCCTCATGTACCAGGGACACAAACATCCAAATTTACTTATATTTTTCCACTCCTTTCCTTTCCCCCCCCCCCTTTCCTTTTGTTTCTCTCTCACACCTGGCAGCTATCTTTTGCCGTGCCAGTACACTTTACAGCTAATCACAGCCTATTACCATCTCGTCTAGCTTCTAATCTCTTTCACTTCTTTTGGTTCTTTTATTCTTTTGTCCGATCGCAGCCCTGCCTTCGATCTAGTTCCTTTTCTCTCCAGTTTTGAAGAAGGGGTCAAACCCGAAACGTCAACTCAAATTTCTCTCCACGGATGTTGCCTGACTTGCTGAGTTTTTCCGGCATTTTCTGTTGTTAATCCAAATTTACTGACAGATGTCCTTCCTGTAGCAGAGAAACAAACATCCCAATTTACTGACAGGTGAACTTCCTGTACCAGAGACACAAACATCTCAATTTACTGACAGGTGACCATCCTGTACCAGAGATACAAACATCCCAATTTACTGACAGGTGGCCTTCCTGTACCAGAGACACAAACATCCCAATTTACTGACAGGTGACCTTCCTGTACCTGAGACACAAACATCCCAATTTACTGACAGGTGATCTTCATGTACCAGAGACACAAACATCCCAATTTACTGACAGGTGACCTTCCTGTAGCAGAGACACTAACATCCCAATTTGCTGAGAGGTGACCATCCTGTAGCAGAGACACTAACATCCCAATTTGCTGAGAGGTGACCATCCTGTACAAGAGACACAGACATCCGAATTTACTGATAGGTGATCTTCCTGCACCAGAGACACAAACATCCAAATTTACTGACAGGTGATCTTCCTGTACCCGAGACAAAAACATCCCAATTTACTGACAGGTTGCCTTCCTGAACCAGGGACACAAACATCCCAATTTACTGAAAGGTGACCCACTTGTACCGGAGGCACAAACATCCTAATTCACTGACAGGTGGCCTTCCTGTACCACAGACGCAAACATCCCAATTTAATGACAGGTGACCTTTCTGTACCAGAGATATTAACATCCCAATTTACTGACAGGTGACCTTCCTGTACCAGAGACACAAACATCATAAATTACTGACAGGTGACCTTCCTGTACCAGAGACACAAACATCCCAATTTGCTGACAGGTGACCATCCTGTACCAGAGACACAAACATCCGAATTTACTGACAGGTGACCTTCCTGTATTCAAAGGAACAAACATCACAATTTAATGACAGGCTTCCTTCCTGTACCTGAGGCACAAACATGCCAATTTACTGACAGGTTACCTTCCTGTACCAGAGACGCAAACATCCCTAATTACTGACAGGTGACCCTCCTGTACCTGAGACACAAACATCCAAATTATTGACAGGTGACCTTCCAGTACCAGAGACACAAACATCCCAATTTACTGACAGGTGACCTTCCAGTACCAGTTTCATAAACATCCCAATTTACTGACAGGTGATCTTCCTGTATCAGAGACACAAACATCGCAATTTACTGCCAGGTGAACTTCTTGTACCAGAGACACAATCATCCCAAATTACTGACAGGTGACCTTCCTGACCAGAGACACAAACAGCCCAATTTACTGAAAGGTGACCATCCTGTACCAGAGGCACAAACAACCCAATTTACTGAAAGATAACATTCCTGTACCAGAGACAGAAACATCCCAATATACTGACAGGTGACCTTCCTTTCCAGAGACACATACATGCCAATTTACTGACAGGTGACCTTCTTGTACCAGAGGCACAAACAACCCAGTTTACTGATAATTAAACTTCCTGTACCAGAGACACAAACATCCCAATTTACTGACAGGTGAACTTCCTGTACCAGAGGCACAAACATCCCAATTTACTGACAGGTGACCTTCCTGTGCCAAAGAAACAAACAACCCAATTTATTGACAGGTGACCTTCCTGTACCAGAAACACAAACATCCCAATTTACTGACAGGTGACCTTCCAGTACCAGAGACACAAACATCCCAAATTACTGACAGGTGAACTTCCTGTACCAGAGACAAAATCATCCCAATTTACTGACAGGTCACCTTCCTGTACCAGAGAAACAATCATCCTAATTTACTGACAGGTGACCTTCCTGACCAGAGATACAAACTTCCCAATTTACTGACAGGTGACCTTCCTGTTCCAGAGACACAAACATCACAATTTACTGACAGGTGACCTTCCTGTACCAGAGGCACAAACAACCCAATTAACTGAAAGTTAAACTTCCTGAGACAAAAACATCCCAATTTACTAACAGGTGACCTTCCTGTACCAGAGACACAAACATCACAATTTACTGACAGGTGACCTTCCTGTACCAGACGAACAAACAACCCAATTTACTGAAAGATAACCTTCTTGTACCAGAGACACAAACATCACAATTTACTGAACGGTGATTTTCCTGTGCCAAAGGCACAAACAACCCAATTTAATGAAAGATAACCTTCCTGTACCAGAGACACAAACATCCCAATATACTGACAGGTGACCTTTCTGTACCAGAGACAAAAACATCCAAATTACTGACAGGTGACCTTCCTGTATCAATGAAACAATAATCCCAATTTACTTACAGGTGACCTTCCTGTGCCAACGAAACAATCATCCCAATTTACTGACAGGTGACCTTCCTGACCAGAGAGTCAAACATCCCAATTTAGTGACAGGTGATTTTCCTGCACCGGACACACAAACATCCCAATTTACTGACAGGTGACCTTCATGTACCAGAGACACAAACATCCCAATTTACTGAAAGGTGACCTTCCTTTCCAGAGACACAAACTTCCCAATTTACTGACAGGTGACCTTCTTGTATCAGAGGCACAAACAACCCAATTTACTGAATGTTAAACTTCCTGTACCAGAGACACAAACATCCCAATTTAATAACAGTTGACCTTCCTGTACCAGAGACAAATACATCACAATTTACTGACAGGTGAACTTCCTGTACCAGAGACACAATCATCGCAATTTACTGAAAGGTAACCATCCTGTACCAGAGAAACAATCATCCCAAATTACTGACAGGTGACCTTCCTGACCAGAGACACAAACACCCCATTTACTGAAAGGTGGTCTTCCTGTACCAGAGACACAAACATCCCAATTTACTGACAGGTGACCTTCCTGTACCAGAGGCAAAAACAACCCAATTTACTGAAAGATAACCTTCCTGTACCAGAGACACAAACATCCTAATATACTGACAGGTGACCTTCCTGTACCAGAGACACAAACATCCAAATTACTGACAGGTGAACTTCCAGTACCAGAGACACAAACATCCGAATTTACTGACAGGTGACCTTCCTGTACCAGAGACACAAATGTTCCTATTTACTGACAGCTGTCCTTCCTGTACAAGAGACAAAATCATCCCAATTTACTGACAGGTCACCTTCCTCTACCAGAGAAACAATCATCCTAATTTACTGACAGGTGACCTTCCTGACCAGAGATAGAAACTTCCCAATTTACTAACAGGTGACCTTCCTGTACCAGAGGCACAAACAACCAAATTTACTGAAAGTTAACCTTCCTGTACCAGAGACACAAACATCCCAATATACTGACACGTTTCCTTCCTGTACCAGAGACACAAACATCCCAATTTACTGATATGTGACCATCCTGTAACCAGCGACATAAACATCCGAATTTACTGACAGATGAACTTCCTCTATTCAGAGGCACAAACATCACAATTAACTTACAGGTTTCCTTCCTGTAACTGAGACACAAACATCCCAATTTAATGACAGGTGACCTTCCTGTACCCGTGAAAGAAACATCACAATTTACTGGCAGGTGACCTTCCTGTACCAGAGACACAAACATTGCAATTTACTGACAGGTGACCTTCCTGTACCAGAGACACAAAAGTTCCAATTTACTGACAGGTGACCTTCCTGTACCAGAGACAAAATCATTCCAATTTACTGACAGGTCACCTTCCTGTACCAGAGAAACAATCATCCTAATTTACTGACAGTGAACCTTCCTGACCAGAGGTGCAAACTTCCAAATTTACTGAAAGGTGACCTTCCTTTCCAGAGACACAAACATGCCAATTTACTGAAAGGTGACCTTCCTGTACCAGAGACACAAACATCCCAATTTACTGACAGGTGACCTTCCTGTACCAGAGACAAAATCATCCCAATTTACTGACAGGTCACCTTCCTGTACCAGAGAAACAATCATCCTAATTTACTGACAGGTGACCTTCCTGACCAGAGATACAAACTTCCAAATTTACTGAATGGTGACCTTCCTTTCCAGAGACACAAACATCCCAATTTACTGACAGGTGACCTTCTTGTACCAGAGGCACAAACAACCCAGTTTACTGATATTTAAACTTCCTGTACCAGAGACACAAACATCCCAATTTACTAACAGGTGGCCTTCCTGTACCAGAGACACAAACATCACAATTTACTGACAGGTGAACTTCCTGTACCAGAGGCACAAACATCCCAATTTACTGACAGGTGACCTTCCTGTGCCAAAGACACAAACAACCCAATTTATAGACAGGTGACCTTCCTGTACCAGAAACACAACATCCCAATTTACTGACAGGTGACCTTCCAGTACCAGAGACACAAACATCCCAAATTACTGACAGGTGACCTTCCTGTACCAGAGACACAAACGTTCCAATTTACTGACAGGTGACATTACTGTACCAGAGACAAAATCATCCCAATTTACTGACAGGTCACCTTCCTGTACCAGAGAAACAATCATCCTAATTTACTGACAGGTGACCTTCCTGACCAGAGATACAAACTTCCCAATTTACTGAAAGGTGACCTTCCTTTCCAGAGACACAAACAAGCCAATTTACTGACAGGTGACCTTCCTGTTCCAGAGACACAAACATCACAATTTACTGACAGGTGACCTTCCTGTACCAGAGGCACAAACAACCCAATTAACTGAAAGTTAAACTTCCTGAGACAAAAACATCCCAATTTACTAACAGGTGACCTTCCTGTACCAGAGACACAAACATCACAATTTACTGACAGGTGACCTTCCTGTACCAGACGAACAAACAACCCAATTTACTGAAAGATAACCTTCCTGTACCAGAGACACAAACATCACAATTTACTGAACGGTGATTTTCCTGTACCAAAGGCACAAACAACCCAATTTAATGAAAGATAACCTTCCTGTACCAGAGACACAAACATCCCAATATACTGACAGGTGACCTTCCTGTACCAGAGACAAAAACATCCAAATTACTGACAGGTGACCTTCCTGTACCAATGAAACAATAATCCCAATTTCCTTACAGGTGACCTTCCTGTGCCAAAGAAACAATCATCCCAATTTACTGACAGGTGACCTTCCTGACCAGAGAGTCAAACATCCCAATTTAGTGACAGGTGACTTTCCTGCACCAGACACACAAACATCCCAATTTACTGACAGGTGACCTTCATGTACCAGATACACAAACATCCCAATTTACTGACAGGTGACAGTCCTGTACCCGAGAAACAATCATCCCAATTTACTGACAGCTAACCTTCCAGTACCAGAGACACAAACATCCCAGTTTGCTGACAGGTGACCTTCCTGTACCAGAGACACAAACATCCCAATTTACTGACAGGTGACCTTCCTGTACCAGAGACAAAATCATCCCAATTTAATGACAGATCACCTTCCTGTACCAGAGAAACAATCATCCTAATTTACTGACAGGTGACCTTCCTGACCAGAGAAACAAACTTCCCAATTTACTGAAAGGTGCCCTTCCTTTCCAGAGACACAAACATCTCAATTTACTGACAGGTGACCTTCTTGTATCAGAGGCACAAACAACCCAATTTACTGAAAGTTAAACTTCCTGTACCAGAGACACAAACATCCCAATTTACTAAAAGGTGACCTTCCTGTACCAGAGACAAATACATCACAATTTACTGACAGGTGACATTCCTGTACCAGAGGCACAAACAACCCAATTTACTGAAAGATAACCTTCCTGTACCAGAGATACAAACATCCCAATATACTGACAAATGACCATCCTGTACCAAAGACACAAACATCCCAATTTACTGACAAGTGACCATCCTGTAACCAGCGACATAAACATTCGACTTTACTGACAGGTTTCCATCCTGTAACTGAGACACAAACAACTGAGACACAAACATCCCAATTTACTGAAAGGTGTCCTTGCTGTACCAGAGACATATACATCCCAATTTACTGACAGGAGACCATCCTGCACCAGAGACACAAACATCCAAATTTACTGACAGGTGATCTTCCTGTACCAGAGACAAAAACATCCCAATTTACTGACAGGTGGCATTCCTGTCCCAGGGACACAAATATCCCAATTTACTGAAAGGTGAGCCACCTGTACCGGAGACACTAACATCTAAATTTACTGACAGGAGACCTTCCAGTACCAGAGACACAAAAATCCCAATTTACTGATAGGTGACATTCCTGTACCAGAGACTCAAACATTCCAATTTACTGACAGGTGGCCTTCCTGTACCACAGATGCAAACATCCCAATTTGATGACAGGTGACCTTTCTGTACCAGAGACCTTAACATCACAAATTACTGACAGGTGACCTTCCTGTACTTATGACTCAAACATCCCAATTTACTGACAGGTGACCGTCCTGTACCAGAGACACAAACATCCCAATTTACTGCCAGGTGACGTTCCTGTACGAGAGACACAAACATCTCAAATTACTGACTGGTGACACTCCTGTACCAGAGACACAAACATTCCAATTTACTGACAGGTGACCATCCTGTACCAGAGACAGAAACATCCGAATTTACTGACAGGTGACCTTCCTGTATTCAGAGGCACAAACATCGCAATTTAATGACAGGCTTCCTTCCTGTACCTGAGGCACAAACATGCCAATTTACTGACAGGATACCTTCCTGTACCAGAGACACAAACATCCCTAATTACTGACAGGAGAACCTCCTGTACCAGAGACACAAACATCAAAATTACTGACAGGTGGCCGTCCTGTTCCATGGACACAAACATCCCAATTTTATGACAGGTGACCGTCCTGTACCATGGACACAAACATCCCAATTTACTGACAGGTGATCTTCCTGTATCAGAGACACAAACATCGCAATTTACTGTCAGGTGAACTTCCTGTACCAGAGACACAATCATCACAATTTACTGAAAGGTGACCTTCCTGTACCAGAGAAACCATCATCCCAAATTACTGACAGGTGACCTTCCTGACCAGAGACACAAACATCCCAATTTACTGAAAGGTGGTCTTCCTGTACCAGAGACACAAACATCCCAAATAACTGACAGGAGACCTTCCTGTACCAGAGGCACAAACAACCCAATTTACTGAAAGATAACCTTCCAGTACCAGAGAAACAAACAACCCAATTTACTGACAGGTGACCTTCCTGTACCAAAGACGCAAACATCCCAATTTTATGACAGGTGACCATCCTGTACAATGGACACAAACATCCCAATTTACTGACAGGTGACCTTCCAGTACCAGTGTCACCAACATCCCCATTTACTGACAGGTGATCTTCCTGTATCAGAGACAAAAACATCGCAATTTGCTGTCAGGTGAACTTCCTGTACCAGAAACACAATCATCCCAATATACTGAAAGGTGACCTTCCTTTACCAGAGAAACTATCATCCCAAATTACTGAAAGGTGGTCTTCCTGTACCAGAGACACAAACATCCTAATTTACTGAAAGGTGACACATCTGTACCAGAGACACAATCTTCCAAATTGACTGACAGGTGACCTTCGAGTACCACAGACGCAAACATCCCAATTTGATAACAGGTGACCTTTCTGTACCAGAGACCTTAATATCACAAATTACTGACAGGTGACCTTCCTGTACCAGAGACAAAAACATCCCAATTTACTGACAGGTGACCTTCCTGTACCAGAGACACAAACATCGCAAATTACTGACTGGTGACGCTCCTGTAAATGAGACACAAACATCCCAATTTACTGACAGGTGAACATCCTGTAACAGAGACACAATCATCCGAATTTAGTGACAGGTGACCTTCCTGTATTCAGAGGCACAAACATCACAATATAATGAGAGGCTTCCTTCCTGTATTGAGGCACAAGCATCCCAATTTACTGACAGGTTACCTTCCTGTACCAGAGATACAAACATCCAAATTACTGACAGGTGACCTTCCAGTACCAGAGACACAAATATCCCAATTTAATGACAGGTGACCATCCTGTAACATCGACACAAACGTCCCAATTTACTGACAGGTGACCTTCCAGTACCAGTGACATAAACATCCCAATTTACTGACAGGTGATCTTCCTGTATCAGAGAAACAAATATCCCAATTTACTGTCAGGTGACTTTCCTGTACCAGAGACACAAACATCCCAATATACTGACAGGTTACCATCCTGAACAGAGACACAAACATCCCAATTTACTGAAAGGTGACCTTCCTGTACCAGAAACACAAACATCCCAATTTACTGACAGGTGGCCTTCCTGTACCAGAGGCACAAACAACCCAATCTACTGACAGGTGACCTTCCTGTACCAGAGGCACAAACATCCCAATTTACTGACAGGTGACCTTCCTGTACCTGAGACACAAACATCACAATTTACTGACAGGTGACATTCCTGTACCAGAGACAGAAACATCCCAATTTACTGAAAGTTGACACTCCTGTACCAGAGACACAATCGTCCAAATTTACTGACAGGTGACCTTCCAGTACCAGAGACACAAACATCCCAATTTACTGAAAGGTGAACTTGCTGTACCAGAGACTCAAATACATACCAATTTACTGACAGGTGACCTTCCTGGACCAGAGACACAAACATCCCTATTTACTGATTGGTGACGTTCCTGTACCTGAGACACAAACATCACAATTTACTGGCAGGTGATCTTCCTGTACCAGAGACACAAACATCCCAATTTACTGAAAGGTGACACTCCTGTACCACAAACACAAATATCCCAATTTAATGACAGGTGACCTTCCTGTACCAGAGAAACAAACATCCCAATTTACTGACAGGGGACCTTCCTGTACCAGAGACACAAACATCCCCATTTACTTACACGTGACCTTTCTGTACCAGACACACAAACATCCCAATTTACTGACAGGTGACGTTCCAGTACCAGAGACACAAACATCCCAATTTACTGACAGGTGACCTTCCTGTACCAGAGACACAAACATCCCAATTTACTGACAGGTGACCTTCATGTACCAGAGACACAAACATCCCAATTTACTGACAGGTGACCTTCCTGTACCAGAGACACAAACGTTCCAATTTACTGACAGGTGACCTTCCTGTACCAGAGGCAAAATCAACCCAATTTACTGACAGGTCACCTTCCTCTACCAGAGAAACAATCATCCTAATTTACTGACAGGTGACCTTCCTGACCAGAGATACAAACTTCCCAATTTACTGAAAGGTGACCTTCTTTCCAGAGACACAAACATGCCAATTTACTGACAGGTGAACTTCCTGTACCAGAGGCACAAACAACCCAATTTAATGAAAGATAAACTTCCTGTACCAGAGACACAAACATCCCAATATACTGACAGGTTTCCTTCCTGTACCAGAGACACAAACATCCCAATTTACTGACATGTGACCATACTGTCACCAGCGACATAAACATCCGAATTTACTGACAGGTGAACTTCCTGTATTCAGAGGCACAAACATCACAATTTTCTTACAGGTTTCCTTCCTGTAACTGAGACACAAACATCCCAATTTAATGACAGGTGACCTTCCTGTACCTGTGAAAGAAACATCACAATTTACTGGCAGGTGACCTTCCTGTACCAGAGACACAGACATCCCAATTAACTGAAATGTGACCCTCCTGTAACAGAGACACAAACATCTAAATTTACTGACATATGACCTTCCAGTACCAGAGACACAAACATCCCAATTAACTGACAGGTGAACTTTCGGTACAAGAGACACAAACATCCCAATATACTGACAGGTGACCTTCCTGTACCAGAGCCACAAACATCCCAATTTACTGACAAGTGACCATCCTGTAACCAGCGACATAAACATCCGAATTTACTGACAGGTGAACTTCCTGTATTCAGAGGCACAAACATCACAATTTACCGACAGGACTCCTTCCAGTAACTGAGGCACAAACAACCCAATTTACTGACAAGTGACCTTCCTGTACCTGTGAAACAAACATCACAATTTATTGACCGGTGAACTTCCTGTTCCAGAGACACAGGCATCCCAATTAACTGAAAGGTGACCCTCCTGTACCAGAGACACAAACATCTAAATTTACTGACATATGACCTTCCAGTACCAGGGACACAAACATCCCAATTAACTGACAGGAGATCTTCCTGTACAAGAGACACAAACATCCCAATTTACAGACAGGTGACCTTCCTGTACCAGAGACACAAACTTCCCAATTTACTGACAGGTGGCCTTCCTGTATGAGAGACACAAACATTCCAATTTACTGACAGGTGACCTTCCTGTATGAGACTCAAACATCCCAATTTACTGACAGGTCACCTTCCTGTACCAGAGACAAATACATCCCAATTTACTGACATGTGACCAAGCTGTACCAGAGCCATAAACATCCCAATTTACTGACAGGAGACCATCCTGCACCAGAGACACAAACATCCAAATTTACTGACAGGTGATCTTCCTGTACCAGAGACACAAACATCCCAATTTACTGCCAGGTGACGTTCCTGTACGAGAGACACAAACATCTCAGATTACTGACTGGTGACACTCCTGTACCAGAGACAGAAACATTCCAATTTACTGACAGGTGACCATCCTGTACCAGAGACAGAAACATCCGAATTTACTGACAGGTGACCTTCCTGTATTCAGAGGCCCAAACATCGCAGTTTAATGACAGGCTTCCTTCCTGTACCTGAGGCACAAACATGCCAATTTACTGACAGGATACCTTCCTGTACCAGAGACACAAACATCCAAATTACTGACAGGTGGCCGTCCTGTACCATGGACACAAACATCCCAATTTTATGACGGGTGACCGTCCTGTACCATGGACACAAACATCCCAATATACTGACAGGTGACCTTCCAGTACCAGTGTCACAAACATCCCAATTTACTGACAGGTGATCTTCCTGTACCAGAGACACAATCATCACAATTTACTGAAAGGTGACCTTCCTGTACCAGAGAAACAATCATCCCAAATTACTGACAGGTGACCTTCCTGACCAGAGACACAAACAACCCAATTTACTGACAGGTGACCTTCCTGTACCAAAGACGCAAACATCCCAATTTTATGACAGGTGACCATCCTGTACCATGGACACAAACATCCCAATTTACTGACAGGTGACCTTCCAGTACCAGTGTCACCAACATCCCAATTTACTGACAGGTGATCTTCCTGTATCAGAGACACAAACATCGCAATTTGCTGTCAGGTGAACTTCTGTACCAGAGACACAATCATCCCAATATACTGAAAGGTGACCTTCCTTTACCAGAGAAACTATCATCCCAAATTACTGAAAGGTGGTCTTCCTGTACCAGAGACACAAACATCTCAATTTAGTGAAAGGTGACACTCCTGTACCAGAGACACAATCGTCCAAATTGACTGACAGGTGACCTTCGAGTACCACAGACGCAAACATCCCAATTTGATGACAGGTGACCTTTCTGTACCAGAGACCTTAACATCACAAATTACTGACAGTTGACCTTCCTGTACCAGAGGCACAAACAACCCAATTTACTGAAAGATAACATTCCTGTACCAGAGACACAAACATCCCAATTTACTGACAAGTGACCATCCTGTAACCAGCGACATAAACATCCGACTTTACTGACAGGTTTCCTTCCTGTAACTGAGACACAAACAACTGAGACACAAACATCCCAATTTACTGACAGGTGACCTTGCTGTACCAGAGACATATACATCCCAATTTACTGACAGGAGACCATCCTGCACCAGAGACACAAACATCCAAATTTACTGACAGGTAGTCTTCCTGTACCAGAGACAAAAACATCCCAATTTACTGACAGGTGACCTTCCTGTACCAGAGACACAAACTTCCCAATTTACTGACAGGTGGCTTTCCTGTACCAGAGACACAAACATCCCAATTTACTGGCAGGTGACCTTCCTGTACCTGAGACCCAAACATCCCAATTTACTGGCAGGTGACCTTCCTGTACCAGAGACAAATACATCCCAATTTACTGACATGTGACCATGCTGTACCAGAGACATAAACATCCCAATTTACTGACAGTAGACCATCCTGCACCAGAGACACAAACATCCAAATTTACTGACAGGTGATCTTCCTGTACCAGAGACACAAACATCCCAATTTACTGACAGGTGGCCTTCCTGTACCAGGGACACAAACATCCCAATTTACTGAAAGGTGAGCCACCTGTACCGGAGACACAAACATCTAAATTTACTGACAGGAGACCTTCCAGTACCAGAGACACAAAAATCCCAATTTACTGATAGGTGACATTCCTGTACCAGAGACACAAACATCCCAATTTACTGACAGGTGGCCTTCCAGTACCACAGACGCAAACATCCCAATTTGAAGACAGGAGACCCTCCTGTAGCAGACACACAATCATCCAAATTACTGACAGGTGGCCGTCCTGTACCATGGACACAAACATCCCAATTTTATGGCAGGTGACCGTCCTGTACCATGGACACAAACATTCCAATTTACTGACAGGTGACCTTCCAGTACCAGTGTCACAAACATCCCAATTTACTGACAGGTGATCTTCCTGTATCAGAGACACAAACATCGCAATTTACTGTCAGGTGAACTTCCTGTACCAGAGACACAATCATCCCAATTTACTGAAAGGTGACCTTCCTGTACCAGAGAAACAATCATCCCAAATTACTGACAGGTGACCTTCCTGACCAGAGACACAAACATCCAAATTTACTGAAAGGTGGTCTTCCTGTACCAGAGACACAAACATCCCAATTAACTGACAGGAGACCATCCTGTACCAGGGACACAAACATCCCAATTTACTGAAAGGTGACCCACCTATACCGGAGACACAAACATCTATATTTACTGACAGGAGACCTTCCAGTACCAGAGACAAAAACATCACAATTTACTGACAGCTGATTTTCCTTTACCAAAGGCACAAACAATGCAATTTAATGAAAGATAACCTTCCTGTACCAGAGACACAAACATCCCAATATACTGACAGGTGACCTTCCAGTACAAGAGACACAAACAAATGAATTTACTGACAGGTGCCCTTCCTGTACCAGAGACACAAATATCCCAATTTACTGACAGGTGACCTTCCAGTACCACAGGCAAAAACATCCCAACATACAGACAGGTGATCTTCCTGTACCTGAGACACAAACATCCCAATTAACTGACAGGTGATCTTCCTGTACCAGACACAAACATCCGAATTTACTGACAGGTGACCATCCTGTACCAGAGACACAATCATCCCGATTTTCTGACAGGTGACTTTCCTGTACCAAAAAAACAATCATCCCAATTTACTGACAGGTGACCTTCCTGACCAGAGAGTCAAACATCCCAATTTAGTGACAGGTGACTTTCCTGAACCGGACACACAATCATCCCAAATTACTGACAGTGAATTTCCTGCACCAGAGACACAAACATCCCAATTTACTGACAGGTGCCCTTCATGTACCAGAGACACAAACATCCCAATTTACTGACAGGTGACAGACCTGTACCCGAGAAACAATCATCCCAATTTACTGACAGCTAACCTTCCAGTACCAGAGACACAAACATCCCAGTTTGCTGACAGGTGACCTTCCTGTACCAGAGACAAAATCATCCCAATTTACTGACAGGTCACCTTCCTGTACCAGAGAAACAATCATCCTAATTTACTGACAGGTGACCTTCCTGACCAGACATACAAACTTCCCAATTTACTGAAAGGTGACCTTCCTTTCCAGAGACACAAACATCCCAATTTACTGACAGGTGACCTTCTTGTATCAGAGGCACAAACAACCCAATTTACTGAAAGATAACCTTCCTGTACCAGAGATACAAACATCCCAATATACTGACAGGTGACCTTCCTGTACCAAAGACACAAACATCCCAATTTACTCACAAGTGACCATCCTGTAACCAGCGACATAAACAGCCGAATTTACTGACAGGTTTCCTTCCTGTAACTGAGACACAAGCAACTGAATCACAAACATCCCAATTTACTGACAGGTGACCTTGCTGTACCAGAGACATATACATCCCAATTTACTGACAGGAGACCATTCTGCACCAGAGACAGAAACATCCAAATTTACTGACAGATGATCTTCCTGTACCAGAGACAAAAACATCCCAATTTACTTACAGTTGGCATTCCTGTACCAGGGACACAAACATCCCAATTTACTGAAAGGTGAGCCACCTTTACCGGAGACACAAACATCTAAATTTACTGACAGGAGACCTTCCAGTACCAGAGACACAAAAATCCCAATTTACTGATAGTTGACATTCCTGTACCAGAGACACAAACATCCCAATTTACTGACAGTTGACCATCCTGTACCAGAGACAGAAACATCCGAATTTACTGACAGGTGACCTTCCTGTATTCAGAGGCACAAACATCGCAATTTAATGACAGGCTTCCTTCCTGTACCTGAGGCACAAACATGCCAATTTACTGACAGGATACCTTCCTGTACCAGAGACACAAACATCCCTAATTACTGACAGGAGACCCTCCTGTACCAGAGACACAAACATCCAAATTACTGACAGGTGGCCGTCCTGTACCATGGACACAAACATCCCAATTTTATGACAGGTAACCGTCCGGTACCATGGACACAATCATCCCAATTTACTGACAGGTGACCGTCCAGTACCAGTGTCACAAACATCCCAATTTACTGACAGGTGATCTTCTTGTATCAGAGACACAAACATCGCAATTTACTGTCAGGTGAACTTCCTGTACCAGAGACACAATCATCCCAATTTACTGAAAGGTGACCTTCCTGTACCAGAGAAACAATCATCCCAAATTACTGACAGGTGACCTTCCTGACCAGAGACACAAACGTCCAAATTTACTGAAAGGTGGTCTTCCTGTACCAGAGACACAAACATCCCAATTAACTGACAGGAGACCTTCCTGTACCAGAGGCACAAACAACCCAATTTACTGAATGATAACCTTCCAGTACCAGAGAAACAAACAACCCAATTTACTGACAGGTGAACTTCCTGTACCAAAGACGCAAACATCCCAATTTTATGACAGGTGACCTTCCTGTACCATGGACACAAACATCCCAATTTACTGACAGGTGACCTTCCAGTACCAGTGTCACCAAAATCCCAATTTACTGACAGGTGATCTTCCTGTATCAGAGACACAAACATCGGAATTTACTGTCAGGTGAACTTCCTGTACCAGAGACACAATCATCCCAATTTACGGAAAGGTGACCTTCCTGTACCAGAGACAAAAACTTCCCAATTTACTGACAGGTGGCCTTCCTGTACCTGAGACCCAAACATCCCAATTTACTGACAGGTTACCTTCCTGTACCAGAGACAAATACATCCCAATTTACTGACATGTAACCATGCTGTACCAGAGACATAAACATCCCAATTTACTGACAGGAGACCATCCTGCACCAGAGACACAAACATCCAAATTTACTGACAGGTGATCTTCCTGTACCAGAGACACAAACATCCCAATTTACTGACAGGTGGCCTTCATGTACCAGGGACACAAACATCCCAATTTACTGAAAGGTGCCCCACCTGTACCGGAGACACAAACATCTATATTTACTGACAGGAGACATTCCAGTACCAGAGACACAAAAATCCCAATTTACTGATAGGTGACCATCCTGTTCCAGCGACAAAAACATCACAATTTACTGACAGGTGATTTTCCTTTACCAAAGGCACAAACAACCCAATTTAATGAAAGATAACCTTCCTGTACCAGAAACACAAACATCCCAATATACTGACAGGTGACCTTCCAGTACAAGAGACACAAACAAATGAATTTACTGACAGGTGCCCTTCCTGTACCAGAGACACAAATATCCCAATTTACTGACAGGTGACCTTCCAGTACCACATGCAAAAGCATCCCAACATACAGACAGGTGATCTTCCTGTACCTGAGACACAAACATCCCAATTAACTGACAGGTGATCTTCCTGTACCAGACACAAACATCCGAATTTACTGAAAGTGACCATCCTGTACGAGAGACACAATCATCCCGATTTACTGACAGGTGACCTTCCTGTACCAAAAAAACAATCATCCCAATTTACTGACAGGTGACCTTCCTGACCAGAGAGTCAAACATCCCAATTTAGTGACAGGTGACTTTCCTGAACCGGACACACAATCATCCCAAATTACTGACAGGTGAATTTCCTGCACAAGAAACACAAACATCCCAATTTACTGACAGGTGACCTTCATGTACCAGAGACACAATCATCCCAATTTACAGACAGGTGATCTTCCTGTACCAGAGACACAAACATCCCAATTTACTGACAGGTGACAGTCCTGTACCCGAGAAACAATCATCCCAATTTACTGACAGCTAACCTTCCAGTACCAGAGACACAAACATCCCAGTTTGCTGACAGGTGACGTTCCTGTACCAGAGACACAAACATCCCAATTTACTGACAGGTGACCTTCCTGTACCAGAGACAAAATCATCCCAATTTACTGACAGGTCACCTTCCTGTACCAGAGAAACAATCATCCTAATTTACTGACAGGTGACCTTCCTGACCAGACATACAATCTTCCCAATTTACTGAAAGATGACATTCCTTTCCAGAGACACAAACATCCCAATTTACTGAAAGTTAAACTTCCTGTACCAGAGAAACAAACAACCCAATTTACTGACAGGTGACCTTCCTGTACCAGAGACACAAACATCGGAATTTACTGTCAGGTGAACTTCCTGTACCAGAGACACAATCATCCCAATTTACTGAAAGGTGACCTTCCTGTACCAGAGACACAATCATCCCAAATTACTGAAAGGTGACCTTCCTGACCAGAGACACAAATATCCCAATTTACTGAAAGGTGGTCTTCTTGTACCAGAGACACAAACATCCCAATTAACTGACAGGAGACCTTCCTGTACCAGAGGCACAAACAACCCAATTTACTGAAAGATAACCTTCCAGTACCAGAGAAACAAACAACCCAATTTACTGACAGGTGACCTTCCTGTACCAAAGACGCAAACATCCCAATATTATGGCAGGTGACCATCCTGTACCATGGACACAAACATCCCAATTTACTGACAGGTGACCTTCCAGTTCCAGTGTCACCAAAATCCCAATTTACTGACAGGTGAACTTCCTGTATCAGATACACAAACATCCCAATTTACTGTCAGGTGACCTTCCTGTACCAGAGACACAATCATCGCAATTTACTGAAAGGTGACCTTCCTGTACCAGAGAAAGAATCATCCCAAACTACTGAGAGGTGTCCTTCCTGAACAGAGACACAAACATCCCAATTTACTGAAAGGTGACCTTCCTGTACCAGAAACACAAACATCCCAATTTACTGACAGGTGACCTTCCAGTACCAGAGACACAAACATCCCAATTTACTGACAGGTGAACTTGCTGTACCAGAGACACAAATACATATCAATTTACTGACAAGTGACCTTCCTGTACCAGAGACACAAACATCCCAATTTACTGACAGGTGACCTTCTTGTACCTGAGACACAAACATCCCAATTTACTGAGAGGTGAACTTGCTGTACCAGAGACACAAATACATCCCAATTTACTGACAGGGACCTTCCTGTACCAGAGACATAACCTTCCCAATTTACTGAAAGGTGACACTCCTGTACCAGAGACACAATCGTCCAAATTTACTGACAGGTGACCTTCAAGAACCAGAGACACAAACATCCCAATTTACTGACAGGTGAACTTCCTGTACCAGCGACATAAACATCCCAATTTACTGACAGGTGACCTTCCTGTACCACAAACGCAAACATCCCAATTTAATGACAGGTGACCTTCCTGTACCACAGACAATAACATCCCAATTTACTGACAGGTGACCTTCCTGTGCCAGAGAAACAAACATCCCAATTTACAGACAGGGGACCTTCCTGTACCAGAGACACAAACATCCCCATTTACTTACACGTGACCTTTCTGTACCAGAGACACAAACATCCCAATTTACTGACAGGTGACATTCCAGTACCAGAGACACAAACATCCCAATTTACTGACAGGTGACCTTCCTGTCCCTGAGACACAAACATCCCAATTTACTGACAGGTGAACTTGCTGTACCAGAGACACAAATACATACCAATTTACTGAAAGGTGACACTTCTGTACCAGAGACACAATCGTCCAAATTTACTGACAGGTGACCTTCGAGTACCAGAGACACAAACATCCCAATTTACTGACAGGTAAACTTCCTGTACCAGCGACACAAACATACGAATTTACTGACAGGTGACCTTCCTGTACCATAAACGCAAACATCCCAATTTAATGACAGGTGACCTTCCTGTACCAGAGACAATAACATCCCAATTTACTGACAGGGACCTTCCTGTACCAGAGACACAAACATCCCAAATTACTGACTGGTGACGCTCCTGCAAATGAGACACAACCATCCCAATTTACTGACAGGTGAACATCCTGTACCAGAGACACAATCATCCGAATTTACTGACAGGTGACCTTCCTGTATTCAGAGGCACAAACATCACAATTTAATGAGAGGCTTCCTTCCTGTATTGAGGCACAAGCATCCCAATTTACTGACAGGTTACCTTCCTGTACCAGAGAAACAAACATCCCAATTTACTGACAGGTTACCTTCCTGTACCAGAAAAACAAACATCCCTATTTACTGACAGGTGACCTTCCAGTACCAGAGACACAAACATCCAAATTACTGACAGGTGACCTTCCAGTACCAGAGACACAAACATCCCAATTTAATGACAGGTGACCATCCTGTAACATGGACACAAACGTCCCAATGTACTGACAGGTGACCTTACTGTATCAGAGACACAAATATCCCAATTTACAGTCAGGTGACCTTCCTGTACCAGAGACACAATCATCCCAATTAACTGAAAGGTGACCTTCCTGTACCAGAGAAAAAATCATCCCAAATTACTGAGTGGTGACCATCCTGAACAGAGACACAAACATCCCAATTTACTGAAAGGTGACCTTCCTGTACCAGAAACACAAACATCCCAATTTACTGACAGGTGACTTCCTGTACCAGAGGCACAAACAACCCAATCTACTGACAGGTGACCTTCCTGTACCAGAGGCACAAACATCCCAATTTACTGACAGGTGACCTTCCTGTACCTGAGACACAAACATCACAATTTACTGACAGGTGACCTTCCTGTACCAGAGACAGAAACATCCCAATTTACTGAAAGTTGACCCTCCTGTACCAGAGACACAATCGTCCAAATTTACTGACAGGTGACCTTCCAGTACCAGAGACACAAACATCCCAATTTACTGAAAGGTGAACTTGCTGTACCAGAGACTCAAATACATACCAATTTACTGACAGGTGACCTTCCTGTAGCAGAGACACCAACATCCCTATTTACTGACAGTTGACCTACCTGTACCTGAGACACAAACATCACAATTTACTGACAGGTGACCTTCCTGTACCAGAGACATAAACTTCCCAATTTACTGAAAGGTGACACTCCTGTACCAGAGACACAATCGTCCAAATTTACTGACAGGTGACCTTCAAGAACCAGAGACACAAACATCCCAATTTACTGACAGGTGTACTTCCTGTACCAGCGACATAAACATCCCAATTTACTGACAGGTGACCTTCCTGTACCACAAACGCAAACATCCCAATTTAATGACAGGTGACCTTCCTGTACCACAGACAATAACGTCCCAATTTACTGACAGGTGACCTTCCTGTACCAGAGACACAAACATCCCCATTTACTTACACGTGACCTTTCTGTACCAGAGACACAAACATCCCAATTTACTGACAGGTGACATTCCAGTACCAGAGACACAAACATCCCAATTTACTGACAGGTGACTTTCCTGTACCAGAGACACAAACATTCCAATTTACTGACGGGTGATCTTCCTGTACCAGAGACACAAAATTACCAATTTACTGACAGGTGACCGTCCTGTACCAGAGACACAATCATCCAAATATACTGACAGGTGACCTTCCTTTACCAAAGAAACAATCATCCCAATTTACTGACAGGTGACAATCCAGTACCAGAGACACAAACATCACAATTTACTGACAGGTGACTTTCCTGTACCGGAGAGACAATCATCCCAATTTACTGACAGTTGACCTTCCTGTACCAGAGACACAAGCATCCCAATTTACTGACAGGTGACATTCCAGTCCCAGAGACACAAACATCCCAATTTGTTGACAGGTGATCTTCCTGTACCAGAGACACAAACATCCCAATTTACTGACTGGTGACCTTCCCGTACCAGAGACACAATCATCCCAATTTGCTGACAGGTGACCTTTTTATACCAGAGACACAAACATCCCAACTTACTGACAGGTGACCTTCCTCTACCAGAGGCACAAACATCCCAAATTACTGACAGGTGACCTTCTTGTACCAGAGACACAATCATCCCAATTCACTGAAAGGTGACATTCCTGTACCAGAGACACAAACATCCCAACTTACTGAGAGGTGACCTTCCTCTACCAGAGACACAAACATCCCAATTTACTGACAGGTGACCTTCCTGTACCAGAGACACAAACATCCCAATTTACTGACAGGTGACCTTACTGTACCAGAGACTCAAACATCCCAATTTACTGACAGGTGACCTTCCTGTATTCAGAGGCACAAACATCACAATGTAGTGACAGGATTCCTTCCTGTACCTGAGACACAAACATCCCAATTTATTGAAGGTGTGGAGATGCCGGAGTTGGACTGGAGTGGACAAATGTAAGAAGTCACACAACACCAGGTTATAGTCCAACAGCTTTATTATGAAATCACAAGCTTTCGGAGCGCTGCTCCTTCTTCAGGTGAAGTGGAGAAATGCATAAAGACACAGCTTATATATTCAGAAAATCATGTCAGATGTTTACAGGTAACCTTTCCAACTGCCATTTATCACACCTCGGCAGAGAGATAATCACAGCAGTCAATCAATCACAGATTCAATCACAGAAACCTCACAGTGCAGATAGAGGCCATTTCGGCCCATCGAGCCTGCACCGACACATATCCCACCCCCGATCCCCGTAACCCCTACACCAACACATATCCCACCCTATCCTCGTAACCCCACGTATTTAATCCCCCTAACACTAAGGGTCAATTTTATCATAGCCAATCAACCTAATCTGCACATCTTTGGACTGTGGGAGAAAACCGGAGCACCCGGAGGAAACCCACGCAAACACGGGGAGAATGTGCAAACTCCACACAGACAGTCACCCGAGGCTAGATTCGAACCCGGGTCCCTGGAGCTGTGAGGCAACAGTGCTAACCACTATGCCACCGTGTGAATGGCGTCCAAACAGGTCAGTCAGGGAAACATTACATCAAAGAACAAGGGGTCAAATATTGCAGATGCTGGGGTTTGTATGAAAAACAATAAAACAGACAAAAAGCATTTTTTTTTTTTGCTGTTAATCACAGCAGGTCCGGCCGCATCTGTGTAGAGAGAACAAGCCAATGTCAACTCGAGTCTGGATGACCCTGCATCAGGTGAGGTTACATGTAGCATGACATGAACCCAAGATCTCGGTTGAGGCCGTCCTCATGGGTGCGGAACTTGGCTATCCGTTTCTGCTCGACGATTTTGCGTTGTCGTGTGTCTCGGAGGCCACCTTGGAGAATGCTTACCCGAAGATCTGAGGCTGAATGTCCTTGACTGCTGAAGTGTTCCCTGACTGGGAGGGAACACTCCTGCCTGGTGATTGTTGTGCGGTGTCCGTTCATCCGTTGTCGCAGTATCTGCATGGTCTCGCCGATGTACCATGCTCCGGGGCATCCTTTCCTGCAACGTATGAGGTAGACAACGTTGGCCGAGTCACATGAGGTGTGATAAATGGCAGTTGGAAAGGTTACCTGTAAACATCTGACGTGATTCTCTGACTATATAAGCTGTGTCTTTATGCATTTCTCCACTTCACCTGAAGAAGGAGCAGCGCTCCGAAAGCTTGTGATTTCAAATAAAGCTGTTGGACTATAACCTGGTGTTGTGTGACTTCTTACATTTGTCCACCCCAGTCCAACTCCGGCATCTCCACACCATGGCTACTATCGACACCACAAACTGACGGCTCAAAGTGGAGAGGATCTCCAAGAAGATCGCGCATATCGACACAGACATCAAGTTTCTACAGAGATGCAAGAAAGCAGACAAGATCCCGAAAGGACTACAGATCACTAACCCACTCAAGTCGACCTACAACACAGACTACGCTGAGAGACTCTGCCGTCGTACCTCTCGCACACTCCTCAACCATCTCGCACACCAGCTCTACAGCAGACGCCGCAACCTCGAAACCGAGATGGAGTCCATGTTCTCAGCCTGTGCTCAGGACGCAGCAGACCAGCTACGAGACACCGCCAAACAAACAAGGCAACGGAACTACGCTACCTACATGCACACCAAGAACAGGAAGCTTGAGAAACTTGGCATCACCAGCTGCAGCAACCAAGCCTCCCCCGGTACCACGGTTGAAACCACAGGGAAATCCATCGTCAACCTGACCAACCACACCCTTCAACCAGACGAAATTGACGTTCTCAGCCGAGGGCTCAATTTCTGCCCCACCACCAAAATGGACCCCATCGGTCTCGCGGCAGACACAGAGGAATTCATCAGGAGAATGAGGCTCCGGGAATTCTTCCACAAATCCCAAGATGTCAGCAGCAAACCCAATGAGACAATCAATGATCTGGAACAGCAGACAGAGGGATCCGCAGTGCAGCAACCGAAGAAGAAAGAGTCAAATTGGACCCCTCCGGAGGGTCGCTGCCCTAAGCTTGACATGTATGCTCAAGTTGTCAGGAGATGCATCAATGCCAGATTCATCAGCCGCACTCACAAGACAGTCCAGAATGTCACCCGAGCACAACGCAATGCCATCCACGCTCTCAAGACCAACCGCAACATCGTCATCAAACCAGCAGACAAAGGAGGTGCCATCGTCATACAGAACAGAACGGACTATTGCAAAGAAGTATACCGACAACTGGACAACCAGGAACACTACAGACAGTTACCCGCAGATCCGACCAAAGAACACACCCGCCAACTCAACCGACTGATCAAAACCTTCGATCCAGACCTTCAAAGCATCCTACATGCTCTCATCCCACGTACTCCCCGCGTGGGAGACTTCTACTGCCTCCCAAAGATAAACAAAGCCAACACACCTGGACGTCCTATCGCATCAGGCAACGGAACCTTGTGTGAGAACCTCTCTGGATATGTCGAGGGCATCCTGAAACCCATCGTACAGGGAACCCCCAGCTTCTGTCGCGACACTACAGACTTCTTACAGAAGCTCAGCACCCACGGACCAGTTGAACCAGGAACACTCCTCGCCACGATGAACGTCTCGGCATTCTACATCAGCATCGCCCACGATGACGGCATCGCTGCGACAGCCTCAGTACTCAACACCAACAACAGCCAATCTCCAGACGCCATCCTACAACTCATCCGCTTCATCCTTGACCACAATGTCTTCACCTTCGACAACCAGTTCTTTACCCAAACACATGGAACAGCAATGGGGACCAAATTCGCACCCCAATACGCAAACATCTTCATGCACAAGTTCGAGCAAGACTTCTTCGCTGCACAGGATCTCCAACCAACGCTATACACCAGATACATCAACGACATTTTCTTCCTATGGACCCACGGCGAAGAATCACTGAAAAGACTACACGATAACATCAACAAGTTCCATCCCATCTTCAAACTCACTATGGACTACTCCTCAGAATCAGTCTCATTCCTGGACACACGAATCTCCATCAAAGACGGACAACTCAACGCTTCACTCTACCGCAAGCCCACGGACAAACTCACGATGCTTCACTTCTCCAGCTTCCACCCTAACCACGTTAAAGAAGCCATCCCCTATGGACAAGCCCTGCGAATACACAGGATCTGCTCAGACGAGGAGGAACGCGATGGACACCTACAGACACTGAAAGACGCCCTTGTAAGAACGGGATATGATGCTCGACTCGTCGATCGACAGTTCCGACGGGCCACAGCAAAAAATCGCATAGACCTCCTCAGAAGACAAACACGGGACACAACCAACAGAGTACCCTTCGTCGTCCAGCACTTCCCCGGAGCGGAGAAACTATGCCATGTTCTTCGCAGCCTTCAACATGTCATCAATGACGATGAACACCTCGCTAAGGCCATCCCCACGCCTCCACTACTCGCTTTCAAACAGCCACCTAACCTCAAACAGACCATCGTTCGCAGCAAATTACCCAGCCTTCAGGAGAACAGCGACCACGACACCACACAACCCTGCCACAGCAAACTCTGCAAGACATGCCAGATCTTCAACACAGATACCATCATCACACGTGAGGACACCACCCACCAGGTACATGGTACATACTCATGTGATTTGGCCAACGTTGTCTACCTCATACGTTGCAGGAAAGGATGCCCCGGAGCTTGGTACATCGGCGAGACCATGCAGACACTGCGACAACGGATGAACGGACACCACACAACAATCACCAGGCAGGAGTGTTCCCTCCCAGTCGGGGAACACTTCAGCAGTCAAGGAAATTCAGCCTCCGATCTTCGGGTAAGCATTCTCCAAGGTCGCCTTCGAGACACACGACAACGCAAAATCGTCGAGCAGAAACTGATAGCCAAGTTCCGCACCCATGAGGACGGCTCAACCGAGATCTTGGGTTCATGTCACGCTGCATGTAACCCCACCTGATGCAGGGTCATCCAGACTCGAGTCGACATTGGCTTGTTCTCTCTACACAGATGCGGCCGAACCTGCTGTGATTTCCAGCCAAAAAAAAAAATGTTTCTGTCTGTTTTTTTGTTTTTCATACAAACCCCAGCATCTGCAATATTTGACCCCTTGTGACCCCACCTCATTGTTCTTTGATGTAATGTTTCCCTGACTGACCTGTTTGGACACCATTCACATCTTTGACTGCTGTGATTATCTCTCTGCCGAGGTGTGATAAATGGCAGTTGGAAAGGTTACCTGTAAACATCTGACATGATTCTCTGACTATATACGCTGTGTCTTTATGCATTTCTCCACTTCACCTGAAGAAGGAGCAGCGCTCCGAAAGCTTGTGATTTCAAATAAAGCTGTTGGACTATAACCTGGCGTTGTGTGACAATTTATTGAAAGGTGACCATTCTGTACATGAGACACAAACATACCAATTTACTGACAAATGACCTTCCTGCACCAGAGACACAAACATCTCAATTTACTGACAAGTGACCTTCCTGTACCAGAGATGCAAACATCCCAATTTACTGAAAGGTAACCTTCCTGTACCAGAGACACAAATATCCCAATTTACTGACAGGTGACCTTCCTGTACCAGAGACACAAACATCCCAATTTACTGACAGGTGACTTTCCTCTACCGGAGACACAGACATCCCAATTTACTGACAGGTGACCATTCTGTACCAGGGACACAATCATCCAAATATACTGACAGGTGACCTTCCTGTACCAAAGAAACAATCATCCCAATTTACTGAGAGATGGCTTTCCTGTACCGGAGACACAATCATCCCAATTTACTGACAGGTGACCTTCCTGTTCCAGAGACACAAACATCACAATTTACTGACAGGTGACTGTCCTGTACTGGAGACACAATCATAAGAACATAAGAAATAGAACATAAGAAATAGGAGCAGGAGTAGGCCAATCGGCCCCTCAAGCCTGCTCCACCATTCAATAAGATCATGGCTGATCTGATCCTAACCTCAAATCTTCTATCACTCTGCATCCACCCGAACCCATGTGATCTCCCGGGAGAGGCGAAAAACCAGATAAAGACCCAATGGCCAATTTGGGAGAAAAAAATCTGGGAAATTCCTCTCCGACCCATCTCGGCGATCGAAATTCCTCCAGGAGATCACTCTGTCCCTATATTTTCTACAGTACTTACCTTCTGTAAAGGCGATCTCCACCCCAGCCAGGAACAGGAATAAAACAATCTCCTGAAATCTAACACAGAATTAGAACACAGTAGGAGCAGAACAAGACTACACGGCCCCTGGGCCCACTCCACTACCCACAGGGCCATGACCATTCCGAACCTAGACTCATGTCCAATTTCCTGCCCGCTCCCCGTAACCCTTAATTCCCTTTACTTCTAGGAAACTATCTATTTCTGTTTTAAATTTATTTAATGATGTAGCTTCCACAGCTTTCTGGGGCAGCAAATTCCACAAACCTACCGCCCTCTGAGTGAAGAAGTTTCTCCTCATCTCAGTTTTGAATGAGCAGCTCCTTATTTTAAGATTATGCCCCCTAGTTCTAGTTTCACCCATCATTGGGAACATCCTCACCGCATCCACCCGATCAAGCCCCTTCACAATCTTATATGTTTCAATAAGATCGCCTCTCATTCTTCTGAACTCCAATGAGTAGAGTCCCAATCTACTCAACCTCTCCTCATATGACCACAACCTCATCCCCGGGATTAACCGAGTGAACCTTCTTTGCACTGACTCGAGAGCAAGTATGTCTTTTCTTAAGTATGGACACCAAACCTGTATGCAGTATTCCAGGTGCGGTCTCACCAATACCTTGTACAACTGCAGCAATACCTCCCTGTTTTTATATTCCATCCCCCTAGCAATAAAAGCCAACATTCCATTGGCCTTCTTAATCACTTGCTGCACCTGCATACTAACTTTTTGAGTTTCGTGCACCAGGACCCCCAGATCCCTTTGTACTACAGTACTTTCCAGTTTCTTGCCATTAAGATAATAACTTGCTGTATGATTTTTCCTGCCAAAGTGCATAACCTCACACGTTCCAGTATTGTATTCCATCTGCCAAATCTCTGCCCACTTACTTAGCCTGTCTATGTCCCTTTGCAGGTTTTTTATGTCCTCCTCACTCACTACTTTCCGTCCCATCTTTGTATCATCTGCAAACTTTGATATGTTACACTCGGTCCCCTCCTCCAAATCGTTAATATAGATTGTAAAGAGTTGGGGACCCAGCACTGACCCCTGCGGAACACCACTAGTTACTGGTTGCCAATCTAAGAATGAACCATTTATCCCAACTCTCTGCTTTCTGTTAGAGAGCCAATCCTCCACCCACGCCAGAATATTACCCCCAATCCCGTGATTTTTTATCTTGAGCAATAATCTTTTGTGTGGCACCTTGTCAAATGCCTTTTGGAAGTCTAAATACACTACGTCCACTGGTTCTCCTTTATCCACCCTGTATGTTACTTCCTCAAAGAACTCAAGCAAATTTGTCAAACATGACTTCCCCTTCATGAAACCATGCTGAGTTTGTCCTATTAAATTATGTTTATCCAAATGTCCCGTTACTGTCTCCTTAATAATGGACTCTAACATTTTACCAACCACAGATGTTAGGCTAACAGGTCTATAGTTTCCAGCCTTCTGCCTACTACCCTTTTTAAATAAACGTGTTACATTAGCAATTTTCCAATCTGCCGGGACCTTTGCTGAGTCCAGTGAGTTTTGGAAAATTATTACCAATGCATCCACAATCCCTACCGCTACTTCCCTCAAGACCCTAGGATGCAAGCCATCAGGTCCAGGGGATTTATCCGCCTTGAGTCCCATTATTTTACCAAGTACCACTTCCTTAGTGATTTTAATCGTATTTAGTTCCTCCCCCGCTAGAGCCCCCTGTTTGTCCAGTGTTGGGATATTCTTAGTGTCCTCTACTGTAAAGACAGACAAAATAATTGTTCAGTGTTTTTGCCATCTCCATGTTTCCCACCATTAATTTCCCGGTCTCATCCTCTAAGGGACCAACATTTACTTTAGCCACTCTTTTTCTTTTTATATAACTATAGAAAATTTTACTGTCTGTTTTTATATTTTTTGCTAATTTACTTTCATAATCTATCTTCCCTTTCTTAATCAATCTTTTAGTTATTATTTTGCTGTCTTATAAAGACTTCCCAATCTTCCATCCTCCCACTACATTTGGCTACCTTATATGCCCTTGTTTTTAGTCGGATACTATCCTTAATTACTTTACTTAGCCACGGATGGCTATCTTTTCTTTTACACCCTTTTTTCCTCAGTGGAATATATTTTTTTTGGAAGTTGTAAAATAACTCCTTAAATGTACACCACTGGTCATGTACCGTCTTACCCTTTAATCTATTTACCCAGTCCACTCTAATTAATTCCGCTCTCATACCTTCATAGTCTCCTTTATTCAAGCTCAGCACGCTTGTTTGAGATCCAACCTTCTCACCCTCTAATTGAATATGGAACTCAACCATATTATGGTCACTCATTCCAAGGGGATCCTTTACTAGGACATTTTTAATGAATCCTGTCTCATTACACAGGACCAAATCTAAGGTTGCTTGCCCCCTGGTCGGTTCAGTTACATACTGCTCAAGAAACCCATCCCTAATACACTCAATGAACTCTTCCTCAAGGCTGCTCTGCCCAATTTGATTTGTCCAGTTAATATGATAATTAAAATCCCCCATAATTATAGCTGTTCCCTTATTACAAGCCTCAACTATTTCCTGATTAATACTCCGTCCAACAGAGTTGCAACTGTTCGGAGGCCTATAGACTACACCCACTAGTGTTTATTTCCCCTTATTATTCCTTATCTTCACCCAAACTGTTTCACTATCCTGCTCCTTTGACCCAATATCATTTCTCTGTATTATAGTGATTCCTTCCTTTATTCACATAGCCACCCCACCTCCTCTCCCTTCCTGCCTGTCCTTCCTGATTGTTAAATAACCTGGTATGTTTAATTCCCAGTCATGGTCACCCTGCAGCCATGTTTCTGTAATGGCCACAAGATCATACCCATATGTCATTACTTGTGCCATTAACTCATTCATTTTGTTACGAATGCTACGTGCATTCAGATAAAGAACTTTCAAATATGTTTTGTAACACTTAGTTCCTGTTTTTTCCCTTTTTAGTACTTTACTTTTTACTCCATACCTTCTGTCCCTTCCTGACACATTCTGTTTTTTAATTCCCCCACTGCTACCTAAGTCTATGACCTTCTCTGTTGTCATTTCTATTATTTGCTCTCTAGAAACCTCCCCCCCACTAATTAGTTTAAAGCCCTCTCCACAGCCCTAGTTATATGATTCGCCAGGACTCTAGTCCCAGCACTGGCCAAGTGGAGTCCGTCCCAACAGAACAGCTCCCTCCTGTCCCAGTACTGGTGCCAGTGTCCCAAGAAGCAAAACCCATTTCTCCCACACCAGTCTTTGAGCCACGCATTAAACTCTTTAATTTTATTTATCCTAGCCAAATTCGCTCGTGGCTCAGGTAATAACCCATAGATTATTACCCTTGAGGTTCTGTTTTTTAATTTGACCCCTAGCTGCTCATACTCCTTTAACAGAACCGTCTTCCTTGTCCTATCTACGTCGTTTGTACCAACATGGACCACGACAACTGGATCCTCCCCCTCCCACTCCAAGTTTCTTTCCAGCCCAGAAGAGATGTCCTTAACCCTGGCACCAGGCAGGCAACACAGCCTTCGGGATTCCCGCTCTTGACTGCAGAGAACCCTATCTATCCCCCTAATGATACTATCCCCTACCACTACAACATTTCTTTTTACTCCCTCCACTTGAATGGCCCCCTGTACCACGATGCTGTGGCCAGGTTGCTCATCCTCCCTGCAGTCCCTGCTCCCGCCCTCAAAGGGAGTAAGAACCTCGATCCTGCTGGACAAGAACAAGGGCTGTGTCTCCTTCAACACTACATCCTGGATCCCTGTACCTTCCTCACTCGTAGTCACACCGTCCTGTCCCTGACCACGGACTACATCTGCAGTAATTAACTTCACAGGTGTGACCATCTCCTGAATCATAGAGTCCAGGACCTTCTCCCCCTCCCTGATGTGTCGCAGTGTCTGAAGCTCGGTCTCAAGCTCCATAACATGGAACTTGAGTTCCTCTAGCAGCAAACACTTGTCGCAGATGTAATCACCGTGAGCCTCAATGGGGTTCACCGGCTCCCACATCTCGCAACAGTAATACATCACCTGCTCCATTCTATATAATTAATTTAATTTCTTATTATTGGTTATGAAGACCCTGCCCGGATATATATGATAATATCACACCACTATTCAATAGGGTTAACCAACTTAAAGGTATAAAAGAGAAGAGAAGGAAGAAAACCAACCAACCGGCTGATCACCAACCTCCTCCTTGAATACTGTCTGTGGAGCCTGTTTGGTTGACTCGTCTCGCTGGTCCACCTCCGCAGTGCTGTCTAAGCCTGGGAGTGGGGAACAAAACAGACCAAAAATCACACCCTCACCTCCCACTTATCCGAACTCTCCCACTTAGCAAAACTCCAACAGCACTCAATGCACAAAGCAGTCCGTGCACTGCACTAGCCCCGCCCCTTTTATACCCGGATTCTACTTCCTGTTTAAACTGCCCAACAGTTTAAAAAACCCTTTAAAAATTAAACTTACTTCAAATAATTGACTTCTTAACACACTAAAATTCACAAAATACACTTAAATGATTTTTCTCCCACTTAGCAAAATTCCAACAGCACTCAATGCACAAAGCACTCCCAATTTACTGACAGTTGACCTTCCTGTACCAGAGACACAAACATCCCAATTTACTGACAGGTGATCTTCCTGTACCATGGTCACACACATCCCAATTTACTGACAGGTGACCTTCCAGTACCAGAGACACAAACATCCCAAATTATTGACAGGTGATCTTCCTGTACCAGAGACACAAACTTCCCAATTTACTGACAGATGACCTTCCTGTACCAGAGACACAATCATCCCAATTTACTGACAGGTGACATTCATGTACCAGAGAAACAATCATCACAATTTACTGAGAGGTGAACTTCCTGACCAGAGATACAAAAATCCCAATTTACTGAAAGATCACCTTTCTATACCAGAGACACAAACATCCCAATATACTGACAAGTGATCTTCCAGTACAAGAGACACAGACATCCCAATTTATTAACAGGTGACCATCCTGTACCAGAGACACAAACATCCGAATTTACTGACAGGTGACCTTTCTGTATTCAGAGGCACAACATCACAATTTACTGACAGATTTCCTTCCTGTACCTGAGAAACAAACATCATAATTTACTGACAGGTGACCTTCCTGTACCTGAGACACAAACATCACAATTTACTGAAAGGTGACCTTCCTGGTGCAGAGACACAAACATCCCAATTTACTGACAAGTGTCCTTCCTGTACCAGAGAAACAATCATCCCAATTTACTGACTGGTGACCATCCTGACCAGAGATACAAACATCCTAATTTACTGACAGGTGACCTTCCTGTACCAGAGACACAAACATCCCAATTTACTGACAGGTGACCTTCCTGTACCAGAGGCACAAACAACCCAATTTACTGACAAGTGAACTTCCTCTACCAGAGGCACAAACAACCCAATTTACTGAAAGATAACCTTCCTGTACCAGAGACACAATCATCCCGATATACTGACAGGTGACTTTCCTGTATCAGAGACACAAACATCCCAGTTTACTGACAGGTGAGCATCCTGTACCAGAGACACAAATATCCCAATTTACTGACAGGTGACCATCCTGTACCAGAGACACAATCATCCAAATATACTGACAGGTGACCTTCCTGTACCAAAGAATCAATCATCCCAATTTACTGACAGGCGAACCTCATGTACCAGAGACACAAATATCCCCATTGACTGACAGGAGATCATTCTGTACCAGAGACACAACCATCCCCATTTACTGACAGGTGATCTTCCTGTACCAGAGACACAAACATCCCAGTTTACTGACAGATGACCTTCCTGTACCAGAGACACAAACATCGCAATTTTCTGACAGGTGACCTTCCTGTACCAGAGAAACAAACATCCCAATTTACTGACTGGTGAGATTCCTGACCAGAGGTACAAACATCCTAATTTACTGACAGGTGACCTTCCTGTACCAGAGACACAAACATCCCAATTTACTGACAAGTGACCTTCCTCTACCAGAGGCACAAACAACCCAATTTACTGAAAGATAACCTTTCTGTACCAGAGACACAATCATCCCGATATACTGACAAGTGACCTTCCTGTATCAGAGACACAAACATCCCAATTTACTGACAGGTGACCATCCTGTACCAGAGACACAAATATCCCAATTTACTGACAGGTGACCATCCTGTACCAGAGACACAATCATCCAAATATACTGACAGGTGACCTTCCTGTACCAAAGAATCAATCATCCCAATTTACTGACAGGCGAACCTCATGTACCAGAGACACAAACATCCCCATTGACTGACAGGAGATCATTCTGTACCAGAGACACAACCATCCCTGTTTACTGACAGGTGAGCATCCTGTACCAGAGACACAAACATCCCAGTTTACTGACAGATGACCTTCCTGTACCAGAGACACAAACAACCCAATTTACTGAAAGATAACCTTCCTGTACCAGATAAACAAACATCCCAATATACTGACAGATGACCTTCCTGTACCAGAGAAACAAACATCCCAATTTACTGACAGGTGACCATCCTGTACCAGAGACACAAATATCCCAATTTACTGACAGGTGACCGTCCTGTACCAGAGACACAATCATCCAAATATTCTGACAGGTGACCTTCCTGTACCACAGTAACAATCATCCCAATTTACTGAGAGGTGACCTTCCTGTACCTTAGACACAAACATCTCAATTTAGTGACAGGTGACATTACTGTACCAGAGAAACAGTCATCCCAATTTACTGACAGGTGACCTTCCTGTACCAGAGTCACAAACATCCCAATTTTCTGATCAATAACCTTCCTGTACCAGAGACATGGACATCCCAATTTAATGACAGTTGACCATCCTGTATTCAGAGGCACAAACATCACAATTGACTGACAAGTATCCTTCCTGTACCTGAGACACAAACATCCCAATTTACTGACAGGTGACCTTCCTGTACCTGAGACACAAACATCACAATTTACTGACAGGTGACCTTCCTGTACCAGAGACACAAACATCCAAATTTACTGACAGGTGACATACCAGTAACAGAGATGCAAACATTCCAATTTACTGACAGGTGACCTTCCTGTACCAGCGACACAAACATCCGAATTTACAGACAGGTGAACTTCCAGTATTCAGAGGCACAAACATCACCATTTAGTGACATTTTTCCTTCCTGATCCTGAGACACAAACATCCCAATTTGCTGAAAGTTGACCTTCCTCTACCTGAGACACAAACATCCCAATTTACTGACAGTTGACCTTCCTGTACCAGAGACACAAACATCCCAATTTACTGACAGTTGACCTTCCTGTACCAGAGACACAAACATCCCAATTTACTGACAGGTGACCTTCCTGTACCAGAGAAACAAACTTCGGAATTAACTGACAGGTGAATTTCCTGTATTCAGAGGCACAGACATTACAATTTACTGACAGGATTCCTTCCTGTACCTGAGACACAAACATCCCAATTTACTGAAAGGTGCCCATCCTGTACCTGAGACACAAACATCCCAATTTACTGACAGGTGACCTTCCCGTACCAGAGACACAATCATCCCAATTTACTTAAAGGTGACTCTCCTATACCTGAGACACATACATCCAAATTTACTGACAGGTGATCTTTCAGTACCAGAGACACAAACATCCCAATTTACCGACAGGTGACCTTCCTGTACCAGGGACTCAATCATCCCAATTTACTTAAAGGTGAATCTCCTATACCTGAGACACATACATCCAAATTTACTGACAAGTGATCTTTCAGTACCAGAGATACAAACATCCCAATTTACTGACAGGTGACCTTTCCTTACCAGAGAAAAAAAATCCCAATTTACTGACAGATGACGTTCCTGTACCAGAGACACAAACATGTCAATTTACTGACAGGTGACCCTCATGTACAAGAGGCAAAAAAATCACAATTGATTGACAGGTGATCTTCCTGTACCAGAGACACAACTATCCCCATTTACTGAGAAGTGATGTTCCTGTACCAGAGACACAAACATCCCAATGTCCTGACAGGTGACCTTCCTGTACCAGAGACACAAACATCCCAATTTAGTGACAGGTGTCCTTCCTGTACCACAGACACAAACATCCCAATTTACTGGCAGGTGACATTCCTGTACCATGGACAAAAATATCACAATTTACTGACAGGTGACCTTAGTTTATCAGAGACGCAAACATCCCAATTTACTGACAGGTGAGCTTCCTGTACCAGAGGCACAGTCTACCCAATTTATGGAAAGATAACCTTCCTGTACCAGAGACACAAACATCCCAATATACTGACAGGTGACCTTCCTGTACCAGAGACGCAAACATCCGAATTTACTGACAGGTGACCTTTCTGTATTCAGAGGCACAACATCACAATTTACTGACAGGTTTCCTTCCTGTACCTAAGAAACAAACATCCCAATTTACTGACAGGTGACCGTCCTGTACCTGAGACACAAGCTTCACAATTTACTGACTAGTCACCTTCCTGACCAGAGATACAAACATCCCAATTCACTGAAAGGTGACCCTCCTGTACCTGAGACACAAACATCCCAATTTACTGAATGGTGGCCATCCTGTACCTGAGAACCAAACATCCCAATTTACTGACAGGTGACCTTCCTGTACCAGAGACACAAACATCCAAATTTACTGACAGGTGACATACCAGTAACAGAGATGCAAACATTCCAATTTACTGACAGGTGATCTTCCTGTACCAGAGACACAAAATCCCAATTTACTGACTGGTGACCTTCCAGTAACAGCGACACAAACATCCGAATATACAGACAGGTGAACTTCCAGTATTCAGAGGCACAAACATCACCATTTAGTGACATATTTCCTTCCTGATCCTGAGACACAAACATCCCAATTTACTGAAAGCTGACCTTCCTCTACCTGAGACACAAACATCCCAATTTACTGAGAGTTGACCTTCCTGTACCAGAGACACAAACATCCCAATTTACTTAAAGGTGAATCTCCTATACCTGAGACACATACATCCAAATTTACTGACAAGTGATCTTTCAGTACCAGAGATACAAACATCCCAATTTACTGAGAGGTGACCTTACCTTACCAGAGAAAAAAAATCCCAATTTACTGACAGGTGACGTTCCTGTACCAGAGACACAAACATGTCAATTTACTGACAGGTGACCCTCATGTACAAGAGGCAAAAAATCACAATTGACTGACAGGTGATCTTCCTGTTCCAGAGACACAACTATCCCCATTTACTGAGAAGTGATCTTCCTGTACCAGTGACACAAACTTCCCAATGTCCTGACAGGTGACCTTCCTGTACCAGAGACACAAACATCCCAATTTAGTGACAGGTGTCCTTCCTGTACCACAGACACAAACATCCCAATTTACTGGCAGGTGACATTCCTGTACCATGGACAAAAATATCACAATTTACTGACAGGTGACCTTAGTGTAACAGAGACGCAAACATCCCAATTTACTGAGAGGTGACCTTCCTGTACCAGAGGCAAAGTCTACCCAATTTACGGAAAGATAACCTTCCTGTACCTGAGACACAAACATCCCAATATACTGACAGGTGACCTTCCTGTACCAGAGACACAAACATCCGAATTTACTGACAGGTGACCTTTCTGTATTCAGAGGCACAACATCACAATTTACTGACAGGTTTCCTGCCTGTACCTAAGAAACAAACATCCCAATTTACTGACAGGTGACCGTCCTGTACCTGACACACAAGCCTCACAATTTACTGACTAGTGACCTTCCTGACCAGAGATACAAACATCCCAATTCACTGAAAGGTAACCCTCTTGTACGTGAGGCACAAACATCCCAATTTACTGAATGGTGGCCATCCTGTACCTGAGAAACAAACATCCCAATTTACTGACAGGTGACGTTCCTGTAACAGAGACACAAACATGCAAATTTACTGACAGGTGACATACCAGTAACAGAGATGCAAACATTCCAATTTACTGACAGGTGATCTTCCTGTACCAGAGACACAAACATCCCAATTTACTGACTGGTGACCTTCCTGTACCAGCGACACAAACATCCGAATTTACAGACAGGTGAACTTCCAGTATTCAGAGGAACAAACATCACCATTTAGTGACATTTTCCCTTCCTGATCCTGAGACACAAACATCCCAATTTACTGAAAGTTGACCTTCCTCTACCTGAGACACAAACATCCCAATTTACTGACAGTTGACCTTCCTCTACCAGAGACACAAACATCCCAATTTACTGACAGGTGACCTTCCTGTACAAGAGAAACAAACATCGGAATTAACTGACAGGTGAATTTCCTGTATTCAGAGGCACAGACATCACAATTTAGTGACAGGATTCCTTCCTGTACCTGAGACACAAACATCCCAATTTACTGAAAGGTGCCCATTCTGTACCTGAGATACAAACATCCCAATTTACCGACAGGTGACCTTCCTGTACCAGAGACTCAATCATCCCAATTTACGTAAAGGTGAGTCTCCTATACCTGAGACACATACATCCAAATTTACTGACAAGTGATCTTTCAGTACCAGAGATACAAACATCCCAATTTACTGACAGGTGACCTTACCTTACCAGAGAAAAAAAATCCCAATTTACTGACAGATGACGTTCCTGTACCAGAGACACAAACATGTCAATTTACTGACAGGTGACCCTCATGTACAAGAGGCAAAAAAATCACAATTGACTGACAGGTGATCTTACTGTACCAGAGACACAACTATCCCCATTTACTGAGAAGTGATCTTCCTGTACCAGAGACACAAGCATCCCAATGTCCTGACAGGTGACCTTCCTGTACCAGAGACACAAACATCCCAATTTAGTGACAGGTGTCCTTCCTGTACCACAGACACAAACATCCCAATTTACTGACAGGTGACATTCCTGTACCATGGACAAAAATATCACAATTTACTGACAGGTGACCTTAGTGTAACAGAGACACAAACATCTCAATTTACTGACAGGTGAGCTTCCTGTACCAGAGGCACAGTCTACCCAATTTACGGAAAGATAACCTTCCTGTACCAGAGGCACAAACATCCCAATATACTGACAGGTGACCTTCCTGTACCAGAGACACAAACATCCGAATTTACTGACAGGTGACCTTTCTGTATTCAGAGGCACAACATCACAATTTACTGACAGATTTCCTTCCTGTACCTGAGACACAAGCATTACAATTTACTGACTAGTGACCTTCCTGACCAGAGACACAAACATCCCAATTAACTGACAGGTGACTTCCTGTACCAGAGGCACAAACAACCCAATTTACTGAAAGATAACCTCCTGTCCCAGAGACACAAACATCCCAATAAACAGACAGGCGACCTTCCTGTCCCAGAGAAAGAAACATCCCAATTTACTGACAGGTGGCCTTCCTGACCAGAGATACAAACATCCCAATTTACTGAAAGATGACCTTCCTGTCCCAGAGACACAAACATCCCAATTTACTGACAGTTGACCTTCCTGTACCAGACACACAAACATCCCAATTTACTGACCGGTCACCTTCCTGTACCAAAGGCACAAACAACCCAATTTACTGAAAGATATCCTTCCTGTACCAGAGACACAAGCATCCCAATATACAGACAGGTGACCTTCATCTCCCAGAGACACAAACATCCCAAATTACTGACAGGTGATCATCCTGTACCAGAGACACAAACATCCGAATTCAATGACAGGTGACGTTCCTGTACCGGAGACACAAATATCCAAATTTACTGACAGGTGACCTTACTGTTCCACAGACACAAACATCCCAATTCAGTGTCAGGTGAACTTCCTGTACCATGGACTCAATCATCCCAATATACTGACAGGTGACCTTCCTGTACCAGAGACACAAACATCCCAATTTACTGAAACGTGATCTTCCTGTACCAGAGACACAAACATCCCAATTTGCTGACAGGAGACCGTCCTGTACCAGAGACACAAACATCCCAATTAACTGACAGGTGACCTTTCTGTACCAAAGAAACAATCATTCAAATTTACTGAAAGGGGACCTTCCTGACCAGTGACACAAACATCCCAATTTACTGAAAGATAACCTTCCTGTACCAGAGACACAAACATCCCAATTTACTGACAGGTGACCTTCCTGTACCAGAGACACAAATATCCCAAATTACTGACAGGTGACCATCCATTTCCAGAGACACAAACATCCCAATTTACCGACAGGCGACACTCATGTACCAGAGACACAAAAACCACAATTGACTGACAGGTGATCTTCCTGTACCAGAGAAACAACAGTCCCCATTTACTGAAAGGCGATCTTCCTGTAGCAGAGACACAGACATCCCAATTTAATGACAGGTGACCTTCCTGTATTCAGAGGCACAAACATCACAATTGACTGACAGGTTTCCATCCTGTATCTGAGACACAAACATCCCAATTTACTGACAGGTGACATGCCTGTACCTGAGACACAAACATCCCATTTCATTGAAAGGTGACACTCCTGTACAGAGACACAAACATACAAATTTACTGACAGGTGACCTTCCCGTACCAGAGACACAAACAGCCCAATTTACTGACAGGTGACATTCCTGTACCAGAGACACAAACATCCCAATTTACTGACAGGTGATCTTCCTGTACCAGAGACAAAAACATCCGAATTTACTGACAGGTGACTTTCCTGTATTCAGAGGCACAAACATCACAATTTAGTGACAGGATTCCTTCCTGTACCTGAGACACAAACATCCCAATTTACTGAATGGTGACCATCCTGTACCTGAGAAACAAACATCCGAATTTACTGACAGGTGACTTTCCTGTACCGGAGACACAATCATCCCAATTCACTGAAAGATTTCCTTCCTGTACCAGAGACACAAACATCCCAATATACTGACAGGTGACCTTCCTGTACCAGAGGCACAAACATCCCAATTTACTGACAGGTGACCATCCCGTACAAGAGACAAAAACATCCGAATTTACTGACAGGTGACCTTTCTGTATTCAGAGGCACAACATCACAATTTACTGATAGGTTTCCTTGCTGTACCTGAGACACAAACATCCCGATTTACTGACAGATGACCTTCCTGTACCAGAGACACAATCATCCCAATTTACTGAAAGGTGACACTCCTACACCGGAGACGCAAACATCCAAATTTACTGACAGGTGAACTTTCAGTACCAGAGTTAAAAACATCCCAATTTACTGAGAGGTGATCTTCCTGTACCAGAGACACAAACATCACAATTTACTGAGAGGTGACCTTCCTGTAGCTGAGACACAAACATCCCAATTTACTGACAGGTGATCTTCCTGTACCAGAGACACAAACATCACAATTTACTGACAGGTGACCTTTCTGTAGCTGAGACACAGTCATCCCAATTTACTGACTGGTGACCTTCCTGTACCAGCGACACAAACATCCGAATTTAGAGACAGGTGAACTTGCAGTATTCAGAGGCACAAACATCACCATTTAGTGACATTTTTCCTTCCTGATCCTGAGACACAAACATCCCAATTTACTGACAGGTGACCTTCCTGTACCAGAGACACAAACATCCCAATTTACTGACAGGTGACCTTCCTGTACCAGAGACACAAACATCCCAATTTACTGACAGGTGACCTTCCTGTACAAGAGAAACAAACATCGGAATTAACTGACAGGTGAATTTCCTGTATTCAGAGGCACAGACATCACAATTTACTGAAAGTTGCCCATTCTGTACCTGAGACACAAACATCCCAATTTACTGGCAGGTGACCTTCCTGTACCAGAGACACAAACATCCCAATTTACTGAAAGATAACCTTCCTGTACAAGAGAAACAAACATCGGAATTAACTGACAGGTGAATTTCCTGTATTCAGAGGCACAGACATCACAATTTACTGAAAGTTGCCCATTCTGTACCAGAGACACAAACATCCCAATTTACTGACAGGTGACCTTCCTGTACCAGAGACACAAACATCCCAATTTACTGACAGGTGACCTTCCTGTACAAGAGAAACAAACATCGGAATTAACTGACAGGTGAATTTCCTGTATTCAGAGGCACAGACATCACAATTTACTGAAAGTTGCCCATTCTGTACCAGAGACACAAACATCCCAATTTACTGACAGGTGACCTTCCTGTACCAGAGACACAAATATCCCAAATTACTGACAGGTGACCATCCTTTTCCAGAGACACAAACATCCCAATTTACCGACAGGCGACACTCATGTACCAGAGACACAAAAACCACAATTGACTGACAGGTGATCTTCCTGTACCAGAGACACAACAGTCCCCATTTACTGAGAGGCGATCTTCCTGTAGCAGAGACACAGACATCCCAATTTAATGACAGGTGACCTTCCTGTATTCAGAGGCCCAAACATCCCAATTTATTGACAGGTGACATGCCTGTACCTGAGACACAAACATCCCATTTCATTGAAAGGTGACACTCCTGTACAGAGACACAAACATCCCAATTTACTGACAGGTGACCTTCCTGTACCAGAGACACAAACATCCCAATTAACTGACAGGTGACATTCCTGTACCAGAGACAAAAACATCCGAATTTACTGACAGGTGACTTTCCTGTATTCAGAGGCACAAACATCACAATTTAGTGACAGGATTCCTTCCTGTACCTGAGACACAAACATCCCAATTTACTGACAGGTGACATGCCTGTACCTGAGACACAAACATCCCATTTCATTGAAAGGTGACACTCCTGTACAGAGAAACAAACATCCCAATTTACTGACAGGTGAACTTCCTGTCCCAGAGACACAAACATCCCAATTTACTGACAGGTGACCATCCTGTACCAGAGACACAAACATCCCAATTTACTGACAGGTGACCATCCCGTACAAGAGGCAAAAACATCCGAATTTACTGAGAGGTGACCTTTCTGTATTCAGAGGCACAACATCACAATTTACTGATAGGTTTCCTTGCTGTACCTGAGACACAAACATCCCGTTTACTGACAGATGACCTTCCTGTACCAGAGACACAATCATCCCAATTTACTGAAAGGTGACCCTCCTATACCGGAGACGCAAACATCCAAATTTACTGAGAGGTGAACTTTCAGTACCAGAGATAAAAACATCACAATTTACTGACAGGTGACCTTCCTGTAGCTGAGACACAAACATCCCAATTTACTGACAGGTGATCTTCCTGTACCAGAGACACAAACATCACAATTTACTGACAGGTGACCTTCCTGTAGCTGAGACACAAACATCCCAATTTACTGACAGGTGACTTTCCTGTGCTAGAGAAACAGTCATCCCAATTTACTGACTGGTGACCTTCCTGTACCAGCGACACAAACATCCGAATTTAGAGACAGGTGAACTTCCAGTATTCAGAGGCACAAACATCACCATTTAGTGACATTTTTCCTTCCTGATCCTGAGACACAAACATCCCAATTTACTGAAAGTTGACCTTCCTGTACCAGAGACACAAACATCCCAATTTACTGTCAGGTGACCTTCCTGTACCAGAGACACAAACATCCCAATTTACTGACAGGTGACCTTCCTGTACCAGAGACACAAACATTCCAATTCACTGACAGGTGACTTTCTTGTACCAGAGGCACAATCATCCCAATTTACTGACAGGTGACCTTCCTGTACAAGAGAAACAAACATCGGAATTAACTGACAGGTGAATTTCCTGTATTCAGAGGCACAGACATCACAATTTACTGAAAGTTGCCCATTCTGTACCTGAGACACAAACATCCCAATTTACTGGCAGGTGACCTTCCTGTACCAGAGACTCAATCATCCAAATTTACGTTAATGTGACTCTCCTTTATCTGAGACACATACATCCAAATTTACTGACAGGTGGTCTTTCAGTACCAGAGATACAAACGTCCCAAATTACTGACAGGTGACCTTACCTTACCAGAGAAAAAAACATCCCAATTCACTGACAGATGACGTTCCTGTACCAGAGACACAAACATGTCAATTTACTGACAGGTGACCCTCATGTACAAGAGGCAATATAATCACAATTGACTGACAGGTGATCTTCCTGTACCAGGGACACAACGATCCCCATTTACTGAGGAGTGATCTTCCTGTACCAGAGACACAAACATCCCAATGTCCTGACAGGTGATCTTCCTGTACCAGAGAAACAAACATCCCAATTTACTGACAGGAGATCTTCCTGTACCAGAGACACAAACATCCCAATTTAGTGACAGGTGACCTTCCTGTACCAGAGACACAATCATCCCAAATTAGTGACAGGTGATCTTACTGTACCAGATGCACAAACATCCCAATTTATTGGCAGGTGACCTACCTGTATTCAGAGTCACAAACATCACAATTGACTGACAGGTGACTTTCCTGTACCGGAGACACAATAATCCCAATTTATTGGCAGGTGACCTTCCTGTACCAGAGACACATACATTCCAATTTACTGTCAGGTGACCCTCATGTACCAGAGACACAAAAATCACAATTGACTGACAGGTGATCCTCCTGTACCAGAGACACAACAGTCCCCATTTACTGAGAGGTGATCTTCCTTTACCAGAGTAACATTCATCCCAATTTACTGAGAGGTGACCTTCCTGTACCAGAGGCACAAACAACCCAATTTACTGAATGCTCACCTTACTGTCAAAGAGACACAAACATCCCAATTTACTGACAGGTGACCTTCCTGTACCAGACACACAAACATCCCAATTTACTGACCGGTGACCTTCCTGTACCAGAGGCACAAACATCCCAATTTACTGAAAGATATCCTTCCTGTATTCAGAGGCATAAACATCACAATTGACTGACAGGTTTCCTTCCTGTACCTGAGACACAAACATCCCACTTTACTGACAAGTGATCTTCCTGTACCAGAGACACAAACATCCCAATTCACTGAAAGGTGAGCCTTCTGTAACAGAGACACAAACATCCAAATTTACTGAGAGGTGACCTTACTGTTCCACAGACACAAACATCCCAATTTAGCGTCAGGTGACCTTCCTGTACCATGGACTCAATCATCCCAATATACTGACAGGTGACCTTCCTGTACCAGAGACACAAACATCCCAATTTACTGACAGGTGAGCTTTCAGTGCCAGAGATACAATCATCTCAATTTACTGAATGGTGGCCATCCTGAACCTGAGACACAAACATACCAATTTACTGACAGGTGAACATCCTGTACCGGAGAAACAATCATCCCACTTAACTGAAAGGTGACCCTCCTATACCGGAGACACAAACATCCAAATTTACTGCCAGGTGAACTTTCAGTACGAGAGATACAATCATCTCAATTTACTGACTGGTGACGTTCCTGTACCAGAGAAACAAACAGCCCAATTTACTGACAGATGACCTTCCTGTACCAGAGACACAAACATCCCAATTTATTTACGGGTGATCTTCCTGTAACAGAGACACAAACACCACAATTTACTGACAGGTGACCTTCCTGTAGCTGAGATACATTCATCCCAATTTACTGACAGGTGACCTTCCTGTACCAGAGACACAATCATCCCAATTTACTGACAGGTGACCTTCCTGTACCAGAGACACAAACATCCCAATATAGTGACAGGTGACCTTACTGTACCAGAGAAACCGTCATCCCAATTTTCTGACAGATGACCTTCCTGTACCAGAGGCACAAACATCCCAATTTACTGAATGATAACCTTCCTGTACCAGAGACACAGACATCCCAATTTACTGACAGTTGACCTTCCTGTATTCAGAGGCACAATCATCACAATTGACTGACAGGTTTCCTTCCTGTACCTGAGACACAAACATCCCAATTTACTGACAGGTGACCTTCCTGTACCTGAGACACAAACATCACAATTTACTGAAAGGTGACCCTCCTGTACCAGAGACACAAACATCCCAATTCACTGAAAGGTGAGCCTTCTGTAACAGAGACACAAACATCCAAATTTACTGACAGGTGACCTTACTGTTCCACAGACACAAACTTCCAAATTTAGTGTCAGGTGACCTTCCTGTACCATGGACTCAATCATCCCAATATACTGACAGGTGACATTCCTGTACCAGAGACACAAACATCCCAATTTACTGACAGGTGATCTTCCTGTACCAGAGACACAAATATCACAATTTGCTGACAGGTGACCGTCCTGTACCAGAGTCACAATCATCCCAATTAACTGACAGGTGACCTTCCTGTACCAAGGAAACAATCATCCCAATTTACTGACAGGTGACCTTCCTGACCAGAGACACAAACATCCGAATTTATTGCCAGGTAACTTTCCTGTATTCAGAGGCACAAACATCATAATTTAGTGAAAGGTTCCTTCCTGTACCTGAGACACAAACATCCCAATTCACTGACAGGTGAACATCCTGTACCAGAGACACAATCATCCCACTTAACTGAAAGGTGACCCTCCTATACCGGAGACACAAACATCCAAATTTACTGTCAGGTGAACTTTCAGTCCCAGAGATACAATCATCTCAATTTACTGACAGGTGACCTTCCTGTACCAGAGAAAGAAACAGCCCAATTTACTGACAGATGACCTTCCTGTACCAGTGACACAAACAACCCAAATAACTGACAGGTGACCTTCCTGTACCAGAGACAACATACATCCCAATTTATTGACGGGTGATCTTCCTGTAACAGAGACACAAACATCACAATTTACTGACAGGTGACCTTCCTGTAGCTGAGATACAACCATCCCAATTTACTGACAGGTGACCTTCCTGTACCAGAGATATAATCATCGCAATTTACTGACAGGTGACCTTCCTGTACCAGAGACACAAACATCCCAATTTAGTGACAGGTGACCTTACTGTACCAGAGAAACAGTCATCCCAATTTACTGACAGATGACCTTCCTGTACCAGAGGCACAAACATCCCAATTTACTGAACGAGAACCTTCCTGTACCAGAGACACAGTCATCCCAATTTACTGACAGTTGACCTTCCTGTATTCAGAGGCACAAACATCACAATTGACTGACAGGTTTCCTTCCTGTACCAGAGACACAAACATCCCAATTTACTGACAGGTGACCTTCCTGTACCTGAGACACAAACAGGTGACATACCAGTAACAGAGATGCAAACATTCCAATTTTCTGACAGGTGATCTTTCTGTACCAGAGACACAAACATCCCAATTTACTGACAGGTGAACTTCTTGTACCAGAGACACAAACATCCCAATTTACTGACAGGTGACCTTCCTGTACCAGAGAAACAAATTTCCGAATTTACTGACAGATGAATTTCCTGTATTCAAAGGAACAAACATCACAATTTAGTGACAGGATTCCTTCCTGTACCTGAGACACAAACATCCCAATTTACTGAAAGGTGACCATCCTGTACCTGAGACACGAATATCACAATTTACTGACAGGTGACCTTACTGTACCAGAGACACAAACATCCCAATTTACTGACAGGTGACCTTCCTGTACCAGAGACACAATCATCCCAATTTAGTGACAGGTGACCTTCCTGTACCGGAGAAACAATCATCCCAATTTACTGAGAGGTGACCTTCCTGACCAGAGACAAAAACATCCCAATTTACTGAGAGGTGACCTTCCTGTTCCAGAGACACAAACATCCATATTTACTGACAGGTGATCTTCCTGTATTCAGAGGCACAAACATCACAATTTCGTGACATTTCTCCTTCCTGTACCTGAGACACAAACATCCCAATTTACTGACAGGTGACCTTCCTGTACCAGAGACACAAACATCCAAATTTACTGACAGGTGACCTTCTTGTACCTGAGAAACAAACATCACAATTTACTGACAGGTGACCTTCCTGTATTCAGAGGCACAAACATCAAAATTTAGTGACATTTTTCATTCCTGTACCTGAGATACAAACATCCCAATTTACTGAATGTTGAGCTTCCTGTACCAGAGACACAAACATCCCAATGTACTGACAGGTGACCTTCCAGTACCAGAGTCACAAACATCTCAAATTACTGACAGATAACCATCCTGCACCAGAGACACAAACATCCCAATTTACTGGCAGGTGACCCTCATGTACCAGAGACACAAACATCCCAATTGACTGACAGGTGATCTTTCTGTACCAGAGACGCAACCTTCCCCATTTACTGACATGTGATCTTCCTATACCAGAGACAAAAACATCCCAATTTACTTACAGATGAACTTCCTGTACCAGAGACACAAACATCCCAATTACTGACAGGTGGCCTTCCTGTACCAGAGACACAAACATCCGAATTGACTGACAGATGACGTTCCTGTACCAGAGACACAAACATCCCAATTATTGACAGGTGATCTTCCTGTACCAGAGACACAAACATCCCAATTTACTGACAGATGACCTTCCTGTTCCAGAGACACTAACATCAAAATCAAATCAAAATCAACTTTTATTGTCATTGTTAGTGCACAAGTGTAGAACAACGAAATGTAGGCTTGCGGCTCCCGAGAGTGTACATTTGGATTAAGACATTTAAACATTCAACATACATTTCGCTTGTAGTATATTAACATAAATATGACCATAATAAAGTGCATTGGCAGATGTGCAGGCTTTAGAATTTATTTGTGGAGTTCAGTAGGGTGACAGCCCTGGGAAAGAAGCTGCTCCTAAATCTGGTCATACGGGTGCGAATGCATCTGTAGCGTCTCCCAGATGGTAGGAGGGCGAACAGACTGTGGCTGGGGTGGGTAGGGTCTTTGATGATGGACCGTGACCTCCGTAGACAGCTTTTCTGGTATATGTGCTCTATGGTCGGTAGCCGGGTGCTGGTAATGCGTTGGGCAGTTTTGACTACCCGCTGCAGTGCCTTCCGGTCATAGTAGCTACAGCTGCCATACCATACTGTGATACAGTTTGTCAGGATGCTCTCTATAGTGCAGCGGTAAAAGTTAGAGAGGATCAGGGGTGACAGATTACATCCCTTCAGCCTCCTTAAGAAATATAGGCGCTACTGGGCTTTCTTCACCAGAGAGGAGGTGTTGAGGGACCAGGGGAGGATTTCCTGTACCAGAGACACAAACATCCCAATTTACTGACAGTTAATCTTTCTGTACCAGAGACACAAACATCACAATTTACTGACAGATGACCTTCCTGCACCAGAGACACAAACATCCCAATTTACTGACGTTTGACCTTCCTGTCCCAGGGACACAAACTTCCGAATTTACTGACAGGTGACCTTCCTGTACGAGGGACACAAACATCCCAAATTACTGACAGGTGACCATCTTGCACCAGAGACACAAACATCCCAACTTACTGACATAGAAACATAGAAGATAGGAGCAGGAGTAGGCCATTCGGCCCTTCGAGCCTGCTCCGCCATTCAATTAGATCATGGCTGATCATCCAAACTCATTACCCTGTCCCTGCCTTCTCCCCATATCCCTTGATCCCTTTAGCCTTATGAAATATATGCAACTCTTTCTTGAATATATTTAATGAACTGGCCTCCACCGCCCTCTTTGGCAGAGAATTGCAGAGGTTCACCACTCTCTGGGTGAAGAAATTCCTCCTCATTTCAGTCCTAAATGGCTTACTCCTTATCCTTAGAATATGATCGATGGTTCTGGACTCCCCGGCCATCAGAAACATCCTTCCTGCATCTAGTCTGTCCAGGCCTGACAGAATTATATAGGTTTCGATGAGATCCCCTCTCAATCTTCTAAACTCCAGTGAGTATAAGCCCAATCGACACAACCTCTCCTCATACGTCATTCCTGCCATGCCAGGTATCAACCTGGTTAATCTTTGTTGCACTCCTTCCATGGCAAGAACGTCCTTCCTCAGGTAAGGCGACCAAAACTGCACACAATGCTCAAGGTGCGGTCTCACCAAGGCCCTGTACAACTGTAGCAAGACAACTTTGACTGTCTGTGTGGAGTTTGCACATTCTCCCTGTGTTTGCGTGGGTTTCCTCTGGGTGCTCCAGTTTCCTCCCACAGTCCAAAGATGTGCGGGTTAGGATGATTGGCTATGATAAATTGATCCTTAGTGTTAGGGGGATTAAATACGTGGGGTTACGGGGATAGGGTGGGATATGTGTTGGTGTAGGGGTTACGGGGATCGGGTGGTATATGTGTCGGTGCAGGCTCGATGGGCCAAAATGGCCTCTATCTGCACTGTGGGGTTTCTGTGATTCTGTGATTCTGTGATTCTGTGAACTTTGTTCCTGTACTCGAACCCTCTTGCAACGAAGGCCAACATACCATTTGCCTTCTTAACCGCCTGCTGCACCTGCATGCTTACCTTCAGCGACTCGTGCACAAGAACATCCAGGTCTCTTTGCACTTCCCCTTCTCCCAATCTATTGCCGTTCAAATAATAGTCTGCCTTCCTGTTATTGCCACCAAAGTGGATAACCTCACATTTATCCACTTTATAGTGCATTTGCCATGTTTCAGCCCAATCACCCAACCTGTCCCGATCGTACTGGAATTTCACGACATCCTCCTCACAGCTTACCCTCCCACCCAGCTTTGTGTCATCTGCAAATTTGGAGATATTACATCCAATTCCCTCCTCCAGATCATTAGTATATATTGTGAACAGCTGGGGTTCTAGGACCGACCCTTGCGGTACCCCACTAGTCACTGCCTGCCACTCAGAAAATGACCCGTATATTCCAACTCTTTGCTTTCTGTCCGCCAACCAGTTCTCTATCCAAATCAATACCTTGCCCCCAATCCCATGTGTCTTAGTTTTGCACGCTAATCTCTTATGTGGGACCTTATCGAAAGCCTTCTGAAAGTTCAAATACACCACATCCACTGGTTCTCCCTTATCTATTTTACCAGTTACATCCTCAGAAAATTACAGTAGATTTGTCAAGCATGATTTACCTTTTGTAAATCCATGTTGACTTTGTCCGATCCTGTCACTGCTTTCCAAGTGCTCTGCTTTTACATCTTTTTTAATGGACTCTAGCATTTTCCCCACTGCCGATGTAAGGCTTACCGGTCCATAATTCCCTGCTTTTTCTCTACCACCTTTTTTGAATAGTTGGGTAGCTTTAGCTACCCTCCAATCCATGGGTACTGTTCCAGAGTCTATCGAGTACTGGAAGATGACCAGCAATACATCTACTATTATTAGGGCCACTTCCTTAAGTACCCTGGGATGTAGATTATCAGGCCCTGGGGATTTATCGGCCTTCAGTCCCATCAATTATCCTAACACGTTTGCCCTACAAATACTGTTATTTTCAGTTCCACCCTTTCATCAGACCCTATGAAACCCGGCATCTCTGGGAGGTTATTTCTGTCCTCCTTTGTGAAGACAGAACCAAAGTAGGAATTCAGCTGGTCTGCCATTTCTTTGTTTCCCATTATAAATTCCACTGATTCTGAAAGCAAGGGACCTACGCTTGACTTCACCAATCTTTTTCTCTTCACATATATATAAAAGCTTTTACAGTCAGTTTTTATGTTCAATGCTAGCTTACTCTACTATTCTATTTTCCCTTTCTTAATTATTCCTTTGTCCTCCTCTGTTGAATCCTAAAATGCTCCCAATCCTCAGGATTATTGCTCTTTCTGACCTTCCTGTACCAGAGACACAAACATCCCAATTTACTGACAGGTGACCTTCCTGTAATAGACACATAAACATGGCAATATACTGACAGGTGACCATCCTGTACCAGAGACACAAACATCCCAATTTATTGACAGGTGACCTTCCAGTACCAGAGACACAATCGTCCCAATTTACTGACAGGTGACATTCCTGTACCAGAGACACAAACATCCCAAATTATTGACAGGTGATCTTCCTGTCCCAGAGACACAAACATCCCAATTTACTGACAGGTGACCTTCCTGTACGAGGGACACAAACATCCCAATTTACTGACAGGTGACCTTCCTGTACCAGAGACAAAAACATCCCAATTTACTGACAGGTGTCATTCCTGTACCAGTGACACAAACATCCCAATATACTGACAGGTGAACTTCCTGTACCAGAGACACAAACATCCCAATTTATTGACAGGTGACCTTCCTGTACCAGAGACAAAAACACCCCAAGTTACTGACAGGTGACCTTCCTGTACCAGAGACACAAACATCCCAATTTACTGACAGGTGACCTTCCAGTACCACAGAAACAAACATCCCAATTTACTGACAGGTGATCTTCCTGTACCAGGGACACAAACATTCCAATTTACTGACAGGTGACCTTCCTGTACCAGTGACACAAACATCCCAATTTATTGACAGGTGACCTTCCTGTACCAGAGACACAAACATCCCACTTTACTGACAGGTGACCTTCCTGTACCAGAGACACAAATATCCCAATGTATTGACAGGTGACATTCCTGGACCAGGGACACAAATGCCCCAATTTACTGACAGGTGACCTTCCTGTACCAGAGACACAAACATCCCAATTTTCTGACAGTTGATCTTCCTGTACCAGAGATACAATCATCCCAAATTACTGACAGTTGAACTTCCTGTACCAGAGAGACAATCATCCCAGATTACTGACAGGTGATCTTCCTGTACCAGAGACACAAGCATCCCAATTTACTGACAGGTGACCTTCCTGTACCAGTGACACAAACATCCCAGTTTTCTGACAGGTGACCTTCCTGTACCAGAGACACAAACATCCCAATTTACTGCCAGGTGGCCTTCCTGTACCAGAGACACAAACATCCCAATTTACTAACAGGTGACCTTCCTGTACCAGAGACTCAAACATCCCAATTTACTGGCAGGTGACCTTCATGTACCAGAGACACTAACATCCCAATTTACTGGCAGGTGACCTTCCTGTAGCAGAGACACAAACAGCCCAATTTACTGACAGGTATCCTACGCTACCGATGACACAAACGTCCTAATTTGCTGTCAGTTGTCCTTGCTGTCCCAATGATACTGACATTACTATCTACTGACAGGTAAGCATTAATTTCTCAGTCACGTGACACGAGCTTTGCTGATGCTGTGCCTTGAGTTTCTTTGCTACAAACGGTAATCTTCCTGAGAGCATCAACTCAATGTCTATCACAGGTTGTATTATAATGTCGTGATTTTTTTTATTGCATTAAGTGGAATAAGACTGTTAATTTATGCAGGCCTTTGGCGAGAGTATTGGGGCAAAGGGATGACTTTGGGATTGGTACAGGTTTATGGGGAGGAAGCAGGACCTTGGGAATAGTTTGAGATTATACAAAGGCTCTGTGGAGAGCACGGAGATTGAGATTGGTTTTGGACTGCTAAGGGGAGAGAGCATGGTGATGCAGTTCTATTTGGATTGATATAGGGCCATGGGTAGAGAGTGGGGTAGTCGGATTAGTTTTGGGATTTATACATGGCTGTGTGTAGAGAGCGCAAGTGTGATTAGTTTTGGATTGATACACGGCTATGGGGACAGAGTGGGCAGTGAAATTAGTTTGGGACTGGTACAGGGCTATAGGGAGAAAGCGGCACATTCAGGTTAAGTTTGTATTGATAGAGGGCTGGAAAGAGAGAACGGAACAATGGGAACTGTTTTCGATTGATCTATAATTGAAAACTAATCTCACCGTTCGCTTTGGAGTGTCCTGAGGTCGTGCAAGGCGCTATATGAATGTAAGTCTAATAGCCGGCACAGATATCGATGGGCCGAATGGTCCCGTTCTGTAAATTTAATTAATTCTATGGCTATTGCAAATCGATTTGAAATTAGATAACATGGCGCTGTACTATTTATGCAACCAAGTTATTCTTCTATACAAGAGTTTAGATTATCAATCGGAGCCCTTGTTTGCCAAGCGAAGTGGTGGGATTAAATAATTGGTAATAACGGCCACTTGTAATCTTCATCAGACCTCGATACCCTGAGATGAATTGATATTTTAATAACTTATGAACCAATTTAACCACTTTACATCCGGTAATTATAGAACTGGATCTGAAAGTTTAAAAGAAAAGCAAGTCTTGCCTTCATACAGCGCCTTTCCAGACCTCAGGACATCCCAAAGCTCTTTACAGCCAATGAAGTACTAGTGAAGTGCAGTCACTATTGTAATGTCGGTAGCGTGGCAGACAATTTGCGCAAATTAGTTGAAAGACACTGATTTAGGAACTTTGATAACTATGCCTTTCGCTTATATTAATTGAAACAATTGATCCTTTGCAAATATCCTCACAATAACAACCCTGAATCAGATTAATATTAACAATGATACAGCACAAATATTAACAGGAAACACCAAACGCAAGACTGGTTCTAATTCTGCAAAGGCCGCTGCCTGTCCACGCGTCAGTGCAATGCAGAGGCAACATTGTATATAGTTATAGTAACACATTGCGGATGTGGGGACAGAGATACTGATTTAAATGTAAACTGTTTAGGACAGTGAACTTAGGGAACTCTTTTTAAACAAAGGATTGTGAGGCTGTGTGACTCCTTATCAGAGGTAGTGACTGAGCAGAGACCGTGTTAATACTGAATAATAAATTAGAGGGGTGGTTTAATGAAGGGATAAAGAGATAAGGAAACAGGGCTGGTACATGGGATTAGGATAAACACCACCAGTGTACTAATGAATTCAAATAACCTATTTCCCTGCCATAAACTCCATATGGGCCTAGAAATTCGTCTCGGTGGTGGTGCAAAATGGGCGGTAGTGGATTGTCCGCCTGTTATACGCAGTGCCTAATATTCAAGTAATCAGAATTCTGCCTCCATCTGTAAGTGGCAGCAACATGTTATTGGTAATTTCGAAAATAATTGTTTCCAACACAATCTTACAGGGAAGGTTATCGAAGAAAAAAATTTAAAATTTTAAAGGGCTAGAAATTCGGCTCGGGCGGTGGCGCAATGTGGGCGGTATTGGATCGGCCGCCCATTAATGCAGCGCCTGATATTCAGTTCTGTTGCTGTCAATGAAACTGAATATCAGCCGCTGCGTATACAGGCGACCGATCCGACACTGCCCGTTTTTCGCCACCGGTGTGAGACTAATTTCTAGGTCTTAAAGAATATAAAGGGTTCCAGACACTGGGAGTAATCCTATACAAAGCATACTGGGGAGAAATTGGTCTTGGGCCGTAGCGCAAAACGGGCAGTAGAGTTTCTGCTGCCCGTTTTTCCCCTCCATTCGCCCAGGTGCAGAGGGATTGGAGGTCCATAGTGAAAAGGATGAGGCCAGGAAACTGGAAACTGTTAAAGTGGTGGAGGGCGTCAGAAGAATCATGGAGGCAGGTGGGAAGAGACTGGACAAGGGGAGAAAAAATAGAGTCGAGATATGAAGAGATAAGTACCGTGGGGCAAGAACGGGCCAAAACGATGGGTCTACCAGGGCAGTCCTGTTTTTCGATGTTGGGAAGGAGGTAAAAGCGGGCTGTGTGGGGTTGGCGAACTATGAGTTTGGCGGCCGTGGAGGGAAGATCTCCAGAGGAGATGATGTCAGTGACAGTCTTGGAAACGATGGCTTGCTGTTCGGTAGTGGGATCATGGTCCAGGTGAAGGTAGGAGGAGGTGTCGGAGAGTTGGCGTTCAGCCTCTGCTAGATAGAGGTCGGTTCGCCAAAGAACAACAGCACCACCCTTGTCAGCAGGTTTAAAGAAAATGTTGGGGTTGTATCTGAGACAATGGAGTGCTGCAAGTTCAGAGGGAGGTAGATTGGAGTGAGTGAGGAGAGCAGGGAAATAGAGATGGCCGATGCCACGGCGGCAGTTTCCAATTAAAAAAATCTAGAGAGGTTAACCTGTTTCTCGCTCAACAGATGCTGCCTGACCTGATGAGTATTTCCAGCATTTTGTTTTTATTTCAGATTTCCAGCATCTGCAGTATTTTGCTGTTGTAATTTTAAAAGTGATGAGCGTTACTGCCTCTACCATCCTTTCAGGCAGCAAGATCCCGACCCCCGCCACCCTCTGGGTGAAAATGGTTTGCTCAACTCCCCTCTAATCGTTCTAGGATTTACTTTAAATCATTGCCCTATGCTTATTGACCTATCTGCTATGGCAAATAGGTGCTTCATATCCACTAAATCTAGGCCATTCATATTTTTATACACCTCAATCAAGTCTCCCCTCACACTCCTCCATTACATAGAAAACAACCCCAGCCTATTCAATCTTTCCTCATAGCTAAAATTATCCAGTCCTGACTGTTGTGTATGTAACCGTTTACCTTTAAGGGAGCAAAAACATACAGGCTTTTGAAACATCTAATAGCACCAGTTAAACCAGTGGACCAGACCTTCGAAGAGATCGTAACAGTGTTGAAGGATCACTTGAACCCCACACCGTTGATGCTGGCTGAACGATTTAAATTTTACGCCAGAACCCAGAGGCAAGATGAAAGCAATGCGGAATACTTAGTCGAACTGCGTAAGCTAGCGAAATACTGCCAGTTTGGAGGGAATTTGATAGAGGCGCTGCGGGACAAGTTCACATGCGGATTGTCGAAAGAAAGCACGCAGAAGCCACTTCTGGAAGAAAACGACCTCACACTGGACAGGGCTGTCCTCATAGCTTCATCGCACGAAGCCGCAGCGAAAGGGACGGCGGAAATGCAGCTAAAGGCGGCGGCACTCGGGGTGGACCAAATTACAGCAAGTACTTCCAAATGCTACCGTTGTGGATAGACAACGCACGACCAGAATCAGTGCTGGTTTAAGAACCAAGAGTGCAGGAAATGTGGCAAACTGGGTCACATCGCGAAGGTATGCCGGTCCGGAAAGAAGACCAACAAGCAAAGGAAACCACCACCACAAGGAAAGTACAACAAGGTGCATCAGGTGGCTGAAAAGAGTTCAGACGAACAAAATTCAGACTCAGACCCAAACAGCCAGGAGCTGGATAGTCTGGGAATCCACAATGTGGGTAAAGTAACTGATCTACAGTTGATCTGGGTCACACTAAAAATAGCGGGAGTCCAAGTATGAATGGAGCTGGACACGGGATCAGCTGTATCCGTCATCAACCAAAAGGACTATCATCGGCTATTCTCTCACATACCCTTAAGAGATACCAAATTCGTATTACAGACATACACGGGGCATCATGTATACCCCCTGGGAAAAATACGAGTCAAGGTGAGAGATAGGGGTAAAGAACACCCACGAATGCATCTGTACGTACTACCTGAGGGAGGACCACCACTTCTGGGACGGGAGTGGATCAAGAAAATAGACATGGAATGGCACTACCGACAAGCAATGATGAGTGAGGACTCGGTGCAGACAAGCAGCTCAGAGTCCGAGCCGGAAGACGATAAGGCCAGCTTATGTATGAAAAACAAGGTTAACATGAACTCACGGAATAAGGTTGGGAAATCGATGGCGTGCATAAAGACAGAGAATTCTGAGTCTGTTCAAGCTACAGACATATGCATTACGGAGGAACACCGGACTAGAACTCAACGTTATGTCAAAGTACAACGACAATTAGAACAGTTGAGTGCCCGTCTCGTACAAGAGATGGAAAAGATGAAAAAGTTCTGGGACACCGAATGGGAGTCCCTGGAAAGACAACAGAGAAAGCTCGCTCAAGCAGAGAGCGACCATAGAGCCATCGTGGCCAAGTACCAATCACATCTCCCTGAGGCTGTTCAGGAACTAGAATATACACAGAACGATCCAAAGGAAGAGGAATCTTCAGGAAGTCAGGATGGTATTCCAGTTCACCTCTACGACTTGTTGCAAGCAGAGTGTAACGAGTTGAAAGAACAGTATGAACAGGCTCGGACTACAATCCTGGAAGGGGTTAACTTGGCAACTTCCGAAAAGCTCGTGTTAGTGAAAGCATATGAGCAACTAAAGGTTGAACATGAACGACTAAAGGTTGACCATAAGCAAGAATTACAAAGTCTGCAGGAAATGTTTGATGAGCTTCAGGCCAAGGCTGACTCATCGTTAGGGATTCAATCCATAGAAAAAAAATTAGTGGTGGAAGTCATACCAGAACAGGGAATACAGGATGTCCAAGAACTCGTTAAATTATTAAAGGAAACACAAAATAAATATGAAGCGGCAATGGCCGAGGTCCAACGACTTGAAGAACAGATGCGACTGGAAATCTTTTCAGTGGAAGAAAAGGGAACTGTAAGAAACACAGAGACCGTAAGAATGGGCCATGAACATGAGCTTAAATCGTCAGAGGAGAAGGGTTTGGAGCTCTCAAAAGTTATTGAAATAGCCGAGGTTGCAACACAGACTGAGAAGATGGCAGCAGAGCAACCCTTAGATACCAAAAGTACGCTGACTCATGTCAAGGTTGAACAACAGAACGCTGAAACAACTGCTCCGGTAGAGGGATTGAATAGTCCGATCAATCAATCTCCAAAGGAAGTTGAAGTATTAAAATCACAAATGAGGTCATTAGTAAACAACTTGCTGAAAGCCCAGAAAAAGTTAGAGGAAGCGGAACACGTGAAGAAGTCTCTTCAGGAAAGATGTCTGGATTTGGAACAAAAGCTGGCTGATGTCCAGCTGGGTAGGGAGGACATAGAAGACCCTCTCGCTGGCCTAGCTCAGGACGACACCGAATATTACCATGACCTGTCGGACGACTCCGAATATTACTATGTCCTGTCCTGCCCAACTTGTAACTTCGACTCCCACCATACAGAAATCATGGAGGAGCACCGAAAGTCTACGGAACATCGGGAGAAGGTGGCTCTACTATGGAAAAAGGAGGAAGAGAAGGAGGAACTGCGCATGCAGCTGGCAGCTGACAGTGGAGCCCAGAGAGTCTCAAAGAAGCAGAAAAGGAAAAGTCAAAACAGAAGATGACCCATCTGAACCATTATTACCTCTACCAGATCACACACGTGGTCCCTCCGAACGGAGCCAATTCAGTTCGGAAGTTCAAACTGTTAAATCTATGGAAGGACTATTGAATGAGTCACTCCAGCAATGTGAACCGACTACACCACAGAGACTGAATCTATGAACTGTTTTCCACAGAGACTGAATCTGTGATCTGTTTTGACATGAAGTTATATATGTTATTATGTTATGTTAAACATGAAGTTATATGACGTTGACTCCATCGAGAGTATATCTGTAAATTGTTATATGACGTTGACTCCATCGAGAGTATATCTGCAAACTGTTTATATAAAATTGAAGATTGTATGTTTAACGGGATTCTGTAAGTAATAAGCTAGGAAGGGAGGAGTGTTGTGTATGTAACCGTTTACCTTTAAGGGAACTATAGAATGTGACCATTCGCCTTTAAGAGCACTACTTTAGGGTGGCACTATTTATTGGCTCATGTATACTGGAATACCGATAGTGACCACACCAGTATATAAGGGTTGTGATACGTTAACTAGATCAGAAATCGCCCAGACCTCTGAATAGTAAAGACCTGTTTTGTTTGTACTTCTAAAGTCTCTGAAGTTATTTACTGCACAACCTACAGACTTTACACTGACAACATCCTCATAAATCTTCTCTGTACCTCCTCCAGTGTAATCACATATTTCCTGTAATGTGGTGAGCAGCACTGTAGGCAGTACTCTAGCTGTGACCTAACTAATGTTCCAGCATAAGCTCCCTGCTCTTTTTCTATGCCTCGGCTAATAGAGAAAAGTATCCCATACGCCTTCATAACCACCTTATCTACCTGCCCTGCTACCTTCAGGGATCTGTGGACGTGCACTCCAAGGTCCCGCTGTTCTTCTAAACGCCTCAGTATCCTACCATTAGTCGTGTATTCCCTTCCCTTGCTAGCCCTCCCAAATGCATTACCTGACCCCTCTCCTGATTGAATTCCATTGCCACATTTCTGCCCATTAATATCTTCCTGCAGTCTGCAGCTAGCTTCCTCAACATCAACAACACGGCCTATTTTTGTATCAGCTGCAAACTTCTTAATCATGCCCCCTATATTGAAGCCTAAATTATTGATGTACATCACAAAAAGCAAGGGACCCATTACTGAGCTCTGCGGTACCCCACTGGAAACAGCCTTATGGTCACAAAAACTCCCCTCGACCATTACTGGGAATTAGATTCTGTCTTTGGATTCAATAATAACGCTGCACATTTTACACAGAATTCAATCAGACAGTTGATTTTGCTCTCAGTCTGAAGTATAAGTTCTCTGTTTGTCTCTTCCTTACAGGGAACTTGATGACGATTGTGATCCTGCCTCGGGGAAGGTGCGGTCTCTCCAAATGTGTCTCCCGTTACCTGGTGCCCATGGTAGCGGCGGTTCTACTGGTCATTATCACTGATCTCATATTCAGGCAGATTCCTATTCGTTATTGGGATCAGTTTCAGTTCCTGTGGAAGATTAAAGTGTGTAACTCTGCTGAACTGGACATGTCCAACTGAAGGTAACCGTGATGAACTGGTCCTGTTCCCACTGAAAGTACCTGTGCTGAACTGGACTTGTGCACATTGAATGTAACCATGCTGAGCTGGACCTGTCCCCACTGAAATTCACTGTGCTGAACTGGAATTGTCCACACTGAATGTTTCTGTGCTGAAATGGAACTGTCCACACTGAATGCACTTTTGCTGAAATTGACCTGTCCACATTGAATGTAACTGTGCTGAACTGGACCTGTCCACACTGACTGCAACTGTGCTGAACTGGACCTGTCCACACAGAATTGAAATGGGCTGAACTGGGCATTCCACACTGTATGTAACTTTGCTGAACTGGACCTGTCCTCACTGAAATTAACTGTGCTGAACTGGACCTGTCCACACTGAATGTAACTGTACTGAACTGGATCTGTACACACTGAATGTAATTGTGCTGAACTGGACCTGTCCACACTGAATGTAACTGTGCTGAACTGGACCCGTCCACACTGAATGTAATGGTGCTGAGCAGGACCTGTCCACACTGAATGTAAATGTGCTGAACTGGACCTGTCCACACTGAATATAACTGTGCTGAACTGGACCTGTCCACACTGAATGTAACTGTACTGAACTAGATATGTACACACTGAATGTAATTGTGCTGAACTGGACCTGTCGACATTGAATATATCTGTGCTGAACTGGACCTGTCCACATTGAATGTAACGGTGCTGAAAAAGACCTGTCCACACTGAATATAAATGTGCTGAAATGGACAATTCCTCACTGAATGTAACTGTGCTGAACTGGACCTGACCACACTGACAGCAACTCTGCTGTAAAGGCACTCTCCACACGTAATGTAAATGTACTCAAATGGACCTGTCCACACTGAATGTAACTGTGCTGAACTGGATGTGTCCACACTGAATGTATCTGTACTAAACTTGACCTGTCTACTCTGAATGTAACCATGCTGAAATTTACATGGCCACAATTAATGTAACTGTGCTGAACTGGAGCTGTCCAGACTTAATGTATCTGTGCTGAAATAGACATGTCCACACTGAATGTAACTATGCTGAACTGGACCTGTTCACACTGATTGTAACTGTGCTGAACTGGATCTGTCCACATTGAATGTAACTCTGCTGAACTGAACGTGTCCGCAATGAATATAACTCTGCTGAAATGGACATGACCACACTGAATGTAACTCTGCTGAATTCGACATCTTCACACTGATGGTAACTGTGCAGAACTGGACCTGTCCACACTGAATGTAACTTTGCTCAACTGGACATGTCCACACTGAATGTAACTGTGCTGAACTGGACGTGTCTACATGATGCGCTATCAATTACTCATAAAAGACTGAGAGTTAAGAGAGTAACTAAAGGCTTTTATTAACAAAAGAATGAAGGTCTGCTTCGAGTGGTCGACCGGTCCAGAATACAAAGGGGCTGGGGAGCAGTCACCTTTATACTAGGACTTGTGGGAGGAGTCAGCCGAGGCATGTCCAGGCATGTACACAGTGGAATACAAACAGTGGTTTTCCACATTCGCCCCTTGTTTAAAATTGATTCCGGCGGGGTGAAGTGTATTAAAAGTTAGTGTATTGGAGTCTCTCCGGAGGTCTTGTCTGCCACTGTGATCGGCGTGGCGACAGCAGGGGTAGTGGAGCTTCCGGCGTCGAGTCCCGCGTAGGCTGTGGCACAGGCGTGTCGTCCTCGTAGATGTCGAGCGGGTCGCTGGGCCCAGGCCTGCCGTCTGCTGGGGCTGGATATCGGATCGTGGGGGGTGGGTAGTGAGCAGTGGGTTACTGCGGCCCCCGAGGGTGCAAGGTCTCTTATGGAGACTGTGTCCTCCCGCCGTCCGGGTATGCAATCTAAGCATACTGGGGGTTGGCGTGGAGGAGGTCGACCCTCTCGACCAGGGGGTCCGTTTTATGGGTCCTCACGTGCCTTCTCAGTAGGACCGGCCCTGGGGACGTCAGCCATGGCGGTAGCGATGTCCCCGATGTGGACTTCCTTGGGAAGACAAACATTTTCTCATGAGGGGTGGCATTAGTGGCAGTGCAGAGCAGTGACCGAATAGAGTGGAGCGCATCGGGGAGCACATCCTGCCAGCGGGAGGTTGGAAGGCCCCTAGACTTTAAGGCTAGCAGGGCGGCCTTCCAAACTGTCGCATTTTCTCTTTCCAACTGTCCTTTCCCCCGGGTGTTGTAACTGGTGGTCCTGCTTGTGGCAATAGCCATAGTTAGCAGGTACTGATGGAGTTCGTCGCTCATAAACAATGAGCCCCGGTCGCTATGGATATAGCTGGGGAAACCGAACAGGGTGAAGAGGTCGTTCAGACATTTAATGACCGTGGCACTGGTCATGTCCAGGCAGGGGATGGCGAACGGGAAACGGGAGTACTCATCAATAATATTGAGGAAGTACACATTGTGGTCGGAGGAGGGGAGAGGCCCTTTAAAATCAACGCTCAGGCGCTCGAAGAGGCGAGTGGCTTTTATCAGGTGGGCCCTGTCTGGTCTATAAAAGTGCGGTTTGCACTCAGCGCAGACTTGGCAGTTCCTGGTCATGGTCCTGACCTCCTCAATAGTGTAAGGCATGTTGCGGGCCTTGATGAAGTGGAAGAACCTGGTGACCCCCGGATGGCAGAGGTCATTGTGGAGTGCCCGCTGTCTATCGATCTGCGCGCTGGCGCAGGTGCCACGCGATAGCGCATCAGGGGGTTGATTGAGCTTCCCGGGCCGGTACAAGATCTCGTAATTGTAGGTGGAAAGTTCGATTCTCCACCTCAAGATCTTGTCATTTTTGATTTTGCCCCTCTGCTTGTTGTTGAACATGAAAGCAACTGAACGCTGGTCAGTGAGCAGGGTAAATCGTTTTCCAGCCAGGTAGTGCCTCTAATGATGCACAGCCTCCACAATCGCCTGGGCCTCCTTCTCAACAGCGGAGTGTCTGGTCTCCGGGCCTTGGAGGGTTCATGAAAAAAAGGCCACGGGTCTCCCCGCCTAATTGAGGGTAGCGGCCAGGGCAAAGTCGGACGCGTCGCTTTCCACCTGGAAGGGGATGGATTCGTCCACTGCGTGCATGGTGGCTTTGGCAATGTCCTCCTTGATACGGTGGAAGGCTAAGCAGGCCTCTGCCGTCAAGGGAAAAGAGGTGGACTTGATCAGCGGACGGGCCTTGTCCGCATAGTAGGGGACCCACTGGGCGTAATAGGAGAAAAACCCTAGGCACCTCTTCAGGGCCTTGAGGCAGTGGGGCAGTGGGAGTTCCATAAGGGGACGCATCCGGTCGGGGTCGGGGCCGATGACTCCGTGTTCCACAACACAGCCAAGGATGGCGAGGCGGGTTGTGCGGAATATGCACTTCTCCTTGTTATATGTCAGGTTCAGGAGTTGGGCGGTGCGGAGGAATTTTTCGAGGTTTGCATCATGGTCCTGCAAGTCACGGCCACAGATGGTCACATTGTCCAGATATGGGAAAGTGGCCTGCAACGCATTTTGAACTACCATCCGGTCCATCTCCCTTTGGAAGACGGAGACCCCGTTGGTGACGCCAAAGGGAACCCTAAGGAAGTGATAGAGGCTGCCGTTTGCCTCAAAGGCAGTATACTGGTGGTCCTCAGGGCGGATAGGGAGCTGGTGGTACGCTGATTTCAGGTCAATGGTCGAGAAGACGCGGTACTGCGCGATCTGGTTGAACATATCAGCTATGCGGGGGAGTGGGTAGGCACCCAGCAGGGTGTAGCGATTTATTGTCTGGCTGTAGTCCATGACCAGGCGCTGCTTCTCGCTGGTCTTAACGACCACAACCTGGGCTCGCCAGGGGCTGGTGCTGCCCTCAATAATCCCTTCCTTCAGGAGCCGCTCCACTTCGGTTTTAATGAAAACCCTGTCCCCGGCACTGTATCGCCTGCTCTTTGTGGCGATGGGCTTACAGTCGGGGGTGAGGTTAGCAAAGAGTGGGGGGGTGGGTGACTCTGAGTGTGGAGAGGTTGCACCTGGTGCGCGGCGGGCAATTTGGAAGCTGCTGGCTGCCGACTGTGAGTGGGGGTAGGGGTCCACCGTACGCCATCGTAACACTTTTAAGGTGGCACTGAAAATCTAACCCCAGCAGGACGGCAGCGCAGAGGTCGGGCAGGACCAGAAGTTTAAAATGATCGTACACAGTCCCGTCTACTACGAGTGTCACCATGCAGTAGCCGCCGATGTCCGCCGACTGGGACTCGGAGGCCATAGAAATCCGCTGGTGCGCAGGCAGGACTGGGAGAGAGCAGCGCCGCACCATGTCGGGGTGGATGAAGCTCTCCGTGCTCCCAGAGTCAAAAAGGCAGATTGTATCGTGACCATTTACCTTAATGTCCATTGTGGAACTGGCCAGCTGGTGCGGTCTCGCTTGGTCCAGTGTAACGGATGCCAGCGTAGGGGTCGGTGTTTCGCTGCGGGTATCAGATGAGGCGGTGTTGGGGGCCTGCTGCGTTCTGGCTGTCATCCAAGATGGCGGCGTCCATGATCCCCATGTGGCTGGAGGCGTCCAAAATGGCTGCTGTACCGGTGGTTCGCACATGGCCGGGGAGGCCCAAGATGGCGGCCCGCATGGCCCACACGTGGCGCTGCTGGGGTTCGGGGTGGCTTTGGCCCTGCAGACGCTAGCGTAGTGTCCCTTCTTCCCGCAGCCCAAGCAGATCGCGTTTTTCGCCGGGCAGCGCGCTCTGGGGTGTTTTGCCTGGCCACAGAAGTAGCATTTCTGGCCTTGGGGCACTGCTGTCTGGCCTTGGGACACTGCTGCGGTAGCTGGGCCATTGCTGGGGTGTGGCTGGGGTGGCACGGTGCTATGAGGCGGTCCTACCGTGTCCCAGGCTGTCATTCGCCGCGGCGTCCACGGTGCAGAGGAGTAGGCATCCATGCCCCGGTAGGCTGCATGCAATGATAGTGCGAGTTCAGAGGCCTTGTTGAGGTCGAGGTCACTCTGCTCCAGCAGTCGCTGTCGGGTGTAATTGGATGTGTGGCCTGCTACAAAAGCGTCCTGGATAAGTTCCTCTGTGTACACGGTGGCCTTTACATCCTTACAACCACAGGCCCGGCCAAGCACAGACAGCGCCTGAAGGTATTCCACGTTCGATTCCCCAGGTTGTTGTTTACGACTCCCCAGAAGGTGCCTGGCGTACACTTCGTTCACTGGGTGCGTGTACTGGTCCTTGAGGAGCTTGATAGCGTCCGCGTACGAGGTCGCGTCCTGGATGACCGAGTACACTCGGTGGTTCACTTTGGAGGTCAGGACATCCAGTTTGTCCTCGTCCGATTTCATTGCTGCAGAGGCGGTCAGGAATTTTTCGAAACACTTAAGCCAGTGAGTAAACTTGGTGGATGAGTCCGCCTCCCGATGATCTAAGTCCAGGCATGCTGGTGTGAGGATCTTCTCCATTATAAAAATTTTGTTAATAAAATTGAAGCGCTATCAATTACTCATAAAAGACTGAGAGTTAAGAGAGTAACTAAAGGCTTTTATTAACAAAAGAATGAAGGTCTGCCTCGAGTGGTCGACCGGTCCAGAATACAAAGGGGCTGGGGAGCAGTCACCTTTATACTAGGACTTGTGGGAGGAGTCAGCCGAGGCATGTCCAGGCATGTACACAGTGGAATACAAACAGTGGTTTACCACACTACACTGAATGTATCTGTCCTCAACTGGACCTCTCTACTCTGAATGTAACCGTGATGAACTGTACCTGGCCACAATGAATGTAACTGTGCTCAACTGGACATGTCCACACTGATTGTAACTGTCCTGAACTGGACCTGTCCCGACTGAATGTACCTGTGCTGAAATGGACAAGTCCACACTGAATGTAACAATGCTGAACTGGACCTGTCCACACTGAATGTAACTGTGCTGAACTGGACCTGTCCACACTGATTGTAACTGTGCTGAACTGGATCTGTCCACACTGAATGTAACTGTGCTGAACTGGAAGTGTCCACACTGTAAGTAACTGTGCTGACCTGGACATGGCCACACTGAATGTAACTGTGCTGAACAGGACATGTCCATATTGAATGTAATGGAGCTGAAATGTACCTGTCCACACTGAATGTAACTGTGCTGTACTGGACAAGTTCTTATTGAATGTAAATCTGCTGAATTGGAACTGTCCACACTGAATGTTACTATGCTGAACTGGACCTGTCCACACTGAATGGAACTATGCTGAACTGGACCTGTCCACATTGAATGGAACTATGCTGAACTGGACCTGTCCACACTGAATGGAACTATGCTGAACTGGACCTGTCCACACTGAATGGAACTGTGCTGAACGGGACATGTCCTCATTGAATGTAACTGTGCTGAACTGGATGTGTCCACACTGAATGTATCTGTACTGAACTGGACCTGTCTACTCTGAATGTAACCATGCTGAAATTTACATGGCCACAATTAATGTAACTGTGCTAAACTGGAGCTGTCCAGACTTAATGTATCTGTGCTGAAATGGACATGTCCACACTGAATGTAAATCTGCTGAACTGGACCTGTCCACACTGGATGGAACTATGCTGAACTGGACCTGTCCACACTGAATGGAACTATGCTGAACTGGACCTGTCCACACTGAATGTTACTGTGCTGAACTGGACCTGTCCACACTGAATGGAACTGCTGAGATTGACCTTAACACACTGAGAGTAACTGTGCTGATCTGGACCTCTCCACACTAAATGTAACTGTGCTGAACTGCGCCTGTCCACACTTTATGTAAATGTGCTGAAATGGACGTTTCCACAATGAATGTAACCGTGCTGAACGGGACCTGTCCAGTCTGAATTTTACTATGCTGAATAGGACCTGTCCGCACTGAATGGAACTGTGCTGAACGGGACATGTCCACATTGAATGTAACTGTGCTGAACTGGACATGTCCACACTGAATGTAACAGTGCTGACATGGACCTGTGCACAATTAATGTAACATTGCTGAACTGGACCTCTGCACATTGAATGTAATTACACTGAACTGGACCTGCCCACACTGAATGTAACTGTGCTGAACTGGACATGTCCTCACTGAATGTAACTTTGCTGAACTGGACATGTCCACACTGAATGTAACTGTGCTGAACTGGACCTTTCCACAAAGAATTTAACTGTGCTGATCTGGACCTCTCCACACTGAATGTAACTGTGCTTAGCTGGACCTGACCACACTGAATTTATCTGTGCTGAACTGAACCTGTCCACACTGTATGTAACTCTGCTGAACAGGACATGTCCAAATGAAGGTAACCGTGCTGAACTGGTCCTGTCCCCACTGAAAGTAACTTTGCTGAACTGGACCTGTGCTCACTGAAATTAACTGTGCTGAACTGGACCTGTCCACGCTGAATTTAACTGTACTGAACTGGATATGTACACACTGAATGTAATTGAGCTGAACTGGACCTGTCCACACTGAATGTAACTGTGCTGAACTGGACCCATCCAGACTGAATGTAATGGTGCTGAGCAGGGCCTGTCCACACTGAATGTAAATGTGCTGAACTGGGCCTGTCCGCACTGAATATAACTGTGCTGAACTGGACCTGTCCACACTGAATGTAACTGTGCTGAACTATATCTGTCCTCACTGAAAGTAACTGTGCTGAACTGAACTTGTCCACACTGAATGTAACTGTGCTGAACTGGATATGTACACACTGAATATAATTGTGCTGAACTGGACTTGTCCGCATTGAATATATCTGTGCTGAATTGGACCTGTCCACGTTGAATGTAATGGTGCTCAAAAAGACCTGTCCACACTGAACATAAATGTGCTGAACTGGACAAGTCCTCACTGATTGTAACTGTGCTGAACTGGACCTGACCACACTGACTGCAACTCTGCTGTAAAGGCACTCTCCACACTTAATGTAAATGTGCTGAAATGGACCTGTCCACTCTGAATGTAACTCTGCTGAACTGGATGTGTCCACACTGAATGTATCTGTACTGAACTGGACCTGTCTACTCTGAATGTCACCATGCTGAAAATTACATGGCCACAATTAATGTAACTGTGCTGAACTGGAGCTGTCCAGACAAAATGAATCTGTGCTGAAATGGACATGTCCACACTGAATGTAACTAGGCTGAACTGGACCTGTTCACACTGATTGTAACTGTGCTGAACTGGATCTGTCCACACTGAATGTAACTGTGCTGAACTGAACGTGTCCGCAATGAATGTAATGCTGCTGAAATGGATATGTCCACACTGAATGTAACTGAGCTGAATTCGACCTCTTCACACTGAAGGTAACTGTGCAGAACTGGACCTGTCCGCACTGAATGTAACTTTGCTCAACTGGACATGCCCACACTGAATGTTACTGTGCTGAACTGGACATGTCTACACTGAATATATCTGTCCTGAACTGGACCTCTCTACTCTGAATGTAACCGTGATGAACTTTACCTGGCCACAATGAATGTAACTGTGCACAACTGGAGATGTCCACACTGATTGTAACTGTCCTGAACTGGACCTGTCCCGACTGAATGTGCCTGTGCTGAAATGGACAAGTCCACACTGAATGTAACTGTGCTGAACTGGACCTGTCCACACTGAATGTAACTGTGCTGAACTGGACGTGTCCACACTGATTGTAACTGTGCTGAACTGGAAGTTTCCACACTGTAAGTAACTATGCTGACCTGGACATGGCCACACTGAATGTAACTGTGCTGAACTGGAAGTGTCCACACTGTAAGTAACTGTGCTGACCTGGACATGGCCACACTGAATGTAACTGTGCTGAACAGGACATGTCCATATTGAATGTAATGGAGCTGAACTTTATCTGTCCACACTGAATGTAACTGTGCTGTACTGGACAAGTTCTTATTGAATGTAAATCTGCTGAATTGGAACTGTCCACACTGTATGTTACTATGCTGAACAGGACCTGTCCACACTGAATGTAACTGTGCTGAACGGGACATGTCCTCATTGAATCTAACTGTGCTGAACTGGACCTGTCCACACTAAATGTAACTGTGCTGAACTGCACCTGCCCACACTTTATGTAAATGTGCTGAAATGGACGTTTCCACAATGAATGTAACCGTGCTGAACGGGACCTGTCCAGTCTGAATTTTACTATGCTGAATAGGACCTGACTGCACTGAATGGAACTGAGCTGAACGGGACATGTCCTCATTGAATGTAACTGTGCTGAACTGGACATGTCCACACTGATTCTAACTGTGCTGACATGGACCTGTGCACAATTAATGTAACATTGCTGAACTGGACCTCTGCACATTGAATGTAATAACGCTGAATTGGACCTGCCCACCCTGAACGTAACTGTGCTGAACTGGACCTGTCCACAATAAATTTAACTGTGCTGATCTGGACTTCTCCACACGGTATGTAACTGTGCTTAGCTGGAACTGACCACACTGAATTTATCTGTGCTGAACTGGGCCTGTCCACACTGTATGTAACTTTGCTGAACTGGACATGTCCAAATGAAGGTAACCATGCTGAACTGGTCCTGTCCCCACTGGAAGCAACTGTGCTGAACTGGACTTGTCCACACTGAATGTAACCGTGCTGAGCTGGATCTGTCCCCTCTAAAATTAATTGTGCTGAACTGGACTTGTCCACACTGAATGTATCTGTGCTGAAATGGAACTGTCCACACTGAATGCAATATTGCTGCAATTAACCTGTCCACATTGAATGTAACTGTGCTGAACCGAACCTGTCCACGCTGACTGTAACATTGTTGAACTGGACTTGTCCACATTGAATGGAAATGGGCTGAACTGGACATGTCTTCACTGAATGTAACTTTGCTGAACTAGACCTGTCCTCACTGAAATTAACTGTGCTGAACTGGACCTGTCCACACTGATAGTAACTGTGCTGAACTGGAATTGTCCACACTGAATGTAACCGTGCTGAGCTGGAACTGTCCCCAATAAAATTAACTGTGCTGAACTGGACTTGTCCACACTGAATTTATCTGTGCAGAAATGGAACTGTCCACACTGAATGCAATATTGCTGCAATTGACCTGTCCACATTGAATGTAACTGTGCTGACCTGGACCTGTCCACACTGACTGTAACATTGCTGTACTGGACTTGTACACACTGAATGGAAATGTGCTGAACTGGAAATGTCCACACTGAATGTAACTTTGCTGAACTGGACCTGTCCTCACTGAAAGTAACTGTGCTGAACTGGACCTGTCCGCACTGAATGTAACTATACTGAACTGGATATGTACACACTGAATGTAATTGTGATGAAATGGACCTGTCCACACTGAATGTAACTGTGCTGAGCTGGACCTGTCCACACTGAATATAATGGTGCTGGACTGCACCTGCCCACATTGAATGCAACAGTGCTGAACTGGACCTGTCCACACTGACTGTAACAGTGCCAAACTGGACTTGTCTACACTGAATGGAAATGGGCTAAACTGGACATGTCCACACTGAATGTAACTTTGCTGAACTGGGCCTGTCCTCACTGAAAGTAACTGTGCTGAACTGGACCTGTCCACACTGAATGTAACTGTACTGAACTGGATATGTACACACTGAATGTAATTGTGATGAAGTGGATCTGTCCACACTGAATGTAATGGTGCTGGACTATACCTGGCAACATTGAATGCAACTGTGCTGAACCGGACATGTCCACACTGAATGTAAATGTGCTGGACTGCACATGTCTACACTGACTGTAACATTGCTGAACTGGACTTGTCCACGCTGAATGTAACTGTGCTAAACTGGACCTGTCCACACTGAATGTAATTGTGCTGAACTGGACCTCTCCACTCTGAAAGTAATTGGTGAACTGGAACTGTCCACACTGAAAGTAACTGTGCTGAACTGGTAATGTACACACTGAATGTAACCGTGCTGGGCTTGACCTTTCCGCACTGAAATTAGATTTGCTGAAATGGAACTGTCCACCCTGCGTGTAACTGTGCTAAACTGGACCTGTCCACATTGAAAGTAACGGTGCTGAACAAGACCTGTCCACACTGAATAAAATGTGCTAAACTGGACCTGGCCACACTGAATTTAACTGTGCTGAACTGGACGTGTCCACGCTGATTGTAACTGTGCTGAACTGGATCTGTCCACACTGAATGTAACTGTGCTGAACTGGAAGTGTCCACACTGTAAGTAACTGTGCTGACCTGGACATGGCCACACTGAATGTAACTGTGCTGAACAGGACATGTCCATATTGAATGTAATGGAGCTGAAATTTACCTGTCCACACTGAATGTATCTGTGCTGTACTGGACAAGTTCTTATTGAATGTAAATCTGCTGAATTTGAACTGTCCACACTGAATGTTACTATGCTGAAGTGGACCTGTCCACACTGAATGGAACTATGCTGAACTGGACCTGTCCACATTGAATGGAACTATGCTGAACTGGACCTGTCCACACTGAATGGAACTATGCTGAACTGGACCTGTCCACACTGAATGGAACTGTGCTGAACGGGACATGTCCTCATTGAATGTAACTGTGCTGAACTGGATGTGTCCACACTGAATGTATCTGTACTGAACTGGACCTGTCTACTCTGAATGTAACCATGCTGAAATTTACATGGCCACAATTAATGTAACTGTGCTAAACTGGAGCTGTCCAGACTTAATGTATCTGTGCTGAAATGGACATGTCCACACTGAAAGTAAATCTGCTGAACTGGACCTGTCCACACTGAATGGAACTATGCTGAACTGGACCTGTCCACACTGAATGGAACTATGCTGAACTGGACCTGTCCACACTGAATGTTACTGTGCTGAACTGGACCTGTCCACACTGAATGGAACTGCTGAGATTGACCTTAACACATTGAGAGTAACTGTGCTGATCTGGACCTCTCCACACTAAATGTAACTGTGCTGAACTGCGCCTGTCCACACTTTATGTAAATGTGCTGAAATGGACGTTTCCACAATGAATGTAACCGTGCTGAACGGGACCTGTCCAGTCTGAATTTTACTCTGCTGAATAGGACCTGTCCGCACTGAATGGAACTGTGCTGAATGGGACATGTCCACATTGAATGTAACTGTGCTGAACTGGACATGTCCACACTGAATGTAACAGTGCTGACATGGACCTGTGCACAATTAATGTAACATTGCTGAACTGGACCTCTGCACATTGAATGTAATTACACTGAACTGGACCTGCCCACACTGAATGTAACAGTGCTGAACTGGACATGTCCTCACTGAATGTAACTTTGCTGAACTGGACATGTCCACACTGAATGTAACTGTGCTGAACTGGACCTTTCCACAAAGAATTTAACTGTGCTGATCTGGACCTCTCCACACTGAATGTAACTGTGCTTAGCTGGACCTGACCACACTGAATTTATCTGTGCTGAACTGAACCTGTCCACACTGTATGTAACTCTGCTGAACAGGACATGTCCAAATGAAGGTAACCGTGCTGAACTGGTCCTGTCCCCACTGAAAGTAACTTTGCTGAACTGGACCTGTGCTCACTGAAATTAACTGTGCTGAACTGGACCTGTCCACGCTGAATTTAACTGTACTGAACTGGATATGTACACACTGAATGTAATTGAGCTGAACTGGACCTGTCCACACTGAATGTAACTGTGCTGAACTGGACCCATCCAGACTGAATGTAATGGTGCTGAGCAGGGCCTGTCCACACTGAATGTAAATGTGCTGAACTGGGCCTGTCCGCACTGAATATAACTGTGCTGAACTGGACCTGTCCACACTGAATGTAACTGTGCTGAACTATATCTGTCCTCACTGAAAGTAACTGTGCTGAACTGAACTTGTCCACACTGAATGTAACTGTACTGAACTGGATATGTACACACTGAATATAATTGTGCTGAACTGGACTTGTCCGCATTGAATATATCTGTGCTGAATTGGACCTGTCCACGTTGAATGTAATGGTGCTGAAAAAGACCTGTCCACACTGAACATAAATGTGCTGAACTGGACAAGTCCTCACTGATTGTAACTGTGCTGAACTGGACCTGACCACACTGACTGCAACTCTGCTGTAAAGGCACTCTCCACACTTAATGTAAATGTGCTGAAATGGACCTGTCCACTCTGAATGTCACCATGCTGAAATTTACATGGCCACAATTAATGTAACTGTGCTGAACTGGAGCTGTCCAGACAAAATGAATCTGTGCTGAAATGGACATGTCCACACTGAATGTAACTAGGCTGAACTGGACCTGTTCACACTGATTGTAACTGTGCTGAACTGGATCTGTCCACACTGAATGTAACTGTGCTGAACTGAACGTGTCCGCAATGAATGTAATGCTGCTGAAATGGACATGTCCACACTGAATGTAACTGAGCTGAATTCGACCTCTTCACACTGAAGGTAACTGTGCAGAACTGGACCTGTCCACACTGAATGTAACTTTGCTCAACTGGACATGCCCACACTGAATGTTACTGTGCTGAACTGGACGTGTCTACACTGAATATATCTGTCCTGAACTGGACCTCTCTACTCTGAATGTAACCGTGATGAACTGTACCTGGCCACAATGAATGTAACTGTGCACAACTGGAGATGTCCACACTGATTGTAACTGTCCTGAACTGGACCTGTCCCGACTGAATGTGCCTGTGCTGAAATGGACAAGTCCACACTGAATGTAACTGTGCTGAACTGGACGTGTCCACACTGATTGTAACTGTGCTGAACTGGAAGTTTCCACACTGTAAGTAACTATGCTGACCTGGACATGGCCACACTGAATGTAACTGTGCTGAACTGGAAGTGCCCACACTGTAAGTAACTGTGCTGACCTGGACATGGCCACACTGAATGTAACTGTGCTGAACAGGACATGTCCATATTGAATGTAATGGAGCTGAACTTTATCTGTCCACACTGAATGTAACTGTGCTGTACTGGACAAGTTCTTATTGAATGTAAATCTGCTGAATTGGAACTGTCCACACTGTATGTTACTATGCTGAACAGGACCTGTCCACACTGAATGTAACTGTGCTGAACGGGACATGTCCTCATTGAATCTAACTGTGCTGAACTGGACCTGTCCACACTAAATGTAACTGTGCTGAACTGCACCTGCCCACACTTTATGTAAATGTGCTGAAATGGACGTTTCCACAATGAATGTAACCGTGCTGAACGGGACCTGTCCAGTCTGAATTTTACTATGCTGAATAGGACCTGACTGCACTGAATGGAACTGAGCTGAACGGGACATGTCCTCATTGAATGTTACTGTGCTGAACTGGACATGTCCACACTGATTCTAACTGTGCTGACTTGGACCTGTGCACAATTAATGTAACATTGCTGAACTGGACCTCTGCACATTGAATGTAATAACGCTGAATTGGACCTGCCCACCCTGAACGTAACTGTGCTGAACTGGACCTGTCCACAATGAATTTAACTGTGCTGATCTGGACTTCTCCACACGGTATGTAACTGTGCTTAGCTGGAACTGACCACACTGAATTTATCTGTGCTGAACTGGGCCTGTCCACACTGTATGTAACTTTGCTGAACTGGACATGTCCAAATGAAGGTAACCATGCTGAACTGGTCCTGTCCCCACTGGAAGCAACTGTGCTGAACTGGACTTGTCCACACTGAATGTAACCGTGCTGAGCTGGATCTGTCCCCTCTAAAATTAATTGTGCTGAACTGGACTTGTCCACACTGAATGTATCTGTGCTGAAATGGAACTGTCCACACTGAATGCAATATTGCTGCAATTAACCTGTCCACATTGAATGTAACTGTGCTGAACCGAACCTGTCCACGCTGACTGTAACATTGTTGAACTGGACTTGTCCACATTGAATGGAAATGGACTGAACTGGACATGTCTTCACTGAATGTAACTTTGCTGAACTAGACCTGTCCTCACTGAAATTAACTGTGCTGAACTGGACCTGTCCACACTGATAGTAACTGTGCTGAACTGGACTTGTCCACACTGAATGTAACCGTGCTGAGCTGGAACTGTCCCCAATAAAATTAACTGTGCTGAACTGGACTTGTCCACACTGAATTTATCTGTGCTGAAATGGAACTGTCCACACTGAATGCAATATTGCTGCAATTGACCTGTCCACATTGAATGTAACTGTGCTGACCTGGACCTGTCCACACTGACTGTAACATTGCTGTACTGGACTTGTACACACTGAATGGAAATGTGCTGAACTGGAAATGTCCACACTGAATGTAACTTTGCTGAACTGGACCTGTCCTCACTGAAAGTAACTGTGCTGAACTGGACCTGTCCGCACTGAATGTAACTATACTGAACTGGATATGTACACACTGAATGTAATTGTGATGAAATGGACCTGTCCACACTGAATGTAACTGTGCTGAGCTGGACCTGTCCACACTGAATATAATGGTGCTGGACTGCACCTGCCCACATTGAATGCAACAGTGCTGAACTGGACCTGTCCACACTGACTGTAACAGTGCCGAACTGGACTTGTCTACACTGAATGGAAATGGGCTAAACTGGACATGTCCACACTGAATGTAACTTTGCTGAACTGGGCCTGTCCTCACTGAAAGTAACTGTGCTGAACTGGACCTGTCCACACTGAATGTAACTGTACTGAACTGGATATGTACACACTGAATGTAATTGTGATGAAGTGGATCTGTCCACACTGAATGTAATGGTGCTGGACTATACCTGGCAACATTGAATGCAACTGTGCTGAACCGGACATGTCCACACTGAATGTAAATGTGCTGGACTGCACATGTCTACACTGACTGTAACATTGCTGAACTGGACTTGTCCACGCTGAATGTAACTGTGCTAAACTGGACCTGTCCACACTGAATGTAACTGTGCTGAACTGGACCTCTCCACTCTGAAAATAATTGGTGAACTGGACCTGTCCACACTGAAAGTAACTGTCCTGAACTGGTAATGTACACACTGAATGTAACCGTGCTGGGCTTGACCTTTCCGCACTGAAATTAGATTTGCTGAAATGGAACTGTCCACCCTGCGTGTAACTGTGCTAAACTGGACCTGTCCACATTGAAAGTAACGGTGCTGAACAAGACCTGTCCACACTGAATAAAATGTGCTAAACTGGACCTGGCCACACTGAATTTAACTGTGCTGAACTGGACGTGTCCACACTGATTGTAACTGTGCTGAACTGGATCTGTCCACACTGATTGTAACTGTGCTGAACTGGAAGTGTCCACACTGTAAGTAACTGTGCTGACCTGGACATGGCCACACTGAATGTAACTGTGCTGAACAGGACATGTCCATATTGAATGTAATGGAGCTGAAATTTACCTGTCCACACTGAATGTAACTGTGCTGTACTGGACAAGTTCTTATTGAATGTAAATCTGCTGAATTTGAACTGTCCACACTGAATGTTACTATGCTGAACTGGACCTGTCCACACTGAATGGAACTATGCTGAACTGGACCTGTCCACATTGAATGGAACTATGCTGAACTGGACCTGTCCACACTGAATGGAACTATGCTGAACTGGACCTGTCCACACTGAATGGAACTGTGCTGAACGGGACATGTCCTCATTGAATGTAACTGTGCTGAACTGGATGTGTCCACACTGAATGTATCTGTCCTGAACTGGACCTGTCTACTCTGAATGTAACCATGCTGAAATGTACATGGCCACAATTAATGTAACTGTGCTAAACTGGAGCTGTCCAGACTTAATGTATCTGTGCTGAAATGGACATGTCCACACTGAAAGTAAATCTGCTGAACTGGACCTGTCCACACTGAATGGAACTATGCTGAACTGGACCTGTCCACACTGAATGGAACTATGCTGAACTGGACCTGTCCACACTGAATGTTACTGTGCTGAACTGGACCTGTCCACACTGAATGGAACTGCTGAGATTGACCTTAACACATTGAGAGTAACTGTGCTGATCTGGACCTCTCCACACTAAATGTAACTGTGCTGAACTGCGCCTGTCCACACTTTATGTAAATGTGCTGAAATGGACGTTTCCACAATGAATGTAACCGTGCTGAACGGGACCTGTCCAGTCTGAATTTTACTCTGCTGAATAGGACCTGTCCGCACTGAATGGAACTGTGCTGAACGGGACATGTCCACATTGAATGTAACTTTGCTGAACTGGACATGTCCACACTGAATGTAACAGTGCTGACATGGACCTGTGCACAATTAATGTAACATTGCTGAACTGGACCTCTGCACATTGAATGTAATTACACTGAACTGGACCTGCCCACACTGAATGTAACTGTGCTGAACTGGACATGTCCACACTGAATGTAACTGTGCTGAACTGGACCTTTCCACAAAGAATTTAACTGTGCTGATCTGGACCTCTCCACACTGAATGTAACTGTGCTTAGCTGGACCTGACCACACTGAATTTATCTGTGCTGAACTGGTCCTGTCCCCACTGAAAGTAACTTTGCTGAACTGGACCTGTGCTCACTGAAATTAACTGTGCTGAACTGGACCTGTCCACGCTGAATTTAACTGTACTGAACTGGATATGTACACACTGAATGTAATTGAGCTGAACTGGACCTGTCCACACTGAATGTAACTGTGCTGAACTGGACCCATCCAGACTGAATGTAATGGTGCTGAGCAGGGCCTGTCCACACTGAATGTAAATGTGCTGAACTGGGCCTGTCCGCACTGAATATAACTGTGCTGAACTGGACCTGTCCACACTGAATGTAACTGTGCTGAACTATATCTGTCCTCACTGAAAGTAACTGTGCTGAACTGAACTTGTCCACACTGAATGTAACTGTACTGAACTGGATATGTACACACTGAATATAATTGTGCTGAACTGGACTTGTCCGCATTGAATATATCTGTGCTGAATTGGACCTGTCCACGTTGAATGTAATGGTGCTGAAAAAGACCTGTCCACACTGAACATAAATGTGCTGAACTGGACAAGTCCTCACTGATTGTAACTGTGCTGAACTGGACCTGACCACACTGACTGCAACTCTGCTGTAAAGGCACTCTCCACACTTAATGTAAATGTGCTGAAATGGACCTGTCCACTCTGAATGTCACCATGCTGAAATTTACATGGCCACAATTAATGTAACTGTGCTGAACTGGAGCTGTCCAGACAAAATGAATCTGTGCTGAAATGGACATGTCCACACTGAATGTAACTAGGCTGAACTGGACCTGTTCACACTGATTGTAACTGTGCTGAACTGGATCTGTCCACACTGAATGTAACTGTGCTGAACTGAACGTGTCCGCAATGAATGTAATGCTGCTGAAATGGACATGTCCACACTGAATGTAACTGAGCTGAATTCGACCTCTTCACACTGAAGGTAACTGTGCAGAACTGGACCTGTCCACACTGAATGTAACTTTGCTCAACTGGACATGCCCACACTGAATGTTACTGTGCTGAACTGGACGTGTCTACACTGAATATATCTGTCCTGAACTGGACCTCTCTACTCTGAATGTAACCGTGATGAACTGTACCTGGCCACAATGAATGTAACTGTGCACAACTGGAGATGTCCACACTGATTGTAACTGTCCTGAACTGGACCTGTCCCGACTGAATGTGCCTGTGCTGAAATGGACAAGTCCACACTGAATGTAACTGTGCTGAACTGGACGTGTCCACACTGATTGTAACTGTGCTGAACTGGAAGTTTCCACACTGTAAGTAACTATGCTGACCTGGACATGGCCACACTGAATGTAACTGTGCTGAACTGGAAGTGCCCACACTGTAAGTAACTGTGCTGACCTGGACATGGCCACACTGAATGTAACTGTGCTGAACAGGACATGTCCATATTGAATGTAATGGAGCTGAACTTTATCTGTCCACACTGAATGTAACTGTGCTGTACTGGACAAGTTCTTATTGAATGTAAATCTGCTGAATTGGAACTGTCCACACTGTATGTTACTATGCTGAACAGGACCTGTCCACACTGAATGTAACTGTGCTGAACGGGACATGTCCTCATTGAATCTAACTGTGCTGAACTGGACCTGTCCACACTAAATGTAACTGTGCTGAACTGCACCTGCCCACACTTTATGTAAATGTGCTGAAATGGACGTTTCCACAATGAATGTAACCGTGCTGAACGGGACCTGTCCAGTCTGAATTTTACTATGCTGAATAGGACCTGACTGCACTGAATGGAACTGAGCTGAACGGGACATGTCCTCATTGAATGTTACTGTGCTGAACTGGACATGTCCACACTGATTCTAACTGTGCTGACTTGGACCTGTGCACAATTAATGTAACATTGCTGAACTGGACCTCTGCACATTGAATGTAATAACGCTGAATTGGACCTGCCCACCCTGAACGTAACTGTGCTGAACTGGACCTGTCCACAATGAATTTAACTGTGCTGATCTGGACTTCTCCACACGGTATGTAACTGTGCTTAGCTGGAACTGACCACACTGAATTTATCTGTGCTGAACTGGGCCTGTCCACACTGTATGTAACTTTGCTGAACTGGACATGTCCAAATGAAGGTAACCATGCTGAACTGGTCCTGTCCCCACTGGAAGCAACTGTGCTGAACTGGACTTGTCCACACTGAATGTAACCGTGCTGAGCTGGATCTGTCCCCTCTAAAATTAATTGTGCTGAACTGGACTTGTCCACACTGAATGTATCTGTGCTGAAATGGAACTGTCCACACTGAATGCAATATTGCTGCAATTAACCTGTCCACATTGAATGTAACTGTGCTGAACCGAACCTGTCCACGCTGACTGTAACATTGTTGAACTGGACTTGTCCACATTGAATGGAAATGGACTGAACTGGACATGTCTTCACTGAATGTAACTTTGCTGAACTAGACCTGTCCTCACTGAAATTAACTGTGCTGAACTGGACCTGTCCACACTGATAGTAACTGTGCTGAACTGGACTTGTCCACACTGAATGTAACCGTGCTGAGCTGGAACTGTCCCCAATAAAATTAACTGTGCTGAACTGGACTTGTCCACACTGAATTTATCTGTGCTGAAATGGAACTGTCCACACTGAATGCAATATTGCTGCAATTGACCTGTCCACATTGAATGTAACTGTGCTGACCTGGACCTGTCCACACTGACTGTAACATTGCTGTACTGGACTTGTACACACTGAATGGAAATGTGCTGAACTGGAAATGTCCACACTGAATGTAACTTTGCTGAACTGGACCTGTCCTCACTGAAAGTAACTGTGCTGAACTGGACCTGTCCGCACTGAATGTAACTATACTGAACTGGATATGTACACACTGAATGTAATTGTGATGAAATGGACCTGTCCACACTGAATGTAACTGTGCTGAGCTGGACCTGTCCACACTGAATATAATGGTGCTGGACTGCACCTGCCCACATTGAATGCAACAGTGCTGAACTGGACCTGTCCACACTGACTGTAACAGTGCCGAACTGGACTTGTCTACACTGAATGGAAATGGGCTAAACTGGACATGTCCACACTGAATGTAACTTTGCTGAACTGGGCCTGTCCTCACTGAAAGTAACTGTGCTGAACTGGACCTGTCCACACTGAATGTAACTGTACTGAACTGGATATGTACACACTGAATGTAATTGTGATGAAGTGGATCTGTCCACACTGAATGTAATGGTGCTGGACTATACCTGGCAACATTGAATGCAACTGTGCTGAACCGGACATGTCCACACTGAATGTAAATGTGCTGGACTGCACATGTCTACACTGACTGTAACATTGCTGAACTGGACTTGTCCACGCTGAATGTAACTGTGCTAAACTGGACCTGTCCACACTGAATGTAACTGTGCTGAACTGGACCTCTCCACTCTGAAAATAATTGGTGAACTGGACCTGTCCACACTGAAAGTAACTGTCCTGAACTGGTAATGTACACACTGAATGTAACCGTGCTGGGCTTGACCTTTCCGCACTGAAATTAGATTTGCTGAAATGGAACTGTCCACCCTGCGTGTAACTGTGCTAAACTGGACCTGTCCACATTGAAAGTAACGGTGCTGAACAAGACCTGTCCACACTGAATAAAATGTGCTAAACTGGACCTGGCCACACTGAATTTAACTGTGCTGAACTGGACGTGTCCACACTGATTGTAACTGTGCTGAACTGGATCTGTCCACACTGATTGTAACTGTGCTGAACTGGAAGTGTCCACACTGTAAGTAACTGTGCTGACCTGGACATGGCCACACTGAATGTAACTGTGCTGAACAGGACATGTCCATATTGAATGTAATGGAGCTGAAATTTACCTGTCCACACTGAATGTAACTGTGCTGTACTGGACAAGTTCTTATTGAATGTAAATCTGCTGAATTTGAACTGTCCACACTGAATGTTACTATGCTGAACTGGACCTGTCCACACTGAATGGAACTATGCTGAACTGGACCTGTCCACATTGAATGGAACTATGCTGAACTGGACCTGTCCACACTGAATGGAACTATGCTGAACTGGACCTGTCCACACTGAATGGAACTGTGCTGAACGGGACATGTCCTCATTGAATGTAACTGTGCTGAACTGGATGTGTCCACACTGAATGTATCTGTCCTGAACTGGACCTGTCTACTCTGAATGTAACCATGCTGAAATGTACATGGCCACAATTAATGTAACTGTGCTAAACTGGAGCTGTCCAGACTTAATGTATCTGTGCTGAAATGGACATGTCCACACTGAAAGTAAATCTGCTGAACTGGACCTGTCCACACTGAATGGAACTATGCTGAACTGGACCTGTCCACACTGAATGGAACTATGCTGAACTGGACCTGTCCACACTGAATGTTACTGTGCTGAACTGGACCTGTCCACACTGAATGGAACTGCTGAGATTGACCTTAACACATTGAGAGTAACTGTGCTGATCTGGACCTCTCCACACTAAATGTAACTGTGCTGAACTGCGCCTGTCCACACTTTATGTAAATGTGCTGAAATGGACGTTTCCACAATGAATGTAACCGTGCTGAACGGGACCTGTCCAGTCTGAATTTTACTCTGCTGAATAGGACCTGTCCGCACTGAATGGAACTGTGCTGAACGGGACATGTCCACATTGAATGTAACTTTGCTGAACTGGACATGTCCACACTGAATGTAACAGTGCTGACATGGACCTGTGCACAATTAATGTAACATTGCTGAACTGGACCTCTGCACATTGAATGTAATTACACTGAACTGGACCTGCCCACACTGAATGTAACTGTGCTGAACTGGACATGTCCACACTGAATGTAACTGTGCTGAACTGGACCTTTCCACAAAGAATTTAACTGTGCTGATCTGGACCTCTCCACACTGAATGTAACTGTGCTTAGCTGGACCTGACCACACTGAATTTATCTGTGCTGAACTGGTCCTGTCCCCACTGAAAGTAACTTTGCTGAACTGGACCTGTGCTCACTGAAATTAACTGTGCTGAACTGGACCTGTCCACGCTGAATTTAACTGTACTGAACTGGATATGTACACACTGAATGTAATTGAGCTGAACTGGACCTGTCCACACTGAATGTAACTGTGCTGAACTGGACCCATCCAGACTGAATGTAATGGTGCTGAGCAGGGCCTGTCCACACTGAATGTAAATGTGCTGAACTGGGCCTGTCCGCACTGAATATAACTGTGCTGAACTGGACCTGTCCACACTGAATGTAACTGTGCTGAACTATATCTGTCCTCACTGAAAGTAACTGTGCTGAACTGAACTTGTCCACACTGAATGTAACTGTACTGAACTGGATATGTACACACTGAATATAATTGTGCTGAACTGGACTTGTCCGCATTGAATATATCTGTGCTGAATTGGACCTGTCCACGTTGAATGTAATGGTGCTGAAAAAGACCTGTCCACACTGAACATAAATGTGCTGAACTGGACAAGTCCTCACTGATTGTAACTGTGCTGAACTGGACCTGACCACACTGACTGCAACTCTGCTGTAAAGGCACTCTCCACACTTAATGTAAATGTGCTGAAATGGACCTGTCCACTCTGAATGTCACCATGCTGAAATTTACATGGCCACAATTAATGTAACTGTGCTGAACTGGAGCTGTCCAGACAAAATGAATCTGTGCTGAAATGGACATGTCCACACTGAATGTAACTAGGCTGAACTGGACCTGTTCACACTGATTGTAACTGTGCTGAACTGGATCTGTCCACACTGAATGTAACTGTGCTGAACTGAACGTGTCCGCAATGAATGTAATGCTGCTGAAATGGACATGTCCACACTGAATGTAACTGAGCTGAATTCGACCTCTTCACACTGAAGGTAACTGTGCAGAACTGGACCTGTCCACACTGAATGTAACTTTGCTCAACTGGACATGCCCACACTGAATGTTACTGTGCTGAACTGGACGTGTCTACACTGAATATATCTGTCCTGAACTGGACCTCTCTACTCTGAATGTAACCGTGATGAACTGTACCTGGCCACAATGAATGTAACTGTGCACAACTGGAGATGTCCACACTGATTGTAACTGTCCTGAACTGGACCTGTCCCGACTGAATGTGCCTGTGCTGAAATGGACAAGTCCACACTGAATGTAACTGTGCTGAACTGGACGTGTCCACACTGATTGTAACTGTGCTGAACTGGAAGTTTCCACACTGTAAGTAACTATGCTGACCTGGACATGGCCACACTGAATGTAACTGTGCTGAACTGGAAGTGCCCACACTGTAAGTAACTGTGCTGACCTGGACATGGCCACACTGAATGTAACTGTGCTGAACAGGACATGTCCATATTGAATGTAATGGAGCTGAACTTTATCTGTCCACACTGAATGTAACTGTGCTGTACTGGACAAGTTCTTATTGAATGTAAATCTGCTGAATTGGAACTGTCCACACTGTATGTTACTATGCTGAACAGGACCTGTCCACACTGAATGTAACTGTGCTGAACGGGACATGTCCTCATTGAATCTAACTGTGCTGAACTGGACCTGTCCACACTAAATGTAACTGTGCTGAACTGCACCTGCCCACACTTTATGTAAATGTGCTGAAATGGACGTTTCCACAATGAATGTAACCGTGCTGAACGGGACCTGTCCAGTCTGAATTTTACTATGCTGAATAGGACCTGACTGCACTGAATGGAACTGAGCTGAACGGGACATGTCCTCATTGAATGTTACTGTGCTGAACTGGACATGTCCACACTGATTCTAACTGTGCTGACTTGGACCTGTGCACAATTAATGTAACATTGCTGAACTGGACCTCTGCACATTGAATGTAATAACGCTGAATTGGACCTGCCCACCCTGAACGTAACTGTGCTGAACTGGACCTGTCCACAATGAATTTAACTGTGCTGATCTGGACTTCTCCACACGGTATGTAACTGTGCTTAGCTGGAACTGACCACACTGAATTTATCTGTGCTGAACTGGGCCTGTCCACACTGTATGTAACTTTGCTGAACTGGACATGTCCAAATGAAGGTAACCATGCTGAACTGGTCCTGTCCCCACTGGAAGCAACTGTGCTGAACTGGACTTGTCCACACTGAATGTAACCGTGCTGAGCTGGATCTGTCCCCTCTAAAATTAATTGTGCTGAACTGGACTTGTCCACACTGAATGTATCTGTGCTGAAATGGAACTGTCCACACTGAATGCAATATTGCTGCAATTAACCTGTCCACATTGAATGTAACTGTGCTGAACCGAACCTGTCCACGCTGACTGTAACATTGTTGAACTGGACTTGTCCACATTGAATGGAAATGGGCTGAACTGGACATGTCTTCACTGAATGTAACTTTGCTGAACTAGACCTGTCCTCACTGAAATTAACTGTGCTGAACTGGACCTGTCCACACTGATAGTAACTGTGCTGAACTGGACTTGTCCACACTGAATGTAACCGTGCTGAGCTGGAACTGTCCCCAATAAAATTAACTGTGCTGAACTGGACTTGTCCACACTGAATTTATCTGTGCTGAAATGGAACTGTCCACACTGAATGCAATATTGCTGCAATTGACCTGTCCACATTGAATGTAACTGTGCTGACCTGGACCTGTCCACACTGACTGTAACATTGCTGTACTGGACTTGTACACACTGAATGGAAATGTGCTGAACTGGAAATGTCCACACTGAATGTAACTTTGCTGAACTGGACCTGTCCTCACTGAAAGTAACTGTGCTGAACTGGACCTGTCCGCACTGAATGTAACTATACTGAACTGGATATGTACACACTGAATGTAATTGTGATGAAATGGACCTGTCCACACTGAATGTAACTGTGCTGAGCTGGACCTGTCCACACTGAATATAATGGTGCTGGACTGCACCTGCCCACATTGAATGCAACAGTGCTGAACTGGACCTGTCCACACTGACTGTAACAGTGCCGAACTGGACTTGTCTACACTGAATGGAAATGGGCTAAACTGGACATGTCCACACTGAATGTAACTTTGCTGAACTGGGCCTGTCCTCACTGAAAGTAACTGTGCTGAACTGGACCTGTCCACACTGAATGTAACTGTACTGAACTGGATATGTACACACTGAATGTAATTGTGATGAAGTGGATCTGTCCACACTGAATGTAATGGTGCTGGACTATACCTGGCAACATTGAATGCAACTGTGCTGAACCGGACATGTCCACACTGAATGTAAATGTGCTGGACTGCACATGTCTACACTGACTGTAACATTGCTGAACTGGACTTGTCCACGCTGAATGTAACTGTGCTAAACTGGACCTGTCCACACTGAATGTAACTGTGCTGAACTGGACCTCTCCACTCTGAAAGTAATTGGTGAACTGGACCTGTCCACACTGAAAGTAAATGTCCTGAACTGGTAATGTACACACTGAATGTAACCGTGCTGGGCTTGACCTTTCCGCACTGAAATTAGATTTGCTGAAATGGAACTGTCCACCCTGCGTGTAACTGTGCTAAACTGGACCTGTCCACATTGAAAGTAACGGTGCTGAACAAGACCTGTCCACACTGAATAAAATGTGCTAAACTGGACCTGGCCACACTGAATTTAACTGTGCTGAACTGGACGTGTCCACACTGATTGTAACTGTGCTGAACTGGATCTGTCCACACTGATTGTAACTGTGCTGAACTGGATCTGTCCACACTGAATGTAACTGTGCTGAACTGGAAGTGTCCACACTGTAAGTAACTGTGCTGACCTGGACATGGCCACACTGAATGTAACTGTGCTGAACAGGACATGTCCATATTGAATGTAATGGAGCTGAAATTTACCTGTCCACACTGAATGTAACTGTGCTGTACTGGACAAGTTCTTATTGAATGTAAATCTGCTGAATTTGAACTGTCCACACTGAATGTTACTATGCTGAACTGGACCTGTCCACACTGAATGGAACTATGCTGAACTGGACCTGTCCACATTGAATGGAACTATGCTGAACTGGACCTGTCCACACTGAATGGAACTATGCTGAACTGGACCTGTCCACACTGAATGGAACTGTGCTGAACGGGACATGTCCTCATTGAATGTAACTGTGCTGAACTGGATGTGTCCACACTGAATGTATCTGTACTGAACTGGACCTGTCTACTCTGAATGTAACCATGCTGAAATGTACATGGCCACAATTAATGTAACTGTGCTAAACTGGAGCTGTCCAGACTTAATGTATCTGTGCTGAAATGGACATGTCCACACTGAAAGTAAATCTGCTGAACTGGACCTGTCCACACTGAATGGAACTATGCTGAACTGGACCTGTCCACACTGAATGGAACTATGCTGAACTGGACCTGTCCACACTGAATGTTACTGTGCTGAACTGGACCTGTCCACACTGAATGGAACTGCTGAGATTGATCTTAACACATTGAGAGTAACTGTGCTGATCTGGACCTCTCCACACTAAATGTAACTGTGCTGAACTGCGCCTGTCCACACTTTATGTAAATGTGCTGAAATGGACGTTTCCACAATGAATGTAACCGTGCTGAACGGGACCTGTCCAGTCTGAATTTTACTCTGCTGAATAGGACCTGTCCGCACTGAATGGAACTGTGCTGAACGGGACATGTCCACATTGAATGTAACTTTGCTGAACTGGACATGTCCACACTGAATGTAACAGTGCTGACATGCACCTGTGCACAATTAATGTAACATTGCTGAACTGGACCTCTGCACATTGAATGTAATTACACTGAACTGGACCTGCCCACACTGAATGTAACTGTGCTGAACTGGACATGTCCACACTGAATGTAACTGTGCTGAACTGGACCTTTCCACAAAGAATTTAACTGTGCTGATCTGGACCTCTCCACACTGAATGTAACTGTGCTTAGCTGGACCTGACCACACTGAATTTATCTGTGCTGAACTGAACCTGTCCACACTGTATGTAACTCTGCTGAACAGGACATGTCCAAATGAAGGTAACCGTGCTGAACTGGTCCTGTCCCCACTGAAAGTAACTTTGCTGAACTGGACCTGTCCTCACTGAAATTAACTGTGCTGAACTGGACCTGTCCACACTGAATTTAACTGTACTGAACTGGATATGTACACACTGAATGTAATTGAGCTGAACTGGACCTGTCCACACTGAATGTAACTGTGCTGAACTGGACCCGTCCAGACTGAATGTAATGGTGCTGAACTGGCCCTGTCCGCACTGAATATAACTGTGCTGAACTGGACCTGTCCACACTGAAAGTAACTGTGCTGAACTGAACTTGTCCACACTGAATGTAACTGTACTGAACTGGATATGTACACACTGAATATAATTGTGCTGAACTGGACTTGTCCGCATTGAATATATCTGTGCTGAACTGGACCTGTCCACGTTGAACGTAACGGTGCTGAAAAAGACCTGTCCACACTGAACATAAATGTGCTGAACTGGACAAGTCCTCACTGAGTGTAACTGTGCTGAACTGGACCTGACCACACTGACAGCAACTCTGCTGTAAAGGCACTCTCCACACTTAATGTAAATGTGCTGAAATGGACCTGTCCACTCTGAATGTAACTCTGCTGAACTGGATGTGTCCACACTGAATGTATCTGTACTGAACTGGACCTGTCTACTCTGAATGTCACCATGCTGAAATTTACATGGCCACAATTAATGTAACTGTGCTGAACTGGAGCTGTCCAGACTAAATGAATCTGTGCTGAAATGGACATGTCCACACTGAATGTAACTAGGCTGAACTGGACCTGTTCACACTGATTGTAACTGTGCTGAACTGGATCTGTCCACACTGAATGTAACTGTGCTGAACTGAACGTGTCCGCAATGAATGTAACGCTGCTGAAATGGACATGTCCACACTGAATATAACTGTGCTGAATTCGACCTCTTCACACTGAAGGTAACTGTGCAGAACTGGACCTGTCCACACTGAATGTAACTTTGCTCAACTGGACATGCCCACACTGAATGTTACTGTGCTGAACTGGACGTGTCTACACTGAACATATCTCTCCTGAACTAGACCTCTCTACTCTGAATGTAACCGTGATGAACTGTACCTGGCCACAATGAATGTAACTATGCACAACTGGACATGTCCACACTGATTGTAACTGTCCTGAACTGGACCTGTCCCTACTGAATGTACCTGTGCTGAAATGGACAAGTGCACACTGAATGTAACTGTGCTGAACTGGACCTGTCCACACTGAATGTAACTGTGCTGAACTGGACGTGTCCACACTGATTGTAACTGTGCTGAACTGGAAGTTTCCACACTGTAAGTAACTATGCTGACCTGGACATGGCCACACTGAATGTAACTGTGCTGAACTGGAAGTGTCCACACTGTAAGTAACTGTGCTGACCTGGACATGGCCACACTGAATGTAACTGTGCTGAACAGGACATGTCCATATTGAATGTAATGGAGCTGAACTTTATCTGTCCACACTGAATGTAACTGTGCTGTACTGGACAAGTTCTTATTGAATGTAAATCTGCTGAATTGGAACTGTCCACACTGTATGTTACTATGCTGAACAGGACCTGTCCACACTGAATGTAACTGTGCTGAACGGGACATGTCCTCATTGAATGTAACTGTGCTGAACTGGACCTGTCCACACTAAATGTAACTGTGCTGAACTGCACCTGTCCACACTTTATGTAAATGTGCTGAAATGGACGTTTCCACAATGAATGTAACTGTGCTGAACGGCACCTGTCCAGTCTGAATTTTACTATGCTGAATAGGACCTGACTGCACTGAATGGAACTGAGCTGAACGGGACATGTCCTCATTGAATGTAACTATGCTGAACTGGACATGTCCACACTGAATCTAACGGTGCTGACATGGACCTGTGCACAATTAATGTAACATTGTTGAACTGGACCTCTGCACATTGAATGTAATAACGCTGAATTGGACCTGCCCACCCTGAATGTAACTGTGCTGACCTGGACCTGTCCACACTGACTGTAACATTGCTGTACTGGACTTGTACACACTGAATGGAAATGTGCTGAACTGGAAATGTCCACACTGAATGTAACTTTGCTGAACTGGACCTGTCCTCACTGAAAGTAACTGTGCTGAACTGGACCTGTCCACACTGAATGTAACTATACTGAACTGGATATGTACACACTGAATGTAATTGTGATGAAATGGACCTGTCCACACTGAATGTAACTGTGCTGAGCTGGACCTGTCCACACTGAATATAATGGTGCTGGACTGCACCTGCCCACATTGAATGCAACAGTGCTGAACTGGACCTGTCCACACTGACTGTAACAGTGCCGAACTGGACTTGTCTACACTGAATGGAAATGGGCTAAACTGGACATGTCCACACTGAATGTAACTTTGCTGAACTGGACCTGTCCTCACTGAAAGTAACTGTGCTGAACTGGACCTGTCCACACTGAATGTAACTGTGCTGAACTGGACGTGTCCACACTGATTGTAACTGTGCTGAACTGGAAGTTTCCACACTGTAAGTAACTATGCTGACCTGGACATGGCCACACTGAATGTAACTGTGCTGAACTGGAAGTGTCCACACTGTAAGTAACTGTGCTGACCTGGACATGGCCACACTGAATGTAACTGTGCTGAACAGGTCATGTCCATATTGAATGTAATGGAGCTGAACTTTATCTGTCCACACTGAATGTAACTGTGCTGTACTGGACAAGTTCTTATTGAATGTAAATCTGCTGAATTGGAACTGTCCACACTGTATGTTACTATGCTGAACAGGACCTGTCCACACTGAATGTAACTGTGCTGAACGGGACATGTCCTCATTGAATGTAACTGAGCTGAACTGGACCTGTCCACACTAAATGTAACTGTGCTGAACTGCACCTGTCCACACTTTATGTAAATGTGCTGAAATGGACGTTTCCACAATGAATGTAACCGTGCTGAACGGGACCTGTCCAGTCTGAATTTTACTATGCTCAATAGGACCTGACTGCACTGAATGGAACTGAGCTGAACGGGACATGTCCTCATTGAATGTAACTGTGCTGAACTGGACATGTCCACACTGAATCTAACTGTGCTGACATGGACCTGTGCACAATTAATGTAACATTGCTGAACTGGACCTCTGCACATTGAATGTAATAACGCTGAATTGGACCTGCCCACCCTGAATGTAACTGTGCTGAACTGGACCTGTCCACACTGACTGTAACATTGCTGTACTGGACTTGTACACACTGAATGGAAATGTGCTGAACTGGAAATGTCCACACTGAATGTAACTTTGCTGAACTGGACCTGTCCTCACTGAAAGTAACTGTGCTGAACTGGACCTGTCCACACTGAATGTAACTATACTGAACTGGATATGTACACACTGAATGTAATTGTGATGAAATGGACCTGTCCACACTGAATGTAACTGTGCTGAGCTGGACCTGTCCATACTGAATATAATGGTGCTGGACTGCACCTGCCCACATTGAATGCAACAGTGCCGAACTGGACTTGTCTACACTGAATGGAAATGGGCTAAACTGGACATGTCCACACTGAATGTAACTTTGCTGAACTGGACCTGTCCTCACTGAAAGTAACTGTGCTGAACTGGACCTGTCCACACTGAATGTAAATGTACTGAACTGGATATGTACACACTGAATGTAATTGTGATGAAGTGGATCTGCCCACACTGAATGTAATGGTGCTGGACTATACCTGGCAACATTGAATGCAACTGTGCTGAACCGGACATGTCCACACTGAATGTAAATGTGCTGGACTGCACATGTCTACACTGACTGTAACATTGCTGAACTGGACTTGTCCACGCTGAATGTAACTGTGCTAAACTGGACCTGTCCACACTGAATGTAACTGTACTGAACTGGACCTGTCCACTCTGAAAGTAATTGGTGAACTGGACCTGTCCACACTGAATGTAACTGTGCTGAACTATATCTGTCCTCACTGAAAGTAACTGTGCTGAACTGAACTTGTCCACACTGAATGCAACTGTACTGAACTGGATATGTACACACTGAATATAATTGTGCTGAACTGGACTTGTCCGCATTGAATATATCTGTGCTGAACTGGACCTGTCCACGTTGAATGTAACGGTGCTGAAAAAGACCTGTCCACACTGAACATAAATGTGCTGAACTGGACAAGTCCTCACTGAGTGTAACTGTGCTGAACTGGACCTGACCACACTGACAGCAACTCTGCTGTAAAGGCACTCTCCACACTTAATGTAAATGTGCTGAAATGGACCTGTCCACTCTGAATGTAACTCTGCTGAACTGGATGTGTCCGCACTGAATGTATCTGTACTGAACTGGACCTGTCTACTCTGAATGTCACCATGCTGAAATTTACATGGCCACAATTAATGTAACTTTGCTGAACTGGACCTGTCCTCACTGAAAGTAACTGTGCTGAACTGGACCTGTCCACACTGAATGTAACTATACTGAACTGGATATGTACACACTGAATGTAATTGTGATGAAATGGACCTGTCCACACTGAATGTAACTGTGCTGAGCTGGACCTGTCCACACTGAATATAATGGTGCTGGACTGCACCTGCCCACATTGAATGCAACAGTGCTGAACTGGACCTGTCCACACTGACTGTAACAGTGCCGAACTGGACTTGTCTACACTGAATGGAAATGGGCTAAACTGGACATGTCCACACTGAATGTAACTTTGCTGAACTGGACCTGTCCTCACTGAAAGTAACTGTGTTGAACTGGACCTGTCCACACTGAATGTAACTGTACTGAACTGGATATGTACACACTGAATGTAATTGTAATGAAGTGGATCTGTCCACACTGAATGTAATGGTGCTGGACTATACCTGGCAACATTGAATGCAACTGTGCTGAACCGGACATGTCCACACTGAATGTAAATGTGCTGGACTGCACATGTCTACACTGACTGTAACATTGCTGAACTGGACTTGTCCACGCTGAATGTAACTGTGCTAAACTGGACCTGTCCACACTGAATGTAACTGTGCTGAACTGGACCTGTCCACTCTGAAAGTAATTGGTGAACTGGAAGTGTCCACACTGAAAGTAACTGTGCTGAACTGGTAATGTGCACACTGAATGTAACCGTGCTGGGCTTGACCTTTCCGCACTGAAATTAGATTTGCTGAAATGGAACTGTCCACCCTGCGTGTAACTGTGCTAAACTGGACCTGTCCACATTGAAAGTAACGGTGCTGAACAAGACCTGTCCACACTGAATAAAATGTGCTAAACTGGACCTGGCCACACTGAATTTAACTGTGCTGAACTGGACGTGTCCACACTGATTGTAACTGTGCTGAACTGGATCTGTCCACACTGAATGTAACTGTGCTGAACTGGAAGTGTCCACACTGTAAGTAACTGTGCTGACCTGGACATGGCCACACTGAATGTAACTGTGCTGAACAGGACATGTCCATATTGAATGTAATGGAGCTGAAATTTACCTGTCCACACTGAATGTAACTGTGCTGTACTGGACAAGTTCTTATTGAATGTAAATCTGCTGAATTGGAACTGTCCACACTGAATGTTACTATGCTGAACTGGACCTGTCCACACTGAATGGAACTATGCTGAACTGGACCTGTCCACATTGAATGGAACTATGCTGAACTGGACCTGTCCACACTGAATGGAACTATGCTGAACTGGACCTATCCACACTGAATGTAACTGTACTGAACTGGATATGTACACACTGAATGTAATTGTGATGAAGTGGATCTGTCCACACTGAATGTAATGGTGCTGGACTATACCTGGCAACATTGAATGCAACTGTGCTGAACCGGACATGTCCACACTGAATGTAAATGTGCTGGACTGCACATGTCTACACTGACTGTAACATTGCTGAACTGGACTTGTCCACGCTGAATGTAACTGTGCTAAACTGGACCTGTCCACACTGAATGTAACTGTGCTGAACTGGACCTGTCCACTCTGAAAGTAATTGGTGAACTGGACCTGTCCACACTGAATGTAACTGTGCTGAACTATATCTGTCCTCACTGAAAGTAACTGTGCTGAACTGAACTTGTCCACACTGAATGTAACTGTACTGAACTGGATATGTACACACTGAATATAATTGTGCTGAACTGGACTTGTCCGCATTGAATATATCTGTGCTGAACTGGACCTGTCCACGTTGAATGTAACGGTGCTGAAAAAGACCTGTCCACACTGAATATAAATGTGCTGAACTGGACAAGTCCTCACTGAGTGTAACTGTGCTGAACTGGACCTGACCACAGTGACAGCAACTCTGCTGTAAAGGCACTCTCCACACTTAATGTAAATGTGCTGAAATGGACCTGTCCACTCTGAATGTAACTCTACTGAACTGGATGTGTCCACACTGAATGTAACTGTGCTGAACTGAACCTGTCCGCAATGAATGTAACGCTGCTGAAATGGACATGTCCACACTGAATGTAACTGTGCTGAATTCGACCTCTTCACACTGAAGGTAACTGTGCAGAACTGGACCTGTCCACACTGAATGTAACTTTGCTCAACTGGACATGCCCACACTGAATGTTACTGTGCTGAACTGGACGTGTCTACACTGAATATATCTGTCCTGAACTGGACCTCTCTACTCTGAATGTAACCGTGATGAACTGTACCTGGCCACAATGAATGTAACTGTGCACAACTGGACATGTCCACACTGATTGTAACTGTCCTGAACTGGACCTGTCCCTACTGAATGTACCTGTGCTGAAATGGACAAGTCCACACTGAATGTAACTGTGCTGAACTGGACCTGTCCACACTGAATGTAACTGTGCTGAACTGGACGTGTCCACACTGATTGTAACTGTGCTGAACTGGAAGTTTCCACACTGTAAGTAACTATGCTGACCTGGACATGGCCACACTGAATGTAACTGTGCTGAACTGGAAGTGTCCACACTGTAAGTAACTGTGCTGACCTGGACATGGCCACACTGAATGTAACTGTGCTGAACAGGACATGTCCATATTGAATGTAATGGAGCTGAACTTTATCTGTCCACACTGAATGTAACTGTGCTGTACTGGACAAGTTCTTATTGAATGTAAATCTGCTGAATTGGAACTGTCCACACTGTATGTTACTATGCTGAACAGGACCTGTCCACACTGAATTTAACTGTGCTGAACGGGACATGTCCTCATTGAATGTAACTGTGCTGAACTGCACCTGTCCACACTTTATGTAAATGTGCTGAAATGGACGTTTCCACAATGAATGTAACCGTGCTGAACGGGACCTGTCCAGTCTGAATTTTACTATGCTGAATAGGACCTGACTGCACTGAATGGAACTTAGCTGAACGGGACATGTCCTCATTGAATGTAACTGTGCTGAACTGGACATGTCCACACTGAATCTAACTGTGCTGACATGGACCTGTGCACAATTAATGTAACATTGCTGAACTGGACCTCTGCACATTGAATGTAATAACGCTGAATTGGACCTGCCCACCCTGAATGTAACTGTGCTGAACTGGACCTGTCCACAATGAATTTAACTGTGCTGATCTGGACTTCTCCACACGGTATGTAACTGTGCTTAGCTGGAACTGACCACACTGAATTTATCTGTGCTGAACTGGACCTGTCCACACTGTATGTAACTTTGCTGAACTGGACATGTCCAAATGAAGTTAACCATGCTGAACTGGTCCTGTCCCCACTGGAAGTAACTGTGCTGAACTGGACTTGTCCACACTGAATGTAACCGTGCTGAGCTGGATCTGTCCCCTCTAAAATTAATTGTGCTGAACTGGACTTGTCCACACTGAATGTATCTGTGCTGAAATGGAACTGTCCACACTGAATGCAATATTGCTGCAATTAACCTGTCCACATTGAATGTAACTGTGCTGAATCGAACCTGTCCACGCTGACTGTAACAGTGCTGAACTGGACTTGTCCACATTGAATGGAAATGGGCTGAACTGGACATGTCCTCACTGAATGTAACTTTGCTGAACTGGACCTGTCCTCACTGAAATTAACTGTGCTGAACTGGACCTGTCCACACTGATAGTAACTGTGCTGAACTGGACTTGTCCACACTGAATGTAACCGTGCTGAGCTGGAACTGTCCCCAATAAAATTAACTGTGCTGAACTGGACTTGTCCACACTGAATATATCTGTGCTGAAATGGAACTGTCCACACTGAATGCAATATTGCTGCAATTGACCTGTCCACATTGAATGAAACTGTGCTGACCTGGACCTGTCCACACTGACTGTAACATTGCTGTACTGGACTTGTACACACTGAATGGAAATGTGCTGAACTGGAAATGTCCACACTGAATGTAACTTTGCTGAACTGGACCTGTCCTCACTGAAAGTAACTGTGCTGAACTGGACCTGTCCACACTGAATGTAACTATACTGAACTGGATATGTACACACTGAATGTAATTGTGATGAAATGGACCTGTCCACACTGAATGTAACTGTGCTGAGCTGGACCTGTCCACACTGAATATAATGGTGCTGGACTGCACCTGCCCACATTGAATGCAACAGTGCTGAACTGGACCTGTCCACACTGACTGTAACAGTGCCGAACTGGACTTGTCTACACTGAATGGAAATGGGCTAAACTGGACATGTCCACACTGAATGTAACTTTGCTGAACTGGACCTGTCCTCACTGAAAGTAACTGTGCTGAACTGGACCTGTCCACACTGAATGTAACTGTACTGAACTGGATATGTACACACTGAATGTAATTGTGATGAAGTGGATCTGTCCACACTGAATGTAATGGTGCTGGACTATACCTGGCAACATTGAATGCAACTGTGCTGAACCGGACATGTCCACACTGAATGTAAATGTGCTGGACTGCACATGTCTACACTGACTGTAACATTGCTGAACTGGAATTGTCCACGCTGAATGTAACTGTGCTAACCTGGACCTGTCCACACTGAATGTAACTGTGCTGAACTGGACCTGTCCACTCTGAAAGTAATTGGTGAACTGGACCTGTCCACACTGAAAGTAACTGTGCTGAACTGGTAATGTACACACTGAATGTAACCGTGCTGGGCTTGACCTTTCCGCACTGAAATTAGATTTGCTGAAATGGAACTGTCCACCCTGCGTGTAACTGTGCTAAACTGGACCTGTCCACATTGAAAGTAACGGTGCTGAACAAGACCTGTCCACACTGAATAAAATGTGCTAAACTGGACCTGGCCACATTGAATTTAACTGTGCTGAACTGGACTTGTCCACACTGAATGTATCTGTGCTGAACTGGACTTGTCCACACTGACTGTAACAGTGCTGAACTGAACCTGTCCTCACTGAAAGTAACTGTGCTGAACTAGACCTGTCCACACTGAATGTAACTGTACCGAACTGGATATGTACATACTGAAAGTAATTGTGATGAACTGTACCAGGCCACGCTGATTATAACTGTGCTGAACTGGACCTGACCACACTGAATGTAACTGTACTGTAACCGTCCTGTCCACTCTGAATATAACTCTGCTGAATTGTACCTGTCCCCACTGAATGTAACTTTGCTGAACTGGACCTGTTCTCACTGAATGAAACTATACTGAACTGGATATGTACACACTGAATGTAATTGTGATGAAATGGACCTGTCCACACTTAATGTAACTGAGCTGAACTGGACCTGTCCACACTGAATGTAATGGTGCTGGACTGTACCTGGCCACATTGAATGCAACAGTGCTGAACTGGACCTGTCCACACTGAATGTAACAATGCTGAACTGGACTTTTCTACACTGAATGGAAATCGGTTGAACTGGACATGTCCACACTGGATGTAACTTTGCTGAACTGGACCTGTCCTCACTGAAAGTATCTGTGCTGAACTGGACCTGTCCACACTGAATGTAACTGTACTGAACTGGATATGTGCACACTGAATGTAATTGTGATGACCTGGACCTGTCCACCCTGAATGTAACTGTGCTGAACTTGACCTGTCCACTCTGAATGTAGTGGTGCTGGACTATACCTGGCCACTTTGAATGCAACTGTACTGAACTGGATATGTCCACACTGAATGTAACTTTGCTGGACTGCACATGACCACACTGAATGTAACTGTGCTGAACTGGACATGTGCACACTGAATTCAACCGTGCTAAACTGCACCAGGCCACACTGATTAAAACTGTGCTGAACAGGACCTGTCCACACTGAATGTAACTGTGCTGTAACGGTCCTGTCCAATCTGAATATTACTCTGCTGAATTGTACCTGTCCCCACTGAATGTAACTTTGCTGAGCTGGACCTGTTCACACTGAATGTAACTTTGCTGAACTGGAAATGTACACACTGAATATAAACGTGCTGGATTGCACCTGGCCACACTGAATGTAGCTTTGCGTAACTGGACATGTCCACACTGAATGTAACTGTGCTGGACTGGACATGTCCAATTTGTATTTAACCGTGCTGAACTGGACCAATCCCCACTGAAAGTAACAGTGCTGAACTGGACTTGTCCAAACTGAATTTATCTGTGCTGAATTGGAAATATTCACACTGAATGTAATACTGCTGAAACTGACCTGTCCACACTGAATGTAACTGTGCTGAACTGGTCCTGTCTACACTGAATGTAACTGTGCTGAACTGGACATGTCCACACTGAATGTAACTCTGCTGACCTGGTCCTGTGCACACTGAATGAAACTGTGCTGAGATTGACCTGAACACACTGAGAGTAACTGTGCTGATCTGGACCTCTCCGCACTAAATCTAACTGTGTTGAACTGGACCTGTCCACACTTTATGTAACTGTACTGAACTGGACATTTCCACAATGTATGTAACCGTTCTGAACTGGACCTGTACAGTCTGAATTTTACTATGCTGAACTGGACCTTTCCGCACTGCATGGAATGGTGCTGAACTCACATTGAATGTAAATGTGCAGAAATTGAATTGTCCACACTGAATGTAACTGTGCTTAACTGGACCTGTGCACAATTAATGTAACATTGCTGAACTGGAAATCTGCACACTGAATGTAATTGCGCTGAACTGGACCTGCCCACACTGAATGTAACTGTGCTGAGATTGACCTGCCCACACTGAATGAAACTGTGCTGAACTGGACATGTCCACACTGAATGTAACTGTGCTGAACTGGACATGACCACACTGAATGTAACTGTGCTGAACTGGACCTGTCCACAATGAATGTAAGTTTGCAGATCTGGACTTGTCCACACTGAATGTAACTTTGCTTAGCTGGACCTTACCACACTGAATTTATCTGTGCTGAACTGGACCTGCCACGCTGTATGTAATTCTGCTGAACTGGACATGTCCAACTGAAGGTAACCGTGCTGAGCTGGACCTGTCCCCAATGAAAGTAACTGTGCTGAAATGGAACTGTCCACACTGAATGCAATATTGCTGAAATTGACCTGTCCAAACTGAATGTAACAGTGCTGAACTGGACCTGTCCACACTGACTGCAACTGTGCTGAACTGGACTTGTCCAAACTGAATGTAACTGTGCTGACATGGACCTGTCTACACTGAATGTAACTGTGTTGAACTGGACCTGTTCACGCTGAATAAATCTTTGCTGAACTGGACAGTTCCAGACTGAATTTAACCGTGCTGGACTGCCCCTGGCCAGATTAATGGAACTGTGTTGAACTGGACATATTCACATGGAATGTAACCGTGCTCAACTGGACCTGTCCCCAATGAATGTAACAGTGCTGATCTGGACCTGTCCACACTGAATTTAACTGTGCTGAACTAGACATGTCCACACTGATTGTAATTGTGCTGAACTGGATCTGTTCACACTGAATGTAACTGTGCTGAAATGGGCATATCCACACTGAATGTAACTGTGCTGAACTCGACCTCTCCTCACTGAACTGGACCTGTCCACACTGTATATAACTCTGCTGAACTGGACAAGTCCAACTGAAGGTAACCGTGCTGAACTGGTCCTGTCCCCACTGAAAGGAACTGTGCTGAACTGGACTTGTCCACACTGAATGTAACCATGCTGAGCTGGACCTGTCCCCACTGAAATTAACTGTGCTGTACGGGACTTGTCCAGACTGAATGTATCTGTGCTGAAATGGAACTGTCCACACTGAATGCAATATTGCTGAAATTGACCTGTCCACACTGAATGTGACTGTGCTGAACTGGACTTGTCCACACTGAATGTAACTGTTCTGAACAGGATATGTCCACACTGATGTAATTGTGCTGAACTGGAGCTGCCCATACTGAATGTAACTGTGTGGAACTGGACCAATCCACACTGAATGTAATGGTGCTGGACTGTACCTGGCCACATTGAATGCATCTGTGCTGAACTGGACATGTCCACGCTGAACGTAACTGTGCTGGACTGCACATGTCCACACTGAATGTAACTGTGCTGAACTGTGCATGTACACACTGAATGCAACTGTGCTAAACTGTACCAGGCCACACTGATTATAACTGTGCTGAACTGGACCTGTCCACACTGAATGTAACTCTGCTGTATCCGTCCTGTCCATTCTGAATATAACTGTGCTGAATTGGACCAGTCACCACTGAAAGTAACTTTGCTGAACTGGACATGTCCACACTGACTGTAACTGTGCTGAACTGGACATGTCCACACTGAATATAACTGTGCTACACTGGACCTGCCCACACTGAATGTAACTGTGCTGAACTGGACCTGTTCACTTTGAATGTAATTGTTGAATTGGACCTGTCCACACTGAAAATAACTTTGCTGAACTGGACATGTACACACTGAATATAAACGTGCTGGATTGTACCTGTCCACACTCAATGTAGCTGTGCTGAACTGGTAATGTGCACACTGAATGTAACGGTGCTGGCCTTGACCTTGCCGCACTGAAATTAAATTTGCTGAACTGGAACTGTCCACACTACGTGTAACAGTGCTGAACGGGACCTGTCCACTTTCAATGTAACGGTGCTGAACAAGACCTGTCCACACTGAATATAAATGTGCTGAACTGGACTTGTCCACACCGAATTTAACTGTGCAGAACTGGACCTATCCACACTGAATGTTTCTGTGCTGAACTGGACAAGCCCTCACTGAATGTAACTGTGCTGAACTGGACCTGACCACACTGACAGCAACTCTGCTGAATTCGACCACTCCAGACTGAAGGTAACTGTGCAGAACTGGACCTGTCCACCCTGAATGTAACTTTGCTCAGCTGGACATGTTCACACTGAATGTAACTCTGCTGAAATGGACATGACCACACTGAATGTAACTGTGCTGAATTCGACCTCTTCACACTGAAGGTAACTGTGCAGAACTGGACCTGTCCGCACTGAATGTAACTTTGCTCAACTGGAAATGTACACACTGAATATAAACGTGCTGGATTGCACCTGGCCACACTGAATGTAGCTTTGCGGAACTGGACATGGCCACACTGAATGTAACTGTGCTGGACTGGACATGTCCAATTTGTATTTAACCGTGCTGAACTGGACCAATCCCCACTGAAAGTAACAGTGCTGAACTGGACTTGTCCAAACTGAATTTATCTGTGCTGAATTGGAAATATTCACACTGAATGTAATTCTGCTGAAACTGACCTGTCCACACTGAATGTAACTGTGCTGAACTGGTCCTGTCTACACTGAATGTAACTGTGCTGAACTGGACATGTCCACACTGAATGTAACTCTGCTGACCTGGTCCTGTGCACACTGAATGAAACTGTGCTGAGATTGACCTGAACACACTGAGAGTAACTGTGCTGATCTGGACCTCTCCGCACTAAATCTAACTGTGTTGAACTGGACCTGTCCACACTTTATGTAACTGTACTGAACTGGACATTTCCACAATGTATGTAACCGTTCTGAACTGGACCTGTACAGTCTGAATTTTACTATGCTGAACTGGACCTTTCCGCACTGCATGGAATGGTGCTGAACTCACATTGAATGTAAATGTGCAGAAATTGAATTGTCCACACTGAATGTAACTGTGCTTAACTGGACCTGTGCACAATTAATGTAACATTGCTGAACTGGACATCTGCACACTGAATGTAATTGCGCTGAACTGGACCTGCCCACACTGAATGTAACTGTGCTGAACTGGACATGTCCACACTTAATGTAACCAGGCTGAGCCGAACCTGTACCCACTGAAGCTAACTGTGCTGAACTGGAATTGTCCAGACTGAATGTAACTATGCTGAACTGGACATGTCCACACTGAATGTAACTGTGCTGAACTGGAAATGCCCATATTGAATACAATGGTGCTGAACTTTATCTGTCCACACTAATGTAACTGTGCTGTACTGGACATGTCCATGTTGAATTTAAATCTGCTGAACTGGAACTGTCCACACTGAATGAAACTGTGCTGAGATTGACCTGCCCACACTGAATGAAACTGTGCTGAACTGGACATGTCCACACTGAATGTAACTGTGCTGAACTGGACATGACCACACTGAATGTAACTGTGCTGAACTGGACCTGTCCACAATGAATGTAAGTTTGCAGATCTGGACTTGTCCACACTGAATGTAACTTTGCTTAGCTGGACCTTACCACACTGAATTTATCTGTGCTGAACTGGACCTGCCACGCTGTATGTAATTCTGCTGAACTGGACATGTCCAACTGAAGGTAACCGTGCTGAGCTGGACCTGTCCCCAATGAAAGTAACTGTGCTGAAATGGAACTGTCCACACTGAATGCATTATTGCTGAAATTGACCTGTCCAAACTGAATGTAACAGTGCTGAACTGGACCTGTCCACACTGACTGCAACTGTGCTGAACTGGACTTGTCCAAACTGAATGTAACTGTGCTGACATGGACCTGTCTACACTGAATGTAACTGTGTTGAACTGGACCTGTTCACGCTGAATAAATCTTTGCTGAACTGGACAGTTCCAGACTGAATTTAACCGTGCTGGACTGCCCCTGGCCAGATTAATGGAACTGTGTTGAACTGGACATATTCACATGGAATGTAACCGTGCTCAACTGGACCTGTCCACAATGAATGTAACAGTGCTGATCTGGACCTGTCCACACTGAATTTAACTGTGCTGAACTAGACATGTCCACACTGATTGTAATTGTGCTGAACTGGATCTGTTCACACTGAATGTAACTGTGCTGAAATGGGCATATCCACACTGAATGTAACTGTGCTGAACTCGACCTCTCCTCACTGAACTGGACCTGTCCACACTGTATATAACTCTGCTGAACTGGACAAGTCCAACTGAAGGTAACCGTGCTGAACTGGTCCTGTCCCCACTGAAAGGAACTGTGCTGAACTGGACTTGTCCACACTGAATGTAACCATGCTGAGCTGGACCTGTCCCCACTGAAATTAACTGTGCTGTACGGGACTTGTCCAGACTGAATGTATCTGTGCTGAAATGGAACTGTCCACACTGAATGCAATATTGCTGAAATTGACCTGTCCACACTGAATGTGACTGTGCTGAACTGGACTTGTCCACACTGAATGTAACTGTTCTGAACAGGATATGTCCACACTGATGTAATCGTGCTGAACTGGAGCTGCCCATACTGAATGTAACTGTGCGGAACTGGACCAATCCACACTGAATGTAATGGTGCTGGACTGTACCTGGCCACATTGAATGCATCTGTGCTGAACTGGACATGTCCACGCTGAACGTAACTGTGCTGGACTGCACATGTCCACACTGAATGTAACTGTGCTGAACTGTGCATGTACACACTGAATGCAACTGTGCTAAACTGTACCAGGCCACACTGATTATAACTATGCTGAACTGGACCTGTCCACACTGAATGTAACTCTGCTGTATCCGTCCTGTCCATTCTGAATATAACTGTGCTGAATTGGACCAGTCACCACTGAAAGTAACTTTGCTGAACTGGACATGTCCACACTGACTGTAACTGTGCTGAACTGGACATGTCCACACTGAATATAACTGTGCTACACTGGACCTGCCCACACTGAATGTAACTGTGCTGAACTGGACCTGTTCACTTTGAATGTAATTGTTGAATTGGACCTGTCCACACTGAAAATAACTTTGCTGAACTGGACATGTACACACTGAATATAAACGTGCTGGATTGTACCTGTCCACACTCAATGTAGCTGTGCTGAACTGGTAATGTGCACACTGAATGTAACGGTGCTGGCCTTGACCTTGCCGCACTGAAATTAAATTTGCTGAACTGGAACTGTCCACACTACGTGTAACAGTGCTGAATGGGACCTGTCCACTTTCAATGTAACGGTGCTGAACAAGACCTGTCCACACTGAATATAAATGTGCTGAACTGGATTGTCCACACCGAATTTAACTGTGCAGAACTGGACCTATCCACACTGAATGTTTCTGTGCTGAACTGGACAAGCCCTCACTGAATGTAACTGTGCTGAACTGGACCTGACCACACTGACAGCAACTCTGCTGAATTCGACCACTCCACACTGAAGGTAACTGTGCAGAACTGGACCTGTCCACCCTGAATGTAACTTTGCTCAGCTGGACATGTTCACACTGAATGTAACTCTGCTGAAATGGACATGACCACACTGAATGTAACTGTGCTGAATTCGACCTCTTCACACTGAAGGTAACTGTGCAGAACTGGACCTGTCCACACTGAATGCAACTTTGCTCAACTGGACATGTCCACACTGAATGTAACTGTGCTGAACTGGACGTGTCTACACTGAATTTATCTGTCCTGAACTGGACCTCTCTACTCTGAATGTAACCGTGATGAACTGTACCTGGCCACAATGAATTTAACTTTGCTCAACTAGACATGTCCACACTGATTGTAACTGCGCTGAACTGGACCTGTCCCGACTGAATGTACCTGTGCTGAATTGGACATGTCCACACTGAATGTAACTGTGCTGAACTGGACCTGTCCACGCTGAATGTAACTATGCTGAACTGGACCTGTCCACACTGATTGTAAATGTGCTGAACTGCGTCTGTCCACACTGAATGTAACTGTGCTGAACTGGACATGTCCATATTGAATGCAAAGATGCTGAACTTAATCTGCCCAAACTAATGCAACTGTGCTGTACTGGACATGTCCATGTTGAATTTAAATCTGCTGAACTGGAACTGTCCACACTGAATGAAACTGTGCTGAGATTGACCTGACCACACTGAATGCAACTGTGCTGAACTGGTCATGTCCACACTGAATTTAACTGTGCTGAACTGGGCATGACCACACTGAATGTAACTGTGCTGAACTGGACCTGTCCACAATGAATGTAAGTTTGCTGATCTGGACCTGTCCACACTGAATGTAATTCTGCTTAGCTGGACCTTACCACGCTGAATTTATCTGTGCTGAACTGGACGTGCCACACTGTATGTAATTCTGCTGAACTGGACATGTCCAACTGAAGGTAACTGTGCTGAGCTGGACCTGTTCCCACTGAAATTAACTGTGCTGAAATGGACTTGTCCACACTGAATGTATCTGTGCTGAATTGGAACTGTCCACAATGAATGCAATATTGCTGAAATTGACCTGTCCAAACTGAATGTAACTGTGCTGAACTGGACCCGTCCACACTGAATATAACTGAGCTGAACTGGATCTGACCTCACTGAATGTGACTGTGCTGAACTGGACGTGTACTCACTGAATCTAACAGTGCTTAGCTGGAACTGTGCTGAACTTGATCTGTCCACACTGTACTAACTGTGCTGAACTGGACATGTCCACACAGTATGTTACCGTGCTGGACTGGACATGACCTCACTGAAAGTAACTGTGCTGAACTGGACTTGTCCACACTGAAAATAACTGTGCTAACATGGACCTGACTACACTGAATGTAACTGTGTTGAACTGGACCAGTTAACGCTGAATAAATCTTTGCTGAACTGGACAGGTCCAGACTGAATGTAACCGTGCTGGATTGTACCTGGCCAGATAAATGCAACGGTGCTGAACTGGACATGTTCACACGGAATGTAACTGTGCTGAACTGGACCTGTTCACAATGAATGTAAGTCTGCTGATCTGGACCTGTCCACACTGAATGTAACTGTGCTTAGCTGGACCTGACCAAAATGACTTTATCTATGCTGAACTGGACCTGCCACACTGTATGTAAATCTGCTGAACTCGACATGTCCAACTGAAGGTAACCGGGCTGAACTGGTCCTGTCCCCACTGAAAGTAACTGTGCTGAACTGGTCTTGTCCACACTGAATGATACCGAGCTGAGCTAGACCTGTCCCCACTGAAATGAACTGTGCTGAACTGGACTTGTCCACACTGAATGTATCTGTGCTGAAATGGAACTGTCCACACTGAATGCATTATTGCTGAAATTGACCTGTCCAAACTGAATGTAACTGTGCTGAACTGGACCTGTCCACACTGATTGTAGCTTTGCTGAACTGGACTTGTTCTCACTGAATACAACTATGCTGAAATGGAACTGTCAAAACTGAGTGTAACATTGCAGAAATTGATCTGTCCACACTGAATGTAACTGTGCTGACCGGGAGATGTCCACACTGAATGTAACTATGCTCAACTGGACCTGGCCTCACTGAATGTGACTGTGCTGAACCGGATCTGTCCACACTGAAATTAACTGTGCTGAACTGGACCTGTCCACAATGAATGTAACTGCGCTGAACTGGACATGTACTCACTGAATCTAACAGTGCTTAGCTGGAACTGGGCTGAACTTGACCTGTCCACACTCTATGTAACTGTGCTGAACTGGACAGTTCCACACAGTATATTACCGTGTTGAACTGGACTTCACCCCACTAAAGTAACTGTGCCGAACTGGACTTGTCCACACTAATGTAACTGTGCTGACATGGACCTGTCCACACTGAATGTAACTGTGTTGAACTGGTCATTTCCACACTGAATCTACCCATGCTGAAATTGAGCTGTCCATTCTGCATGTTACTATGCCTGAACTGGATTCGTCCTCACTGTATGTAACTGTGCTGAACAGGACATGTCCACACTGAATGGAACCACGCTGGACTGGGCATGTCCACAATTAATGCAACTATGCTGAACTGGACCTGACCACACTGACTGTAACAGTGCTGAACATGACCTGTCCAAACGTAATATAACTTTGCTGAACTGGACATGAGCACACAGAATGTTACCGTGCTCAACTGGACCTGTCCCCACTGAAAGTAACTGTGCTGAACTGGACTTGTCCACACTGAATGTAACTGTGCTGAAATGGACCTGTCAACACTGAATGTAACATTGCTGAAATTGACCTGTACACACTAAAGGAAACTGTGCTGAATTAGACCTGTTCACACTGAAAGTAACTGTGCTGAACTGGACCTGTTCACACTGAAAGTAACTGTGCTGAACTAGACCTGTTCATGCTGAATAAATCTTTGCTGAACTGGACATGTCCTCACTGAATGTAACCGTGCTTGACTGGATATGACCACACTGAAAGTAAATGTGCCAAACTGGACCTCTCCACACTAAATGTAACTGTGCTGAACTGGACCTGTCCACACTGAATGTAACCGTGCTGAACTGGACATGTCCAGACTGAATGTAACCGTGCTGAACTGGACATGTCCACACTGAATGTAACTGTGCTCAACTGGTCATGTCCACACTGAATCTAACCGTGCTGAACTGGAGCTGTCCATTTTCAATGTTACTGTGCCTGAACTGGACCCGTCTACACTGAATGTAACCGTGCTGGACTGGGCATGTGCACAATTAATGCAACTGTGCTGAACTGTACATGTACACGCTGAATGTAACTGTGCTGAACTGGACATGTACACACTGAATGCAACCGTGCTGAACTCTACCTGGCCACACTGAATGTAACTCTGCTGAACTGGACCTGTCAACACTGAATGTAACTGTGCTGAACTGGACCTGTTAACACCAAATGTCACGTTGCTGAACTGGACAAGTCCACACTGAATATAACCGAGCTGGACTGTACCTGGCCACACTGAATGTAACCGTGCTGAATTGGACATGTCCACAATTAGTGCAACTGTGCTCAACTGGACATGTCCACGTTGAATGTAACTGTGCTGATCTGGAAAAATTCACACTGAATGTAATGGTGCTGAACTGGATATCTCCACACTGAATGTAACTGTGCTTAGCTGGTCCTGCGCACACTGAATGTAACTGTGCTGAACTGGACATGGCCACACTGATTGTACCAGTGTTGAAATGGACATGTCCACGCTGAGTGTAACTGTGCTGAACTCGACCTCTCCACACTGAATGTAAATGTGCTGAACTGGACCTGTCCACACTGAATGTAACTGTGCTGAACTTGACCTGTCCACACGTAATTTAACTTTGCTCTAATCATAATCATAATTAGCTTTATTGTCGTTGTTAGTGCACAAGTGCAGTACAATGAAATGTAGGCTTGCGGCTCCCGAGATTGTACAATTAGATTAAGACATTTAAACATTCAACATACATTTGGCTTGTAATACATTAACATAAACATAACCATAATAAATTGCATTGGCAGATGTGCAGGCTTTAGAGTTTATTTGTGGATTTCAGTAAGATGACAGACCTGGGAAAGAAGCTGTTCCTAAATCTGGTCGTACGGGTGTGATTGCATCTGTAGCGTCTCCCACATGTCAGGAGGGCGAACAGACTGTGGCTGGTGTGGGTAGGGTCTTTGATGATGGACTGTGACCTCTGTAAACAGCGTTTCTGGTATATGTGCTCTATGGTCGGTAGCCGGGTGCCGATAATGCGTTGGGCAGTTTTGACTACCCGCTGCAGGGCTTTCCAGTCATTGTAGCTACAGCTGCCATACCATACTGTGATACAGTTCGTCAGGATGCTCTCTATTGTGCAGCGGTAAAAGTTAGAGAGGATCAGGGGTGACAGGTTACATCCCTTCAGCCTCCTTAGGAAATATCGGCGCTGCTGGGCCTTCTTCACCAGAGAGGAGGTATTGAGGGACCAGGAGATGTCTTCCATGATGTGGACTCCGAGGAACTTAAATCTGTCCACCCTTTCCACCACAGCCCCATTGATGTGGATGGGGGTGTGACAATGGACATGTGCACACAGAATGTTACCGTGCTGAACTGGACCTGTCCCCACTGAAAGTAACTGTGCTGAACTGGACTTGGCCACACTTAATGTAATTGTGCTAAACTGGACCAGTCCATGATGAAGGTAAATTTCCTGAACAGGACGTGTCCACACTGAATGTATCTGTGCTGAACAGGATCTGTCCACATTGAATGTAACTGTGCTGAACTGGACGTGCCCACACTAAAAATAACTGTGCCGACCTGGGCATGGCCACACTGAAGGTAACTGTGCTGAACTGGACATGTCCACATTGAATGTAACAGTGCTGAAATGTACCAGTCTACACTGAATGTAACTGTGCTGTACTGGACATATCCACACTGAAACTAACTCTGCTGAACCGGACCTGTCCACACAGAATGTAACTGTGAAAAGCTGGATCTGTCCTACTGAATGTAACTGTGCTGAACTGAACATTTCCAAAATTAATGCAACTGTGCTGAACTGGACCTGTCCACACAGAATGTAACTGTGAAAAGCTGGATCTGTCCTACTGAATGTAACTGTGCTGAACTGTACATTTCCAAAATTAATGCAAATGTGCTGAACTGGGCATGTCCTCACTGAATGTAACCGTGCTGGACTCGGTATGACCACACTGAATGGACCTGTCCACACTGAATGTAACTTTGCTGAACTGGACATGTCCAGACTGAATGTAACCGTGCTGATTTGGACCTGTCCAGTCTGAATGTTACTATGCCGAACTTGACCCGTCTACACTGAATGTAAATGTGCTGAACTGGAGATGCCCACACTGAATGTAACTTTGGTGAAATGTACCTCTCCACACTGAATCTAACTGTGCTTAACTGGACCTGTCCACTCTGAATGTAACTGTGCTGAACTTGACTTGTCCACACATAATTTAACTTTGCTGAACTTCACATGTCCACACAGAATGTTACCTTGCTGAACTGGACATGTCCCCACGGAAAGTAACTGTGCTGAACTGGACTTGTTCACACTGAATGTAACTGTACTGAAATGGACCAGTACACACTGAATGTAACAAGGCTGAAGTTCACCTGTCCACACTGAATGTAACTGAGCTGAGCTGGACCAGTCCACACTGTATGTAACTCTGCTGAACAGGACATGTCCACACTGAATTTAACCGTGCTGGACTGGGCATGTCCACAATTAATGCAACTGTGCTGAACTGTACATGTACACACTGAATGTAACTGTGCTGAACTGGATATGTACACACTGAATGCAACCGTGCTGAACTGTACCTGGGCACACTGAATGTAACTGTGCTGAATTGGACCTGTCCACACTGAATGTAACTGTGCTGAAGTGGACCTGTTCACACTTAATGCAACTGTTCTGAACTGGACATGTCAACACTGAATGTAACTGTGCCGAACTGGACCTGTTCACACTTAATGCAACTGTGCTGAACTGGACTTGTCCACACTGAATGTAACTGTGCTGAACTGGACATGTCCAGTCTGAATGTTACGATGCCGAACTTGACACTTCCACACTGAATGAAAATGTGCTGAACTGTACATGCCCACACTGAATGTAACCATACTGAAATCTGCATGGCCACACTGAATGCCACTCTGCTGAACTTGACATGTCCACACTGAAGGTAACCGTGCTGATCTGGACCTATCCACACTGAAACTAACTGTGCTTAGCTGGGCCTGTCCACTCTAAATATAACTATGCTGAACTAGACTTGTCCACACATAATTTAACTTTGCTGAACTGCACATGTCCACACAGAATGATATCTTGCTGAACTGGACATGTCCCCACGGAAAGTAACTGTGCTGAACTGGACTAGTCCACACTGAATGTTACTGTGCTGAAATGGACCGGTCCACACTGAATGTAACTGTGCTGGAATGGGCAAAACCACAATTAATGCAACTGTGCTGTAATGTACATGTACACACTGAATGTAACTGTGCTGAACTGGAGATGTAGACACTGAATGTAACCGTGCTGAACTGTACCTGGCCACACTGAATGTAACGGTGCTGAATTGGACCTTTCCACACTGAATGTAAATGTGCAGTACTCGACTTGTCCACACTAGATATAAATGTGCTGAACTGGACCTGTCACCACTGAATGTTACTGTGCTGAACTGGACCTGTAAACACTGAATGTCACTTTGCTAAACTGGACAAGTCCACACTGAAAATAACCGTGCTGGACTGTAACTGGCCACACTGGCCTGGAAATTCGGTTGTTTGCGCCAGCCATTAGCGCCTTAGGAGGAGTAGATGTCAGGCGCTAGGCAGGTAGCGCCCGGGCGCAGCGAGACCTGCGCCTTGCCCCAACTTCACTAGAGATTTAGCGGCAGCGCAAAGTCTTTGCGCGCATCTCAGCTGCGCGCGCAGATCGTGATGTCATTTCCTCGTGCAACGCCCTTTGTGCGCCCCCAACCGGAACTTCAGTGGCAATGCCCCATTGTGCGCCTGGTGCCCCTAGCGACTGTTAAATGGAACGGTGCACAGCCGATGCGGGGCGCGGGGGGCACAAATTAAAGGGCACTCCTCCTGCAATATAAAAGGCTGCCATTTCGCAGCACTCCCTCTTGCGAAACGGATCTTTGGAGAGAGACCAAGGTAGATAGCTTTCTGCTTTGGCCCGACACTCGGACAGGTACTTTTGGCTTCAGGCCACAGATTTCCACTAGTCTTTGCCTTCATTGACATCTCATTGTTTGCCAGCATATTATGGGGGCTGCAATGGGTGTCAACGCAGGCTTTCTCAATAACATCCAAAGGGCTCACAGGCGCCGTGAGAGAGTGGCAGCCCTGGCTAGATGGAGAGGGGGCAACAGGCGTCGGCAAAGGAGGCCTTACCCACCCAAGGTATACCGCCAGCAGTTCTCCTATCTCAACATGTCTGAGGAGCAGTGTGTTTGGAGGCTACGATTCAGAAGGGACATGGTCACAGAGATCTGCCAGCTGCTTGGCGGTGATCTGCAGCCACAGCTGAGGAGCAGGACGTCTCTGTCGGTGGCAGTGAAGGTGATGGTGGCTCTCAACTTCTATGCCACCGGCTCCTTCCAAGCCACTACTGGGGACATTGCCAACATCTCCCAGTTCACCGTGCATTGCTGCATCCGCCAGGTCACCAATGCCCTTTTCAAAAGGAGACATCAGTTCATCTCCTTCTCCATGGCCCTTGCCAAGCAGCAACAGCGTGCAATGGGCTTTGCAGCATTCACGGGCTTCCCCATGGTGCAGGGCGCCATTGACTGCACGCATGTGGCTTTGTGGGCACCTCTGGAGAATGCCGAGGATTACAGCAACTGGAAGGGCTACCATTCGCTGAACGTCCAGCTGGTGTGTGACCACAGGCAGCTCATCCTAGCTGTCAATGCCCGCTTTCCAGGCAGCAGCCACGATGCCTTCATCCTGCGACAGACTTCTGTGGCAGACATGTTCCAGGCACAGCCTCACCCACGAGGATGGCTTATCGGGGACAAAGGCTATCCTTTGAGTACCTGGCTGATGACCCCGCTCCGTGCGCCCAGCACCCCTGCTGAAGAGGGATACAACGAGAGCCATCAAGCGACCAGGAACATCATCGAACAAACAATCGGCGTCCTGAAGCAACGGTTCCACTGTCTGGATAGTTCCAGTGGAGCCCTACAGTATTCGCAGGAGCGAGTCTCCCATTTCGTGGTCGTTTGCTGCATGCTGCACAACCTGGCTATCCGCAGGACTCAGCCACTGCCACCACAGATTGGAGGACCACCTGAGGAGGAGGAGGAGGAGGAGGAGGACCAGCACAGGAGGGAGGCACAAAGTGCAAAGGCCACCCGTCGCTGGCTTATTGAATGTCGGTTCTCGGCCTCCTCTCAGGGACTGGCTTGTGCCAATTTCAGCAGATGAATGTAGCCACTCCACAAGCCCTCAGCCGAGCAGGGCAACAAGGGCTTAACCAAAAAACCATGCACACTGCAATTTAACAACAATAATTTATTGCAAACCTCTGCCCTTCCCACATTACATCCTCATGTGGAGAAGCCCCCTCCAAAAACACAAAACTACCAGTCTCGGCCTTACAAAAAAAAAAGAAAGACACCAGTCTCGGCCTTACAAAAAGAAAGAAAGACACCAGTCTCGGCCTTACACAAAAACAACTGCACCAGTGTCAGCCTTACAACAAGCACCTGGCATCTGTGCAGACCTCTACTTTTTGCCCTGCGAGGGCGATGCCTTGCGCATCCTTGCCTGGCCCCTGCCCGCCCTGCTGCTCCTCCTCAATGGGAGCCCAGTGGCTGCAGCAAGGCTGGGGGAAGGCTGCTGAGGGGCAGATGGCGAGACGGCAGATGCCCTTGTGGGTCGGCCTGCACCAGCTCTGGCCTTGCAGTGGCCGGCTGCTGACTGCTCCAACTCTGGCTGGGTGGCAGCAGTCTGTCCAGCAGCTCGTGGCAGCTGCAATGGCGGATTGGCAGTTTCGCCTGAAGGAATGGTGGCAACCTGGCAGATCGCAGGTGCTCGCTGGTCGCCTGACACATTAGCACTCGCACGGGCCAGCACTGCAGCATGCGCAGCAAACAGCTGAAGGACAGGCTTCTGGGCTGCTGCTGCGCGGCGAGTGCCCTCGCGATGCCTGGCTGATCCAGCGAGGGTGGCAGCAGTTAGTGCCCGTGTGGCCCTGGTCTGTGTCCACATGACACCAGCCAGTGACTGGATGGCACGACTGAGCACTTGGCTAGAAGCCGACTGTGCTGCCGCGAAGTCCTGCAGACTCCTGGCCTGTGCTGCACTGAATAGTTCCAGACTCCTGGCCTGTGCTGCACTGAATTGTTGCAGACTCCTGGCCTGTGCTGCCCTGAATTCCTGCACAGTGCTTGCCAGTGACTCTATGGAGTCAGGCATCCTTGCCATTATAGCCATGAGCTCAGTGTGCCTGCGCTCAGCCTGGACCGCCATTTCCTCTAGGAGGCACACCTCCTCTGCGCTCACCATCTCAGGTCTGGAGGCCGCACTCACCCTCTGGGGAGAAGTCCGCCGAGCTTCCCCACCCCTCCCACGTTGCTGCAGGCCGTTGGGCCCCGGAGCTTCACTCTCCTCCGACCCTTCCCCCCGGCTCCCCTCCAGGGAAGACGTGTCCCCTACATCGCCATGGGCTGGCACGGCTGAGGGTGGCACTGATGGGCCGGCTTCCTCTTCCTCCTCCTCGTCTTCTGAAGGGTTGACAGTGGCAGCTTGAGGGCCCGCCTCCTCACCTGGCGAGTCACCATCTGAAAGCAGGAAGGCACAAGAGTAGCTTTACAGTGAGGACAGGGTGGCAGCAAGGGAGGCATGAGTGGTGCCATTCACCGCATTGGTCGGACAGTGGCAAAGAATGCTGATCGGATGCACAAGTGGAACGAGAGAGGTCCAAAATGTGATGCCCTTACCATTGGTGCCCAGAACAGGGTCGGCATCTCCACTGGCGACGGGGCCAATCATCCGGTCTCCCATAATGCGCTCCACACGCTGGTCGAGGTCGGAGAGCTCTTTGAGGTCAGGACGGCCTCTGCCGGTGTCAGTTCGGTTGCGCCGGTTGTGCGCAACCTTGGTCTGCAAGAGAAAGGACGGCCTCTAAGTACAGTGTGTAGCCCTGATCTTGTCTGCACTGCCTCCCATGGTCGAATAGCTTGGACAGTGTGTAGCCCTGATCTTGTCTGCACTGCCTCCCACGGTCAAATAGCTTGGAAATTGTGTGTGGTAAACCACTGTTGTTGTTGTTGTTACACACTGTTGTACCTATGCATGCCTCAACATGTCTCGGCTGGCTCCACCCAAACAGGCCCAGGTATAAAGGTGATTGACCTGCAGCCCCCTGCCTTCTTGGAACCCAGTCAACCATGAGAGGCATGCTCTGTTCTTTGCTAATAAAAGCCTTTAGTTACCCTCTTAACTCTCAGTCTTTTATGAGTAATTGATAGCGCATCAATTTTATTAGCTTTGTCCGCATAGTTGGGCACCCACTGAGCATAGTACGAGAAAAACCCTAGGCATCTCTTCAGTGCTTTTTGGCAGTGGAGGAGGGGGAGCTCCATAAGGGGGCGCATCCTGTCGGGGTCGGGGCCGATGACTCCGTTCTCCACTACACAGCCAAGAATGGCAAGGCGCTTGGTACAAAACATACATTTGCCCTTGTTGTATGTTAGGTTCAGCCGCTGGGCCGCACGGAGGAATTTCTCTAGATTAACATCATGGTCCTGCTGGTCGCGGCCGCAGATGGTGACGTTGTCTAGATAGGGGAAAGTGGCCTGGAGCGTGTTCTGGTCGACCATCCGGTCCATCTCCCGTTGGAAGACTGAAACCCCGTTGGTGACACCGAAGGGAACTCTGAGGAAGTGGTAGAGACGACCGTCAGCTTCAAAAGCTGTGTACTGGCTGTCCTCAGCCCTGATGGGGAGCTGGTGGTATGCCGACTTCAGATCAATCGTCGAGAACACCCGGTATTGTGCTATCTGATTGACCATGTCAGATATGCGGGGGAGTGGGTATGCATCTAGCTGGGTGTAGCAATTGATCGTCTGGCTGTAGTCAATAACTAGGCGCTGTTTTTCGCCAGTCTTCAATATCACCACTTGTGCTCGCCATGGGCTGGTGCTACTTTCAATAATCCCTTCCTTCAGGAGTCTTGCTACCTTGGATTTAATGAAGCTCCTATCCCCGGCACTGTAATGCCTGCTTTTGGTAGCGATGGGCTTACAGTCACGGGTGAGGTTAGCGAACAAGGAGGGGGGGACTTTAAGGGTGGAGAGGCTGCAAATGGTGCGCGGCGGGCGATTTAAAAGCTGCTGGCTGCAGACTGTGAGTGGGGGGAGGGGTCCGTCGTACACTAATGTGACACTCTTAAGGTTGCACTGAAAATCCAACCCCAGTAGAACGGCAGCGCAAAGATGGGGCAGGACCAGGAGTTTAAAATTTTTGTATTCTGTGCCCTTTACTGAAAGGGTCACTACACAGTAGCCACTGACGTCCGCTGACTGGGCTTTGGAAGCCAAAGAGATCCGATGTCACGTCGGCAGGACCGGGAGAGAGTAACTCCGCACCGTGTCGGGGTGGATAAAGCTTTCCGTGCTCCCGCTGTCAAAAAGGCAGGTAGTGGCGCGGCCGTTTACCTTAATGTCCATCATGGACCTGGACAGTTGATGAGGGAGAGATTGGTCCAGCGTCACGGAGGCCAGCGTATGGTCGAGCGAGTCGATGTGGTCGTCAGATGAGGCGGTGGTTGAGTCCGGGTCCCCCGTGGTTGAAGTTGGAGACGTCCGAGATGGCGGACAACATGGCGGCGCCCATGGTCCCGATCCCCACGTGGCTGGGGGAGTCCAAGATGGCTGCCCCCACGGTTCGCACGTGGCGCTGCTGGCATTAGCGGTTTTGCCTTTGCAGGCGCTGGCATAGTGTCCTTTCTTCCCGCAGCTGGAGCAGGTAGAGTTTCTCGCCGGGCAGCGTGCTCTGGGGTGTTTTGCCTGGCCACAAAAATAACATTTCTGTGCCTTGGACATCGCAGCAGCAGTTGAAGGTGGCGGTCCCATGACCCCCGGGTGGCAGAGGTGATTGTGGAGGGTCTTCAGTCTATCGACCTGCGCGTTGGCGCATGTACCACATTTTTATAGGCCAGACAGAGCAAGCCTGATCAAAGCCACGCGCCCCTTTGAACGGCTGAGCGTCGATTTTAAAGGGCCCCTCCCCTCCTCCGACCGCAATGTGTACTTCCTCAACATAATTGATGAGTACTCCCGTTTCCCGTTTGCCATCCCTTGCTCAGACATGACCAGTACCACGGTCATTAAATGTCTGAATGACCTCTTCGCCTTGTTCGGTTTCCCTAGCTATATTCATAGCGACAGGGGCTCATCCTTTATGAGCGACGAACTCCGGCAGTACCTGCTCCCGAGAGGTATCGCTACAAGCACGACCACCAGCTACAACCCCCGGAGGAATGGCCAGGTGGAAAGGGAGAATGCGACGGTCTGGAAGGCAATCCTTTTAAACTTGAAATCTAAGGGCCTTCCGACCTCTCGCTGGCAGGAAGTCCTCCCTGCGGCGCTCCATTCCATTCAGTCACTGCTCTGTACAGCCACCAATGCTACCCCTCATGAGAGAATGTTCTCCTTCCCCAGGAAGTCCACATCGGGGATCTCGTTACCGACATGGCTGACTTCTCCAGGACCCGTCCTACTGCGGAAGCACGTGAGGTCCCATAAGACGGACCCCCTGGTCGAGAGGGTGAGCCTCCTCCATGCCAACCCTCAGTATGCTTACGTGGTGTACCCAGACGGGCGGGAGGACACAGTCTCCATACGAGACCTCGCACCTTCGGGTGCTCCCGAAACACCCCCCTCGCCATCCACCACTACCCACGCCTACCCCCAGTATGCTTACGTAGCCTACCCGGATGGGCGGGAGGACACAGCCCCCACACGAGATCTCGCACCTTTGGGTGCCCCTGAAACACTACCATTGCCATCCACCACTACCCACAACCCAACCCCACTAGACGGCATGCCGCAGCCCCAGGACCCGTCATTGATCACCCAACCACTCAATGAGATGCCAGACTCAATGTTGGATGCTGCACCATCACCGCCACCACCACAACGATCAGGACGGCATAAAAGGCCACCTGATAGACTTACTTACACGAACCTTTAGTACACTTAACCCCGCCGGACTCAATTTTAAACAAGGGGTGAATGTGGTAAACCACTGTTGTTGTTGTTGTTGTTGTTAAACACTGCTGTACCTATGCATGCCTCAACATGTCTCGGCTGGCTCCACCCACACAGGCCCAGGTATAAAGGTGATTGACCTGCAGCCCGCTGCCTTCTCGGAACCCAGTCAACCACGAGAGGCATGCTCTGTTCTTTGCTAATAAAAGCCTTTAGTTACCCTCTTAACTCTCAGTCTTTTATGAGTAATTGATAGCGCATCAATGTGTAGCCCTGATCTTGTCTGCACTGCATCCCATGGTCGAATAGCTTGGACAGTGTGTAGCCCTGATCTTGTCTGCACTGCCTCCCATGGTCGAATAGCTTGGACAGTGTGTAGCCCTGATCTTGTCTGCAATGCATCCCATGGTCGAAGAGCTTGGACAGTGTGTAAAGTGCTGAATGTGAAATTGATTTTCATGCCAGTCCCATAGCTGCTGGATGAGGGCTGCCCATTAGGGCTTTCAGGTTCCTTTGCCCATAATGTGAGGTGCACATGCAAGGATGAGGAGGACACTGGAAAGGGTACGCACTCTGACAACCCGAGTGAGGTCGTTGAACTTCTTCCGGCATTGCACAGGAATCCTGGCAACCACGCTGTTGGAAGACACCCTGTTGGACACCTCCCTCCAGGCTTTCCGGTAGGCACTGGGCAGCGGCCTCCTGCCATCATCTGGGAACAAAACATGGCGCCTGCACTCCACTCCGCCAACCAGCACCCTCAGGTCTCCGTCGCTGAAGCGCTGCGCTCTCTCCCTGGCCTTCTCCATAGTCCTGGGCGTTGTACGGGTGAAGCTGAAGTGGTCAGGCCTAGGTTGAGGGCTGCAGTGTGCAGGGCATGGCAGGCAAACAAATCGACCCTCCCCCTTTAAGAGATGACCGGCACCAGAGTGTCTGCCATCAATCAAGAACACTCCGCACCTGCGCTGCGCCCGGCCTCGGGGGTATCGTTCAGCACCGCCGGCTTAGCGCCTAAAGATAGTCGTGCTTCACCTGTTTTAGCGCAGTAGCAACCTCTTGGGGCAATGCGACTGAATATCGGCGAAGGGGGCGCGAGTTTGCGCCGCGCGCAAACTTTAGCGGCCGCCCGTCTTTACCGCATCAAAAGTGGCTATACGGAATTTCTAGGCCACTGAATTTAACCGTGCTGAACTGCACATGTCCACAATTAGTGCAACTGTGCTCAACTTGATATGTCCACGTTGAATGTAACTGTGCTGAACTGGACAAATTCACACTGAATGTAACGGTGCTGAACTGGATCTCTCCACACTGAATGTAACAGTGCTGAAATGGACAAGTCCACACTGAAAATAACCGTGCTGGACTGTACCTGGCCACACTGAATTTAACCATGCTGAACTGGACATGTCCACAATTAGTGCAACTGTGCTCAACTGGATATGTCCACGTTGAATGTAACTGTGCTGAACTGGACAAATTCACACTGAATGTAACGGTGCTGAACTGGATCTCGCCACACGGAATGTAACTGTGCTGAAATGGACCTGTACACACTGAATGTAACTGTGCTGAGCTGGACATGTCCACACGTAATGTAACGGGGCTGAAATTGACATGTCCACGCTGAGTGTAACTGTGTTGATCTGGACGTGCCCACACGTAATTTATCTTTGTTGAACTGGACATGTGCACAAAGAATGTGACCGTGCTGAACTGCAGCTGTCCGCACTGAAAGTAATTGTGCTGAACTGGACTTGACCACACTGAATGTAACTGTGCTGAAATGGACCTGTCAACACTGAATATAACATTGCTGACATTGACCTGTACACACTGAATGTAACTGAGCTGAACTGGACCCGTCCACACTATATGTAACTGTGCTGAACAGGACATGTCCACACTGAATGTAACCGTGCTGGAATGGGCATGTCCACAATTAATGCAACTGTGCTGAACTGTACATATACACACTGAATGTAACTGTGCTGAACTGGACATGTAGACACTGAATGCAACCGTGCTGAACTGTACCTGGCCACACTGAATGTAACTGTGCTGAATTGAACCTGTCCCCACTGAATGTAAATGTGCAGTACTCGACCTGTCCACACTAGATATAAATGTTCTCAACTGGACCTTTCCCCACTGAATGTAACTCTGCTGAACTGGACCTGTTAACACTGAATGTCACTTTGCTGAACTGGACAAGTGCACACTGAAAATAACCGTGCTGGACTGTACCTGGCCACACTGAATTTAATCATGCTGAACTGGACATGTCCACAATTAGTGCAACTGTGCTAAACTGGACATGTCCACGTTGATTGTAACTGTGTTGAACTGGACAAATTCACACTGAATGTAACGGTGCTGAACTGGATCTCTCCACACTGAATGTAACTGTGCTGAAATGGACCTGTACACACTGAATGTAACTGTGCTGAAATTGACATGACCACGCTGAATGTAACTGTGCTGATCTGGACCTGTCCGCACGTAATTTAACTTTGCTGAACGGGACATGTGCACACAGAATGTTACCGTGCTGAACTGGACCTGTCCCCACTGAAAGTAACTGTGCTGAACTGGACTTGTCCACACTGAATGTAACTGTGCTAAATGGACCTGTCAACACTGAAAGTAACATTGATGAAATTGACCTGCCACATTGAATGTAACTGTGCTGAACTGGACCTGTTCACACTGAGTGTAACTGTGCTGAACTGGACCTGTTCACACTGAAAATAACTGTGCTGAACTGGAACTGTTCATGCTGAATAAATCTTTGCTGAACCGGACATGTCCACACTGAATGTAACCGTGCTTGACTGGATATGTCCACACTGAATGTAAATGTGCCAAACTGGACCTCTCCACACTGAATGTAACTGTGCTGAACTGGACCTGTCCACACTGAATGTAACTGTGCTGAACTGGACATGTCCAAACTGAATGTAACCGTGCTGAAATGGACATGTCCACACTGAATGTAACTGTGCTGAACTGGCCAAGTCCATACTGAATCTACCCATGCTGAACTGGAGCTGTCCATTTTGAATGTTACTGTGCCTGAACTGGACCCGTCTACACTGAATGTAACCATGCTGGACTGGGCATGTCCACAATTAATGCAACTGTGCTGAACTGTACATGTACACGCTTAATGTAACTGTGCTGAACTGGACATGTACACAATGTATGCAACTGTGCTGAACTGTGCCTGGCCACACTGAAGGTAAATCTGCTGAGCTGGACCTGTCAACACTGAATGTAACTGTGCTGAACTGGACCTGTTAACACTGAATGTGACTTTGCTGAACTGGACAAGTCCACACTGAATATAACCGTGCTGGACTGTACCTGGCCACACTGAATGTAACCGTGCTGAACTGGACATGTCCACAATTAGCGCAACTGTGCTCAACTGGACATGTCCACGTTGAATGTACCTGTGCTGAGCTGGAAAATTCACACTATAATGTAACGGTGCTGAACTGGATGTCTACATACTGAGTGTAACTGTGCTGAAATGGAACTGTACACACTGAATGTAACTGCGCTGAACTGGACATGGCCACACTGAATGTAGCTGTGCTGAACTCGACATCTCCACACTGAATGTAAATGTGCTGAACTGGGCCTGTCCACACTGAATGTAACTGTGCTGACCTTGACCTGTCCACACTTAATTTAACTTTACTCCAATGGACATGTTCACACAGAATGTTATCGTGCTGAACTGGACCTGTCCCCACTGAAAGTAACATTGCTGAACTGGACTTGTCCACACCGAAAGTAATTGTGCTAAACTGGACCAGTCCACGATGAAGGTAAATTTCCTGAACTGGACCTGTCCACACTGAATGTAACTGTGCGGAACTGGACATGTCAACACTGAATGTCAACCATGCAGAACTGGACCTGTCCCCACTGAAAGTAACAGTGCTGAACTGGACTTGTCCACACTGAATGTAATTGTGCTGAACCGGACCTGTCCAGTCTGAATGTTACTATGCCGAACTTGACCCATCTACACTGAATGTAAATGTGCTGAACTGGACATGTCCACACTAAATGTAACCGCACTGAAATGTACCTGTCCACATTGAATCTCACTGCACCTGTCCACTCTGAATGTAACTGTGCTGAACTTGATTTGTCCACACATCATTTAACTTTGCTGAACTGCACATGTCCACACAGAATGTTACCTTGCTGAACTGGACATGTCCCCACGGAAAGTAACTGTCCTGAACTGGACTTGTCCACACTGAATGTAACTGTGCTGAAATAGACCAGTCCACACTGAATGTAACAAGGCCGAAATTGACATGTCCACAGTGAATGTAACTGAGCTGAACTGGACCTGTCCACAGTGTATGTAACTCTGCTGAACAGGACATGTCCACACTGAATTTAACCGTGCTGAACTGGGCACGTCCACAATTAATGCAACTGTGCTGAACTGTACATGTGCACAATGAATGAAACTGTGCTGAATTGTATATGTACACACTGAATGCAACCGTGCTGAACTTGACCTGGGCACACTGAACTTAACTGTGCTGAATTGGACCTGTCCCCACTGAATGTAATTGTGCTGTACTCGACCTGTCCACACTAAATATAAATGTGCTGATCTGGACCTGTCCCCACTGAATGTAACTGTGCTGAAATTGACCTGTTAACACTGAATGTCACTTTGCTGAACTGGACAAGTCCACACTGAATATAACCGTGCTGGACTGTACCTAGATGTAAAGTTAGTGCAACTAAGCTCAACTGGACATGTCAACGTTGAATGTAACTGTGCTAAAATGGACAAATTCACACTGAATGTAATGGTGCTGAACTGGACCTCTCCACACTGAATGTAACTGTGCTGAAATGGACCAGTACACACTGAATGTAACTGTGCGGAACTGGACATTTCCACACTGAATGTTACTGTGATGAAATGGACATGTCCACGCTGAATGTAACTTTGCTGATCTGGACCTGTCCACACAGAATCTAACTGTGCTTAGCTGGACCTCTCCACACTGAAGGTAACTGTGCTGAACTTGACCTGTCTACACGTAATTTAACTTTGCTGAACTGGACATGTGCACACAGAATGTTACCGTGCTGAACTGGACCTGTCCCCACTGAAAGTAATTGTGCTGAACTGGACTTGTCCACACTGAATGTAACTGTGCTGAAATGAACCTTTCAACACTGAATGTAACTGTGCTGAACTGAACCTGATTATGATGAATAAATCTTTGCTGAACGGGACATGTCCACACTGAATGTAACTGTGCTGAACTGGACCTGTTCACACTTAATGCAACTGTGCTGAACTGGACATGTCCACACTGAATGTAACTGTGCTGAACTGGACATGTCCACACTGAACGTAACCGTACTAAAATGTGCATGGCCACACTGAATGCCACTCTGCTGAACTGGACATGTCCACACTGAATATAACCTGCTGATCTGGACCTGTCCACACTGAATCTAACTGTGCTTAGCTGGACCTGTCCACTCTGAATGTAACTGTGCTGAACTAGACTTGTCCATGCATAATTTAACTTTGCTGAACTGCACATGTCCACACAGAATGTTATCTTGCTGAACTGGACATATCCCCACGGAAAGTAACTGTGCTGAACTGGACTAGTCCACACTGAATGCTACCATGCTGAAATTGACCGGTCCACACCGAATGTAACATTGCTGAAATTGACCTGTCCACACTGAATGTAACTGAGCTCAACTGGACCTGTCCACACTTTATGTAACTGTGCTGAACAGGACATGTCCACACTGAAAGTAACCGTGCTGGAATGGGCATGTCCACAATTAATGCAACTGTTCTGAACTGTACATGTACACACTGAATTTAACTGTGCTGATCTGGACATGTAGGCACTGAATGCAACCGTGCTGAACTGTACCTGGCCACACTGAATGTAAAGGTGCTGAATTGGACCTGGCCAATCTGAACGTAAATGTGCAGTTCTCGACCTGTCCACACTAGATATAAATGTGCTGAACTGGACCTGTCCCCACTGAATGTAACTGTGCTGAACTGGACCTGTTAACAGTGAATGTCACTTTGCTGAACTGGACAAGTCCACACTGAAAATAACCGTGCTGGAGTGTGCATGGCCACACTGAATTTAACCGTGCTGAACTGTATATGTCCACAATTAGAGCAACTGTGCTCAACTGGACATGTCCACGTTAAATGTAACTGTGCTGAACTGGACAAACTCACACTGAATGTAACGGTGCTGAACTGGATCTCTCCACACTGAATGTAACGGTGCTGAACTGGATCTCTCCACACTGAATGTAACTGTGCTGAAATGGACAAGTCCACACTGAAAAAAACCGTGCTGGACTGTACCTGGCCACACTGAATTTAACTGTGCTGAACTGGACATGTACACAATTAGTGCAACTGTGTTCAACTGGAAATGTCCACGTTGAATGTAACTGTGCTGAACTGGACAAATTCACACTGAGTGTAACGGTGCTGAACTGGATCTCTCTACACTGAATGTAACTGTGCTGAAATGGACCTGTACACACTGAATGTAACTGTGCTGAGCTTGTCATGTCCTCACTGAATGGAGCGGTGCTGAAATTGACATGTCCACGCTGAATGTAACAGTGCTGATCTGGACCTGTCCACACGTAATTTAACTTTGCTGAACTGGATATGTGCACAAAGAATGTGACCGTGCTGAACTGGACCTGTCCGCACTGAAAGTAACTGTGCTCAACTGGACTTTTCCACACTGAATGTAACTGTGCTGAAATGTACCAGTACACATTGAATGTAACATTGCTGAAATTGACCTGTCCACACTGCATGTAACTGAGCTGAACTGGACCTGTCCACACTGTATGTAACTCTGCTGAACAGGACATGTCCACACTGAATGTAACCGTTCTGGACTGGGCATTGTTTTGATTTCTTTTTGGGTTCAATAATGACTCATTTCTGAAAGCGAATGTTGTTTAATCTAAAGTCTTGTTCAAGACTTTCTACAGCTTTTTACGGAACACACTATGCTGTGATGCATCTAGAATGAAACTGAAAGTAAAACTCCACTGGACTGCTTGTCTCTCACATGACCTCTGCTGGTCAGGCACAAGTAATCAAAAACACAGACAAATATGCTGTAAGGCATAAGTAATCAAACACAGACAAATATCATCACTATTTGCTGATATCATTACATCTCCCTTTCTTAAAACAAAAGTATTTTACTTTTAACTAACAACATTTAATGAACTTACATTATCATTATCATGCTCAAGGTTTTTTACCCTTGCTTTGTGTGTTCACATGAAATATGTCAATACACTAGAAGTTGAAGAAAGAATAAGATAACATTACTTTCTTCTTTAACAATAGTCCTTAAATTTGCTCAATGAGTCTCTCAGGAGGCTTCACATGTCTTGAATATTTTCTGATTGATTGTCCTTGAATCTGAGTTGTTGCCTCAGATGATTGGTTCTCAGCTGTGTGATCAGGTTGTTCACCAGTATCAGTCTCTTGACCTGCTGTGGCTGGTCCCATGAGAAGCTCTCGACGATTTCTTCTCAGAACAGCACCCTCATCTGTCTGAATGGTGTATGATCTTGGTTGAACTTCACTCAGGACAGTTCCCTTCTGAATCCATGTGTTTGTTTTGTCTTTCAACCTTACTTGGTCACCAGTGTGGAGTTCAGGTAAATTTTTGTGTTCCTCTGACATAGTAGTATTTTGCTTTTCTTTCTGTTGCTCTTTGAACTTACTCACTTTCTCCCCCTCTTTTGTTTTCAGGAGGTTCTCCAGGATGGGTAGGTTTGACCTTAGCCGACGTCCCATCAGGAGTTGGGCTGGTGGGTGACATACCACACTCGAGCGGCGTTGTGCGGTATACAAGCATGCTTTGGTAGAAGTCAGTTCCACTGTCTTTTGCCTTGTACATCAGTCTTTTCACTGTCTGGACCGATTTTTCCACTACTCCATTGGACTGTGGATAGTGAGGACTTGACGTTGTGTGGACAAAGTCCCACTCTTTGGCAAAGTGTCGGAAATTTGCATTGTTAAACTGGGGTCCGTTGTCTGTGAAGACCTCGCTTGCCACGCTTGTCTGGAGAATATGGCTTTCACACTTCTTATCACAGCTTCTGCAGTGGTGGTGTACAGTCAACAAACCTCTGGATACAGGGAGTAATAGTCTGTGACGACAAGATAGTCCTTCCCTTGACATACGAATAGGTCAGCGCCTACCTTCTGGTAAGGTCTGTCTGGTGCTGGGTGGGGTTTAGTGGTTCTACCGGATTGCTTCCTCGATATTTCAGGCATATTGTGCAGTTTGACACCTCATTTGTCACATCTTGGTTGATTCGTGGCCAGTACATCACCTCTCGTGCTCTTTTCTTACACTTTTCGATTACCAGATGTCCTCCATGGTTCTTTTTTAGCATCTCTCTTCTCAGACTCTTTGGGATAACTATTTTACTTCCTTTGTAGATGATGTCTTCGACGACTGATAGTTCCGCCCTGCAGTTCCAGTACTCTGCTATATCAGGTGAGCAGTCTTGCTTCATGTTGGGCCATCCATCCAAGATGCTTTTTCTCAGTCGTCTCATTGTTTCATCTTTGTTTGTCTCAGTCTTTATGAGCTCCATTTTTGCATCTGCTATGGGCAGTGCACTTGTGATCATGTCCACGTAGGCGTTCACTTTTTCATCCATTGTGGTGTTTGCGGGCTCACTTGGGTCAACAGCTCTGGACAACGTGTCTGCTGTATACATCAGCTTACCCGGTGTGTACGCAACATTCAGTGTATAGCGTTGCAGCCTGATCATCATTCTTTGTATTCTATGCGGACAGCTATTCAGTGGCTTTTGGAACAATGCAATCAAGGGCTTATGGTCAGTCTCTACACTGACTGCTTGTCCTGCCACAAACTGGTGAAATCTTTCACAGGCGTATGTGATGCTGAGCAGCTCCTTTTCTATTTGAGCATATCACGTCTCCGCGTCTGTCATTGAGCGCGATGCATATGAAATAGGTTGCCAGTAGTCATATTGTTGCAGAAGAACGGCACCGAGCCCACTCTGTGATGCTTCTGATGATATCTTGATGGGTCTCGCTGGGTCATAAAACCTCAGAACTGGTTCCTCTGTGAGCAGTTTCTTTAGATCGCTCCATGACTTCTCATGCTCATGATTCCATTCCCATTCTATGTTCTTTTCAGTTAGTCTTCTCAGTGGCGCTATTTTTTCTGTGAGGTTGGATATGAATTTACCCATGTAGTTGATCATTCCATTAAACCTCTGCATGTCCTTTTTGCATTGTGGCCTTGGCATATTCTCAATGGCGGACACCTTTCTGGGATCTGGTCTGATGCCCTCACTGCTAAGGATATCTCCCACGAATGTCAGTTCTGTCACCCCGAGCTGGCATTTCTCTCTATTCAGCTTCAGGTTTGTTTTCCTTGTTGCTTCCAGCACTTTTTTCAGTCTCTCGTCATGCTCAGTTCTCGTGGTTCCCCGTACTATGATGTCATCCATTGATGTATCAACTCCCTCCAGGTGCTCATAGATCTTATGGATAGTCTTGTGATACACTTCAGGAGCTGAGGCAATGCCAAATGGTAAACTTAGGAATCTGTATCTGCCAAATAGAGTGTTGAACATGCACAGTCTTGAACTTGCTTCGTCCAGCTTCATCTGCTAAAATCCTGAGGACGCATCTAACTTGCTGAAATATTTTGCATTTGCAAACTGTGCCATGATTTCCTCACGTGTAGGAAGCTTGAAGTGCTCTCTCTTTATTGCTCTGTTTAGATCTCTTGGATCCAGGCAAATTCTGAGCTTTCCATTCTTTTTGTCCACTACGACGAGGGAACTCACCCACTCAGTTGGCTCATCTATCTTCTGAATCACGTTCAGGCTTTCCATCCTGTCCAACTCTGCCTTCAGTTGCTTTTGAAGAGCAAACAGAACTTTTCTGCATGGATGTATGACCGGTGTCATACTTTTATCTACTCTGATCGTGTGTTCTCCTGGAATGCAGCCTAGACCCTTAAATAGGTCTTTGTACTCTTTCATGAGTTCATCATAGACTGTCTCTCCTTCGCTTTCCACAATGAGGTCTCTCTTTACCAGGTTCAGTCTCTCACAGGCTTTTAACCCGAGTATGGCTTGCACATCCTTTGGCACCACGATTAATGCTAGCGTGTGCTCTCTGTCCCTGTGTGTTACTTTGACAATGCATTTTCCTTTCACTGGTATATCAGTACCTGAGTATCCGGTCACTTTCACTTGTATTCCATATAACTTTGGTCTGGGTCTAATTCTCTTAAAATCGGTCTCTGATATCACATTAACTTGTGCTACAGTATCCAATTTAAATGGAATGTGTATGTCATTCACTTTTAGTGTCAATATCCAGTCTCTTTCTTCTTTTTTGTTTTCAGACACAACATCTACATTGAATTCCTCTATCTCGCTTTCATCTACTGTATGGACCTTGCTTTGTTGCGCTTGGTTCTTACAGCAACGGGCATAATGGTTGTTTTTGTTGCATCTATTGCATGTTTTACCATATGCTGGACACTTTCTTGGTGGATGCTGTGTACTGCATCGACTACATGACTTCCGATTGTCTCTTTCATTTTCGTTTGCTGGCCACGTCTCTTTTTTCACATTGGCGCTCTCTTTGTTAAACGGTTTGTATCCGTTCTTTCTCACTGCATCCACGTTGCAGCTACTGTCACTGAACAGCTCCTTTGCCTGCAACTTCACAGTCTCTGTAACCCTACACAGTGCTATGGCTTTTCCCAGGTCTAGATCTTGCTCTCTTAGCAGTCTTTCCCTTAGACCATTATCTCGAATACCACACACCAGTCTGTCTTTTATCAGCGAGTCTGTGAGTCCCCCAAATTCACACGATGTGCTCCGGTTTCTCAGTTCAGTCACATACTGATCAATAGTCTCGCTGATTTTCTGTACACATGTGAAAAATTTGTGCCTCTCAAAGGTCACGTTGCGTTTAGGTATGCAGTAGGCCTCAAACTGTTCCATTATTTTATCTAGCTTCATTTTGTCTCCATCAACGGCGAATGTGAAGTTATTATACACCTCCAGCGCTTCATCACCCACGACATGCAAGAACAGTGACGATTTCTGTTTATTACTTTTCTTGTCAGCTCCGATTGCTGCTAAATACAACTCTAAACTTTGTTTGAACCTTCTCCAATTTTCAGCCACATTACCTGTTAATTGAAGCGTCGCCGGTGGGTGTAAACCTTCCATTTTTTCACTTTGTTAGCTATTCTCTAATGGTAAGCAACGATGTTCTCTTCTGGCTTGCTAATATGTGGAGAGCTGGTTTCGCTTACTTGCCACAACTGCTTTCACTGTCCCATCAAGTTGCTAACTTCAGATTTTTTCTCTTTCAGCCACTTCTGACATCATGTTTTGATTTCTTTTTGGGTTCAATAAAGACTCATTTCTGAAAGAGAATGTTGTTTAATCTAAAGTCTTGTTCAAGACTTTCTACAGCTTTTTACAGAACACACTATGTTGTGATGCATCTAGAATGAAACTGAAAGTAAAACTCCTCTGGACTGCTTGTCTCTCAGATGACCTCTGCTGGTCAGGCACAAGTAATCAAAAACACAGACAAATATGCTTTAAGGCATAAGTAATCAAACACAGACAAATATCATCACTATTTGCTGATATCATTACAGGCATGTCCACAATTAATGCAACTGTGTTGAACTGTACATGTACACTCTGAATGTAACTGTGCTGAACTGGATATGTACACACTGAATGCAACCGTGCTGAACTGTGCCTGGCCACACTGAATGTAACGGTGCTGAATTGAACCTGTCGACACTGAATGTAAATATGCAGTACTCGACCTGTCCACACTAGATATAAATGTGCTGAACTTGACCTGTCCCCACTGACTGTCACTTTGCTGAACTGGACAAGTCCACACTGAAAATAACCGTGATGGGCTGTACATGGCCACACTGAATTTAACCGTGCTGAACTGTACATGTCCACAATTTGTGTAACTGTGCTCAACTGGACATGTCCACGTTGAATGTAACTTTGCTGAACTGATCAAATTCACACTGAAAGTAACGGTGCTGAACTGGATCTCTCCACACTGAATTTAACTGTGCTGAAATGGATAAGTCCACACTGAAAATAACCGTGCTGGACTGTACCTGGCCACACTGAATTTAACCGTGCTGAACTGGACATGTCCACAATTAGTGCAAATTTGCTCAACTGGATATGTCCACGTTAAATGTAACTTTGCTGAACTGGTCAAATTCACACAGAATGTAACGGTGCTGACTGGATCTCTCCACACTGAATGTAACTGTGCTGAAATGGACATGTAACCACTGAATGTAACTGTGCTGAGCTGGACATGTCCACACTGACTTAAACGGTGCTGAAATTGACATGTCCACGCTGAATGTAACTGTGCTGATCTGCACCTGTCCTCACTGAATGAAACGGTGCTGAACAGGGGATGTGCACAAAGAATGTGACCGTGCTGAACTGGACCTGTCCGCAATGAAAGTAACTGTGCTCAACTGGATATCTACACACTGAATACAACCGTGCTGAACTTTACCTGGCCACACTGAATTTAAATGTGCTGACCTGGACCTGTTCCCACTGAAAGTAACTGTGCTGAAATGGACCTGTCCACACTGAATGTAACTGTGCTGAACTTGACCTGTCCACACGGAATTTAAATTTGCTGAACTGGACATGTGCACAAAGAATATTACCGTGCTGAACTGCACCTGTCCCTGCTGAAAGTAACTGTGCTGAACTGGACTTGTCCACACTGAATGTAACTGTGCTGAAATGGACATGACAACACTGAATGTAACTGTGCTGAACTGGACCTGTTCACGCTGAATAAATCTTTGCTGAACTGAACATGTCCACACTGAATGTAACTGTGCTGAACTGGACCTGTTCACAGTTAATGCAACTTTGCTGAACTGGACATGTCCAAACTGAATGTAACTGTGCTGAACTAGACTTGTCCAGACTGAATGTAACTATGCTGAACTGGACCTGTCCAGTCTGAATGTTACTATGCCGAACTTGGCCATTCCACACTGAATGAAAATGTGCAGAACTGCACATGTCCACACTGAATGTAACCGAACTGAAATATACATGGCCACTCTGAATGCCACTCTGCTGAACAGGACATGTCCACACTGAATGTAACCGTGCTGATCTGGACCTGTCCACACTGAATCTAACTGTGCTTAGCTGGACCTGTCCACTCTGAATGTAACTGTGTTGAACTAGACTCTTCCCTTCCCTTCCTCGACTTCTCCGTCTCCATCTCTGGGGATAGGTTATCGACTAATATTTACTACAAGCCCACTGACTCCCACAGCTACCTGGACTACACTTCCTCCCACCCCGCTTCCTGTAAGGACTCTATTCCATTCTCCCAGTTTCTCTGCCTCCGCCGTATCTGCTCCGACGATGCCACCTTCCACACCAGTGCTTCAGACATGTCTTCCTTTTTCCGCAACCGAGGATTCCCCTCTACCGTGGTTGACACTGCCCTCGACCGTGTCAGTTCTATCTCCCGCACCTCTGCCCTCACCCCTGCCCCTCCCTCCAGGAACCATGATAGGGTTCCCCTTGTCCTCACCTTTCACCCCACCAGCCTCCACATTCAACGGATCATCCTCCGGCATTTCCGCTACCTCCAAAGTGATCCCACCACCAAACGTATCTTCTCCTCCCCTCCCCTTTCAGCATTCCGCAGGGACCGCTCTCTCCGAGACACCCTAGTCCACTCCTCTATCACCCCAAACAGCCCTTCCCCTTCGCCTGGCACCCTCCCGTGCAAGCGGAGGAGATGTAACACCTGCCCCTATACCTCCCCCCTCCCCACTGTCCAGGGCCCCAAACACCCCTTCCAGGTGAAACAGCGATTTACTTGTACTTCTCGCAATCTAGTATACTGTATTCGCTGCTCACGATGCGGTCTCCTCTACATTGGGGAGACCAAACGCAGATTGGGTGACCGCTTTGCGGAACACCTCCGTTCAGTCCGTAAGGGTGACCCCGAGCTTCCGGTCGCCTGTCATTTCAATTCACCGCTCCATTCCCACTCGGACCTCACCGTCCTTGGCCTCTTGTACTGTTCCACGGAAGCTCAACGTAAACTCGAGGAACAGCACCTCATCTTCCGATTAGGCACTCTGCAGCCTTCCGGTCTCAATATCGAGTTCAACAATTTCAGATCATAACCTCGGCCCCCATTTCATTTTCACTTATATTTTTCCACTCCTTTCCTTTCCCCCCCCCTTTCCTTCTGTTTCTCTCTCACACCTGGCAGCTATCTTTTGCCCTGCCAGTACACTTTACACCTAATCACAGCCTATTACCATCTCGTCTAGCTTCTAATCTCTTTTACTTCTTTTGGTTCTTTTATTCTTTTGTCCGATCGCAGCCCTGCCTTCGATCTAGTTCCTTTTCTCTCCAGTTTTGAAGAAGGGTCAAACCCGAAACGTCAACTCAAATTTCTCTCCACGGATGTTGCCTGACTTGCTGAGTTTTTCCAACATTTTCTGTTGTTATTTGTGCTGAACTAGACTTGTCCACACATAATTTAAATTTGCTGAACTGCACATGTCCACACAGAATGTTACCTTGCTGAACTGGAGATGTCCCCACGGAAAGCAACTGTGCTGAACTGGACTTGTCCACACTGAATGTTACTGTGCTGAAATGGACCGGTCCACACTGAATGTAACATTGCTGAAATTGACCTGCCCACACTGAACGTAACTGAGCTGAACTGGACCTGTCCACACTGTATGTAACTGTGCTGAACAGGACATGTCAACTCTGAATGTAACCTTGTTGGAATGGGCATGTCCACAATTAATGCATCTTTGCTGAACTGTACATGTACACACTGAAAATAACCGTGCTGGACTGTACCTGGCCACACTGAATTTAACCGTGCTGAACAGGATATGTCCACAATTAGTGCAACTGTGCTAAACTGGACATGTCCACGTTGATTGTAACTGTGCTGAACTGGACAAATTCACACTGAATGTAACGGTGCTGAACTGGATCTCTCTACACTGAATGTAACTGTGCTGAAATGGACAAGTCCACACTGAAAATAAGCGTGCTGGACTGTACCTGGCCACACTGAATTTAACCGTGCTCAACTGGATATGTCCACAATTAGTGCAACTGTGCTCAACTTGATATGTCCACGTTGAATGTAACTGTGCTGAACTGGACAAATTCACACTGAATGTAACGTTGCTGAACTGGATCTCTCCGCATTGAATGTAACTGTGCTGAAATATACCTGTACATACTGAATGTAACTGTGCTGATCTGGACCTGTCCACACGTAATTTAACTTTGCTGAACTGGACATGTGCACACAGAATGTTACCGTGCTGAACTGGACCTGTCCGCACTGAATGTAACTGTGCTTAACTGGACTTGTCCACACTGAATGTACCTGTGTTGAAATGGACCTGTCAACACTGAATATAACATTGCAGAAATTGACCTGTACACACTGAATGTAACTGAGCTGAACTGGACATGTCCAAACTGAAGGTAACCATGCTGGAATGGGCATGTCCACAATTAATGCATCTGTGCTGAGCTGTACATGTACACACCAAATGTAACTGTGCTGAACTGGACATGTAGACACTGAATGCAACCGTGCTGAACTGTACCTGGCCACACTGAATGTAACTGTGCTGAATTGGACCTGTCCACACTGAATGTAAGAGTACAGTACTCGACCTGTCCACACTAGATATAAATGTGCTGAACTGGACCTGTCCCCACTGAATGTAACTGTGCTGAACTGGACCTGTTAACACTGAATGTCACTTTGCTGAACTGGACAAGTCCACACTGAAAATAACCGTGCTGGACTGTACCTGGCCACACTGAATTTAACCGTGCTGAACTGGACATGTCCACAATTAGTGCAACTGTGCTCAACTGGACATGTCCATGTTGAATGTAACTGTGCTGAACTGGACAAATTCACACTGAATGTAACGGTGCTGAACTGGATCTCTCCACACTGAATGTAACTGTGCTGAAATGGACAAGTCCACACTGAAAATAACCGTGCTGGACTGTACCTGGCCACACTGAATTTAACCGTGCTGACCTGGACATGTCCACAATTAGTGCACCTGTGCTCAACTGGATATGTCCACGTTGAATGTAACTTTGCAGAACTGGACAAATTCACACTGAATGTAACGGTGCTGACTGGATCTCTCCACACTGAATGTAACTGTGCTGAAATGGACCTGTACACATTGAATGTAACTGTGCTGAGCTGGACATGTCCACACTGAATGTAACGGTGCTGAAATTGACATGTCCACGCAGAATGTTACCGTGCTGAACTGGACCTGTCCGCACTGAAAGTAACTTTGCTGAAATGGACTTCTCCACACTAAATGTAACTGTGCTGAAATGGACCTGTCAACACTGAATTTAACATTGCTGAAATTGACCTGTACACACTGAATGTAACTGTGCTAAACTGGACCTGTTCACACTGAATGTAACTGTGCTGAACTGGACCTGTTCACGCTGAATAAATCTTTGCTGAACTGGACATGTCCACACTGAATGTAACCGTGCTGTACTGGATATGACCACACTGAATGTAAATGTGCCAAACTGGATCTCTCCACACTAAAAGTAACTGTGCTGAACTGGACCTGTCCACACTGAATGTAACTGTGCTGAACTGGACGTGTCAACACTGAAATAAACTGTACTGACTTGGACCTGGCCACTCTGAATGTAACTGTGCTGAACTGGAAATGTCCATATTGAATGTAACAGTGCTGAAATGTACCTGTCCACACTAAATTTAACTGTGCTGTACTGGATAGGTCCACACTGAATGTAACTCTGCTGAAATGGAAATGTCCACACTGAATGTAACTGTGCTGAACTGGACCTGTCCACATTGAATGTAACTGTGCAGAGCTGGACATGACCACACTGACATTAATTTTGCTGAACTGGACATGTCCAGACTGCATGTAACCTTGCTGAACTGGGCCTGTCCAGTCTGAATTATACTATGCCGAACTTGACCCGTCCACACTGAATGTAAATGTGCTGAACTGGACATGTCCAAACTGAATGTAATCGCACTGAAATGTATCTATCCACACTGAATCTAACTCTGCTTAGCTGGACCTGTCCACTCTGAATGTAACTGTGCAGAACTTGACTTGTCCACTCCTAATTTAACTTTGCTGAACTGGACATGTCCACATTGAATGTGCAGAAATATACATGTCAACACAGAATGTAACTGTGCTTAGCTGGATCTGCCCTCACTGAACGTAACTGAGCTGAACTTAACATGTCCAAAATGAATGCAATTGTGCTGAACTGGACATGTCCATGCTGAATGTAATTGTGTTGAACTGCACATGTCCTCACTGAATGTAACTGTGCTGAACTGGACCTGAACACACTGAATGCAACTCTGCTGAACTGGACGTGTCAACACTGAAAGAAACTGTACTGACTTGGACCTGGCCACTCTGAATGTAACTGTGCTGAACTGGAAATGTCCATATTGAATGTAACAGTGCTGAAATGTACCTGTCCACACTAAATTTAACTGTGCTGTACTGGATAGGTCCACACTGAATGTAACTCTGCTGAAATGGAAATGTCCACACTGAATGTAACTGTGCTGAACTGGACCTGTCCACATTGAATGTAACTGTGCAGAGCTGGACATGACCACACTGACATTAATTTTGCTGAACTGGACATGTCCAGACTGCATGTAACCTTGCTGAACTGGGCCTGTCCAGTCTGAATTATACTATGCCGAACTTGACCCGTCCACACTGAATGTAAATGTGCTGAACTGGACATGTCCAAACTGAATGTAACCGCACTGAAATGTATCTATCCACACTGAATCTAACTCTGCTTAGCTGGACCTGTCCACTCTGAATGTAACTGTGCAGAACTTGACTTGTCCACTCCTAATTTAACTTTGCTGAACTGGACATGTCCACATTGAATGTGCAGAAATATACATGTCAACACAGAATGTAACTGTGCTTAGCTGGATCTGCCCTCACTGAACGTAACTGTGCTGAACTTAACATGTCCAAAATGAATGCAATTGTGCTGAACTGGACATGTCCATGCTGAATGTAATTGTGTTGAACTGCACATGTCCTCACTGAATGTAACTGTGCTGAACTGGACCTGAACACACTGAATGCAACTCTGCTGAACAGGTCCTCCACCGACTTAATGTAACTGTGCTGTAATTGGCCTGTCTACACTGAATGTATCTCTGCTGAACTGGACATGTCCACACTGAATGTTACCGTGCTGAAAATTACCTGTCTGTAGTGTATGTAACTGTTCTACCTTTAAGAGAACTATTGTATGTAACCGTCCACCTTTAAGAGAACTATTTTAGGTGTGGCACTACTTTATCTTGGCTGCTGTATACTGTAATACCGACGGTGACCACACCGGTAAAGAAGTGCTGTGTCAGGATTTATTGTGCAGATTCGCCCTGACCTTCGAATAGTAAAGTCCTGCTAAAGTTACTCTTGTAGTCTGTGTATTAATTCGCCATAATACCTATAGACTTTACAGTGGCGACGAGTTCGATCTTACCCTGCGGCAACAATACTTCCAAAGCAGTTAACGAGCGTCGAGAAGAGGCACCCGCCCTCGTCGTTCTGCTGAGAGAAATCTCGAGTCTGCAGAGCAAGGAAGAAGGAAGAATTCAGACACGAAGCCTTCCATCAGCAACAGGCACTGATCGCCCCTTCTGCCACGGTGGTGAGTGAGCCGATCAGCACGAGAAGCAAGTCGGCCATGGTGACTGTGAGTAAAGGGAAAATAAAAAAATAAATAAATAAACGGAGGATAAGGGCGGTGAACTCGACCACGGTCGGGGGAAAGGAGCCGGACAGAAGTCGGGCCCAGAGGCACTGAGACTGGGGCAGCGTGGAGCACGGAAGCCGCGGTACAAGCGGGCTGGGAGACGCAACGGCGTCGTGAGACAGCTAGACCGCGACCGGCGAAAAAGGCCGGGCCACGAGGCGCTGCGACCGGGATCGTAAGGCGCGGTAAGATATAAAAATAAATAAACCGCGGTGAACTCAGCCGCAGCCGGGAAGGAAAGCACCGGACTGCGAGAGGGCTGGGAGGCGCGAGTGGAGTGAAAAAGGCCGGGCAGCGACCGAGGCCACGAAGCGCTGCGACCGGGATCGTAAGGCGCGGGAAGATATAAAATTAAATAAATCGCAGAGAACTCAGCCGCAGCCGGGGAGGAAAGCACCGGACTGCGAGAGGGCTGGGAGGCGTGATTGGAAGCCGCTGAGGGAGAGACAGAGCCCGAGCGAGCGGGAGAGACAGAGCCCGAGCGAGGGAGACTGAGCGAGATCCAGCCCAGCGGCTGAAACTGTTCACCATCAACGGGTTGTACCCAGCGCCGGTTGCCATGCCGAGAAAAGGGAACAAGGAACGCACTGAAGCCGACGCGCAGGCTGCGAACCCCGAAAGCCAGCGGTCGTCGCCCGAGGGAAAAGCTTACCCCTCACGCCAGGGGAAGAAACGCGGGAAGCCGCCAGTAGGCGGGGAAGAAGACAGAAGCGGGAAACCGCCATTTTGAAAGTGGGCGGGGAAAGAAGACAAGCGCGGGAAACCGCCATTTTGGAAAAAAAAAAGTTAAAGAAACATTTCGTTGTTGTTTCTCAGGAAGAGTGTGAAGATGCCTAAGCGTAGTAACATCAACGGGTTCGATTCCGATGTGGAAGATTGGGCCACGTATGTAGAACACATCGAGATATATTGTAAGGTCAATAAGATAGCAAATTATGACAAAGCTCTAACCTTACGAAACTCAATGGGTGCGAAGACATACGGGTTATTGAAGCATCTCCTATCACCAGCTAAACCGGCGGATCAGTCTTTCGCTAATATTGTTGCTGTCCTGAAGGATCATTTTAACCCCGCACCGCTGATGTTAGCGGAACGATCTAAATTTTACGTGAGAACGCAGCGAAAAGAGGAAAGCAACGCGGAGTACCTGGTTGAACTGCGTAGGCTAGCAAAATACTATCAGTTTGGGGTAAATCTGACAGAGGCACTGAGAGACAAGTTCGTGTGCGGGATGTCGAAGGAAGGTACACAAAAACGACTGCTCGAAGAGAACGATCTTACACTTGATAAGGCTGTCCTTATTGCAGCATCGCATGAAGCTGCAGTGAGAGGCATGGCGGAAAAGCAGCGGAAGACAGCGGTACTCAATGTGGATCAAATGACTTCGGGTACAACGAAATGTTATCGTTGTGGGAAGACAACACACGATCGGAACCAATGCTGGTTTAAAAACCAGGAATGTAGAAAATGTGGCAAGCTTGGTCACATAGATAAGGTATGCCAGTCAGGAAAGAAGACCAGCAATAATAAGTCACCACTGAAGAAGTACAGAAAGGTACATAAGGTGACTGGGAAGAGTCCAGATGAACAGAATTCGGACTCAGACTCCAACAGCAAGGAACTGGGTAGTCTGAGGATTCACAATGTGAGTAAAGAAGCTGACCGACAAACTATCTGGGTCACACTACAGATTGCAAAAGTCCAAGTGAAGATGGAAGTGGACACCGGATCGGCGTTGACGGTCATGAATAAGCAAGATTACAAAAAGTTATTCAAACATATTCCCCTACGGGATACGGAGATAATATTGCAGACATACACGGGGCACAAAGTATACCCCATCAGAAAGATAAAAGTCAAGGTGAGATACAAGGACAAAGATCACCAAGGGATGGACATGTATGTGCTGCCCAAGGGAGGTCCACCACTTCTGGGACGGGTGTGGATCAGGAAAATAAAGATAGACTGGCATTCACTAAACACAATGACGGTAGATTCCGGAAAGGAAGATGTCAAACCTGAACGGTTGTCCAGAATATTGGACGAAGCTAAAGAGGTATTCCAGCAAGGACTGGGAACACTGAGAGGAATTAAAGCAAAAATCAAGATTGCAGAACATGCAAGCCCAAAATTTTTCAAAGCCAGATCGGTACCTTACGCGATACGACCTGCTGTGGAGGCAGAACTGGAAGAGCTTGAACGTTCAGGGGTACTGTCTAAGGTGGACTGGAGTGAATGGGCCACGCCCATTGTTCCCGTCATGAAGTCTTCATCAAGTAACAAGCCAGGGGGACCGGGAAACGTCCGCATCTGCGGAGACTTCAAGATCACAGTTAATCCGGTGCTTCACACGGTACAATACCCGCTTCCGCGGATTGAGGATATCTTTGCTTCATTGTCTGGTGGGAAACACTTCACCAAGATAGACCTGGCACAAGCATACTTACAAATGGAAGTCGAGGAAGAGTCGCGCCAGTATCTCACAATCAACATGCACAGAGGCTTGTATCATTATAATAGACTGGTTTTTGGAGTAGCTTCAGCTCCAGCAATTTGGCAGAGGGCCATGGAGCAGGTCTTACAGGGTATTCCAAGCACTCAGTGTTACTTGGACGATATCCTGATTACAGGAGAGGACGAGGAGGAACACCTCGCATATTTGAAACTGGTGCTCACCAGGTTGAAGGAATATGGCCTTCGAGTTCATCGCCAGAAATGTGAGTTCTTCCAGAAACGGATCTCGTACTGCGGTCATGTCATTGACCAAGAGGGGCTGCACAAGTCACCTGACAAGATAGAAGCTGTCGTGAAGGCCCCCGCTCCGGAAAATGTATCACAGTTGAGATCGTTTCTGGGGTTGATTAATTATTACCACAAGTTTCTGCCAAATCTATCCACGGTGCTGCATCCGCTGAATGCTCTGTTGCGGAAAGAAGTACCATGGAAGTGGAGCAAGGACTGTAAGAAGGCCTTTCGCAGAAGCAAGGCGTTGATTACCTCTGAGGAAGTGTTGGCTCATTTCAACCCAATGTTACCTCTTCATCTAGCTTGCGATGCTTCCCCTTATGGAATTGGAGCAGTACTTTCACACAAGTTACCAAATGGCTCAGAAAGGCCAGTCGCATTTGCGTCCCGATCATTGACCTCCGCTGAGCGAAATTATGCTCAGATAGATAGGGAGGCCCTCAGCCTTGTGCAGGGCAAGAAGCTCACATTACTGACAGACCACCAGCCGTTGGTGTCCATATTCAACCCTAACAAGGCCGTTTCCACTATGACAGCGCAAAGGCTACAGAGGTGGTCCGTGTTACTTGGGGCACACCAAAATGACATCGAATACAAAATGTCCAAACAGCATGGAAATGCTGATGGGTTATCGCGCCTACCGTTGCCAGTTGTAGAAGAGGCGGCTACAGTGGACCCGGTAGAGATGTTCCACTCATCCATAGTGGAATGTCTACCAGTAACAAATTCGATGATCGAAAATGAAACAAGAAATGATCCGACTCTCTCACGAGTCTACGATTTAACAGTGGAGGGATGGCCAGCACATGGCGAACCAACGCTGCCCGCATTTTTGCAAAGAAAAGAACAGCTGTCAGTGTGCCGAGGAACCTTGATGTGTGGATCTAGAGTGGTGATTCCACCCAAACTTCAGCATAAGGTGCTAAAGGAGCTTCACGAGGGGCATCTGGGTGGAGTGAAAATGAAGAACCTAGCAAGAGCATTTGTGTAGTGGCCAGGTATTGATGGAGACATCGAAGAAATAACCAAGAGCTGTCTAGGATGCCAGAAGGACCAAAACGCGCCACCACAAGCTCCTCTGCATCCATGGGAGTGGCCCTCATCTCCTTGGCAAAGGGTACACGTCGACTTTGCTGGTCCATTTATGGACTCAATGTTTCTAATCGCGGTGGATGCACACTCCAAGTGGCCGGAGGTAATAAAGATGTCCTCCACCACCACGGAAAAAACCATCACAGTATTAAGGACCATATTTGCCAGGAATGGGCTGCTGGAACAGATCTGTTCTGATAATGGACCGCAATTTGTGTCCGAAGAATTCAGGAAGTTCTTAAAAAGAAGTGGGGTCAAGCACTACACGTCAGCCCCATACCATCCCGCCACCAATGGATTAGCTGAAAGGTTTGTCCAGACCTTCAAGAAGGTCATAAAGGCCATGGGTAATGAAGACATCAACCTACAACATAAGGTAGATAACTTCTTGTTGGCGTACAGGAATGCAACACATGCGGTCACAAACCAAACTCCCGCCATGATTTTTTCAATAGAAGACTAAGATGCCGGCTGGATTTGATTAAGCCAAACGTCAGAAGGGACGTAGAGAACCAGCAATTCCAGTGCATGAATGAAAGGCCAACTAGATCCTTTCAGATAGGTCAACAAGTTTTGGCCCGGGACTACCATACCGAGAAATGGCAGCCTGGAACTATTGGAAAAAGGCTAGGGCCGCTGATTTATACCATGGACATTGGTGACAGCATAATAAGGCGCCATGTTGACCAGATCATAGGGTCATCCACAAAGGACCAACCTACTCCACAACCTTACATGGCTAATGTTGAAGCAGAGATACCCAGAGCACCTACCTCCAATCTGGTAATACTGGAATCAGATGAACCTGACACTGTCCTTCAAGCCGAATCGACCTTGACAGAAGAACCTACTACCCCACCGAAAACTACTACACCACCGAGGCGTTATCCGGACAGAGTCAGGAAGCCTCCAGAGAGACTGAATCTGTGAACTGTTTTGCATAAGTTGTATATATGTTATGATGTTATGTTAATGGGGAATAAATATGTTGTAAGCTAAAAAGGGAGGATTGTAGTGTATGTAACTGTTCTACCTTTAAGAGAACTATTGTACGTAACCGTCCACCTTTAAGAGAACTATTTTAGGTGTGGCACTACTTTATCTTGGCTGCTGTATACTGTAATACCGACGGTGACCACACCGGTATATAAGTGTTGTGTCAGGATTTATTGGGCAGATTCGCCCTGAACTTCGAATAGTAAAGTCCTGTTAAAGTTACTCTTGTAGTCTGTGTATTAATTCGCCATAATACCTACAGACTTTACACTGTCCACTCTGAATGTTACTGTGCTGAACTGGACCTCTCCACAATGAATGGAACTGTGCAGAAATGGACCTGTCCGCACTGAATGAAACATTACTGAAGTTGTCCTGTCCACACTGAATGTAACTGAGCTGAACTGCACCTGTACACACTGAATGTATCTGTGCTGAACTGGACCTGTTCACGGTGAATAAATATATGCTGAACTGGACATGTCCCCACTGATTGTAACCGTGCTGGACTGTATCTGGCCACATTGGTGCAACTATGCTGAACTGGACATGTCCACACTGAATGTAACATGCTGAAAAAGACCTGCCCACACTGAATGCAACCGTGCTGAACTGTACCTGTCCACACTGAATATAACTGTGCTGAACTGGACATGTCCACACTGACTGTAACTTTGCTGAACTGGACTTGGCCACACTGAATGGAAATGTGCTGAACTGGACATATCCACACTTAATGTAATTGTGCTGAACTGGACCTGTTCACACTGAATGTATCTTTGCTGAACTGGACATGTCCACATTGAATGTAAATATGCTGAAGTGGTCTTGCTCAAAATGAATATCTCTGTGCTGAACTGGTCCTGTCCACACTGACTGTAATGGTGCTGAACTGGACTTGTCCACACTGAAAGGAAATGTGCTGAACTGGATATTGCCACACTGAATGTTAATGTGCTGAACTTGTCCTGCCCACACTGAATGTAACTGCGCTGAATTGGACATGTACACGGTGAATGCAACCGTGCTGAACAGGATCTGTCCACACTGAATGGAACTGTGCTGACTTGGACCTGGCCACACTGAATGTAACTGTGCTGAACTGGACAAGTCCATATTGAATGTAAAAGTGCTGAAATGTACCTATCCACACTAAATGTAACTGTGCTGTACTGGATAGGTCACACTGAAATGCAAATGTCCACACTGAATGTAACTGGGCTGAACTGGACATGTCCACATTGAATGTCACTGTGCTGAGCTTGACATGACCACACAGATATTAATTTTGCTGAACTGTACATGTACACACTGAATGTAGCTGTGCTGAACTGGACCTGTTAACACTGAATGTCACTTTGCTGAACTGGACAAGTCCACACTGAATATAACCGTGCTGGACTGTACCTGGCCACTCTGAATGTAACCATGCTGATCTGGACATGTCCTCAATTAGTGCAACTTTGCTGAACTGGACAAATTCACACTGAATGTAACAGTGCTGAAATGGATGTCTCCACACTGAATGTAACTCTGCTGAAATGGAACTGTACACACTGAATGTAACTGTGCTGAACTGGACATGTCCACTCTGAATGTAACGGTGCTGAAATGGACATGTCCACGCTGAATGTAACTCTGCTGAACTCGACCTCTCCACACTGAATGTAACTGTGCTGAACTGGACCTGTCCACACTGAATGTAACTGTCCTGAACTTGACCTGGCCACACGGAATTTAACTTTGCACTAATGGACATGTGCACACTGAATGTTACCGTGCTGAACTGGACCTGTCCCCAATGAAAGTAACTGTGCTGAACTGGACTTGTCCACACTTAATGTAATTGTGCTAAGCTGGACCAGTCCACGATGAAGGTAACTTCCCCGAACAGGACATGTCCGCACTGAATGTATCTGTGCTGAACTGGATATGTCCACACTGGATGAAACTGTGCTGAACTGGACATGTCCACACTGAAAGTAACTGTGCCGACCTGGACATGGCCACACTGAAGGTAACTGTGCTGAACTGGACATGTCCACGTTGAATGTAACAGTGCTGAAATGTACCTGTCTACATGGAATGTAACTGTGCTGTACTGGAGGAATCCACACTGAATGTAACTCTGCTGAACTGGACCTGTCCACACTGAATGTAACTGTGAATAGCTGGATCTGTCCTCACTGAATGTAACTGTGAACATGTCCAAAATTAATGCAACTGTGCTGAACTGGACATGTCCACACAGAATGTACCTGTGCTTAGTTGGATCGGACCTGACTGAATGTAACCGTGCTGAAATTAACATGTCCTAAATTAATGCAATTGTGCTGAACTGGACATGTCCACACTGATTGTAATTGTGCTGAACTGGACATGTACTCACTGAATGTAACTGTGCTGAACTGGACCTGAACACACTGACTGCAACTCTGCTGAACAGTTCCTCTACAGACTTAATGGGCCAGAAATTCGTGACCAAATGCGTGAGTACGGTCTGGGTACTCACGCATCTGGCCGTTGGAAATGCCGGCGTTCAGCATGCACAGCACATGCGGGGAACGCCGGCATTTCCAGTCCTCGGAACGAAGGGGTTCATAGGCACAGCGCGTGCGACTGCACAGGCAGCGCTTGCGCAGTGAACTTCGTCGATTTCATTCATGGATTCAGTGAGGGTAAGTCCTTACAAGTTACACTTGAAAAAAGCATGTGTAAAGTTGTTCCAAAGCTGCGGAGGAAGATATATTTTATCGTGGAGCTTCTGAAAGGCAATATTTTTGTTTGGGAAAGGGAGAGAAGTTATTTTAAGAAATTTTAAGTAAGTTTAAAGTTTAATTTTTTTTTTTTAAACGTGTTTTCAGAACGGTAGGTAGAAGGAGCAATTGTGGCTGTGTGAATTGAATGTGAAAATGAGTGTTCTAAAATGAGTAATGTAACATTTCCAGCACTTTTAAGAAAGAAACTTTTCATCAGTAATAAGTAATTATGTATGTATGTCCGCATATATTCCTTTACGTATGTGTATGTATGTTTTATATTCCTTTACTTATGTGTATGAATGTATGTTTTTAATTATGATTTTCCAATAAGTTACTTTCTCTGAAAGTCATAATTAAATAATACATTCATACACATAAGTAAAGGAATATATACATAACACGCAAAGGAATATATACAGACATACATACTTTCAGAAGCTCCACAATAAGAAATATCTTCCTCCGCAGCCTCTGGAGCAACTGTACCCATGCTTTTTTCATGTGTAAGTTGTAAGGACTTGACCTCACTGAAAGCATGAATGAAAGTGGCGAATTTTACTGCGCACGCGTTCTGCCTCTGAACCCCTTCGTTCAGAGGACTGGAAATGCTGGTTTTCCCCGCATGCGCTGTGCATGCTGAAAACCGGCATTTCCTCCAGCCAGACGCGTAAGTACCCCGACCGTACTCGCGCATTTGGAAGGGAATTACTGGGCCAACATTTTACATGTCAATAAAATGAAAAATTTAACAATTGCACGATTTGCCCCCTCGCATCTGCGACTGAGGGTCCAAGGAGGTGCATTGTGCAAGAGGTCATCGTCATACGTATCCTCACACTGTTCCCTTTCGGGAACTGTATGAAGTGGTGGAAGGATTTATGGCCATTATTAACGCTCATTCCGTGAGCGTAGCCATCTTTGAACCAGCCATTAGGGTGGTAAGACCTATGGTGTGAGGGTTTTACGGGCTCCCACAACCCATCTGAGGGTGGGGGGCCACCCACACCCACGGACACAAGTATCCCGCTGGATGTCCACCCAGAATTTATAGTTGGAGCTCCGACTCCACTTGCCGGGACTGTCTGGAGTGGGGTTTGAAACCCTACTCCTTCTGGCCCAGCGGCGGGGATGCTTACTGCTACGCAAAAGGCCCACTCCGCACAAAAGGTGACACCCATACGTTTCCTGCGCCTTTTCCCTCCCCGTGACTGGAGCCCTATGCTGCCACTTGAAAGACCAAGCTATCATCTGCCCTTTTTGCGGCGCCTTTGACTTCTCATTACCAATGATGAGCAGGCGCTGCGCCTCCACCTCCTTGAGGAGATTGCTGAGGTCATCATCAGTTCAATTGTGACTTCTTTTAATGCCGTGAATTGTGCTCATTCCAGCCATTTCACGTTGCTAATCAGATTGGGCCTTTGGCATAGCGGTAGGATCCCCGCCGCTGGGCCTAGATCAGGGTAGGGTTTCGAACCCCGCTCCAGACAGTCCCGGCAAGTGGAGTCGGAGCTCCGGCTCTAAATTCTGGGTTGACATCCAGTGGGATATTTGTGCCCGTGGGTGTGGGTGGCCCCCCCTCCTTGTATAGCTTGTGGGAGCCCGTAAAACCCTCCCGCCATAGGACTAACCGCCCTAATGGCTGGTTCAAAGATGGTTACGGTCACGGAATGAGCGTTAATCATGGCCATAAATCCTTCCACCACTTCATACAGTTCCCCAAAGGGAACAGTGTGAAGGCACGTATGACGACGACATTGCTAACTAAATAAATGGTATTAAAAAAATTCTTTTAGGGCTATTAAAGTGTTTAAATTGCTTTAATTCTGTTTAAAATTACTTCAGATTCTTCAAAATAATGTAAACGTTTTTAAAAGTTTATAAAAGTTACCAAAAGCTTCAAAAAACTTCCAAAAACCTATTTAAACTGCTGCTTTGCATGTAAAAATGCTTAGCAGCTTGGCAGAAACATTGGGGGCGTGTCCTGTTAAACTGAGACCTCAAGGGGCGTGTCTCAGTTGCACAGCGTGCTACAGGCTTCGCGCTGGCTGCACTCCTGGGCGGCGTGACGTCAGACGCTGCCCGGGAGTCAACATTTTAAAACAGCAATTCCAGGCGTCCCTGAAGCTCAACGGCCGGCGCGTCGGGTAAGTGCAGATCGGGGACTTATACGCGCGGCAAGCCCCCGACTCGAATTTCTGGGCCAATGTAACTGTTCTGTAATTGGCCTGTCGACACTGAATGTAACTGTGCTGAACTGGACATGTCCACACTGAATGTAACCGTGCTGAAAATTACCTGTCCACTCTGAATGTAACTGTGCTAAACTGGACCTGTCCACAATGAATGTAACTGTGCTGAAATGGACCTGTCCACACTGAATGTATCATTGCTGAAGTTGACCTGTCCACATTGAATGTAACTGAGCTGAACTGGACCTCTCCACACTGAATGTAACTGAGCTGAACTGGACCTCTCCACACTGAATGTAATTGTGCTGAACTGGACATGTCCACACTGAATGTAAACTTGCTGGACTGTATTTGGCCACATTAATGAAACTGTGCTGAACTGGACATGTTCACACTGAATGTAACATGCTGAAATAGACCTGTCCACACTGAATGCAACCGTGCTGAACTGTACCTGTCAAAACTGAATGGAAATATGCTGAACTGGACATGTCCACACTGAATGTAACTGTGCTGAACTGGACCTGTTCACACTGAATGTCTCTTTGCTGAGCTGGACATGTCCACATTGAAGATATGCGTGCTGGGCTGTACCCGGCCACACTGAATATATCTGTGCTGAACTGGACATGTCCACACTGACTGTAACGGTGCTGAACTGGACCTGTCCACACTGAATGGAAATGTGCTGAACTGGACATTGCCTCACTGAATGTAACTGTGTTGAACTGGACCTGTTTACACTGAAAGTATCTTTGCTGAACTGGACATGTCCACATTGAATATAAGCGTGCTGGGCTGTACGTGGCCACACTGAATGTAACTGTGCTGAACTGGACATGTAAAGACTGAATGCAACCGTGCTGAACAGTTTCTGTCCACACTGAATGGAACTGTGCTGATCTGGACGTGTCAACACTGAAAGTAACTATGCTGACCTGGACCTGGCCACACTGAATGTAACTGTGCTGGACTGGACATGTCCATATTGAATGTAACAGTGCTGAAATGTACCTGTCCACACTAAATGCAACTGTGCTGTACTGGATAATTCCACACTGAATGTAACTCTGCTGAAATGGAAATGTCCACACTGAATGTAACTGTGCTGAACTGGAGCTGTCCACATTGAATGTAACTGTGCTGAGCTGGATGTGACCACACTGACATTAATTTTGCTGAACTGGACTTCTCCACACTAAATGTAAATGCGCTGAACTAGACCTGTCCAGTCTGAATGTAACTGTGCTGAACTGGACCTGTGCACAATTAATGTACCATTTCTGAACTGGCCATGTGTACACTGAATGTAACTGAGGTGAACTCGACATGACCACACTGAATATAACTATGCTGAACTGGACATGTCCACATTGAATGGAAATGTGCTGAACTGGACATGTCCATACTGAATGTAACTGTGCTGAACTGGGCCTTTCCATAATGGAAGTAACTGTGTTTAGCTGGACCTGTCCACACTCAATGTAACTGTGCTGAACTGGACCTGTGCACAATTGATGTAACGTTGCTGAACATGACATGGGCAAACTGAATGTAATTGGGCTGAACTGAACCTGTCCATACTGAAAGTAACTTTGCTTAGCCGGACCTGTCCACACTGAATGTAACTGTGCTGAACTGCACCTGACCACACAGTATGTAACTGTGCTGAACTGGACTTGTCCAATCTGAATGTAACTGCACAGAAATGGACCTGTCCACTCTGATTGTAACACTGCTGAAATTGATCTGTCCACATTGAAGGTAAGAAGTCACACAACACCAGGTTATAGTCCAACAGATTTATTTGAAATCACAAGCTTTCGGAGCGCTGCTCCTTCTTCAGGTGAAGTGGAGAAATGCATAAAGACACAGCTTATATAGTCAGAGAATCATGTCAGATGTTTACAGGTAACCTTTCCAACAGCCATTTATCACACCTCGGCAGAGAGATAATCACAGCAGTCAAAGGTGTGAATTGTGTCCAAACAGGTCAGTCAGGGAAACATTACATCAAAGAACAATGAGGTGGGGTCACAAGGGGCCAAATATTGCAGATGCTGGGGTCTGTATGAAAAACAAAAAAACAGACAAAAAACATTTTTTTTGGCTGGAAATCACAGCAGGTCCGGCCGCATCTGTGTAGCGAGAACAAGCCAATGTCGACTCGAGTCTGGATGACCCTGCGTCAGGTGGGGTTACATGTAGCGTGACATGAACCCAAGATCTCTGTTGAGGCCATCCTCATGGGTGTGGAACTTGGCTATCAGTTTCTGCTCGACGATTTTGCGTTGTCGTGTGTCTCGAAGGCCGCCTTGGAGAATGCTTACCCGAAGATCGGAGGCTGAATGTCCTTGACTGCTGAAGTGTTCCCCGACTGGGAGGGAACACTCCTGCCTGGTGATTGTTGTGCGGTGTCCATTCATCCGTTGTCACAGTGTCTGCATGGTCTCGCCGATGTACCATGCTCCGGGGCATCCTTTCCTGCAACGTATGAGGTAGACAACGTTGTCCGAGTCACATGAGTATGTACCATGTACCTGGTGGGTGGTGTCCTCACGTGTGATGATGGTATCTGTGTTGATGATCTGGCATGTCTTGCAGAGGTTGCTGTGGAAGGGTTGTGTGGTGTCGTGGTCGCTGTTCTCCTGAAAGCTGGGTGATTTGCTGCGAACAATGGTCTGTTTGAGGTTAGGCGGCTGTTTGAAAGCGAGTAGTGGAGGCGTGGGGATGGCCTTAGCGAGGTGTTCGTCGTCATCGATGACATGTTGAAGGCTGCAAAGAACATAGCGTAGTTTCTCCGCTCCAGGGAAGTACTGGACGACGAAGGGTACTCTGTTGGTTGCGTCCCGTGTTTGTCTTCTGAGGAGGTCTATGCGATTTTTTGCTGTGGCCCGTCGGAACTGTCGATCGACGAGTCGAGCGTCATATCCCGTTCTTACAAGGGCGTCTTTCAGTGTCTGTAGGTGTCCATCGCGTTCCTCCTCGTCTGAGCAGATCCTGTGTATTCGCAGGGCTTGTCCATAGAGGATGGCTTCTTTAACGTGGTTAGGGTGGAAGCTGGAGAAGTGAAGCATCGTGAGGTTGTCCGTGGGCTTGCGGTAGAGTGAAGTGCTGAGGTGTCTGTCTTTGATGGAGATTCGTGTGTCCAGGAATGAGACCGATTCTGAGGAGTAGTCCATGGTGAGTTTGATGGTGGAATGGAACTTGTTGATGTTATCGTGTAGTCTTTTCAGTGATTCTTCGCCGTGGGTCCATAGGAAGAAAATGTCGTCGATGTATCTGGTGTATAGCGTTGGTTGGAGATCCTGTGCAGCGAAGAAGTCTTGCTCGAACTTGTGCATGAAGATGTTTGCATATTGGGGTGCGAATTTGTTCCCCATGGCTGTTCCGTGTGTTTGGGTAAAGAGCTGGTTGTCGAAGGTGAAGGCATTGTGGTCCAGGATGAAGCGGATGAGTTGTAGGATGGCGTCTGGAGATTGGCTGTTGTTGGTGTTCAGTACTGAGGCTGTCGCAGCGATGCCGTCATCGTGGAGGATACTGGTGTAGAGTGCCGAGACGTCCATCATGGCGAGGAGTGTTCCTGGTTCAACTGGTCCATGTGTGCTGAGTTTCTGTAAGAAGTCTGTAGTGTCACGACAGAAGCTGGGGGTTCCCTGTACGATGGGTTTCAGGATGCCCTCGACATATCCAGAGAGGTTCTCACACAGGGTTCCATTGCCTGATGCGATAGGACGTCCAGGTGTGTTGGCTTTGTGTATCTTTTGGAGGCAGTAGAAGTCTCCCACGCGGGGAGTACGTGGGATGAGAGCATGTAGGATGCTTTGAAGGTCTGGATCGAAGGTTATGATCAGTCTGTTGAGTTGGCGGGTGTGTTCTTTGGTCGGATCTGCGGGTAACTGTCTGTAGTGTTCCTGGTTGTCCAGTTGTCAGTATACTTCTTTGCAATAGTCCGTTCTGTTCTGTATGACGATGGCACCTCCTTTGTCTATTGGTTTGATGACGATGTTGCGGTTGGTCTTGAGAGCGTGGATGGCATTGCGTTGTGCTCGGGTAACATTCTGGACTGTCTTGTGAGTGCGGCTGATGAATCTGGCGTTGATGCATTTCCTGACAGCTTGAGCATACATGTCAAGCTTAGGGCAGCGACCCTCCGGAGGGGTCCAATTTGACTCTTTCTTCTTCGGTAGCTGCACTGCGGATCCCTCTGTCTGCTGTTCTGGATCATTGATTGTCTCATTGGGTTCGCTGCTGACATCTTGGGATTTGTGGAAGAATTCCCGGAGCCTCATTCTCCTGATGAATTCCTCTGTGTCTGCCGCAAGACCGATGGGGTCCATTTTGGTGGTGGGGCAGAAATTGAGCCCTCGGCTGAGAACTTCAATTTCGTCTGGTTGAAGGGTGTGATCGGACAGGTTGACGATGGATTTCCCTGTGGTTTCAACCGTGGTACCGGGGAGGCTTGGTTGCTGCTGCTGATGATGCCAAGTTTCTCAAGCTTCCTGTTCTTGGTGTGCATGTAGGTAGCATAGTTCCGTTGCCTTGTTTGTTTGGCGGTGTCTCGTAGCTGGTCTGCTGCGTCCTGAGCACAGGCTGAGAACATGGACTCTACACAGATGCGGCCGGACCTGCTGTGATTTCCAGCCAAAAAAAATGTTTTTTGTCTGTTTTTGTTTTTCATACAGACCCCAGCATCTGCAATATTTGACCCCTTGTGACCCCACCTCATTGTTCTTTGATGTAATGTTTCCCTGACTGACCTGTTTGGACACCATTCAAACCTTTGACTGCTGTGATTATCTCTCTGCCGAGGTGTGATAAATGGCAGTTGGAAAGGTTACCTGAAAACATCTGACATGATTCTCTGACTATATAAGCTGTGTCTTTATGCATTTCTCCACTTCACCTGAAGAAGGAGCAGCGCTCCGAAAGCTTGTGATTTCAAATAAAGCTGTTGGACTATAACCTGGTGTTGTGTGACTTCTTACATTTGTCCACCCCAGTCCAACTCCGGCATCTCCACACCATCACATTGAAGGTAACTGTGCTGAACTGAACCTGTCCACTATGAATGTAACTGTGCTGATTTAGACCTGTCCACACTGAATATAATAGTGCTCGGCTGGACCCGTCTTCACTGAATGTAACTGTGCTGAACTGGACATCTCCAAACTGAATGTAACTCTGCTGAACTGGATCTCCCCACACTGAATGCAACTGTGCTGAACTGGACCTGACCAAACTGACTGCAACGCTGCTGAACAGGTCCTCTACAGACTTAATGCAACTGCGCTGTAATTGGCCTGTCCACACTGAATGTAACTCTGCTGAACTGGACATGTCCACACTGAATGTAACTGTGCTGAAAAGTACCGGACCACTATGAATGTAAATGTGCTGAACTGGACCTGTCCACAATGAATGTAACTGTGCTGATCTGGACCTGTCCACACTGAATCTAACTGTGCTTAGCTGGACCTGTCCACACTGAATGTACCTGTGCTGAACTTGACCTGCCCACACATAATTTAACTTTCCTGAACTGGACATGTCCACACAGAATGTTACCGTGCTGAACAGGACCTGTCCTCACTGAAAGTAAATGTGCTGACCTGGACTTGTACACACTGAATGTAACTGTGCTGAAATGGACCTGTCCACACTGAATGTAACATTGCTGAAATTGTCCTGTAACACTGTATGTAACTGTGCTGAACTTGACCTGTCCACACTGAATGTTACTGTGCTGAACTAGACATGTCCACAATGAATGTAACAGTGCTGGAATGTACCTGGCCACACTGAATGCAACTCTGCTGAACTGGACATGTCGAAGCTGAATGTAACTGTGCTGGATTGGACATGAGCATGCTGAATGCAACCGTGCTGAACTGGACCTGTCCACACTGAATGTAATTGTGTTGAACTGGACATGCCACACTGAATGTAACCGTGCTGAACTGGACCTGTCCAGTCTGAATGTTAACATGCTGAACTGGACCCGTCCACACTGTATGTAATTATGCTGAACTGAACATGTGCTCACAGAATCTAACCGTGCTGGACTGGGCATGTCCACAATTAATGCAACTGTGCTGAACTGTACATGTACACACTAATTGTAACTGTGCTGAACTGGACATGTACACACAGAATGCAACCGTGCTGAACTGTACCTGGCCAAACTGAATGTAACTGCTGAACTGGACCTGTCCACACTGAATATAATTGTGCTGTACTTGACCAGTCCACACTGAATGTAACTGTGCTGAACTGGACAATTCCACACTGAATTTAACCGTGCTGACCAGTACCTGGCCACACTAAATGTAACGGTGCTGAAATGGAACTCTCCAAACTGAATGTATCTGTGCTGAACTGGATTTGTCCACACTGAATGTAACTGTGCAGAACTGGAACTGACCACACTGACTGCAACTCTGCTGTACAGGTCCTCTCCACACTTAATGTAACTGTGCAGAAATGGACCTGTATACACTGAATGTAACTGTGCTGAACTGGACATGTCCACACTGAATGTAAAGGTGCTGAAATGGACATGTCCACGTGATGCGCTATCAATTACTCAAAAGACTGAGGTTAAGCGAGTAACTAACAGGCTTTTATTAACAAGAGAATGAAGGTGTGCCGCGAGTGGTCGACCAGTCCAGAATACAGAGGGACTGTGGAGCAGTCACCTTTATACCTGGACTCGTGGGAGGAGTCAGTCGAGGCATGTACAGACATGTACACAGTGGAATACAAGCACCCACAGAGGCAGGTATAACAGTGGTTTACCACATTCACCCCTTGTTTAAAAATGAGTCCAGCGGGGTGAAGTGTATTAAAAGTTTGTGTATTGGAGTCTCTCCGGAGGTCTTGTGTGCCGCTGTGATTGACATGGTGACGGCAGGGGTAGTGAAGCTTCTGGCATCGAGTCCCGCGTAGGCTGGGGCAATGGTGTGTAGTCCTCGTGGGTGTCGAGCGGGTCGCGCGGCCCAGGCGTGCCGTCTGCTGGGGTTGCATATTGGATCGTGGTGTGGGGTGGTAGTGGGTAGTGGGTTACTGGGGCCCCCGAGGGTGTGAGGTTTCGTATGGAGACTGTGTCCTCCCGCCAGTCCGGGTACGCAATGTAAGCATACTGGGGGTTGGCGTGGAGGAGGTCGACCCTCTCGAGCGAGGGTCCGTTTTAAGGGTCCTCACGTGTCTTTTCAGTAGGACCGGCCCTGGGGACATCAGCCATGGTGGTAGCGATGTCCCCGATGTGGACTTCCTTGGGAAGACAAACATTTTCTCATGAGGGGTGGCATTAGTGGCAGTGCAGAGCAGTGACCGAATAGAGTGGAGCACATCGGGGAGCACATCCCGCCAGCGGGAGGTCAGAAGGCCCCTAGACTTTAAGGCTAGTAGGGCGGCCTTCCAAACTGTCGCATTCTCTCTTTCCACCTGTCCGTTCCCCCGGGGGTTGTAACTGGTGGTCCTGCTTGTGGCAATATCCCTAGCGAGCAGGTACTGGCGGAGTTCATCGCTCATAAACGATGAGCCCCGGTCGCTATGGATATAGCTGGGGAAACCGAACAGGGTGAAGAGGTCATTCAGACATTTAATGACCGTGGCACTGGTCATGTCCGGGCAGGGGATGGCGAACGGGAAACGAGAGTACTCATCAATGATGTTGACGAAGTATACATTGCGGTCGGAGGAGGGGAGAGCCCTTTAAAATCAACGCTCAGGTGCTCGAAGGGGCGAGTGGCTTTTATCAGGTGAGCCCTGTCTGGTCTATAAAAGTGCGGTTTGCACTCAGCGCAGACTTGGCAGTTCCAAGTCATGGTCCTGACCTCCTCAATGGAGTAAGGCAGGTTGCGGGCCTTGATGAAGTGGAAGAACCTGGTGACCCCCGGGTGGCAGAGGTCATTGTGGAGGGCCCGCAGTCTATCGATCTGCGCGCTGGCGCAGGTGCCACGCGATAGAGCATCCGAGGGTTCATTAAGCTTCCCGGGCCGGTACAAGATCTTGCAATTCACAGAAATCACAGAAATCTCACAGTACAGATAGAGGCCATTTCGGCCCATCGAGCCTGCACCGACACATATCCCACCGATCCCCGTAACCCCTACACCAACACATACCCCACCCTATCCCCACGTATTTAATCCCCCTAACACTAAGGGTCAATTTTTATCATGGCCAATCAACCTAACCCCGCACATCTTTGGACTGTGGGAGGAAACCGGAGCACCCGGAGAAAACCCACGCAAACACGGGGAGAATGTGCAAACTCCACACAGACAGTCACCCGAGGCCGGATTCGAACCCGGGTCTCTGGCGCTGTGAGGCAACAGTGCTAACCACTATGCCACCGTGCTGGCGTTTTTGATTTTGCCCCTCTGCTTGTTGTTAAACATAAAAGCAACTGAACGCTGGTCAGTGAGCTGGGTAAATCGTTTTCCGGCCAGGTAGTGCCTCCAATGACGCACAGCCTCCACAATAGCCTGGGCCTCCTTCTCAACAGTGGAGTGTCTGGTCTCCGGGCCTTGGAGGGTTCGTGAAAAGAAGGCCACGGATCTCCCCACCTGATTAAGGGTAGCGGCCAGGGCAAAGTCGGACGCATCGCTTTCCACCTGGAATGGGATGGATTCGTCCACTGTGTGCATGGTGGCTTTGGCAATGTCTTCCTTGATACGGTGGAAGGCTAAGCGGGCCTCTGCCGTCAAGGGAAAAGAGGTGGACTTGATCAGCGGACGGGCCTTGTCCACATAGTAGGGGACCCACTGGGCGTAATAGGAGAAAAACCCTAGGCACATCTTCAGGGCCTTGAGACAGTGGGGCAGTGGGAGTTCCATAAGGGGACGCATCCGGTCGGAGTCGGGACCGATGGCTCCGTGTTCCACACCACAGCCAAGGATGGCGAGGCGGGTGGTGCGGAATATGCACTTCTCCTTGTTATACGTCAGGTTCAGGAGTTGGGCGGTGCAGAGGAATTTTTCGAGGTTTGCATCATGGTCCTGCAAGTCATGGCCGCAGATGGTCACATTGTCCAGATGTGGGAAAGTGGCCTGCAACGCATTTTGATCGACCATCCGGTCCATCTCCCTTTGGAAGATGGAGACCCCGTTGGTGACGCCAAAGGGAACCCTAAGGAAGTGATAGAGGCGGCCGTTTGCCTCAAAGGCAGTATACTGGCGGTCCTCAGGGCGGATAGGGAGCTGGTGGTACGCTGATTTCAGGTCACTGGTCGAGAAGACGCGGTACTGCGCGATCTGGTTGACCATATGAGCTATGCGGGGGAGTGGGTAAGCGTCCAGCAGGGTGTAGCGATTTATTGTCTGGCTGTAGTTGATGACCAGGCGCTGCTTCTCGCCGGTCTTAACAACCACAACCTGGGCTCGCCAGGGGCTGGTGCTGCCATCAATAATCCCCTCCTTCAGGAGCTGCTCCACTTCGGTTTTAATGAAAACCCTGTCCCCGAACTGTATCGCCAGCTCTTTGTGGCGATGGGCTTACAGTCGGGGTGAGGTTGGCAAACAGTGTGGGGGGGGTGACTCTGAGTGTGGAGAGGTTGCACCTGGTGCGCGGCGGGCAATTTGGAAGCTGCTGGCTGTGGACTGTGAGTGGGGGGAGGGGTCCACCATACGCCATCGTAACACTTTTAATGTGGCACTGAAAATCTAACCCCAGTAGAAAAGCAGCGCAGAGGTGGGGCAGGACCAGAAGTTTAAAATTATCATACACTGGGAGAGAGCAACGCCGCACCATGTCGGGGTGGATGAAGCTCTCCATGCTCCCAGAGTCAAAAAGGCAGGTTGTTTCGTGACCATTTACCTTAATGTCCATTGTGGACCGGGCCAGTTGGTGCGGTCTCGCTTGGTCCAGCATAACGGAGGCCAGCGTAGGGGTCGGTGTGTTGCTGCGGGTATCAGATGAGGCGGTGTTGGGGGCCTGCTGCGTCCCGGCTGGCGTCCAAGATGGCGGCGTCCATGATCCCCATGTGGCTGGAGGCGTCCAAAATGGCTGCTGTTCCGGTGGTTCGCACATGGCTGGGGAGGCCCAAGATGGCGGCCCGCATGGCCCACACACGGCGCTGCTGGGCTTCGGGGTGGCTTTCGCCCTGCAGATGCTGGCGTAGTGTCCCTTCTTCCCTCAGCCCGAGCAGATCGCATTTTTCATTGGGCAGCGCGCTCTGGGGTGTTTGGCCTGGCCACAGAAGTAGCATTTCTGGCCTTGGGACACTGCTGCGGTAGTTGGGCCGTTGCTGGAATGTGGCTGGGCTGGCACGGCGCTATGAGACGGTCCTACCGTGTCCCAGGCTGTCATTCCCCGTGGTGTCCACGGTGCAGAGGAGTAGGCATCCATGCCCCGGTAGTCTGCGTCCAATGATAGTGCGAGTTCAGAGGCCTTGTTGAGGTCGAGGTCACTCTGCTCCAACAGTCGCTGTCGGGTCTAATTGGACCTGTGGCCCGCTACAAAAGCATCCCGGATAAGTTCCTCTGTGTACACGGCGGCCTTTACATCCTTAAAACCACAGGCCCGGCCAAGCACAGACAGTGCCTGAAGGTATTCCTCGGTCAATTCCCCAGGTTGTTGGTTACGACTCCCCAGGAGGTGCCTGGCGTACACCTCATTCACTGGGCACGTGTACTGGTCCTTGAGGAGCTTGAGTGCAGCCATGTATGAGGCCACATCCTGGATGACCGAGTATGCTCGGTGGTTCACTTTGGAGGTCAGGACATCCAGTTTGTCCTCATCTGATTTGACAGTTGCAGCAGAGGCGATCAGGAATCTTTCAAAGCACCTAAGTCAGTGAGCAAACTTGGTGGATGCGTCCGCCTCCCGATGGTCTAGGTCCAGGCATGCTGGTGTGAGGATCTTCTCCATTATAAAAAAATTTTGTTAATTAAATTAATGCGCTATCAATTACTCAAAAGACTGCGGTTAAGCGAGTAACTAACAGGCTTTTATTAACAAGAGAATGAAGGTGTGCCTCGAGTGGTCGACCAGTCCAGAATGCAGAGGGACTGTGGAGCAGTCACCTTTATACCTGGACTCGTGGGAGGAGTCAGCCGAGGCATGTACAGACATGTACACAGTGGAATACAAACACCCACACAGGCAGCTATAACAGTGGTTTACCACACCACGCTGAATGTAACTTTACTGTACTCAACCTCTCCACACTGAATGTATCTTTGCTGAGCTGGACATGTCCACACTGAATGTAACAGTGCTGAAATGGACATGTCCATATTGAATGTAACAGTTCTGAACTGTACCTGTCTACACTGAATGTAACTGCTGTACTGGATATGACCACACTGAATGTATCTCTGCTGAACTGGACCTGTCCAGTCTCAATGGATCTTTGCTGAACTGGACATGTCCACACTGATTATAACTGTGCTGCACTGGACAAGTCCGCACTGAATATAACTGTGCTGAACTGGATGTGTCCTCACTGAATATATCTGTGCTGAACTGGATCTGTCCACACTAAATGTAACTGTGCTGAAATGGACGTGCCAACACTGAAAGTAACTGTGCCGACATGGACATGGTCACACTGAATGTAACTGTGCTGAACTGGACATGTCCATATTGAATGTAACAGTTCTGAACTGTACCTGTCTGCACTGAATGTAACTGCTGTACATGATATGTCCACACTGAATGTAACTCTGCTGAACAGGAACTGTCCACACAGATTGAAACTGTGCTGAGATGGACCGGACAATACTGAGAGTAACTGTGCTGAACTAGACCTCTCCACACTAAGTGGTAACTGTGTTGAACTGGACCTGTCCACGCAGAATATAACTGTGCTGAAGTGGACATGACCACACTGAATGTAACCGTGCTGAACTGGACCTGTCCAGTCTGAATGTTACTATGCTGAACTGGTCCTGTCCACTCTGAGTGTAAAAGTGCTGAACTGGACCTGTGAACAATTAATGTAACAATGCTAAACTGGGTCTTTCCACAATGAATGTAACTGTGCTGAACTGGACTTTTCCACACTGAATGTAACTGTGCTGAAATTGTCATGTCCACACTGAATGTATTTGTGCTGTACTCGACCTCTCCACACTGAATGTAACTGTGCTGAACTGGACCTGTGCGCACTGAATGTAAATGTGCTCAACTGGACATGTTCACACTGAATGTAACTTTGCTGAAATGGACATGTCCACACTGAATTTATCTGTGCTGTACTCGACCTCTCCACACTAAATGTAACCGTGCTGAAATGTACCTGGACACACTGAATCTAACTGTGCTGAACTGGACCTGTCCAGATTGAATGTTTCTGTGTTGAACTGAACCTGTCCACGTTGAATGTATTTGTGCTGAACTGAACATGTCCACAAAGAATGTAACTGTGCTGAACTGGATCTGTCCACACTGAATGTAACTGTGCCGAACTCGACGTGTCCACACTGAAAGTAAATGCGCTGACCTGGACATGGTCACACTGACTGAAAGAGTGCTGAACTTTAGCTGTCCAAATTGAAAGTAACATGGCTGAAATTGACTTCTCCACACTGAATGTAACTGTGCTGAACAGCACTTGTCCTCACTGAATGTAACTGTGCTGAACTGGACCTGTTCTTGCTGAATAATCTTTCCTTCAATGAACATGTCCACACTGAATGTAACTGTGCTGGTCTGGATATGACCACACTGAATGTAAATGTGCAGAACTGGAACTCTCCAAATTATATGTAACTGTTGAATTGGACCTGTCCATGCTGAATGTAACTGTGTTGAACTGGACCTGCATCACTGAATGTAACTGTGCTGAGATGGACCTGAGCACACTGAATGTAACTGTGCCGAACTGGTAATGTCTACACTGAATGTAACTGTGCTGAACTGGACCTGTCCACACTGAAGGTAACAGTGCAGAACTGGATCTGTCAAGTCTGAATGTTAACATGCTGAACTGGAGCTATCCACACTGAATGTAACTGTGCTGAACTGGACCTCTCCACACTAAGTGGTAACTGTGTTGAAATGGACTAGTCCACACTGAATGTAACTGTGCTGAACTGGACATGTCTACACTGATGTAACTGTGCTGTACTGGACAAGACCACACTGAATGTTACCGTGCTGAACTGGACCTGTCCAGTCTGAATGTTACTATGCTGAACTGGAGCTATCCACACTGAATGTAACTGTGCTGAATTGGACAAGTCCACAATGAGTGTAACAGTGCTGAACTGGACCTGTGTACAATTAAGGTAACATTGCTGAACTGGCTCTGTCCACACTGAATGTAACTGTGCTGAACTGGACCTGTCCACAATGAATGTAACTCTGCTGAACTGGACTTGTCCACACTGAATGTAACTGTGCTGAAATGGACATGTCCACACTGAATGTATCTGTGCTGTACTCGACATCTCCACACTGAATGTAACTGCTGAACTGGACCTGTCCGCACTGAATGTAAATGTGCTCAACTGGACATGTTCACACTGAATGTAACTTTGCTGAAAAAGACATGTCCACACTGAATTCATCTGTGCTTTACTCGACCTCTCCACACTGAATGTAACTGTGCTGAACTGGACCTGTCCACACTGAATGTAACAGTGCAGAACTGGATCTGTCAAGTCTGAATGTTAATATACTGAACTGGAGCTATCCACACTGAATGTAACTGTGCTGAAATGGACCTCGCCACACTAAGTGGTATCTGTGTTGAACTGAACCAGTCCACACTGAATGTAGCTGTGCTGAACTGGAACTGCCACAGTGAATGTAACTGTGCTGAGATGGACCTGAGCACACTGAATGTATTGGCCCAGAATTTCAGGTCGGGGGCTTTCCACGCATGCAAGCCCCCAATGTGCACTTACCCGACGCGACGGCCGTTGAGCTTCAGGGACGCCTGGAATTGCTGTTTTAAAATGTTGACTCCCGGGCAGCGTCTGACGTCACGCCGCCCAGGAGTGCAGCCAGCGCGAAGCCTGTAGCGCGCTGTGCAACTGAGACACGCCCCTTGAGGTCTCAGTTTAAAAGGACACGCCCCCAATGTTTCTCACAAGCTGCTAAGCATTTTTACATGCAAAGCAGCATTTTAAATAGGTTTTTGTTATTTTTATGAAGCTTTTGGTAACTTTTATGTACTTTTAAAAACGTTTACATTATTTTGAAGAATCTGAAGTCGTTTTAAACAGAATTAAAGCAATTTAAAGACTTTTAAAAGCCCTAAAAGTATTTTTTTTATTCCATTTATTTATTTCGCAATGTCGTCGTCATACGTGTCTTCATACTGTTCCCTTTGGGGAACTGTATGAAGTGGTGGAAGGATTTATGGCCGTGATTAACGCTCATTCCGTGACCGTAACCATCTTTGAACCAGCCATTAGGGCGGTTAGTCCGATGGTGGGAGGGTTTTACGGGCTCCCACAGGCTATACAAGGAGGGGGGCCACCCACACCCACAGATGCAAATATCCCACTGGATGTCAACCCAGAATTTAGAGCCGGAGTTCCGACTCCACTTGCCGGGACTGTCTGGAGCGGGGTTTAAAACCCTACCCCGTCTGGCCCAGTGGTGGGGATCCTACCGCTACGCCAAAGGCCCACTCTGATTAGCGACGTGCAATGGCTGGAATGAGCACAATTCACGGCATTAAAAGAACTCACAATTGAACTGATGATGACCTCAGCAATCTCCTCAACGAGGTGGAGGCGCAGCGCCTGCTCATCATTGGTAATGAGAAGTCCAAGGAGCCGCAAAAAGGACAGATGATAGCTTGGTCTTTCAAGTGGCAGCATAGGGCTCCAGTCACGGGGAGGCAAAAGGCGCAGGAAACATATGGTTGATGCCTTTTGCGCGGAGTGGGCCTTTTGCGTAGCGGTAAGCATCCCCGCCGCTGGGCCAGAAGGAGTAGGGTTTCGAACCCCGCTCAAGACAGTCCCGGCAAGTGGAGTTGGAGCTGCAACTATAAATTCTGGGTGGACATCCAGCGGGATACTTGCGTCCGTGGGTGTGGGTGGCCCCCCCCTCAGATGGGTTGTGGGAGCCCGTAAAACCCTCATGCCATAGGACTATCCACCCTAATGGCTGGTATGAAGATGGTTATGGGCACGGAAAGAGCATTAACATGGCCAGAAATCCTTCCACCACTTCATACAGTTCCGGAAAGGGAACAGTGTGAGGATACGTACAACGATGACCTCTTGCGCAATGCACCTCCTTGGACCCTCAGTCGCAGATGCGAGGGGGCAAATCATGCAATTGTGAAATTTTTCATTTTATTGACATGTAAAATGTTGGCCCAGTAATTCCGTTCCAAACGCGTGAGTACGGTTGGGGCACTCACGCATCTGGCCAGAGGAAATGCCGGTTTTCATCATGCACAGTGCATGCGGGGAAAACCGGCATTTCCTGTCCTCTGAACGAAGGGGTTCAGAGGCAGAACACGCGCGACTGTACAGGCAGCACGTGCGCAGTAAAATTCGCCACTTTCATTCGTGCTTTCAGTGAGGTCAAGTCCTTACAACTTACACATGAAAAAAGCATGAGTACAGTTGCTCCAGAGGCTGCGGAGGAAGATGTTTCTTATCGTGGAATTTCTGAAAGGCAATAATTTTGTTTGGGAAAGGGAGGAAAGTTAATTTAAGAAATGCTGAGGTAAGTTTTAAAGTTTATTTTTGTTTTTTAAAACGGGTTTTCAGTACTGTAGGTAGAAGGATCAATTGTGGCTATGTGAATTGAATTTGTTGTGTTTATTAAATGTGCAAATGACTCCAACATTTTTAAGAAAGAAACTTTTCATCAGTAATATATTCTTTTAAGCAATTATGTATGTATGTCTGTATATATTGCTTTGCGTATATATATATATTCCTTTACTTATGTGTATGAATGTATGTATTTAATTATGACTTTCAGAGAAAGTAACTTATTGGAAAATCATAATTAAAAACATACATTCATACACATAAGTAAAGGAATATAAACCATACATACATATATGTAACGGAATATATGCGGACATACATACATAATTACTTATTATTGATGAAAAGTTTCTTTCTTAAAAGTGTTGGAAATGTTACATTACTCATTTTAGAACCCTCATTCTCACATTCAATTCACACAGCCACAATTGCTCCTTCTACCTACCGTACTGAAAAACCGTTTAAAAAAAAATAATAACTTTAAAACTTACCTCAGCATTTCTTATAATAACTTTCCTCCCTTTCCCAAACAAAAATATTGCCTTTCAGAAGCTCCACGATAAAATATATCTTCCTCCGCAGCCTTGGAGCAACTTTACACATGCTTTTTTCAAGTGTAACTTGTAAGGACTTACCCTCACTGAATCCATGAATGAAATCGACGAAGTTCACTGTGCAAGCGCTGCCTGTGCAGTCGCATGCGCTGTGCCTCTGAACCCCTTCGTTCAGAGGACTGGAAATTCCGGTTATTCCCTGCATGCGCTGTGCATGCTGAACACGGGCATTTCCTCCGGCCAGACGCGTGAGTACCCCGACCATACTCACGCGTTCAGAGAGGAATTACTGGGCCAATGTGCTGAACTGGACATGTCTACACTGAATGTAACTGTGCTGAAATCGACAAGACCAAACTGAATGTAACCGTGCTGAACAGGACCTGTCCAGTCTCAATGTTACTATGCTGAACTGGAGCTATCCACACTGAATATAACTGTGCTGGAGTGGACATGTCCACAATGAGTGTAACAGTGCTGAACTGGACATCTGCACAATTAATGTAACATTGCTCACCTGGCTCTGTCCACACTGAATTTAATTGTGCTGAACTGGAACTGCCACACTGAATGCAACTGTGCTGAGATGGACCTGAGCACACTGAATGTAACTGTGCTGAGCTGGACATGTCTACACTGATGTAACTGTGCTGGACTGGACAAGACCACACTGAATGTAACCGTGCTGAACTGGACCTGTCCAGTCTAAATGTTACTATGCTGAACTGGAGCTATCGACACAGAATGTAACTCTGCTGAACTGGACATGTCCACAATGAGTGTAACAGTGCTGAGCTGGACCTGTGCACAATTAATGTAACATTGCTGACCTGGCTCTGCCCACACTGAATGTAACTGTTCTGAACTGGACCTGTCCACAATGAATGTAACTCTGCTGAACTGGACTTGTCCACACTGAAAGTAACTGTGCTGAAATGGACATGTCCACACTGAATGTATCTGTGCTGTACTCGACATCTCCACACTGAATGTAACTGCTGAGCTGGACCTGTCCGCACTGAATGTAAATGTGCTCAACTGGACATGTTCACACTGAATGTAACTTTGCTGAAAATGACATGTCCACGCTGAATTCATCTGTGCTTTACTCGACCTCTCCACACTGAATGTAACTGTGCTGAACTGGACCTGTCCAGACTGAATGCATCTGTGCTGAACTGGACATGTCCACAGTAAATGTAACTGTGCTGAACTGGACCTGTCCACATTGAATGTAACTGTGCTGAACTGGACATGTCCACAAAGAATGTAACTGTGCTGAACTGGACATGTCCTCACTTAAAGTAAATGTGCTGACCTGGACATGGCCACATTGACTTTAACAGTGCTGAACTGTAGCTGTCCACAATGAAAGTAACATGGCTTAAATTGACCTGTCCACACTGAATGTAACCGAGCTGAACAACACATGTCCTCACTGAATGTAACTGTGCTGAACTGGACCTGTTCACGCTGAATAAACCTTTCCTGAACTGGACATATCCACACTGAATGTAAGTGTGCTGAACTGGACATGTCCACACAGAATGTAATCATGCTGAACTGGATCTGTCCAGTCTGAATGTCACTGTGCTGAACTGGACAAGTCCACATTGAATGTAACCGTGCTGGACTGGGCATGTCTAAAATTCATGCAACTGTCCTGAACTGAACATGTACAAACTTAATGTAACTGTGCTGAACTGGACATGTACACACTGAATGCAACCGTGCTGATCTGGATCTATACACACTGAATGTAATTGTGCTGAACTGGACGTGTCCACACTGAATATAAACGTGCTGGACTGTACCTGGCCACACTGAATGTAACCGTGCTGAACTGGACATGTTCACGATTAGTGCAACATGCTGAACTGGATATGTCCACGTTGAATGTAACTGTGCTGAACTGGACATCTTCACACTGAATGTAAAGTGCTGAAATGGACATGTCCACGCTGAATGTAACTTTACTGAACTCAACCTCTCCACACTGAATGTATCTTTGCTGAGCTGGACATGTCCACACTGAACGTAACTGTGCTGAAATGGACATGTCCGTATTGAATGTAACAGTTCTGAACTGTACCTTTCTACACTGAATGTAACTGCTGTACTGGATATGTCCACATTGAATGTAACTGTGCTGAACTGGACATGTCCACACTGATTGTAATTGTGCTGTACTGGACAAGTCCACACTGAATATAACTGTGCTGAACTGGACGTGTCCTCACTGAATGTATCTGTGCTGAACTGGATCTGTCCACACTAAATGTAACTGTGCTGAACTGGACATGTCCATATTGAATGTAACAGTTCCGAACTGCACCTCTCTGCACTGAATGTAACTGCTGTACATGATATGTCCACACTGAATGTAACTCTGCTGAACAGGAACTGTCCACACTGATTGTAACTGTGCTGGGATGGACCTGACATCACTGAAAGTAACTCTGCTGAACTAGACCTCTCCACACTAAGTGGTAACTGTAAAGTCTGTGGGTTGTTTAGTTAATTAATACACAGACTCCAAGAGTAACTTAAAACAGGACTTTACTATTCGAAGGTCAGAGCGAATCTGCCCAATAAATCCTGACACAACACTTATATACTGCTGTGATCACCGTCGGTATTACAGTATACAGAAGCCAAACAAAGTAGTGCCACACCTAAAATAGTTCTCTTAAAGGTGAACGGTTACATACAATAGTTCTCTTAAAGGTAGATGGGTACCTACACTACAATCCTCCCTTTTTAGCTTACAACATACTTATTCCCCATTAAACATAACATATAATCAACTTCATGTAAAACAATTCACAGATATAGTCTCTGCGGGAAACAGTTCACAGATTCAGTCTCTGGTCTTGACTCGGTCCGAACAACATCTGTGTGGTGTAGCCGGTTCACATTTCTAGCGTGACTCATCCAATAGTATTTCCCTTGGCTTAACAGCTTGAACTTCCGTCCTGCTGAACCAGCAGTGCTGAATTTTACAAACAGCTGGACTGCCTTGGTAATTTTTCCTACTTTCCAACTGATTTGGCCCCCTTTGTAGGGCCCACGTGCATGATCTGATAGAAGTGATAATGATTTAGATGGTTATCGTCTTCTGCTTCGTCTTTTTCTTTTCTGCTTCTTGGAGACTCTCGGGGCTCCCTTATCCGCTGCCAGCTGTAGCGCCACCATCTCCCTATGTTCCTTAGACTTTAAGTGCTTCATCCTGATTTCTGCACTTTGGGAGTTTTCATCACAAGCTGGGCAGACCAAGTCATCGTAATATTCCGTGTCACTCAACAGGTCATGGTAATATTTGGTGCCGTCCTGAGCTAGTCTAGCGAGAGGGCCTGCTACTTCTTCCTTACCCAACTGGACGTTAGCCGACTGTTGTTCCCTCCCCAGACATCTTTCCTGAAGAGACTTCTTCATGCGTTCATATTCATCCCGCTCTTCCTGGGTTTCCTGCCAATCCTTCACTAATGACCTCATTTGTGATTCCAATACTTCCCCTTCCATCGGGGATTGATTGATCGGGCTATTCAATCCTTCTACTGGAGCAGCTGTTTCAACATTCTGTAGTTCACATTGACGTGATTCAGCATACTTTCGGCAGCCCCGTAAAATCTGTGTTGCAACCTCAACTATTCCCCAAACTTTTGAGAGCTCCGAACCCCTTCCCTTTGAAGATTGAAGCTCGTGTTCAAATGGTTCCCCTTGCAGAGTCTTGTATCTCAGCATATGAAGGAGCTGGCTGACCGTTAACTCTGCCACGGGGACCCTGTGGATCAGAGTCTTCTCCATTTCATCCACCTTTTCTTCCAATGCTTTCACCTTTTTTTCCTCTTGTTCTTTGGCTTTAAGCGCTCGGAGAAGTTGCGCCTTGATGCTCTCTAGCTCATGTTCAGGGGCCATTCTTACAGTCTCTGTGTTTCTTACAGTTGCCTTTTCTTTCACTGAAAGAATTCCCAGTTGAATCCGTTCTTCAAGTTGTTGAACCTCGGTCATTGCCGCCTCATATTTGTCTTGGGTTTCCTTCAATAGTTTTATGAGTTCTTGGACATCTTGACTTTCATGTTCTGCCATGTCTTTCACCTCTAATTTCTCATCTATGGATGGAACTTCTACCGATGAGTCTGTCTTGGCCTTGAGCTCATTAAGAATTTCCTGCAGCCTTTGGACTTCTTGTTCATGTTCAACCTTTAGTTGCTCATATGCTTCCACTGAAACTAGCTTTTCGGAGGTTGCCGAGTTAACCCCCTCCAGGATTGTAGCCTGGGCCTGTTCATACTGTTCCTTCAACTTCTCAAACTCTGCTTGTAAGGAGTCGTAGAGAAGAACTGGAATAAAATCCTGGCTTCCTGAAGATTCCTCTTCATTTGCTTCTTTCTGCAAATATTCTAACTCCTGAACATCATAAGGGAGATGTGATCGGTGATTGGTCACGATGGCTCTATGGTTGCTCTCTGCTTGAGCTAGCTGCTTCTGTTGTCTTTCCAGATTCTCCCATTCGGTGTCATAGAACTTTTTCATTGTTTTCATCTCTTGTACGAGACGGTAACTCAATTGTTCTAATTGTTGTCGTGATTTAAAATAAAGTTGAGTCCGAGCTCGGTTTTCTTATATCATGGACATGTCCTTAAACTGAACAGACTCAGAATTCTCTGTCAAACTATGTTGTCGTTGTTCGGTGGAGCTCTGTTCTGAAACTTTGTTCTTCTCTGAAGCATAAGCCTTTCTGCATGCCTTCGTTTTTCCAACCTTAGTCGGCAAGTCCATTTTAGCCTTGTCTTTCACATTTGGGTTGGTCTTATCGTCATCCGATTCAGAATCTGAGCTGATTGTCTGCACCGAGTCCTCACTCGTTATGGCTTTTAGATAGTGCCATTCCATGTCTATTTTCTTGATCCACTCCCGTCCTAGAAGTGGTGAGCCTCCCTCAGGTAGTACGTATAAGTTCATTCTTGGGTGTTCTTTACCCCTATCTCTCACCTTGACTCTTATCTTTCCCATGGGGTATACTTTATGCCCCGTGTATGTCTGCAATACGAACTTGGTATCCCTTAAGGGTATATGTGAGAATAGCTGGTGGTAATCCCTTCGATTTATGACTGATAGAGCTGATCCAGTGTACAACTCCATTTTCACTTGGACTCCAGCTATTTTTAGCATGACCCAGATAGTTTGTAGGTCAGCTTCCTTACTCACATTGTGAATTCTCAGACTACCCAGCTCCTGGCCGTTTGGGTCTGAGTCCGAATTCTGTTCGTCTGAACTCTTCTCAGCCACCTTGTGTACCTTGTTGTACTTTTCCTGTGATGGCTTCCTTTGGCTGTTGGTCCTTTGGTTGTTGGTCTTCCTACCTGACCGGCATACCTTAGCTATTTGACCCAGTTTGCCACATTTCCTACATTCCTGGTTCTTAAACCAGCATTGGTTCTGGTCGTGTGTTGTCTTCCCACAACGATAGCATTTTGTTGTTGTCGAGGTAATGTGATCCACACTGAGTGCCGCTGTCTTTAGCTGCATTTCCGCAGTTCCCTTCGCTGCGGCTTCGTGCGATGCTGCAATAAGGACAGCCCTGTCAAGTGTAAGGTCGTTCTCTTCGAGTAGTCGCTTTTGCATTCCTTCCTTTGCCAATCTGCACACGATCTTGTCTTGCAATGCCTCTGTCAGATTCCCTCCAAACTGGCAGTAGTTCGCTAGTCTACGCAATTCGGCCAAGTATTCTGCGTTGCTTTCGTCTTTCCGTTGCGTTCTCGCATAGAATTTGAATCGTTCCGCCAACATCAACGGTGTGGGGTTCAACTGATCCTTCAGAACAGCCACAATATCATCGAAAGTCTGATCCGCCGGTTTAGCCGGTGATAGTAGATGCTTCAAGAGCCCGTATGTCTTCGCGCCCATCGAGTTTAGCAAGGTTATAGCTTTGTCATCTTCTTCTATTTTATTGGCCTCACAATAGATCTCAATGTGTTCCACATACGTGGCCCAGTCTTCTACCTCGGAATTAAAATCATTGATGTTACCACGCTTAGGCATCTTCCTCTCTTCCTGATAACACCACGGATTATTTCTTTAAATTTTCTTTTTTTTTCAAGATGGCGGTTCCCGCGAAAATGGCAGTTTCCCGCGCTTATCTTCTCTCCCCGCCCACTTAAATGGCGGTTCCCCGCTTCTGTCTTCTTCTCCGCCTAATGGCGGTTTCCCGCATTTCTTCCCCTGGCGGGAGGGGTACACTTTCCCCACGGGCGACGGCCGCTGCCTTTCAGGTTCACAGCCTGCGCGTCGGCTTCAGTGCTTTCCCTTTTCTCGGCAGGGCAACCGGCACTGGGTACACCCCGTTGACGCCGAACAGTTTCAGCCGCTGGGCTGGCTCTCGCTCAGTTCCCCTTGCTCAGGATCTGTCTCTCTCCCGCTCGCTCGGCTCTACCGGCGCTGGGTACACCCCATTGACGGAGAACAGTTTCAGCCACTGGACTGGCTCTCGCTCAGTCTCCCTTGCTCGGGCTCTGTCTCTCTCCCGCTCGCTCGGCTATACTGGCGCTGGGTACACCCCATTGATGGAGAACAGTTTCAGCCACTGGACTGGCTCTCGCTCAGTCTCCCTTGGTCGGCCCTGCCTCTCCCGCTCGCTCGGCTCCCAATCGCGCCTCCCAGCCCTCTCACAGTCCGGTGCTTCCCTCCCCGGCTGCGGCTGAGTTTATCTCTTCCCGCGCCTACGTTCCCGGTCGCAGCACTTCGTGGCTTCGGTCGCTGCCCGGCCTTTTTTGCAGGTCGCGGTCTAGCTGTCTCACGACGCCGTTGTGTCCCCCAGCCTGTCTGTACCGCGGCTTCCTTGCTCCACGCTGCCCCAGTCTCAGCGCCTCTGGACCCGACTTCTGTCCGGCTCCTTTCCCCCTCGACCGTGGTCGAGTGCACCGCCCTTATCCTCCGGTTATTCTTTGTACTTTCCCTTACTTACAGTCACCATGGCCGCCTTGCTTCTCGTGCAGATCGGCTCACACCTCACCGTGGCAGAAGGGACAGTCAGTGCCTGTTGCTGATGGAAGTCTTTGTCTCTAAATTCTTCCTCCTTTCTAGTTCTGCAGCCTCGAGTTTTCTCCCAGCAGAACGACGAGGGCGGTTGCCTCTTCTCGACGCTCGTTAACTGCTTCGGAAGTATTGTTGCCGTAGGGTACGATCGGACTCGTCGCCACTGTAAAGTCTGTGGGTTGTTTAGTTAATTAATACACAGACTCCAAGAGTAACTTAAAACTGGACTTTACTATTCGAAGGTCAGGACGAATCTGCCCAATAAATCCTGACACAACATTTATATACTGGTGTGGTCACCGTCGGTATTACAGTATACAGAAGCCAAACAAAGTAGTGCCACACCTAAAATAGTTTTCTTAAAGGTGAACGGTTACATACAATAATTCTCTTAAAAGTAGACGGGTACATACACTACAGTAACTGTGTTGAACTGGACCTGTCCACGCAGAATATAACTGTGCTGAAGTGGACATGACCACACTGAATGAAACCGTGCTGAACTGGACCTGTCCAGCCTGAATGTTACTATACTGAACTGGTCCTGTCCACACTGAGTGTAACAGTGCTGAACTGGACCTGTGCATAATTAATGTAACATTGCTAAACTGGATCTGTCCACAATGAATGTAACTGTGCTGAACTGGACTTGTCCACACTGAATGTAAATGTGCTGAAATTGGCATGTCCACACTGAAAGTATCTGTGCTGTACTCGACCTCTCCAAACTGAATGTAACTGTGCAGAGCTGGACCAGTGCGCACTGAATGTAAATATGCTCAACTGGACATGTTCATACTGAATGTAACTTTGCTGAAATGGACATTTCCACACTGAATTTATCAGTGCTGTACTCGACCTCTCCACACTGAATGTAACCGTGCTGAAATGTACCTGGCCACACTGAATCTAACTGTGCTGAACTGGACCTGTCCGGACTGAATGTATCTGTGCTGAACTGAACATGTCCACACTGAATGTAACTGTGCTGAAGTGAACCTGCCCACGTTGAATGTAACTCTGCTGAACTGGATCTGTCCACACTGAATGTAACTGTGCTGAACTCGACGTGTCCACATTGAAAGTAAATGCACTGACCTGGACATGGCCACACTGACTGTAACAGTGCTGAAATGTAGCTGTCCAAAATGAAAGTAACATGGCTGAAATTGACTTGTCTACACTGAATGTAACTGTGCTGAACAGCACTTGACCTCACTGAATGTAACTGTGCTGAACTGGACCTGTTCACGCTGAATAATCTTTCCTTCAATGAACATGTCCACACTGAATGTAACTGTGCTGGTCTGGATATGACCACACTGAATGTAAATGTGCAGAACTAGAACTCTCCACACTATATGTAACTGCTGAATTGGACCTGTCCATACTGAATGTAACTGTGCTGAACTGGACGTGCCACAATGAATGTAACTCAGCTGAACTGGACTTGTCCACACTGAATGTAACTGTGCTGAAATGGACATGTCCACACTGAATGTATCTGTGCTGTACTCGACATCTCCACACTGAATGTAACTCTGCTGAACTGGACCTGTCCGCACTGAATGTAAATGTGCTCAACTGGACATGTTCACACTGAATGTAACTCTGCTGAACTGGACATGTCCCCACTGAATGTATCTGTGCTGAACTGGATCTGTCCACACAAAATGTAACTGTGCTGAACTGGACGTGTCCACACTGAAAGTAACTGTGCCGACCTGGACATGGTCACACTGAATGTAACTTTGCTGAACTGGACATGTCCATATTGAATGTAACAGTTCCGAACTGCACCTCTCTACACTGAATGTAACTGCTGTACATGATATGTCCACACTGAATATAACTCTGCTGAACAGGAACTGTCCACACTGATTGTAATTGTGCTGGGATGGACCTGACATCACTGACAGTAACTCTGCCGAACTAGACCTCTCCACACTAAGTGGTAACTGTGTTGAACTGGACCTGTCCACGCAGAATATAACTGTGCTGAAGTGGACATGACCACACTGAATGAAACCGTGCTGATCTGGACCTGTCCAGCCTGAATGCTACTATACTGAACTGGTCCTGTCCACACTGAGTGTAACAGTGCTGAAGTGGACCTGTGCATAATTAATGTAACATTGCTAAACTGGATCTGTCCACAATGAATGTAACTGTGCTGAACTGGACTTGTCCACACTGAATGTAAATGTGCTGAAATTGGCATGTCCACACTGAATGTATCTGTGCTGTACTCGACCTCTCCAAACTGAATGTAACTGTGCAGAGCTGGACCAGTGCGTACTGAATGTAAATATGCTCAACTGGACATGTTCACACTGAATGTAACTTTGCTGAAATGGACATTTCCACACTGAATTTACCAGTGCTGTACTCGACCTCTCCACACTGAATGTAACCGTGCTGAAATGTACCTGGCCACACTGAATCTAACTGTGCTGAACTGGACCTGTCCAGACTGAATGTATCTGTGCTGAACTGGACATGTCCACACTGAATGTAACTGTGCTGAAGTGAACCTGCCCACGTTGAATGTAACTCTGCTGAACTGGATCTGTCCACACTGAATGTAACTGTGCTGAACTCGACGTGTCCACATTGAAAGTAAATGCGCTGACCTGGACATGGCCACACTGACTGTAACAGTGCTGAAATGTAGCTGTCCAAAATGAAAGTAACATGGCTGAAATTGACTTGTCCACACTGAATGTAACTGTGCTGAACAGCACTTGACCTCACTGAATGTAACTGTGCTGAACTGGACCTGTTCACGCTGAATAATCTTTCCTTCAATGAACATGTCCACACTGAATGTAACTGTGCTGGTCTGGATATCACCACACTGAATGTAAATGTGCAGAATTGGAACTCTCCACACTATATGTAACTGCTGAATTGACCCTGTCCATACTGACTGTAACTGTGCTGAACTGGACGTGCCACAATGAATGTAACTGTGCTGAGTTGGACCTGAGCATACTGCATCTAACTGTGCTGAACTGGTCATGTCTACACTGAATGTAACTGTGCTGAACTGGACCTGTCCACACTGAATGTAACAGTGCAGAACTGGATCTGTCAATTCTGAATGTTACTATGCTGAACTGGAGCTATCCACACTGAATGTAACTGTGCTGAGCTGGACATGTCCTCAATGAGTGTAACAGTGCTGAGCTGGACCTGTGCACAATTACTGTAACATTGCTGACCTGCCACACTGAATGTAACTGTGCTGAGATGGACCTGAGCTCACTGAATGTAACTGTGCTGAACTGGACATGACTACACTGATGTAACTGTGCTGAACTGGACAAGACCACACTGAATGTTACCGTGCTGAACTGGACCTGTCCAGTCTGAAAGTTGCTATGCTGAACTTGAGCTATCCACACTGAATGTAACTGTGCTGAATTGGACAAGTCCACAATGAGTGTAACAGTGCTGAACTGGACCTGTGTACAATTAATGTAACATTGCAGACCTGGCTCTGTCCACACTGAATGTAACTGTGCTGAATTGGACCTGTCCACAATGAATTTAACTCAGCTGAACTGGACTTGTCCACACTGAATGTAACTGTGCTGAAATGGACATGTCCACACTGAATGTATCTGTGCTGTACTCGACATCTCCACACTGAATGTAACTGTGCTGAACTGGACCTGTCCGCACTGAATGTAAATGTGCTCAACTGGACATGATGACACTGAATGTAACTGTGCTGAGATGGACCTGAGCACACTCAATGTAACTGTGCTGAACTGGTCATGTCTACACTGAATGTAACTGTGCTGAACTGGACCTGTCCACACTGAATGTAACAGTGCAGAACTGGATCTGTCAAGTCTGAATGTTACTATGCTGAACTGGAGCTATCCACACTGAATGTAACTGTGCTGAACTGGACCTCTCCACACTAAGTGGTATCTGTGTTGAACTGAACCAGTCCACACTGAATGTAACTGTGCTGAACTGGAACTGCCACACTGAATGTAACTGTGCTGAGATGGACCTGAGCACACTGAATGTATTGGCCCAGAAATTCGGGTCGGCGGCTTGCCGCGCGTGCAAGCCCCCAATGTGCACTTACCCGACGCGCCGGCCGTTGAGCTTCAGGGATGCCTGGAATTGCTGTTTTAAAATGTTGACTCCCGGGCAGCGTCTGACGTCACGCCGCCCAGGAGTGCAGCCAACGTGAAGCCTGTAGCGCGCTGTGCAACTGAGACACGCCCCTTGAAGTCTCAGTTTAAAAGGACACGCCCCCAATGTTTCTCACAAGCTGCTAAGCATTTTTACATGCAAAGCAGCATTTTAAATAGGTTTTTGGTATTTTTATTAAGCTTTTGGTAACTTTTATATACTTTTAAAAACGTTTACATTATTTTGAAGAATCTGAAGTCGTTTTAAACAGAATTAAAGCAATTTAAAGACTTTTAATATCCCTAAAAGTATTTTTTTTATTCCACTTATTTATTTAGCAATGTTATTGTCATATGTGTCTACATACTGTTCCCTTTGGGGAACTGTATGAAGTGGTGGAATGATTTATGGCTGTGATTAATGCTCATTCTGTGACCGTAACCATCTTTGAAACCAGCCATTAGGGTGGTTAGTCCTATGGTGGGAAAGTTTTATGGGCTCCCACAAGCTATACAAGGAGGGGGGCCACCCACACACACGGACGGACACAAATATCCCACTGGATGTCAACCCAGAATTTGGAGCCGGAGCTCCGACTCCACTTGCCGGGACTGTCTGGAGCGGGGTTCGAAACCCTACCCCGTCTGGCCCAGTGGCGGTGATCCTACCGCTACGCCAAAGGCCCACTCTGATTAGCAACGTGAAATGGCTGGAATGAGCACAATTCACGGCATTAAAAGAACTCACAATTGAACTGATGATGACCTCAGCAATCTCCTCAACGAGGTGGAGGCGCAGCGCCTGCTCATCATTGGTAATGAGAAGTCCAAGGCGCTGCAAAAAACAGATGATAGCTTGGTCTTTCAAGTGGCATCATATGGCTCCAGTCACGGGGAGGCAAAAGGCGCAGGAAACATATGGGTGTCGCCTTTTGCGCAGAGTGAGCCTTTTGCGTAGTGGTAAGCATCCCTGCCGCTGGGCCAGAAGGAGTAGAGTTTCGAACCCCGCTTCAGACAGTCCCGGCAAGTGGAGTCGGAGCTGCAACTATAAATTCTGTGTTGACATCCAGCAGGATACTTGTGTCCGTGGGTGTGGGTGGTCCCCCCATCTCAGATGGGTTGTGGGAGCCCGTAAAACCCTCACGCCATAGGACTAACCACCCTAATGGCTGGTATGAAGATGGTTATGGGCACAGAAGGAGCATTAACATGGCCAGAAATCCTTCCACCACTTCATACAGTTCCCGAAAGGGAACAGTGTGAGGATACGTACGACGATGACCTCTTGCACAATGCACCTCCTTGGACCCTCAGTCGCAGATGCGAGGGGGCAAATCGTGCAATTGTTAAATTTTTCATTTTATTGACATGTAAAATGTTGGCCCAGTAATTCCGTTCCAAACACGTGAGTATGTTTGGGATACTCGCGCGTCTGGACGGAGGAAATGCCGGTTCTCAGTATGCACAGTGCATGCGGGGAAAACCAGCATTTCCTGTCGTCTGAACGAAGGGGTTCTGAGGCAGCACGCGTGCGACTGTACAGGCAGCGCGTGCGCAGTAAAATTCGCCACTTTCACTCAAGCTTTCAGTGAGGTCAAGTCCTTACAACTTACACATGAAAAAAGCATGAGTACAGTTGCTCCAGAGGCTGCGGAGGAAGATATTTCTTATCGTGGAGCTTCTGAAAGGCAATATTTTTGTTTGGGAAAGGGAGGAAAGTTATTTTAAGAAATGCTGAGGTGAGTTTTAATGTTTATTTTTGTTTTTTAAAATGGGTTTTCAGTACTGTGGGTAGAAGGATCAATTGTGGCTATGTGAATTGAATTTGCTGTGTTTATTAAATGTGCAAATGACTCCAACAATTTTAAGAAAGAAACTTTTCATCAGTAATATATTCTTTTAAGTAATTATGTATGAATGTCTGTATATATTGCTTTGCGTGTATATATATATTCCTTTACTTATATGTATGAATGTATGTATTTAATTATGACTTTCAGAGAAAGTAACTTATTGGAAAATCATAATTAAAAACATACATTCATACACATAAATAAAGGAATATAAAACATACATAGATATACGTAAAGGAATATATGCGGACATACATACATAATTAATTATTACTGATGAAAAGTTTCTTTCTTAAAAGTGTTGGAAATGTTACATTACTCATTTTAGAACACTCATTCTCACATTCAATTTACACAGCCACAATTGCTCCTTCTACCTACCGTACTGAAAAACCGTTTAAAAAAAATATTAAACGTTAAAACTTACCTCAGCATTTCCTAAAATAACTTTCCCACACAAAAATATTGCCTTTCAGAAGCTCCACGATAAAATATATCTTCCTCCGCAGCCTTGGAGCAACTATACACATGCTTTTTTCAAGTGTAACTTGTAAGGGCTTACCCTCACTGAATCCATGAATGAAATCGACGAAGTTCACTGCGCAAGCGCTGCCTGTGCAGTCGCACGCGCTGTGCCTCTGAACCCCTTCGTTCAGAGGACTGGAAATGCCGGTTTTCCCCGCATGCGCTGTGCATGCTGAACATGGACATTTCCTCCGGCCAGACGCGTGAGTACCCCGACCATACTCACGCATTCAGAGAGGAATTACTGCGCCAGTGTGCTGAACTGGACATGTCTACACTGAATGTAACTGTGCTGAAATGGACAAGACCACACTGAATGTAACCGTGCTGAACAGGACCTGTCCAGTCTCAATGTTACAATGCTGAACTGGAGCTATCCACACTGAATGTAACTGTGCTGGAGTGGACATGTCCACAATGAGTGTAACAGTGCTGAACTGGACATCTGCACAATTAATGTAACATTGCTGACCTGGCTCTGTCCACACTGAATTTAACTGTGCTGAACTGGAACTGCCACACTGAATGCAACTGTGCTGAGATGGACCTGAGCACACTGAATGTAACTGTGCTGAACTGGACATGTCTACACTGATGTAACTGTGCTGAACTGGACAAGACCACACTGAATGTAACTGTGCTGAACTGGACCTTTCCAGTCTGAATGTTACTATGCTGAACTGGAGCTATCGACACAGAATGTAACTTTGCTGAACTGGACATGTCCACAATGAGTGTAACAGTGCTGAACTGGACCTGTGCACAATTAATGTAACATTGCTGACCTGGCTCTGTCCACACTGAATGTAACTGGTCTGAACTGGACCTGTCCACAATGAATGTAACTCTGCTGAACTGGACGTGTCCACACTGAATGTAACTGTGCTGAAATGGACATGTCCACACTGAATGTATCTGTGCTGTACTCGACATCACCACACTGAATATAACTCTGCTGAACTGGACCTGTCCGCACTGAATGTTAATGTGCTCAACTGGACATGTTCACACTGAATGTAACTTTGCTGAAATGGACATGTCCACACTGAATTCATCTGAGCTTTACTCGACCTCTCCACACTGAATGTAACCGTGCTGAAATGTACCTGGCCACACTGAATGTAACTGCGGAACTGGACCTGTCCAGACTGAATGTATCTGTGCTGAACTGGACATGTCCACACTAAATGTAACTCTGCTGAACTGGACCTGTCCACATTGAATGTAACTCTGCTGAACTGGACATGTCCACAAAGAATGTAACTGGGCTGAAATGGATCTGTCCACACTGAATGTAACTGTGATGAACTGGAAGTGTCCACACTGAAAGTAAATGTGCTGACCTGGACATGGCCTCATTGACTGTAACAGTGCTGAACTGTAGCTGTCCACAATCAAAGTAACATGGCTGAAATTGACCTCTCCACACTGAATGTAACCGAGCTGAACAGCACATGTCCTCATTGAATGTAACTGTGCTGAAATGGACCTGCTCACGCTGAATAAATCTTTCCTGAACTGGACATATCCACACTGAATGTAACTGTGCTGAACTGGACATGTCCACACAGAATGTAATCATGCAGAACTGGATCTGTCCAGTCTGAATGTCACTGTGCTGAACTGGACATGTCCACACTGAATGTAACCGTGCTGGACTGGGCATGTCTAAAATTCATGCAACTGTCCTGAACTGAACATGTACAAACTTAATGTAACTGTGCTAAACGGGACATGTACACACTGAATGCAACCGTGCTGATCTGGATCTATACACACTGAATGTAATTGTGCTGAACTGGACGTGTCCACACTGAATATAAACGTGCTGGACTGTACCTGGCCACACTGAATGTAACCGTGCTGAACTGGACATGTCCACGATTAGTGCAACTTGCTGAACTGGATATGTCCACGTTGAATGTAACTCTGCTGAACTGGACATCTTCACGCTGAATGTAAAGGTGCTGAAATGGACATGTCCACGCTGAATGTAACTTTACTGAGCTCAACCTCTCCACACTGAATGTATCTTTGCTGAGCTGGACATGTCCACACTGAAAGTAACTGTGCTGAAATGGACATGTCCATATTGAATGTAACAGTTCTGAACTGTACCTTTCTACACAGAATGTAAATGCTGTACTGGATATGTCCACACTGAATGTATCTCTGCTGAACTGGACCTGTCCAGTCTCAATGTATCTTTGCTGAACTGGACATGTCCACACTGATTGTAATTGTGCTGTACTGGACAAGCCCACACTGAATACAACTGTGCTGAACTGGACGTATCCTCACTGAATGTATCTGTGCTGAACTGGATATCTCCACACTAAATGTAACTGTGCTGAATTGGACGTGTCCACACTGAAAGTAACTGTGCCGACCTTGACATGGTCACACTGAATTTAACTGTGCTGAACTGGGCATGTCAATATTGAATGTAACAGTTCCGAACTGCACCTGTCTACACTGAATGTAACTGCTGTACATGATATGTCCAAACTGAATGTAACTCTGCTGAACAGGAACTGTCCACACTGATTGTAACTGTGCTGAGCTGGACCAGTGCGTACTGAATGTAAATATGCTCAACTGGACATGTTCGCACTGAATGTAACTTTGCTGGAATGGACATTTCCACACTGAATTTATCAGTGCTGTACTCGACCTCTCCACACTGAATGTAACCGTGCTGAAATGTACCTGGCCACACTGAATCTAACTGTGCTGAACTGGACCTGTCCAGACTGAATGTATCTGTGCTGAACTGGACATGTCCACACTGAATGTAACTGTGCTGAAGTGAACCTGCCCACGTTGAATGTAACCCTGCTGAACTCGACGTGTCCACATTGAAAGTAATGCGCTGACCTGGACATGGCCACACTGACTGTAACAGTGCTGAAATGTAGCTGTCCAAAATGAAAGTAACATGGCTGAAATTGACTTGTCCACACTGAATGTAACTGTGCTGAACAGCACTTGACCTCACTGAATGTAACTGTGCTGAACTGGACCTGTTCACGCTGAATAATCTTTCCATCAATGAACATGTCCACACTGAATGTAACTGTGCTGGTCTGGATATCACCACACTGAATGTAAATGTGCAGAACTAGAACTCTCCACACTATATGTAACTGCTGAATTGGCCCTGTCCATACTGAATGTAACTGTGCTGAACTGGACGTGCCACAATGAATGTAACTGTGCTGAGTTGGACCTGAGCATACTGAATCTAACTGTGCTGAACTGGTCATGTCTACACTGAATGTAACTCTGCTGAACTGGACCTGTCCACACTGAATGTAACAGTGCAGAACTGGATCTGTCAATTCTGAATGTTACTATACTGAACTGGAGCTATCCACACTGAATGTAACTGTGCTGAACTGGACATGTCCTCAATGAGTGTAACAGTGCTGAACTGGACCTGTGCACAATTACTGTAACATTGCTGACCTGCCACACTGAATGTAACTGTGCTGAGATGGACCTGAGCTCACTGAATGTAACTGTGCTGAACTGGACATGTCTACACTGATGTAACTGTGCTGAACTGGACAAGACCACACTGAATGTTACCGTGCTGAACGGGACCTGTCCAGTCTGAATGTTAATATGCTGAACTTGAGCTATCCTCACTGAATGTAACTGTGCTGAATTGGACAAGTCCACAATGAGTGTAACAGTGCTGAACTGGACCTGTGTACAATTAATGTAACATTGCTGACCTGGCTCTGTCCACACTGAATGTAACTGTGCTGAATTGGACCTGTCCACAATGAATGTAACTCAGTTGAACTGGACTTGTCCACACTGAATGTAACTTTGCTGAAATGGACATGTCCACACTGAATGTATCTGTGCTGTACTCGACATCTCCACACTGAATGTAACTGTGCTGAACTGGACCTGTCCGCACTGAATGTAAATATGCTCAACTGGACATGATGACACTCAATGTAACTGTGCTGAACTGGTCATGTCTACACTGAATGTAACTGTGCTGAACTGGACCTGTCCACACTGAATGTAACAGTGCAGAACTGGATCTGTCAAGTCTGAATGTTACTATGCTGAACTGGAGCTATCCACACTGAATGTAACTATGCTGAACTGGACCTCTCCACACTAAGTGGTATCTGTGTTGAACTGAACCAGTCCACACTGAATGTAACTGTGCTGATCTGGAACTGCCACACTGAATGTAACTGTGCTGAGATGGACCTGAGCACACTGAATGTATTGGCCCAGAAATTCGGGTCGGGGGCTTGCCGCGCGTGCAAGCCCCCAATGTGCACTTACCCGACGCGCCGGCCGTTGAGCTTCAGGGATGCCTGGAATTGCTGTTTTAAAATGTTGACTCCCGGGCAGCGTCTGACGTCACGCCGCCCAGGAGTGCAGCCAACGTGAAGCCTGTAGCGCGCTGTGCAACTGAGACACGCCCCTTGAGGTCTCAGTTTAAAAGGACACGCCCCCAATGTTTCTCACAAGCTGCTAAGCATTTTTACATGCAAAGCAGCATTTTAAATAGGTTTTTGGTATTTTTATTAAGCTTTTGGTAACTTTTATATACTTCTAAAAACGTTTACATTATTTTGAAGAATCTGAAGTCGTTTTAAACAGAATTAAAGCAATTTAAAGACTTTTAAAAGCATTTTTTTTATTCCACTTATTTATTTAGCAATGTTATTGTCATGTGTGTACATACTGTTCCCTTTGGGGAACTGTATGAAGTGGTGGAATGATTTATGGCTGTGATTAATGCTCATTCTGTGACCGTAACCATCTTTGAACCAGCCATTAGGGTGGTTAGTCCTATGGTGGGAGAGTTTTATGGGCTCCCACAAGCTATACAAGGAGGGGGTCCACCCACACACACGGACGGACACAAAAATCCCACTGGATGTCAACCCAGAATTTAGAGCCGGAGCTCCGACTCCACTTGCCGGGACTGTCTGGAGCGGGGTTTGAAACCCTACCCCGTCTGGCCCAGTGGCGGGGATCCTACTGCTACACCAAAGGCCCACTCTGATTGGCAACGTGAAATGGCTGGAATGAGCACAATTCACGGCATTAAAAGAACTCACAATTGAACTGATGGTGACCTCAGCAATCTCCTCAACGAGGTGGAGGCGCAGCGCCTGCTCATCATTGGTAATGAGAAGTCCAAGGCGCTGCAAAAAGGACAGATGATAGCTTGGTCTTTCAAGTGGCAGCATAGGGCTCCAGTCACAGGGAGGCAAAAGGCGCAGGAAACGTATGGGTGTCGCCTTTTGCGCAGAGTGGGCCTTTTGCATAGTGGTAAGCATCCCTGCCGCTGGGCCAGAAGGAGTAGGGTTTCGAACCCCGCTCCAGACAGTCCCGGCAAGTGGAGTCGGAGCTCCAACTATAAATTCTGTGTGGACATCCAGCGGGATACTTGCGTCCGTGGGTGTGGATGGCCCCCCCACCTCAGATGGGTTGTGGGAGCCCGTAAAACCCTCACGCCATAGGACTAACCACCCTAATGGCTGGTATGAAGATGTTTATGGGCACGGAAGGAGCATTAACATGGCCAGAAATCCTTCCACCACATCATACAGTTCCCGAAAGGGAACAGTGTGAGGATACGTACGACGATGACCTCTTGCACAATGCACCTCCTTGGAACCTCAGTCGCAGATGCGAGGGGGCAAATCATGCAATTGTTTAATTTTTCATTTTATTGACATGTAAAATGTTGGCCCAGTAATTCCGTTCCAAACACGTGAGTATGTTCGGGATACTCGCGCGTCTGGCTGGAGGAAATGCCGGTTTTCAGTATGCACAGTGCATGCGGGGAAAACCGGCATTTCCTGTCATCTGAACGAAGGGGTTCAGAGGCAGCACGCGTGCGACTGTACAGGCAGCGTGTGCGCAGTAAAATTCGCCACTTTCATTCATGCTTTCAGTGAGGTCAAGTCCTTACAACTTACACATGAAAAAAGCATGAGTACAGTTGCTCCAGAGGCTGCGGAGGAAGATATTTCTTATCGTGGAGCTTCTGAAAGGCAATATTTTTGTTTGGGAAAGGGAGGAAAGTTATTTTAAGAAATGCTGAGGTAAGTTTTAAAGTTTATTTTTGTTTTTTAAAATGAGTTTTCAGTACTGTAGGTAGAAGGATCAATTGTGGCTATGTGAATTGAATTTGCTGTGTTTATTAAATGTGCAAATGACTCCAACAATTTTAAGAAAGAAACTTTTCATCAGTAATATATTGTTTTAAGTAATTATGTATGTATGTCTGTATATATTGCTTTGCGTGTATATATATATTCCTTTACTTATGTGTATGAATGTATGTATTTAATTATGACTTTCAGAGAAAGTAACTTATTGGAAAATCATAATTAAAAACATACATTCATACACATAAATAAAGGAATATAAAACATACATAGATATACGTAAAGGAATATATGCGGACATACATACATAATTAATTATTACTGATGAAAAGTTTCTTTCTTAAAAGTGTTGGAAATGTTACATTACTCATTTTAGAACACTCATTCTCACATTCAATTTACACAGCCACAATTGCTCCTTCTACCTACCGTACTGAAAAACCATTTAAAAAAAATATTAAACGTTAAAACTTACCTCAGCATTTCTTAAAATAACTTTCCTCCCTTTCCGACACAAAAATATTGCCTTTCAGAAGCTCCACGATAAAATATATCTTCCTCCGCAGCCTTGGAGCAACTATACACATGCTTTTTTCAAGTGTAACTTGTAAGGGCTTACCCTCACTGAATCCATGAATGAAATCGACGAAGTTCACTGCGCAAGCGCTGCCTGTGCAGTCGCACGCGCTGTGCCTCTGAACCCCTTCGTTCAGAGGACTGGAAATGCCGGTTTTCCCTGCATGCGCTGTGCATGCTGAACGTGGCCATTTCCTCCGGCCAGATGCGTGAGTACCCCGACCATACTCACGCGTTCAGAGAGGAATTACTGGGCCAGTGTGCTGAACTGGACATGTCTACACTGAATGTAACTGTGCTGAAATGGACAAGACCATACTGAATGTAACCGTGCTGAACAGGACCTGTCCAGTCTCAATGTCACAATGCTGAACTGGAGCTATCCACACTGAATGTAACTGTGCTGGAGTGGACGTGTCCACAATGAGTGTAACAGTGCTGAACTGGACATCTGCACAATTAATGTAACATTGTGAACTGGCTCTGTCCACACTGAATTTAACTGTGCTGAACTGCAACTGCCACACTGAATGCAACTGTGCTGAGATGGACCTGAGCACACTGAATGTAACTGTGCTGAACTGGGCATGTCTACACTGATGTAACTGTGCTGAACTGGACAAGACCACACTGAATGTAACTGTGCTGAACTGGACCTGTCCAGTCTGAATGTTACTATGCTGAACTGGAGCTATCGACACAGAATGTAACTTTGCTGAACTGGACATGTCCAGAATGAGTGTAACAGTGCTGAACTGGACCTGTGCACAATTAATGTAACATTGCTGACCTGGCTCTGTCCACACTGAATGTAACTGTTCTGAACTGGACCTGTCCACAATGAATGTAACTCTGCTGAACTGGACGTGTCCACACTGAATGTAACTGTGCTGAAATGGACATGTCCACACTGAATGTATCTGTGCTGTACTCGACATCACCACACTGAATATAACTCTGCTGAACTGGACCTGTCCGCACTGAATGTTAATGTGCTCAACTGGACATGTTCACACTGAATGTAACTTTGCTGAAATGGACATGTCCACACTGAATTCATCTGTGCTTTACTCGACCTCTCCACACTGAATGTAACCGTGCTGAAATGTACCTGGCCACACTGAATGTAACTGTGCGGAACTGGACCTGTCCAGACTGAATGTATCTGTGCTGAACTGGACATGTCCACACTAAATGTAACTCTGCTGAACTGGACCTGTCCACATTGAATGTAACTCTGCTGAACTGGACATGTCCACAAAGAATGTAACTGGGCTGAAATGGATCTGTCCACACTGAATGTAACTGTGATGAACTGGAAGTGTCCACACTGAAAGTAAATGTGCTGACCTGGACATGGCCACATTGACTGTAACAGTGCTGAACTGTAGCTGTCCACAATCAAAGTAACATGGCTGAAATTGACCTCTCCACACTGAATGTAACCGAGCTGAACAGCACATGTCCTCACTGAATGTAACTGTGCTGAAATGGACCTGTTCACGCTGAATAAATCTTTCCTGAACTGGACATATCCACACTGAATGTAACTGTGCTGAACTGGACATGTCCACACAGAATGTAATCATGCAGAACTGGATCTGTCCAGTCTGAATGTCACTGTGCTGAACTGGACATGTCCACACTGAATGTAACCGTGCTGGACTGGGCATGTCTAAAATTCATGTAACTGTCCTGAACTGAACATGTACAAACTTAATGTAACTGTGCTAAACGGGACATGTACACACTGAATGCAACCGTGCTGATCTGGATCTATACACACTGAATGTAATTGTGCTGAACTGGACGTGTCCACACTGAATATAAACGTGCTGGACTGTACCTGGCCACACTGAATGTAACCGTGCTGAACTGGACATGTCCACGATTAGTGCAACTTGCTGAACTGGATATGTCCACGTTAAATGTAACTCTGCTGAACTGGACATCTTCACGCTGAATGTAAAGGTGCTGAAATGGACATGTCCACGCCGAATGTAACTTTACTGAGCTCAACCTCTCCACACTGAATGTATCTTTGCTGAGCTGGACATGTCCACACTGAAAGTAACTGTGCTGAAATGGACATGTCCATATTGAATGTAACAGTTCTGAACTGTACCTTTCTACACAGAATGTAAATGCTGTACTGGATATGTCCACACTGAATGTATCTCTGCTGAACTGGACCTGTCCAGTCTCAATGTATCTTTGCTGAACGGGACATGTCCACACTGATTGTAATTGTGCTGTACTGGACAAGCCCACACTGAATACAACTGTGCTGAACTGGACGTATCCTCACTGAATGTATCTGTGCTGAACTGGATCTCTCCACACTAAATGTAACTGTGCTGAACTGGACGTGTCCACACTGAAAGTAACTGTGCCGAACTTGACATGGTCACACTGAATTTAACTGTGCTGAACTGAACATGTCAATATTGAATGTAACAGTTCCGAACTGCACCTGTCTACACTGAATGTAACTGCTGTACATGATATGTCCAAACTGAATGTAGCTCTGCTGAACAGGAACTGTCCACACTGATTGTAACTGTGCTGAGCTGGACCTGACAACACGGAGAGTAGCTCTGCTGAACTAGATCTCTCCACATTAAGTGGTAACTGTGTTCAACTGGACCTGTCCACGCAGAATATAACTGTGCTGAAGTGGACAGGACCACACTGAATGTAACCGTGCTGAACTGGACCTGTCCAGCCTGAATGTTACTATGCTGAACTGGTCCTGTCCACACTGAGTGTAACAGTGCTGAACTGGACCTGTGCACAATTAATGTAACATTGCTAAACTGGATCTGTCCACAATGAATGTAACTGTGCTGAACTGGACTTGTCCACCCTGAATGTAAATGTGCTGAAATTGGCATGTCCACACTGAATGTATCTGTGCTGTACTCGACCTCTCCACACGGAATGTAACTGTGCTGAACTGGACCAGTGGGCACTGAATGTAAATGTGCTGAACTGGACCTGTCCAGACTGAATGTATCTGTGCTGAACTGGACATGTCCACACTGAATGTAACTGTGCTGAACTGAACCTGTCCACGTTGAATGTAACTGTGCTGAACTTGATCTGTCCACACTGAATGTAACTGTGCTGAACTCGACGCGTCCACACTGAAAGTAATGCGCTGACCTGGACATGGCCACACTGACTGTAACAGGGCTGAAATGTAGCTGTCCAAATTGAAAGTAACATGGCTGAAATTGACTTGTCCACACTGAATGTAACTGTGCTGAACAGCACTTGACCTCACTGAATGTAACTGTGCTGAACTGGACCTGTTCACGCTGAATAATCTTTCCTTCAATGAACATGTCCACACTGAATGTAACTGTGCTGAACTGGACGTGCCACAATGAATGTAATTGTTCTGAGTTGGACCTGAGCACAATGATTGTAACTGTGCTGAACTGGTCATGTCTACACTGAATGTAACTGTGCTGAACTGGACCTGTCCACACTGAATGTAACAGTGCAGAACTGGATCTGTCAATTCTGAATGTTACTATGCTGAACTGGAGCTATCCACACTGAATGTAACTGTGCTGAACTGGACCTCGCCACATTAAGTGGTAACTGTGTTGAACTGGACCAGTCCACACTGAATGTAACTGTGCTGAACTGTACAACACCACACTGAATGTAACCATGCTGAACTGGACCTGTCCAGTCTTAATGTTACTATGCTGTACTGGAGCTATCCACACTGAATGTAACTGTGCTGAACTGGACATGTCCTCGATGAGTGTAACAGTGCTGAACTGGGCCTGCGCACAATTAATGTAACATTGCTGACCTGGTTCTGTCCACACTGAATATAACTGTGCTGAACTGGACCTGTCACATTGAATGTAACTGAGCTGAGATGGACCTTAACACACTGAATGTAACTGTGCTGAACTGGACATGTCTACACTGATGTAACTGTGCTGAACTGGACAAGACCACACTGAATGTAACCGTGCTGAACTGGACCTGTCCAGTCTGAATGTTAGTATGCTGAACTGGAGCTATCCACACTGAATGTAATTGTGCTGAACTGGACATGTCCACAATGAGTGTAACAGTGCTGAACTGGATCTGTGTACAGTTAATGTAACATTGCTGACCTGGCTCTGTCCACACTGTATGTAACTGTGCTGAACTGGACCTGTCCACAATGAATGTAACTCTGCTGAACTGGACTTGTCCACACTGAATGTAACTGTGCTGAAATGGACATGTCCACACTGAATGTATCTGTGCTGTGCTCGACATCTCCTCACTGAATGTAACTGTGCTGAACTGGACCTGTCCGCACTGAATGTAAACGTGCTCAACTGGACATGTTCACACTGAATGTAACTGTGCTGACATGGACCTGAGCACACTCAATGTAACTGTGCAGAACTGGTCATGTCTACACTGAATGTAACTTTGCTGAACTGGACCTGTCTACACTGAATGTAACAGTGCAGAACTGGATCTGTCAAGTCTGAATGTTACTATGCTGAACTGGAGCTATCCACACTGAATGTAACTGTGCTGAACTGGACCTCTCCACACTAAGTTGTAACTGTGTTGGACTGGACCAGTCCACACTGAATGTAACTCTGCCGAACTGGATGTGTCCATACTGCAAGTATCTGTGCCGACCTGGACATGGCCACACTGAATGTAACTGTGCTGAAATGGGCCTGTACACACTGAATGTAACTGTGCTGAATTGAACATGTCCACACTGAATGTAACAGTCCTGAACTGGATCTGTCCACACTGAATGTAACTGTGCTGAACTCGACGTGTCCACACTGAAAGTAAATGTGCTGACCTGGACATGGCCACATTGATTGTAACAGTGCTGAACTGTAGCTGTCCTCAATGAAAGTAACATGGCTGAAATTGACCTGTCCACACTGAATGTAACCGAGCTCAACAGCACATGTCCTCACTGAATGTAACTGTGCTGAACTGGACATGTTCACGCTGAATAAATCTTTCCTGAACTGGACATATTCACACTGATTGTAACTGTGCTGAACTGGATATGTCCACACAGATTGTAATCATGCTGAACTGGATCTGTCCAGTCTGAATGTCACTGTGCTGAACTGGACATGTCCACACTGAATGTAACCGTGCTGGACTGGGCATGTCCATAATGAGTGTAACAGTGCTGAACTGGACCTGTGTACAATTAATGTAACATTGCTGACCTGGCTCTGTCCACACTGAATGTAACTGTGCTGAACTGGACCCGTCCACAATGAATGTAACTCTGCTGAACTGGACTAGTCCACACTGAATGTAACTGTGCTGAAATGGACATGTCCACACTGAATGTAACCGAGCTGAACAGCACATGTCCTCACTGAATGTATCTGTGCTGAAATGGACCTGTTCACGCTGAATAAATCTTTCCTGAACTGGACATATCCACACTGAATGTAACTGTGCTGAACTGGACATGTCCACACAGAATGTAATCGTGCAGAACTGGATCTGTCCAGTCTGAATGTAACTGTGCTGAACTGGACCTGTCCACACTGAATGTAACCGTGCTGGACTGGGCATGTCTAAAATTCATGTAACTGTCCTGAACTGAACATGTACAAACTTAATGTAACTGTGCTAAACGGGACATGTACACACTGAATGCAACCGTGCTGATCTGGATCTATACACACTGAATGTAATTGTGCTGAACTGGACGTGTCCACACTGAATATAAACGTGCTGGACTGTACCTGGCCACACTGAATGTAACCGTGCTGAACTGGACATGTCCACGATTAGTGCAACTTGCTGAACTGGATATGTCCACGTTGAATGTAACTCTGCTGAACTGGACATCTTCACGCTGAATGTATAGGTGCTGAAATGGACATGTCCACGCCGAATGTAACTTTACTGAGCTCAACCTCTCCACACTGAATGTATCTTTGCTGAGCTGGACATGTCCACACTGAAAGTAACTGTGCTGAAATGGCCATGTCCATATTGAATGTAACAGTTCTGAACTGTACCTTTCTACACAGAATGTAAATGCTGTACTGGATATGTCCACACTGAATGTATCTCTGCTGAACTGGACCTGTCCAGTCTCAATGTATCTTTGCTGAACTGGACATGTCCACACTGATTGTAATTGTGCTGTACTGGACAAGCCCACGCTGAATACAACTGTGCTGAACTGGACGTATCCTCACTGAATGTATCTGTGCTGAACTGGATCTCTCCACACTAAATGTAACTGTGCTGAACTGGACGTGTCCACACTGAAAGTAACTGTGCCGACCTTGACATGGTCACACTGAATTTAACTGTGCTGAACTGGACATGTCAATATTGAATGTAACAGTTCCGAACTGCACCTGTCTACACTGAATGTAACTGCTCTACATGATATGTCCAAACTGAATGTAGCTCTGCTGAACAGGAACTGTCCACACTGATTTTAACTGTGCTGAGCTGGACCTGACAACACGGAGAGTAACTCTGCTGAACTAGATCTCTCCACACTAAGTGGTAACTGTGTTCAACTGGACCTGTCCACGCAGAATATAACTGTGCTGAAGTGGACAGGACCACACTGAATGTAACCGTGCTGAACTGGACCTGTCCAGCCTGAATGTTACTATGCTGAACTGGTCCTGTCCACACTGAGTGTAACAGTGCTGAACTGGACCTGTGCACAATTAATGTAACATTGCTAAACTGGATCTGTCCACAATGAATGTAACTGTGCTGAACTGGACTTGTCCACCCTGAATGTAAATGTGCTGAAATTGGCATGTCCACACTGAATGTACCTGTGCTGTACTCGACCTCTCCACACGGAATGTAACTGTGCTGAACTGGACCAGTGGGCACTGAATGTAAATGTGCTGAACTGGACCTGTCCAGACTGAATGTATCTGTGCTGAACTGGACATGTCCACACTGAATGTAACTGTGCTGAACTGAACCTGTCCACGTTGAATGTAACTGTGCTGAACTTGATCTGTCCACACTGAATGTAACTGTGCTGAACTCGAAGCGTCCACACTGAAAGTAATGAGCTGACCTGGACATGGCCACACTGACTGTAACAGGGCTGAAATTTAGCTGTCCAAATTGAAAGTGACATGGCTGAAATTGACTTGTCCACACTGAATGTAACTGTGCTGAACAGCACTTGACCTCACTGAATGTAACTGTGCTGAACTGGACCTGTTCACGCTGAATAATCTTTCCTTCAATGAACATGTCCACACTGAATGTAACTGTGCTGGTCTGGATATGACCACACTGAATGTAAATGTGCAGAACTGGAACTCTCCACACTATATGTAACTGCTGAATTGGCCCTGTCCATACTGAATGTAACTGTGCAGAACTGGACGTGCCACAATGAATGTAATTGTTCTGAGTTGGACCTGAGCACAATGATTGTAACTGTGCTGAACTGGTCATGTCTACACTGAATGTAACTGTGCTGAACTGGACCTGTCCACACTGAATGTAACAGTGCAGAACTGGATCTGTCAATTCTGAAAGTTACTATGCTGAACTGGAGCTATCCACACTGAATGTAACTGTGCTGAACTGGACCTCGCCACATTAAGTGGTAACTGTGTTGAACTGGACCAGTCCACACTGAATGTAACTGTGCTGAACTGTACAACACCAGACTGAATGTAACCATGCTGAACTGGACCTGTCCAGTCTTAATGTTACTATGCTGTACTGGAGCTATCCACACTGAATGTAACTGTGCTGAACTGGACATGTCCTCGATGAGTGTAACAGTGCTGAACTGGGCCTGCGCACAATTAATGTAATATTGCTGACCTGGTTCTGTCCACACTGAATATAACTGTGCTGAACTGGACCTGTCACATTGAATGTAACTGAGCTGAGATGGACCTTAACACACTGAATGTAACTGTGCTGAACTGGACATGTCTACACTGATGTAACTGTGCTGAACTGGACAAGACCACACTGAATGTAACCGTGCTGAACTGGACCTGTCCAGTCTGAATGTTAGTATGCTGAACTGGAGCTATCCACACTGAATGTAATTGTGCTGAACTGGACATGTCCACAATGAGTGTAACAGTGCTGAACTGGATCTGTGTACAATTAATGTAACATTGCTGACCTGGCTCTGTCCACACTGAATGTAACTGTGCTGAACTGGACCTGTCCACAATGAATGTAACTCTGCTGAACTGGACTTGTCCACACTGAATGTAACTGTGCTGAAATGGACATGTCCACACTGAATGTATCTGTGCTGTGCTCGACATCTCCTCACTGAATGTAACTGTGCTGAACTGGACCTGTCCGCACTGAATGTAAACGTGCTCAACTGGACATGTTCACACTGAATGTAACTGTGCTGAGATGGACCTGAGCACACTCAATGTAACTGTGCAGAACTGGTCATGTCTACACTGAATGTAACTTTGCTGAACTGGACCTGTCCACACTGAATGTAACAGTGCAGAACTGGATCTGTCAAGTCTGAATGTTACTATGCTGAACTGGAGCTATCCACACTGAATGTAACTGTGCTGAACTGGACCTCTCCACACTAAGTTGTAACTGTGTTGGACTGGACCAGTCCACACTGAATGTAACTCTGCCGAACTGGATGTGTCCATACTGCAAGTATCTGTGCCGACCTGGACATGGCCACACTGAATGTAACTGTGCGGAAATGGGCCTGTACACACTGAATGTAACTGTGCTGAATTGAACATGTCCACACTGAATGTAACAGTCCTGAACTGGATCTGTCCACACTGAATGTAACTGTGCTGAACTCGACGTGTCCACACTGAAAGTAAATGTGCTGACCTGGACATGGCCACATTGATTGTAACAGTGCTGAACTGTAGCTGTCCACAATGAAAGTAACATGGCTGAAATTGACCTGTCCACACTGAATGTAACCGAGCTCAACAGCACATGTCCTCACTGAATGTAACTGTGCTGAACTGGACCTGTTCACGCTGAATAAATCTTTCCTGAACTGGACATATTCACACTGATTGTAACTGTGCTGAACTGGATATGTCCACACAGATTGTAATCATGCTGAACTGGATCTGTCCAGTCTGAATGTCACTGTGCTGAACTGGACATGTCCACACTGAATGTAACCGTGCTGGACTGGGCATGTCCATAATGAGTGTAACAGTGCTGAACTGGACCTGTGTACAATTAATGTAACATTGCTGACCTGGCTCTGTCCACACTGAATGTAACTGTGCTGAACTGGACCCGTCCACAATGAATGTAACTCTGCTGAACTGGACTAGTCCACACTGAATGTAACTGTGCTGAAATGGACATGTCCACACTGAATGTATCTGTGCTGTGCTCGACATCTCCACACTGAATGTAACTGTGCTGAACTGGACCTGTCCGCACTGAATGTAAACGTGCTCAACTGGACATGTTCACACTGAATGTAACTGTGCTGAGATGGACCTGAGCACACTCAATGTAACTGTGCTGAACTGGTCATGTCTGCACTGAATGTAACTGTGCTGAACTGGACCTGTCCACACTGAATGTAACAGTGCAGAACTGGATCTGTCAAGTCTGAATGTTACTATGCTCAACTGGAACTATCCACACTGATAGTAACTGTGCTGAACTGGACCTCGCCACACTAAGTGGTAACTGTGTTGAACTGGACCAGTCCACACTGAATGTAACTGTGCTGAACTGGACGTGTCCATACTGCAAGTATCTGTGCCGGCCTGGACGGCCACACTGAAGGTAACTGTGCTGAAATGGGCCTGTACACACTGAATGTAACTGTGCTGAACTGAACATGTCCACACTAAATGTAACGGTGCTGAACTGTATCTGTCCACTCTGAATGTAACTGTGCTGAACTCGACGTGTCCACACTGAAAGTAAATGTGCTGACCTGGACATGGCCACATTGACTGTAACAGTGCTGAACTGTAGCTGTCCACAATGAAAGTAACATGGCTGAAATTGACCTGTCCACAGTGATTGTAACCGAGCTGAACAGCACATATCCTCACTGATTGTAACTGTTCTGAACTGGACCTGTTCACGCTGAACAAATCTTTCCTGAACTAGACATATCCACACTGCATGTAACTGTGCTGAACTGGACATATCCACACAGAATGTAATCATGCTGAACTGGATCTGTCCAGTCTGAATGTCACTCTGCTGGACTGGACATGTCCACACTGAAAGCAACCGTGCTGGACTGGGCATGTCTACAATTCATGCAACTGTCCTGAAATGAACATGTGCAAACTTAATGTAACTGTGCTGAACTAGACATGTACATACTGAATGCAACCGTGCTGATCTGGATCTATACACACTGAATGTAATTGTGCTGAACTGGACGTGTCCACACTGAATATAAACGTGCTGGGCTGTACCTGGCCACACTGATTGTAACCGTGCTGAACTGGACATGTCCACGATTAGTGCAACATGCTGAACTGGATATGTCCACGTTGAATGTAACTGTGCTGAACTGGACATCTTCACACTGAATGTAACGGTGCTGAGCTGGACCTCTCCACACTGAATGTAACTGTGCTGAACTCGACCTCTCCACAATGAATGTAACTGTGCTGAACTGGACCAGTCCACACTGAATATAACTCTGCTCAACTGCACATGTCCACACTGAATGTAATTTTGATGAAATGGGCCTGTCCTCACCGAATGTAACCGTGCTTCACTGGGCATGTCCACATTGAGGGTAACTGTGCTGGACTGGACATGTCCACATTGAATGTTACCGTGCTGAAATGGGCATGTTCACAATTAATGCAATTTTGCATTATTGGATAGGTCCTCATTAAATGTAACTGTGCTGACCTGGACATGAACACACTGAATGTAACTGTGCTGAACTGAACATGTCCACACTGAATGTAAAGGTGCTGAACTGTATCTTTCCACACTGAAAGTAAATGTGCTGAACTGGACGTGACAACCTGAAAGTAACTGTGCTGACCTGGACCTGGACACACTGAATGCAACTGTGCTGAACTGGACGTGCCACAATGAATGTAATTGTTCTGAGTTGGACCTGAGCACAATGATTGTAACTGTGCTGAACTGGTCATGTCTACACTGAATGTAACTGTGCTGAACTGGTCCTGTCCACACTGAATGTAACAGTGCAGAACTGGATCTGTCAATTCTAAATGTTACTATGCTGAACTGGAGCTATCCACACTGAATGTAACTGTGCTGAACTGGACCTCGCCACATTAAGTGGTAACTGTGTTGAACTGGACCAGTCCACACTGAATGTAACTGTGCTGAACTGTACAACACCAGACTGAATGTAACCATGCTGAACTGGACCTGTCCAGTCTTAATGTTACTATGCTGTACTGGAGCTATCCACACTGAATGTAACTGTGCTGAACTGGACATGTCCTCGATGAGTGTAACAGTGCTGAACTGGGCCTGCGCACAATTAATGTAACATTGCTGACCTGGTTCTGTCCACACTGAATATAACTGTGCTGAACTGGACCTGTCACATTGAATGTAACTGAGCTGAGATGGACCTTAACACACTGAATGTAACTGTGCTGAACTGGACATGTCTACACTGATGTAACTGTGCTGAACTGGACAAGACCACACTGAATGTAACCGTGCTGAACTGGACCTGTCCAGTCTGAATGTTAGTATGCTGAACTGGAGCTATCCACACTGAATGTAATTGTGCTGAACTGGACATGTCCACAATGAGTGTAACAATGCTGAACTGGATCTGTGTACAATTAATGTAACATTGCTGACCTGGCTCTGTCCACACTGAATGTAACTGTGCTGAACTGGACCTGTCCACAATGAATGTAACTCTGCTGAACTGGACTTGTCCACACTGAATGTAACTGTGCTGAAATGGACATGTCCACACTGAATGTATCTGTGCTGTGCTCGACATCTCCTCACTGAATGTAACTGTGCTGAACTGGACCTGTCCGCACTGAATGTAAACGTGCTCAACTGAACATGTTCACACTGAATGTAACTGTGCTGAGATGGACCTGAGCACACTCAATGTAACTGTGCAGAACTGGTCATGTCTACACTGAATGTAACTTTGCTGAACTGGACCTGTCCACACTGAATGTAACAGTGCAGAACTGGATCTGTCAAGTCTGAATGTTACTATGCTGAACTGGAGCTATCCACACTGAATGTAACTGTGCTGAACTGGACCTCTCCACACTAAGTTGTAACTGTGTTGGACTGGACCAGTCCACACTGAATGTAACTCTGCCGAACTGGATGTGTCCATACTGCAAGTATCTGTGCCGACCTGGACATGGCCACACTGAATGTAACTGTGCTGAAATGGGCCTGTACACACTGAATGTAACTGTGCTGAATTGAACATGTCCACACTGAATGTAACAGTCCTGAACTGGATCTGTCCACACTGAATGTAACTGTGCTGAACTCGACGTGTCCACACTGAAAGTAAATGTGCTGACCTGGACATGGCCACATTGATTGTAACAGTGCTGAACTGTAGCTGTCCACAATGAAAGTAACATGGCTGAAATTGACCTGTCCACACTGAATGTAACCGAGCTCAACAGCACATGTCCTCACTGAATGTAACTGTGCTGAACTGGACCTGTTCACGCTGAATAAATCTTTCCTGAACTGGACATATTCACACTGATTGTAACTGTGCTGAACTGGATATGTCCACACAGATTGTAATCATGCTGAACTGGATCTGTCCAGTCTGAATGTCACTGTGCTGAACTGGACATGTCCACACTGAATGTAACCGTGCTGGACTGGGCATGTCCATAATGAGTGTAACAGTGCTGAACTGGACCTGTGTACAATTAATGTAACATTGCTGACCTGGCTCTGTCCACACTGAATGTAACTGTGCTGAACTGGACCCGTCCACAATGAATGTAACTCTGCTGAACTGGACTAGTCCACACTGAATGTAACTGTGCTGAAATGGACATGTCCACACTGAATGTATCTGTGCTGTGCTCGACATCTCCACACTGAATGTAACTGTGCTGAACTGGACCTGTCCGCACTGAATGTAAACGTGCTCAACTGGACATGTTCACACTGAATGTAACTGTGCTGAGATGGACCTGAGCACACTCAATGTAACTGTGCTGAACTGGTCATGTCTGCACTGAATGTAACTGTGCTGAACTGGACCTGTCCACACTGAATGTAACAGTGCAGAACTGGATCTGTCAAGTCTGAATGTTACTATGCTCAACTGGAACTATCCACACTGATAGTAACTGTGCTGAACTGGACCTCGCCACACTAAGTGGTAACTGTGTTGAACTGGACCAGTCCACACTGAATGTAACTGTGCTGAACTGGACGTGTCCATACTGCAAGTATCTGTGCCGGCCTGGACGGCCACACTGAAGGTAACTGTGCTGAAATGGGCCTGTACACACTGAATGTAACTGTGCTGAACTGAACATGTCCACACTAAATGTAACGGTGCTGAACTGTATCTGTCCACTCTGAATGTAACTGTGCTGAACTCGACGTGTCCACACTGAAAGTAAATGTGCTGACCTGGACATGGCCACATTGACTGTAACAGTGCTGAACTGTAGCTGTCCACAATGAAAGTTACATGGCTGAAATTGACCTGTCCACAGTGATTGTAACCGAGCTGAACAGCACATATCCTCACTGATTGTAACTGTTCTGAACTGGACCTGTTCACGCTGAACAAATCTTTCCTGAACTAGACATATCCACACTGCATGTAACTGTGCTGAACTGGACATATCCACACAGAATGTAATCATGCTGAACTGGATCTGTCCAGTCTGAATGTCACTGTGCTGGACTGGACATGTCCACACTGAAAGCAACCGTGCTGGACTGGGCATGTCTACAATTCATGCAACTGTCCTGAAATGAACATGTGCAAACTTAATGTAACTGTGCTGAACTAGACATGTACATACTGAATGCAACCGTGCTGATCTGGATCTATACACACTGAATGTAATTGTGCTGAACTGGACGTGTCCACACTGAATATAAACGTGCTGGGCTGTACCTGGCCACACTGATTGTAACCGTGCTGAACTGGACATGTCCACGATTAGTGCAACATGCTGAACTGGATATGTCCACGTTGAATGTAACTGTGCTGAACTGGACATCTTCACACTGAATGTAACGGTGCTGAGCTGGACCTCTCCACACTGAATGTAACTGTGCTGAACTCGACCTCTCCACAATGAATGTAACTGTGCTGAACTGGACCAGTCCACACTGAATATAACTCTGCTCAACTGCACATGTCCACACTGAATGTAATTTTGATGAAATGGGCCTGTCCTCACCGAATGTAACCGTGCTTCACTGGGCATGTCCACATTGAGGGTAACTGTGCTGGACTGGACATGTCCACATTGAATGTTACCGTGCTGAAATGGGCATGTTCACAATTAATGCAATTTTGCATTATTGGATAGGTCCTCATTAAATGTAACTGTGCTGACCTGGACATGAACACACTGAATGTAACTGTGCTGAACTGAACATGTCCACACTGAATGTAAAGGTGCTGAACTGTATCTTTCCACACTGAAAGTAAATGTGCTGAACTGGACGTGACAACCTGAAAGTAACTGTGCTGACCTGGACCTGGCCACACTGAATGCAACTGTGCTGAACTGGACGTGCCACAATGAATGTAATTGTTCTGAGTTGGACCTGAGCACAATGATTGTAACTGTGCTGAACTGGTCATGTCTACACTGAATGTAACTGTGCTGAACTGGTCCTGTCCACACTGAATGTAACAGTGCAGAACTGGATCTGTCAATTCTAAATGTTACTATGCTGAACTGGAGCTATCCACACTGAATGTAACTGTGCTGAACTGGACCTCGCCACAATAAGTGGTAACTGTGTTGAACTGGACCAGTCCACACTGAATGTAACTGTGCTGAACTGTACAACACCAGACTGAATGTAACCATGCTGAACTGGACCTGTCCAGTCTTAATGTTACTATGCTGTACTGGAGCTATCCACACTGAATGTAACTGTGCTGAACTGGACATGTCCTCGATGAGTGTAACAGTGCTGAACTGGGCCTGCGCACAATTAATGTAACATTGCTGACCTGGTTCTGTCCACACTGAATATAACTGTGCTGAACTGGACCTGTCACATTGAATGTAACTGAGCTGAGATGGACCTTAACACACTGAATGTAACTGTGCTGAACTGGACATGTCTACACTGATGTAACTGTGCTGAACTGGACAAGACCACACTGAATGTAACCGTGCTGAACTGGACCTGTCCAGTCTGAATGTTAGTATGCTGAACTGGAGCTATCCACACTGAATGTAATTGTGCTGAACTGGACATGTCCACAATGAGTGTAACAGTGCTGAACTGGATCTGTGTACAATTAATGTAACATTGCTGACCTGGCTCTGTCCACACTGAATGTAACTGTGCTGAACTGGACCTGTCCACAATGAATGTAACTCTGCTGAACTGGACTTGTCCACACTGAATGTAACTGTGCTGAAATGGACATGTCCACACTGAATGTATCTGTGCTGTGCTCGACATCTCCTCACTGAATGTAACTGTGCTGAACTGGACCTGTCCGCACTGAATGTAAACGTGCTCAACTGAACATGTTCACACTGAATGTAACTGTGCTGAGATGGACCTGAGCACACTCAATGTAACTGTGCAGAACTGGTCATGTCTACACTGAATGTAACTTTGCTGAACTGGACCTGTCCACACTGAATGTAACAGTGCAGAACTGGATCTGTCAAGTCTGAATGTTACTATGCTGAACTGGAGCTATCCACACTGAATGTAACTGTGCTGAACTGGACCTCTCCACACTAAGTTGTAACTGTGTTGGACTGGACCAGTCCACACTGAATGTAACTCTGCCGAACTGGATGTGTCCATACTGCAAGTATCTGTGCCGACCTGGACATGGCCACACTGAATGTAACTGTGCTGAAATGGGCCTGTACACACTGAATGTAACTGTGCTGAATTGAACATGTCCACACTGAATGTAACAGTCCTGAACTGGATCTGTCCACACTGAATGTAACTGTGCTGAACTCGACGTGTCCACACTGAAAGTAAATGTGCTGACCTGGACATGGCCACATTGATTGTAACAGTGCTGAACTGTAGCTGTCCACAATGAAAGTAACATGGCTGAAATTGACCTGTCCACACTGAATGTAACCGAGCTCAACAGCACATGTCCTCACTGAATGTAACTGTGCTGAACTGGACCTGTTCACGCTGAATAAATCTTTCCTGAACTGGACATATTCACACTGATTGTAACTGTGCTGAACTGGATATGTCCACACAGATTGTAATCATGCTGAACTGGATCTGTCCAGTCTGAATGTCACTGTGCTGAACTGGACATGTCCACACTGAATGTAACCGTGCTGGACTGGGCATGTCCATAATGTGTGTAACAGTGCTGAACTGGACCTGTGTACAATTAATGTAACATTGCTGACCTGGCTCTGTCCACACTGAATGTACCTCTGCTGAACTGGACTAGTCCACACTGAATGTAACTGTGCTGAAATGGACATGTCCACACTGAATGTATCTGTGCTGTGCTCGACATCTCCACACTGAATGTAACTGAGCTGAACTGGACCTGTCCGCACTGAATGTAAACGTGCTCAACTGGACATGTTCACACTGAATGTAACTGTGCTGAGATGGACCTGAGCACACTCAATGTAACTGTGCTGAACTGGTCATGTCTGCACTGAATGTAACTGTGCTGAACTGGACCTGTCCACACTGAAAGTAACAGTGCAGAACTGGATCTGTCAAGTCTGAATGTTACTATGCTCAACTGGAACTATCCACACTGATAGTAACTGTGCTGAACTGGACCTCGCCACACTAAGTGGTAACTGTGTTGAACTGGACAAGTCCACACTGAATGTAACTGTGCTGAACTGGACGTGTCCATACTGCAAGTATCTGTGCCGGCCTGGACGGCCACACTGAAGGTAACTGTGCTGAAATGGGCCTGTACACACTGAATGTAACTGTGCTGAACTGAACATGTCCACACTAAATGTAACGGTGCTGAACTGTATCTGTCCACTCTGAATGTAACTGTGCTGAACTCGACGTGTCCACACTGAAAGTAAATGTGCTGACCTGGACATGGCCACATTGACTGTAACAGTGCTGAACTGTAGCTGTCCACAATGAAAGTAACATGGCTGAAATTGACCTGTCCACAGTGATTGTAACCGAGCTGAACAGCACATATCCTCACTGAATGTAACTGTTCTGAACTGGACCTGTTCACGCTGAACAAATCTTTCCTGAACTAGACATATCCACACTGCATGTAACTGTGCTGAACTGGACATATCCACACAGAATGTAATCATGCTGAACTGGATCTGTCCAGTCTGAATGTCACTGTGCTGGACTGGACATGTCCACACTGAAAGCAACCGTGCTGGACTGGGCATGTCTACAATTCATGCAACTGTCCTGAAATGAACATGTGCAAACTTAATGTAACTGTGCTGAACTAGACATGTACACACTGAATGCAACCGTGCTGATCTGTATCTATACACACTGAATGTAATTGTGCTGAACTGGACGTGTCCACACTGAATATAAACGTGCTGGGCTGTACCTGGCCACACTGAATGTAACCGTGCTGAACTGGACATGTCCACGATTAGTGCAACATGCTGAACTGGATATGTCCACGTTGAATGTAACTGTGCTGAACTGGACATCTTCACACTGAATGTAACGGTGCTGAGCTGGACCTCTCCACACTGAATGTAACTGTGCTGAACTCGACCTCTCCACAATGAATGTAACTGTGCTGAACTGGACCAGTCCACACTGAATATAACTCTGCTCAACTGCACATGTCCACACTGAATGTAATTTTGATGAAATGGACCTGTCCTCACCGAATGTAACCGTGCTGCACTGGGCATGTCCACATTGAGGGTAACTGTGCTGGACTGGACATGTCCACATTGAATGTTACCGTGCTGAAATGGGCATGTTCACAATTAATGCAATTTTGCAGTATTGGATAGGTCCACATTAAATGTAACTGTGCTGACCTGGACATGAACACACTGAATGTAACTGTGCTGAACTGAACATGTCCACACTGAATGTAAAGGTGCTGAACTGTATCTTTCCACACTGAAAGTAAATGTGCTGAACTGGACGTGACAACCTGAAAGTAACTGTGCTGACCTGGACCTGGCCACACTGAATGCAACTGTGCTGAACTGGACATGTCCACACTGAGTGTAACTCTGCTGAACTGGAAATGTCCACACTGAATGTAACTGTGCTGAAATGGACCTGTCCGCATTGAATGTAACTGTGCTGACCTGGACCTGGCCATACTGAATGTAACTCTGCTGAACTGGACCTGTCCAGTCTGAATGTTACTATGCTGAACAGGAACTGTCCACACTGAATGTAACTGTGCTGAACTGGACATATCCACAATAAATGTAAATGTGCTGACCTGGACCTGTCCACACTGAATGTAACCATGCTGAACAAGACAGGTCCACATTGAATGGAAATGTGCAGAACTGGACATGTCCACACTGAATGTAACTATGCTGAACTGGACCTGTCCACACTGAATGTAACTGTGCTGTACTGGACATGTCCACATTGAATGGAAATGTGCTGAACTGGACATGTCCACACTGAATGTAACTGTGCTGAACTGGACCTGTCCACACTGAATGTAATTGTGCTGAACTGGATATCTCCACACTGAACGTAACCGTGCTGAAAATTACCTGTCCAATCTGATTGTAACTGTGCTGAATTTAACCTGTCCAAAATGTATTCAACTGTGCTGGATTGTACATGCCCAATCTGAATTTTACTATGCTGAAGTCGAATCGTCCACACTGAATGCAACTCTGCTGAATTGGACATATCCACACTGAATGTAACTGTGCTGTACAGGGCCTCTCCACACTTAATGCAACTGTGCTGAAATGGAGCTGTCCAGTCTGAATGTATCTGTGCTGAACTGGACATGTGCACACTGAATGTAACTGTGCTGCACTGGACATGTCCACACTGAATGTAACAGTGCTGAAATGGAGCTGTCAAGTCTGAATCGCCCAGAAATTCGTGTCGGGGGCTTCCCTTGGGTTCAAGCCCCCGACCTACTCTTACCTAGCGTGCCAGCAGTTGAAGCCTGGGCCTGCGTGGTTTTCCTGTCTGTGGCCTGGTTCAGCTCCCGGCGTGCTGTGCTTGCGTGACCCAGTGGTGTTCTTTAGCGATGCGTCAGCTGGGATCACGTAAGCACTGGGCAACCAATCGGAGGATGCAAAAGTTATTTCATGAGTTTAAAGTAAGAACTGTCAATCTCATGAAAACTACGGGCGCCCAAAACAGTACTTAAACTTGAAATAAAATTTAAAAAAACATCACACTATTTAAATAAACTATAAATAACTTTAAATAACTATTGATACCAATAATTTAAATGTATTAAAAAAACTAATTTTATAAAAAATCGGGGTTAACAATACACTTACCTTACAGTAAAGTCTTTAAAAATAATAAATCTGTGGAAATTTTTTTAAAATTTTAATTAATAGACCACTTAACTTTTAAAATTCAGTCCTTACGTATGCTTTTTTAAAGTGTAAAAAGTGGAGGCCTTCATGCACGGGCAAACCTGGGGAAAAAAGGAGGTTTAACGCGCACACGCAGACTCTTGCACGCATGCGTTCGACCTCTGAACCCCTTGCTTCAGAGGATCAGAAATTCCGGTTTCCCGCGCATGCTCTGTGCATTCAGAATACCGATAATTCCATCAGTGCCACGCATGAGTACACGGTGCTTACTCGCGCGTTAGGACACTAATTTCAGTGCCATTGTACCTGTGCTGAGGTGGACATGTTACACTGAATTTAACCGTGCTGCGCTGGACATGTCCACACTGAATGTAACTGTGCTGAACTGGACCTCTCCACACTAAATGGTAACTGTGCAGATCTGGACCTGTCCACACAGAATGTAACTGTGCTGAACTGGACATGTTCACACTGAATTTATACGGTGCTGAACTGGACCTGTCCAGGCTGAATGTTACTATGCTGAACTGGAATCGTCCACACTGAATGCAACTCTGCTGAACTGGACATGTCCACACTGAATGTAAATGAGCTGAACTGGTCCTGTCCTCACTGAATGTAACGGTGCTGAACTGGACCAGTCCACACTGTATGTAACAGCTGAACTGGATATGTCCATCTGAATGTAACCGTGCTGATCTTGACCTGTTTCCACTGAAAGCAACTGTGCAGAACTGGACCTGTCCCCACTGAATGCAACTGTGCTGAAATGGACCTGTTCACACTGAATGTAACTTAGCTGAACTGGACACATCCACACTGAATATAACCTTGCTGGACTGTACCTGGCCACATTTAATGCAACTGTGCTGAAAGGGAGCTGTCCAGTCTGAATGTAACTGTGCTGAACTAGAACAGTCCACAATGAATGTAACTGTGCTGAACTGGACCTGTCCACACTGAATGTAACTGTGCTTTGCTGGACGTGTCCACACTGAATGTAATTGTGCTCAGCTGGACCAGTCCACACTGTATGTAACTGTGCTGAACTGGACATGTCCACATTGAATGTAACTTTGCTGAAATGGACCTGTCCACTCTGTGTGTCACATTGCAGAAATTGATCTGTCCACACTGAATGTAAGAGTGCTGAACTGGACATGTCCACACTGAATTTATCTGTGCTGAACTGGAACTGTCCTCACTGAAAGTAACTGTGCTGAACTGGACTTGTCCACAACTAATGGAACTGTGCTGAACTGCACCTGGCCACACTGAATGTAACTTTGCTGAACTGGTCCTGTCCCCACTGAATATCACTGTGCGAACTGGACCTGTCCCCACTGAATGTAACTGTGCACAAATGGACATGTCCACACTGAATGTATCTGTGTTGAACTGGACCTGACTGCACTGAATGCAACACCCTGTACAGGGCCTCTGCACACATAACGCAACTGTGCTGAAATGGTGCTGTCCAGTCTGAAAGTATCTGTGCTGAACTGAACATATCTGATATACCTATCAATCCAGTTCATGAAAAGCGACGAGTCAAGTTAGTAACTATAAGTTTTTATTGGCTAAATAACACAGCCCACCCTCGTGGGTGATCGGATCCAACAAGGAGGAATACCAGCCAGTCGATCACCTTTTTACCTGGGCAAGCATGTGGAGCCATGGGCGGAGTCAGCTGTGGTCAGCCCAGGTATAACAGCGTGGCAAGAGGTAACCCTGTGTAGTGATACAACAGTGTAAACAGTGATAACCATAGAGTAACGATATAATGAGTGATAACCATAGTGTAACGATAGTGAACGATAAAAGTGGTTTACCACATTCACCCCTTGTTCAAATTTGAGTCCGGCGGGGTGAAGTGTACTACCAGTTCGGGTATGTCAGTCTATCCGGAGGCCTCGTAAGCCTTTCTGATCGGTGCAGCAGCGGCGGCGGAGGTGTAGTATTCGATGTTAAGGCTGGTGTCTGCATGGTCGGCGAAGGCTCATGGGGTTCCGGCATGCCGTCTACCGGGGCTGGATTTGGGGGATTGGTGGGTGGTAACGGTGGTGTCTCAGGGGTGCCCGAGGGTGCGAGGTCTCCTAAGGACACTGTGTCCTCCCGCCCGTCTGGGTATGCCACATAGGCGTACTGGGGGTTGGCGTGCAGGAGGTCCACCCTCTCGACCAGGGGGTCCATTTATGGGCCCTCACGTGCTTCCGCAGCAAGACGGGCCCCGGAGAAGTCAGCCATGTTGGTAGCGAGGTTCCCGTAGTCGACTTCCTGGGGAAAACAAACATTCGTTCATGGGGGGGGCGTTAATGGCAGTGCAAAGCAGTGACCGGATGGAATGCAGCACTGCCGGGAGGACTTCCTGCCAGCGAGAGGTTGGGAGGCCCTTAGACTTTAAGGCTAAGAGAACGGCCTTCCAGACTGTCACGTTCTCTCTTTCCACCTGGCCGTTCCCTCGGGGGTTGTAGCTGGTGGTCCTGCTTGCAGCAATACCTCTCACTAGTAGGAAGTGGCGAAGTTCCTCGCTCATGAAGGATGAGCCCCGGTCACTATGTATATAGTTCGGGATCCCGAACAAGGCGAAGAGGTCGTTCAGGCATTTGATGACCGTGGTACTGGTCATGTCTGGGCAGGGGAAGGCAAAGGGGAAACGGGAGTACTCGTCAATAATGTTGAGGAAGTACACATTACGGTCAGAGGACGGGAGGGGCCCCTTAAAATCGATGCTCAAGCGCTCGAAGGGGCGGGTGGCCTTGATCAGGCTTGCTCTGTCCGGCCTATAGAAATGCGGTTTGCATTCGCCACAGGTTTGGCAGTTCCTGGTCATGGTCCTGACCTCCTCGATGGAGTAGGGCAGGTTGCAGGCCTTAATGAAGTGGTAAAGTCTGGTGACCCCGGGGTGGCAGAGGTCGTTGTGGAAGGTCTGCAGTCTATCAATTTGTGCGTTGGCGCATGTACTTCGTGATAGAGCATCTGGGGGTTCGTTCAGTTTACCAGGTCGGTACAAGATATCGTAATCGTAGGTGGAGAGCTCAATTCTCCACCTCAAGATCTTGTCATTCTTGATTTTGCCCCTCAGCTTGTTATTAAACATAAAAGCGACCGAACACTGGTCGGTGAGGAGGGTAAATCGTTTGCCTGCCAGGTAATGCCTCCAGCGTCGTACTGCCTCCACGATCGCCTGGGCCTCCTTCTCGACAGAAGAGTGTCAGATCTCAGGGCCCTGGAGGGACCTTGAGAAGAAGGCCACAGGTCTCCCCGCCTGGTTAAGGGTTGCAGCTAGGGCGAAGTCGGATGCCTCGCTCTCCACTTGGAAAGGGATAGACTCATCTACCGCGTGCATTGTGGCCTTAGCAATGTCTCCCTTTATGAGGGAGAAGGCTGTGCATGCTTCTGCTGTCAGGGGGAAGGAGGTGGACTTCATGAGGGGTCTGGCTTTGTCCGCATAATTGGGCACCCATTGGGCATAGTAAGCGAAGAGCCCCAGGGTTCTCTTCAGCACCTTTGGACAGTGGGGGAGGGGAAGCTCCATGAGGGGGTGCATTATTTTGGGGTCGGGGCCGATGACTCTGTTCTCTAATATGCAGCCGAGGATGGCAAGGCGCGAGGTGTTAAACACACATTTCTCCTTATTGTAGGTGAGGTTCAGTCTTTGGGCCGTACGGAGGAATTTCTCCAGATTAACATCATGGTCCTGCCGGTCGCGGCCGCAGATGGTGACAATATCTAGATAAGGGAACGTGGCATGCAGACCGTTCTGGTCAACCATCCGGTCCATCTCACTTTGGAAGACCGAAACCCCATTGGTGACGCCGAAGGGAACCCTAAGGAAGTGGTAGAGGTGGCCATTTGCCTCGAAGGCGGTATACTGGCGGTTCTCAGGGCGGATAGGGAGTTGGTGATAGGCCGACTTAAGGTCGATGGTAGAGAATACCCGGTACTGTGCAATCTGATTGACCATATCAGATATGCGGGGAAGGGGGTATGCGTCCAGCTGGGTGTACCGGTTTATGGTTTGGCTGTAGTCGATGACCAGGCGGTGTTTATCGCCGGTCTTAACGACTACAACCTGGGCACGCCAGGGGCTGTTGCTTCCCTCGATGATGCCCTCCTTCAGGAGTCGCTGCACCTCGGAGCTAATAAAAGCTCTGTCCCCGGCGCTGTACCGCCTGCTCTTGGTAGCGACGGGTTTACAGTCGCGGGTGAGATTAGCAAACAGGGAGGGGGGCGGGACTTTGAGGGTGGATAGGCCACAGGTGGTATGCGGTGGGCGGTTTAGGAATTGCTGGTCGTAGACTGTGAGGGGGGGAGGGATCCACCGTATGCCAAGGTGACACTTTGGAGGTGGCATTGGAAATCCAGTCCTAGTAGGACGGCAGCGCAGAGCTGGGGCAGGATGAGAAGTTTAAAACTTTTATACTCCGTGCCCCTAACCGACAGGGTCACAACACAGTAGCCGCTGATGTCTGTTGAATGGGACCTCGACGCCATCGAGATCCGGTTGCGCGTTGGCCGGACAGTGAGGGAGTAGCGGCTCACCATGTCTGGATGGATGAAACTCTCCGTGCTTCCGCTGTCGAACAGGCAGGTCATGGCGTGGCCGTTTACTTTGCTGTCCATCATGTACTTGGACAGGTGATGCAGGCGAGCTTGGTCAAGTGTGACGGAGGCTAGTGTATGGCTGAGTGAGCTGCTGTAGTCTGCGGGTGAGGCGGTGGTCGGGTCTGGAGACAAGGTGGCGGTCGAGTGTGGTGAACAAAATGGCGGCGCACACGACGTTGAACAAAATGGCGGAGAAGATGGCCGCCCCCACAAATCACATGAGGCACTGCCGGCGTCGGTGGCCTTGATCAAAGATGGCCGCCCCACGACTCACACGAGGTGATGCTGGCATCTGTGGCCTTGATGAAAGAAGGCCACCCCCACAACTCGCATGAGGCACTGCTGGCGTCTGTGGCTTTGCCCCTGCAGGCCTTCGCAAAGTGGCCTTTCTTGTGGCAGTTGGAGCAGGTCACGTTTCTTGCAGGGCAGCGCGCCCTCGGGTGTTTTGCCTGGCCACAGAAGAATCAGTCGGCGGCCCGATCGCGGGGCTCCAATGTCGCAGCCGGTACTGGGGGTGGCAGCCCCGATTGGTTCCGGGACACCGACGCTGTGGTAGGCCCCAGGGGCGGCGGTGCGAGGGTTATTGCGGCCGGAGTCGGGCCCGAGTCCCAGGGTCGCGCAGCACAGTACCTGGAGTACGCCTCGAGGTCCCGATGGGCCACTTCCAAGGAGCGAGCGAGGATAGCAGCTGTTTTCAGGTCGAGGTCCTTTGATTCCAGCAGTCTTTGCCGTGAGTAGTCTGACCGAAGGCCTTTCACGAAGGCATCGCGGATATTTCCATCGGTATGTTCTGCAGCTGTTACGGCTTTAAAGTCACAGTCTCTGCCGAGTATTTGCAACGCCCGTAAGAAATCATCAACCGACTCTCCTGGCTGTTGCGAGCAGGATCTTAGGAGATGCCTGGCATACATTGAGTTTACAGGGCTCCGGTACTGCTCTTTTAGCAGTTTGAGGGCGTCCTCATATGTAGCAAAGTCCCGGATGAGTGCAAATACTTTAGGGCTCACCTGGGCGGTCAGAACTCTTACTTTGGACACCGGAGGCATGCCGGATTCTCCCAGGTAGGCTTCGAAGCAGCTCAGCCAGTGTTCAAAGTCGAGGGCCGAATTCGCAGCCTGTGGGTTTAGATCCAGGTACGGCGGTCGGAAGGCTCGCAGCCAGGCCGGCTGCTGGGGCTGTTGTAACTGGCCGTTTGGCTGGGGCTGTACGTTTGGCTGGTCGTTTGGCTGCTCCGGTACAGACATTTCAAAATTTAGCCAATAAAATTGATATACCTATCAATTCAGTTCATGAAAAGCGACGAGTTAAGTTAGTAACTATAGGTTTTTATTGGCTAAATAACAGAGCCCACCCTCGTGGGTGATCGGATCAAACAAGGAGGATAACCAGCCAGTCGACCACCTTTATACCTGGGCAAGCAGGCGAAGCCATGGGCGGAGTCAGCTGTGGTCAGCCCAGGTATAACAGCATGGCAAGAGGTAACCTTGTGTAGTGATACAACAGTGTAAACAGTGATAACCATAGTGTAATGATATAAACAGTGATAATCATAGTGTAACGATAGTGAATGATAAAAGTGGTTTACCACAATATCGACACTGAATGTAACTGTGCTCCACTGCACATGTCCACACGGAATGTAACTGTGTTGAACTGGACCTCTCCACACTAAATGGTAACTGTGTAAGGGGGGCATCTTTTAACTGATTTAACGTAATTTACCCGGTCAAGCAGCTTTGCCTGTACTCTGACCAATTTCCAATAAACCAATTTTCAAACAGCGGTTTCGAATCGCTACCCCATCTTCCAGTTCTGACAAGAGGACTAATAATTAATGATGTATTAAAACGAACAAGTGGTTTTGATGTGAGAAAATCAAACTTTTATTAAACAAAATAAACTATAATCAAATATGAAACCATACCACAAGAGCACAGTAATTACAGTAAAATTGATTAAATGGGGGAAAACAGATGGCAAAAACGAGGGGTAAGTAGCTACAATGTTCATTAAACAATCTTAGCAATATCCCCTTAATTACTATCCCTTAACTCCTTACTAGGTTGCTTTGCTGAGGAGTCAGAAACTCTGCTCACATGTGGTCCGGCGAAGTGAGATAGAGTGAGGCTCACCTGTGATACCAGGAAGTAAAGAGAGCGATAGCTTCACAGCAGCTATCTTATATACCTTGTGAGCCCCCTCCCCCCCCCTACTGTTTACCTGTCTGGGATATTCGTGCCCTAAAAGTTACAATTCACAGGAGAAAAGCTGTGATTGACTAACTCAAAGTGGTTGGACTGGGTAGTGTGTCTGCACTATGGCGCCGAAATGTTCCTGCCCACTTCCGGATTACACCTGGGCTAAAACAAAAGAGAAATGCAACAGCCCTATCGTCCAATGCTGAGTGATTTAAAAACCCATTCATTGCTTAAACTGTAGCCTTTCAAAAGTCCATTCCAGGGTTTTAGTCTCTCATTGTGTGTCTGAATAGTTCTGAATGGCTGTGTCAACATAGCAGTTTCAAATCGATTGTCTTGCGGTCACTTCTCAAGTGGGCTAATCTCTTATGTAAATAAACAACTTCAAGTGCTTCTGAAGGAAACCTCTCTTTGATTGGCAGGTTTGACTCACAGCCCCTGTATCCGCCCAAATTTTCACACAGACAACATTACAAGCTGTACAGGCTTTCCAAACCCCACCGTTCTTGGCCAATGCTTTCTGTGGCCATTTTAAAACCTTTTGTGATTGCCCAAACTCCAGGGAACGATTTTATTAATAAAGTACTATTTTCGGATGTGTGAATATTTTTCACAGAGCTCCACAACTCCCGTGTTGTCCACGTTCTTTCCATCTCCGAACAGTCTTTTGCAGTTCTAGGCACATGCTTAAAACAATGTAGACAAGTCACATCACGCAATTCTCCGTCCACGATGTGCACCTTTATTTTCAATCTTCAGGGAAAAATAGAGGAAATTTTGCAACCCCTACATTCCCTCCTTTTGATACTCCCAACTTGCTTGTAGTATCAACTCGAAGGAGTGAGCAAAATATTCAGACCCCCTCACAAACAACAATCCCCTGTATTTACCTAACAGCTATCTGCCACTGATCCCCCGAACCGTCCTTTCCCCTAAAATTCGAGAAAACCATGGTACAGTAGGCATCTTACAGATATATCAGTTTTCAATAAGGGGTCTCATAAAGGGACTAGGGAACGGCTCGGGGCTGGGGGAGCAGTCTGGTCTGTAAATCCATTCTGCCTGTTTTAAAGTTTAAGATGATCAAAGGGGGGTGGAAGCCTTTTACGCTTGTAAAATTATACAATGTAAACCAAATTTACCATCACCTTTTTCATTATAACTTATTGCAAAATGTAATCAAAATCATGCCAAACATGTAGATGGTCCTGCGCCACTGCTCAACTTGGGGCTGTAACACAAAGTGCAAAAAAAATTAAGCATTTGAAACAAAATGCTCAAATAAAACCCTGACCATCACTTGCCGATAATGGGTCGCGAAATTCGAGTGAGTATTGCTCCTCCCACCCGGGCAGTAAAAGTACCTTCCACCCCCATTTGATCGTCTTAAACTTTAAAACAGGCAGAATGGATTTTAAGACCAGCCTGCTCCGCCAGCCCTGAGCCGTTCCCTAGTCCCTTTGTGGAGTCGGGGTACACCTCATGTTTAAAATTCCCTGGCACAGACCGAGACCGGGGAGTATGGGATCGCAACTCCCAGTCCCTCCCCCTCCCGTCTACCCTCGACTGGCTGCAGAAAAATAAAGGTTGCCTGTGTGGCGTCTCTCCCTGGCCCCACATAAACTTGGATCCCAGATCCAGCCACCCACTCATCCTTCCCTGCCCCACTTACCCTCTTTGCCCGTGGGCCCCCGGGTGAGTTCCTCCCTCCCCCGACCGCACCCACGTGACTCTTGGGTCTCCCCCTCCTCTATACAATCTTTCCCAGGTCATCATCACCCACCCCCGGGGAATGCGACCCTATCTGACAAGGTTCCCCATCTTCCCCATCATGACTCCTCAACAGCGAGGTCTCCTGCAAGTGAACTTCGGTCAGGATAGTGCTGCGTTGGGGGCCGTGCCCCACCCAGCTGCTGCCATCTCCTCCTATGGGGCAAGTTCCTCCAGACCCTGTCCAGTTTTTCCCGAAGATTGCTGCAGTGTTTCCCTCTGGATTCGTTCAGTGGCGAGGTGATCCCCAACATTCTGTTTCCATATCTTCATTCGATGCCCAGCTCGGGCTGGGTGAACAGGGCTGCTTCATTTTCCAATCTCCTGCAAAAACTTAAAAGGACATGCAGCCAAGTCTCACTGACCTGCTGCATGAGGTGGAGACATGGTCGGGTCCCTTGACCTCGGACCAAAATACAAACATTCGGCACACATGTAAACTTCAGCTCTTTAAACTTAAACCTAGTTATGTCAACAAAACTTAAAATACAACTTAAAAGCACGCTATATGCACACCAAAGCTATAATACAGATGCCACCCATCTCCGGACGGCCAGACTAATCTCTGCCATGGTCACAGATTGCTGCTGGCTGCAGCGAAGCAGGACTGCCTCCTGTCTCTGCTCCCCCGCAGCTTATGGCTGTTGAGTGGGGACCCCTGTTCTTTGGCTTCTCACTGGTTCGGGAGTCTGCCTTACTCCACTGTAAAGTGGGTGACCACCTTTTCTCGGGCTTGCGGACCTGCTAAGACCTTCTGAGGGGCGTCTCAGTGGGGGAAACTTTGGCTGGCGGACCCTGAGCCAGGGTCGCAGCCCTAGCTGGCTGGGAAACTCTCCCCATGTCCAAAACCCGTTACTAGCTCCCCTGCAAGAGGAATTGCTATCCCTGCCCCCCAGGGTCCCACATCATGGGGAAAAGCATTCTAGAGGCTGGCTGGGAAGCTGGTCCCTTTAAACAGGTGAGTGAGCCTGCGCAAACCTCCTGAAAAAGAGCCGCTGTGGTCCCGCCGGCAACTGCACATGCGCAGACCTCCTCCTCGGAGTCCCACTGCAGAGGCTGTGAAGCCTCTGGCTTCAAACAGGCACCTGCGGCTGCATGGCAAAACTTCGGAAGAGCCGCTGGGGTGCCGCAGGTGACTGCGCCTGCACGAACAAGCACTTTGCAGGGCTGGGGAACTGCTACACTAGTGCAGGCAACCACGCCTGCGCGTTCGGTCTCTTTAAACAAGGTTGGAAGAACCGCTGGATTTTCCAAACAGGCTTCTGCGCCTGCGCATCTATTCTGGGAAGCGCGGATCTTTAAACGGCCGACTGCGCTTGCGCGCTCGACCTCGCAGAGGAAAGGAGTTGCTGGGTGTTCCAGGTTCACGACTGCACCTGCGCGAACCATCTGTTCACAATACTCTCCCCTCGGGTGCGCGAACGCGCCTGCATGGGAAAACTGAGTAAGGGCCTCTCGGAGTCCCGGGCCCGTGACTGCGCCTGCGCGAACCCGGTTTTGGGGAATCTTTTCCCTCAGGTGCTCGACTGCACCTTTGTGGGAATAGTTAAGAAAATCCGCTGGGGGTACGTGCTGTGGAACTGCACCTGCACGAACCAGATCCTGGCTAAACTCTCCCCACAGGCGCATGACTGCGCCTGCGCGAACCTTCTGCTCAGACGACTGGGGGATTCCCATCTCCAGACCAGCGACGGCGCATGCGCGGGCCGTCTCCAAGCGATCTGTGAATGGACGGGCAGCAGCCTGCTGATTTCTGATCCCAGGTGGTGAACTTGAAATGATCTGGTGGGCAAACTCATGTTCTCTTACCCGGGTGGCTTTAAATGGGGAATTTTGGACTTGGACCTGCCTTTGGTCTGGGGCGAAAACTATCCCCTGTGTGCCTCCCTTGTACCGGATTTCTGCCACTGGACCTGCTCTACAGGGGCCATGATCTACTTCCTCAATCCTTAGGTCCCAGGCCAGCTTATAAGCTGCCTTTACCTCCCTAACATTCTCCTCCTGCTCTGTTACTTCTGAGGTGATGCGGGCATTCTCTTCCCGCAGTCTCTTCTCACTCCTCTTTGCTTTATGATTTGATACTTTAGGAATTCTATCTCGTTCCTTGCATGGCTTTTTCCCTCGCTAGCTTCTTGGGTGAGGTGTGCGATTTCCTCCTGCAGCCTCATCTCACAGTCCCTTGCAACTGTGACTTCCCGCACAAGGCGCTCTATAAATGCCTGGCATTTCGTGACCTCTAGTGTGAGGCGTGCATTCTCATGCACCCTCACTCCACTAGCTCAGGCCTCATACAACTCTCTGAGGTGTTCTACCTCCGCCTGGCATTTTTTAAGCTGGGACTCCCGATTCTTTGCCTCTTCAACCTCCTCCTACACTCTCTTCTCACCCTTCTTCACCCAGCCACCTATACCATGATAGGTCAGCCTACATGCTGCTGCTAACATCCGCAGGGCTACCAACATACTGAAAACAACGAGAGAAACAAGAGCTGATGCTTTCTTCAGAGCCAGACCACTTATCATATCAAGAACGGCCTCTTGTCCTGCCGCGGTCGCCATTTTGTAAGGGGGGCATTTTTAACTGATTTAAGGTAATTTACCTGGTCAGGCAGCTTTGCCTGCACTCTGACCTATTTCCAATAAACCAATTTTCAAACAGCGGTTTCGAATCGCTACTCCATCTTCCAGTTCTGACAAGAGGACTTATAATTAATGATATATTAAAAGGAACAAGTGGTTTTGATGTGACAAAGTCAAACTTTTATTAAACTAAAGAAACTATAATCAAATATTAAACCATACCACACGAGCAGAGTAATTAGAGTAAATTTGCTTAAATTGGGGAAAACAGATGGCAAAAACGAGGGGTAAGTAACTACAATGTTCATTAAACAATCTTAGCAATATCCCCTTAATTACCATCCCTTAACTCCTTACTAGGTTGCTTTGCTGAGGAGTCAGAAAATCAGCTCACATGTGGTCCAGCGAAGTGAGAGAGAGAGAGGCTCACCTGTGATCCCAGGAAGTAAAGAGAGCGATAGTTTCTCAGCAGCTATCTTATATACCTTGAGAGCCCCCTCCCCCCTCTGCTGGTTGCCTGTCTGGGAAATTTGCGCCCAAAAAGTTCCAATTCACAAGAGAAAATCTGTGATTGGCTAACTCAAAGTGGTTGGACTGGGTAGTGTATCTGCACTATGGAGCCGAAATGTTCCCGACCACTTCCGGAGTACACCTGGGCTAAAACAAAAGAGAAATGCAACAGCCCTATAGTCCAATGCTGGGTGATTTAAAAACCCATTCATTGCTTAAACTGTAGCCTTTCAAAATTCCATTCCAGGGTTTTAGTCTCTCATTGCGTGTTTGAGTAGTTCTAAATGGCTGTGTCAACATAGCAGTTTCAAATCGATTATCTTGCGGTCAATTCTCAAGTGGGCTAATCTCTTATGTAAATAAACAACTTCAAGTGCTTCTGAAGGAAATCTCCCATTGATTGGCAGGTCTGACACACAGCCCCTGTATCTGCCCACTTTTTCACACAGACAACATTAAAAGCTGTGCAGGCTTTCCAAACCCCACCGTTCTTGGCCAATGCTTTCTGTGGCCATTTTAAAACCTTTCGTGATTGCCCAAACTCCAGGGAACGATTTTATTAATAAAGTACTGTCTTCGGATGTGTGAATATTTTCCACAGAGCTCCATGTCTCCCATATTGTCCACGTTCTTTCCATCTCTGAACAGCCTTTTGCGGTTCTAGGCACATTTGTAAAACATTGTAGACATGTCACATCACCCAATTCTTCATCCACGATGTGCACCAATCTTTTCAATCTTCAGGGAAAAATAGAGGAAATTTTGCAACCCCTACAACTGTGCTGATCTGGACCTGTCCACACAGAATATAACTGTGCTGAACTGGACATGTTCACACTGAATGTAACCGTGCTGAACTGGACCTGTCCATTCTTATTGTTACTATGCTGAACTGGACCTATCCACACTGAATGTAACTGTGCTGGGCTGGATATGGCCACACATAATATAACCGTGCTGAACTGGGCATGTCCACAATTAATGCAACTGTGCTGAACTGGACCTGTCCACAGGGGGTTGACATATGAGGAAAGGTTGAGTAGGTTGGAATTCAGAAGAATGAGAGGCAATCTTATTGAAACATATAAGTTTGTGAGGGGGTTTGATCGGGTGGATGCAGCGAGGATGTTTCCATTGATGGGTGAGACTAGAACTAGTGGGCAAAATCTTAGGATAAGGGGATGCCCTTTCAAAACTGAGGTGAGGAGAAACTTCTTCACTCAGAGGGTAGTAAATCTATGGAATATGCTACCCCATGGAGCTGTGGAAGCTGCAACATTAAATTAATTTATAACGGAAATAGAAAGTTTCCTAGCAGATAAGGGAATTAGGGGTTACGGGGAGAGGGCAGGGAAGTGGACGTGAGTCTAGATTTGGATCAGCCATGAGCCTATTGAATGGTGGAGCAGGCCCGAGGGGTCGTATGACCTACTTCTGCTCCTACTTCTTATGTTCTTATGTTCTTATGAATGAAACTGTGCTCAACTGGACATGTCCACACTGAATGTGATAGTTACCATAATATGGTAAGATTTAAGGTGGTCATGGAAAAGGACAGGGATGGGCCGGAAATAAAGGTTCCAAATTGGGGGAAGGCCGATTTTAATAGGATAAGGCAGGATCTGGCCAAAATGGACTGGGATCAGCTACTTGTAGGAAAATCCGCATCGGAGCAATGGGAGGCTTTCAGAAGGGAGATTGAGATCATACAATGGCAACATGTTCCCGTAAAGGTCAAGGGTGGTTCCAAAAACCACAGGGAACCTTGGATGTCAGGGGATATATGAGAATGGATTAGGGAAAAAAGGAGGGCTTTTGGTAGATACAAAAGGCTAAAGACGGAGTAAGCCCTAGAGGAGTACAAAAAGTGCAGGGGGATACTTAAAAAAGAAATTAGGAGATCAAGGAGGGGCCATGAAATAACACTGGCGAGCAAAATAAAGGAAAATCCTAAGATGTTTTATAAGTATATTAAGGGTAAAAGGATAACTAGGGAAAAATTAGGGCCCATTAGGGACAAAAGTGGCAATCTGTGTGTGGAGCCGGAAGATGTAGGAGGGGTTCTAAATGAATTTTTTGCATCTGTTTTCACTATGGAGAAGGACGATGTAGACATAGAAATAGGGCGGGGGGACTGTGATATGCTCGACCATATTAACATCGAGAGGGAGGAGGTATTGGCGGTTTTAGCTGGCCTAAAAATGGATAAATCCCCAGGCCCGGATGAAATGTATCCCAGGCTGCTATGTGAGGCAATGGAAGAGATTGCGGGGGCTCTAACACATATATTCAGGACCTCTCTGGCCACAGGGGATGTGCCAGAGGACTGGAGAACCGCTAATGTAGTACCATTATTCAAGAAGGGTAGTAGGGTAAAACCGGGGAACTACAGGCCAGTGAGCCTAACATCAGTGTTAGGAAAATTATTGGAAAAAATCCTGAGGGACAAAATTTGTCTCCACTTGGAGAGGCAAGGATTAATCAGGGATAGTCAACATGGCTTTGTCAAGGGAAGATCATGTCTGACTAATTTGATTGAATTTTTTGAGGGGGTGACTAGGTGTGTGGATGAGGGTAACGCAGTGGATGTGGTATACATGGATTTCAGTAAGGCCTTCGATAAAGTCCCGCACAGGAGACTGGTCAAGAAGGTAAGAGCCCATGGAATCCAGGGTGCCTTGGCACATTGGATACAAAACTGGCTTAGTGGCAGAAGGCAGAGGGTGATGGTCGAAGGTTGTTTTTGTGACTGGAAGCCTGTGGCCAGTGGGGTACCACAGGGATCGGTGCGGGGTCCCTTGCTGTTTGTGATCTACATTAATGACTTGAATATGAATGTAAAAGGTATGATCAGTAATATTCGCGGATGATACAAAAGTTGGTAGGGTGGTAAATAGCGAGGAGGGTAGCCTCAGTCTGCAGGACGATATAGATGGGTTGGTCAGATGGGCGGAACAGTGGCAAATGGAATTTAACCCAGAAAAGTGCGAGGTGATGCACTTTGGGGGGACTAACAAGGCAAGGGAATACACAATGAATGGAAAGACCCTAGGCAAGACGGAGGGTCAGAGGGATCTGGGTGTGCAAGTACACAGATCCCTGAAGGCAGCGGAACAGGTGGATAAGGTGGTAAAAAAGGCATATGGGATACTTGCCTTCATTAGCCGAGGCTATGAATATAAGAGCAACGAGGTTATGATGGAGCTGTATAAAACACTGGTCAGGCCACAGCTGGAATACTGTGTGCAGTTCTGGTCGCCACACTACAGGAAGGATGTGATCGCGTTAGAGAGGGTGCAGAGGAGGTTCACCAGGATGTTACCAGGGCTGGAGCGCTTCAGCTATGAAGAGTGACTGGGCAGATTGGGTTTGTTTTCCTTGGAGCAGAGGAGGCTGAGGGGGGACATGATTGAGGTGTATAAAATTATGAGGGGCATAGATAGGATGGATACTAAGGAGCTTTTTCCCTTAGTAGAAGAGTCAATAACTAGGGGGCATAGATTCAAGGTAAAGGGCGGGAGGTTTAGAGGGGATTTGAGAAAGAAGTTTTTCACCCAGAGGGTGGTTGGAGTCTGGAACTCACTGCCTGAAAGGGTTGTGGAGGCAGGAACCCTCACAGCATTTAAGAAGCATTTGGATGAGCACTTGAAATGCCATAGCATACAAGGCTACGGACCAAATGCTGGAATATGGGATTAGATTAGACAGGGCTTGATGGCCAGCGCGGACACGATGTTCCGAAGGGCCTCTATCCGTGCTGTATAACTCTATGACTCTATGACTATGTGCTGAACTGGACATGACCACACTGAATGTAACTGTGCTGGGCTGGATTTAACATCACAGAATGTAACTGTGCTGAACTGGGCATGTCCACAATTAATGCAACTCACAGAATCACAGAAACCCCACAGTGCAGATAGAGGCCATTTCGGCTCATCGAGCCTGCACCAACACATATCCCACCCGATCCCCGTAACCCCTACACCAACACATATCCCACCCTATCCCCGTAACCCCATGTATTTAATCCCCCTAACACGAAGCGTCAATTTATCATAGCCAATCAACCTAACCCGCACATCTTTGGACTGCGGGAGGAAACCGAAGCACCCGGAGAAAACCCACTGTTCTGAACTGGACATGTACACATTGAATGCAACCGTGCTTAACTGTACCTGGCCACACTGAATGTAATTGTGCTGAACTGGACATGTCCACACAGAATGTAACTGCTGTACTCGACCTGTCCACACTGAAAATAACTGTGCTGAACTGGACCTGCCCCCACTGAATGTAACTGCAATGAAATGGACCTGTTCATGCTGAATATACCTTTGCTGAACTGAACATGTCCAAACTGAATATAACCGTGTTGGACTGTACCTGGCCAAACTACTATTCTTAACTTGGCCCTGTCCCCACTGAATGTAACCGTGCTGAATTGGACATGTCCACACTGAAAATAACTGTGCCGACATGGACATGGCCACACTGAATGTGACTGCTCAACTGGACTTGTCCACACTGAATGTAACTGTGCTGAACTGGACATGTCCATATTGATTGTAACAGTGCTGAACTGTACCTGTCTACACTGACTGTAACTCGGCTGCGCTGGACATGTCTACACTGAATGTAACTGTGCTGAACTGGACATCTCCACACTAAGTGGTAACTGTGTTGATCTGGACATGTCCACATAGAATCTAACTGTGCTGAACTGGACACGTCCACACTGAATGTAACTGTGCTGAACTAGACATGTCTACACTAAATGTTACTATGCTGAACTGGACCTATCCACACTGAATGTGACTGCGCTGAACTGGACACGTCCACACTGAATGTAAATGTGCTGAACTGGTCCTGTCCACAATGAATGTAACTGTGCTGAACTGGACCTGTGCACAATTAATGTAACTTTGCCGATCTGGACATGTCTACCCTGAATGAAGCTGTGCTGAACTGGACAGGTCCACTCTGAATGTAACTGTGCTGAACTGGATCTCTCCACACTGATTGTTACTGTGCTGAACTGGACATTTCCTCACTGGAGGTAACTGTGCTGAACTGGACTTGTTCACACTGAATGTAACTGTGCTGAAATGGTCCTGACCACACTGACTGCAACACTCCTGTACAGGTCATCTCCACACTTAATATATATGTGCTGAACTGGACCTGTCCACACTGAATGTAACTGTACTCAAATGGACATGTCCACACTGAATGTAACTGTGCTGAACTGGAGCTGTCCACACTGAATGTAGCTGTGCTTCACTGGACATGTCCACACTGAATGTAACTGTGCTGAACTGGACCTCTCCACACTAATTGGTAACTGTGCTGAACTGGACATGGCCACACTGAATGTTGCTATGCTGAACCAGACCTATCCACACTAATGTAACCGTGCCGATCTGGACCTGTCCCCACTGAAAGTAAAAGTGCTGCACTGGACTTGTCCACACTGAATGTTACTGTGCTGAAATGGACCTTTCCACTCTGTGTGTAACTTTGCAGAAATTGTTCTGTCCTCATTGAATGTAACAGTGCTGAACTGGACCTGTCCACACTGACGCTAACTGTGCTAAACTGAACTAGTCCACACTGAAAGTAAATGTGCTGAACTGCACATGTCCACACTGAATGTATCTGTGCTGAACTGGACCAGTCCACAATGATTGTAAATGTGCTGAACTGGACCTGTCGACACTGAATGTAACTGTGATTTGCTGGACCTGCCCACACTGAATGTAAGTGCGCTGAACTGCAGCAGTTCACACTGTATGTAACTGAGCTGAACTGGACATGTCCATCTAAATGCAACCGTGCTGATCTGGACCTGTCCCCACTGAAAGTAAACGTGCTGCACTGAACGTGTCCACACTGAATATTACTGTGCAGAAATGGACCTGTCCACTCTGTGTGTAACATTGCAGAAATTGATCTGTCCACACTGAATGTAACAGTGCTAAACTGGACCTGTCCACACTGACGCTAACTGTACTTAACTGAACTAGTCCACACTGAAAGTGAATGTGCTGAACTGGACATGTCCACACTGAATGTAACTCTGCTGAACTGGACCTGTCCACACTGAATGTAACTGTACTGAACTGGACCTGTCCACACTGAATGTAACTGTGCTGAACTGGACCAATCCAGACTGCCTGTATCTGTGCTGAACTGGACATGTCCACACTGATTGTAACTGTGCTGAACTGGACGGGTCCACACTGAATGTAACTGTGCTGACATTGGCATGGCCACACTGAATGTAACTGTGCTGAACGGAAGTCCTTATTGAATGTAACATTGCTGAAATTGACCTGTCCACACTGAATATAACTGTGCTGAACTGGACCTGTTCACGCTGAATAAATCTTTGCTGAATTGGACATGTCCACGCTGAATGTAACCGTGCTGGGTTTTACACGGCCACACTTAATGCAACTGTGCTGAACTGGATATGTCCACAATGAATGTAATTCTGCTGGACTGGATGTGACCACACTGAATGTAAATGCAGTGACCTGGACATATCCACACTGAATGTAACTCTGCTGAACTGGACCTGTGCACACTGAACGGCCCTGAAATTAGAATCGGGAGCTTGTCACGCGTGCAAGCCCCCGATGTGCACTCACCCTGTGCACCGACATCTGAAACACGGGCCTGCTCGCATTTCCGGTCACTGGCCCGGTTCAGATGTCGGCGCGATGTGCTTTGCTGATCCAGCAGCGTAGTTAGTGCGATGTGCTGGCTGGGATCAGGTGAGCACTGTGTAGCCAATCAGGGGATGGGTAAATGCATTCATGAGTTTGACAGTAAGAGCTGTCAAACTCATGAAAACTATGGGCTGCCAAAACTCTACTTTAAAATTAAATAAAATTTTAAAAAACAACCCACTGATTATATTAACTATATAAATAAGTTTTAAAAAAAGTTTTAAACAATTAATCAATTTTTTGAAAAAAATACATTTTAAAAAAATAGCGTCTAAAACTAAACTTACCTCATGGTAAATTCTTTAAAAATAATAAACCTGTGGAAAAAAAATTTCTACATTGTAATAAAAGCCCACTTAACTGTAAAACTAAGTACTTACGTCTGGTTTTTCCACACTTAAAAACCAGAGGCCTTTACACTCATAGAGTCATAGAGTCATAGAGTTATACAGCACGGATAGAGGCCCTTCGGCCCATCGTGTCCGCGCCGGCCATCAAGCCCTGTCTAATCTAATCCCATATTCCAGCATTTGGTCCGTAGCCTTGTATGCGATGGCATTTCAAGTTCTCATCCAAATGCTTCTTGAATGTTGTGAGGGTTCCAGCCTCCACAACCCTTTCAGGCAGTGAGTTCCAGACTCCAACCACCCTCTGGGTGAAAAAGTTCTTTCTCAAATCCCCTCTAAACCTCCCGCCCTTTACCTTGAATCTATGCCCCCTAGTTATTGACTCTTCTACTAAGGGAAAAAGCTCCTTAGTATCCATCCTATCTATGCCCCTCATAATTTTGTACACCTCAATCATGACCCCGTCAGCCTCCTCTGCTCCAAGGAAAACAAACCCAATCTGCCCAGTCTCTCTTCATAGCTGAAGCGCTCCAGCCCTGGTAACATCCTGGTGAATCTCCTCTGCACCCTCTCCAAAACTATCACATCCTTCCTGTAGTGTGGCGACCAGAACTGCATACAGTATTCCAGCTGTGGCCTAACCAGTGTTTTATACAACTCCATCATAACCTCCTTGCTGTTATATTCTATGCCTCGGCTAATGAAGGCAAGTATCCCATATGCCTTTTTTACCACCATATCCACCTGTTCTGCCGCCTTCAGGGATCTGTGTACTTGCACACCCAGATCCCTCTGACCCTCCGTCTTGCCTAGGGTCTTACCATTCATTGTGTATTCCCTTGCCTTGTTTGTCCCCCCAAAGTGCATCACCTCGCACTTTTCTGGGTTAAATTCCATTTGCCACTGTTCCGCCCATCTGACCAACCCATCTATATTGTCCTGCAGACTGAGACTACCCTCCTCGCTATTTACCACCCTACCAATTTTTGTATCATCCGCGAACTTACTGATCATACCTTTTACATTCATATCCAAGTCATTAATGTAGACCACAAACAGCAAGGGACCCAGCACCGATCCCTGTGGTACCCCACTGGCCACAGGCTTCCAGTCACAAAAACAACCTTCGACCATTACCCTCTGCCTTCTGCCACTAAGCCAGTTTTGTATCCAATGTGCCAAGGCACCCTGGATTCCATGGGCTCTTACCTTCTTGACCAGTCTCCTGTGCGGGACTTTATCGAAGGCCTTACTGAAATCCATGTATACCACATCCACTGCGTTACCCTCATCCACACACCTAGTCACCCCCTCAAAAAATTCAAACAAATTAGTCAGACATGATCTTCCCTTGACAAAGCCATGTTGACTATCCCTGATTAATCCTTGCCTCTCCAAGTGGAGACTAATTTTGTCCCTCAGAATTTTTTCCAATAATTTTCCTACCACTGATGTTAGGCTCACTGGCCTGTAGTTCCCTGGTTTTTCCCTACTCCCCTTCTTGAATAATGGTACTACATTAGCGGTTCTCCAGTCCTCTGGCACATCCCCTGTGGCCAGAGAGGTTCTGAATATATGTGTTAGAGTCCCCGCAATCTCTTCCTTTGCCTCACACAGCAGCCTGGGATACATTTCGTCTGGGCCTGGGGATTTATCCATTTTTAGGCCTGCTAAACCCACCAATACCTCCTCCCTCTCGATGTTAATATGTTCGAGCATATCGCAGTCCCCCCGCCCTATTCCTATGTCTACATCATCCCTCTCCAAAGTGAAAACAGATGCAAAAAATTCATTTAGAACCCCTCCTACATCTTCCAGCTCCACACACAGATTGCCACTTTTGTCCCTAATGGGCCCTATTTTTTCCCTAGTTATCCTCTTACCCTTAATCTATATATATAAAGCGGCTCTTCTGTCTGTCTGTCTGTCTGTCTGTCCGCCTGGTCTCTATACGTTTGGAAGTTACAGAGCGTACCGACGCGCGCTTCGCCTCAAAAGAAAGCTTGCGATTCCGGACCGGTCATCGGCATATTTACCTTTCGGCCAGACAAAAATCCCGCCCGCGGTATCCCAAAAACGTTCAGCGTTCCGCTCATTAGCATCTCATTAGCGACCGTGTGACGTCGAGGTCTTCCTACAGTTGAGTGTCGAGTGACTCGACGATTGACCAATCCTACGCTTGGGTGACCTGACCGGTCGACCAATCGGTGCGTGTGTGGGCGGGCCTTATCCTTCTGAACCGAGGTGAGTGGCCGCCATCTTGATTTTTCACAATTTTTTCCCCCCACACTTTCTGTGTGTCAGGGAACTAAGGTAAATATTTGAATTATGTGTTAGGGAATTAATTAACAATGTATTTCAGTTTTATATTGTGTTTAGCAACCCCACCCCCCTCCTCCTCACCCTCGCGCAGGGGGGACTCGGTGCTGGTCTCCAGGCCCGCTGCAGGCAGGCCTGAAGCTCCAAAAATTTCTCTATCTCTCTTCCCTCTCTCTCTCTCCTTCTCCTCTTCCCTCTCTCTCCTTCTCCTCTTCCCTCTCTCTCCTTCTCCTCTTCCCTCCCTGTCTCTCTCTACTTCCCCCTCTCAGGTTTGACAGTTTCGGGGCCCGAAGTGAGCCGCTCTAACGGCCGCCAGCCCTCGAGGTTTCCCTGCCGACTTCCCGCTCTAACGGCCGCCAGCCCGCGGGGTTTCCCTGCCTACTCCCCGCGGGCCGCCTCGCCCGCGCATGCGCCGCCCGCCCGCGAGAGCCCGCTCTGGCTTTTTTTTAAACGGCAACCACGCATGCGCACGGCCGTTGCGCAGCCGCCTTGATGCCGGCACGCATGCGCACGGCCCCCGTGACGCCAGCACACAGCCTCGTGAGATCGCGGGGGGTGCGAGCCTCGGGAAATCGCGGGTGGCGGGGGGGGAAAGAGAGCCTCGGGATATCGCGGGGGGGAGGGACTCGGGAAATCGCGGAGGGGGGAGAGCCTCGGGAAATCGCGGGAGGGGAGAGCCTCGGGAAATCGCGGGGGGCGGGGGGGAGAGCAACGGGAAATCGCGGAGGGGGGAGAGCCTCAGGAAATCGCGGGGGGGGAGAGCCTCGGGAAATCGCGTGGGGGGGGGAGAGCCTCGGGAAATCGCGGGGGGGGGGGGAGCCTCGGGAAATCGCGGGGGGGGGGGGAGAGACTCGGGAAATCGCGGGGGGGGGAGAGCCTTGGGAAATCGCGGGGGGCGGGGGGGAGAGAGCCTCGGGAAATCGCGGAGGGGGAGAGCCTCGGGAAATCGCGGCGCGGGGGGGGAGAGCCTCGGGAAATCGCGGGGGGAGGAGAGCCTCGGGAAATAGCGGGGGGAGAGAGCCTCGGGAATTCGGGGGGGGGGAGAGCCTCGGGAAATCGCGGGGGGGCGGGGGGGAGAGAGCCTCGGGAAATCGCGGGTGGAGAGCCTCGTGAAATCGCGGGGGGCGGGGGGGAGAGAGCCTCGGGAAATCGCGGGGGAGAGAGCTTCGGGAAATCGCGGGGGGAGAGCCTCGGGAAATCGCGGGGGGGGGAGAGCCTCGGGAAATCGCGGGGGAGAGAGCTTCGGGAAATCGCGGGGGGAGAGCCTCGGGAAATCGCGGGGGGGGGAGAGCCTCGGGAAATCGCGGGGGGGAGAGCCTCGGGAAATCGCGGGGGGG